>NC_135363.1:30882500-32082500 GCF_051622035.1 Arctopsyche grandis
TAGATTCAAACTGCACAAACTTTTCCAACATTGATCTAATTATTCAATTATTGAATAAACGAGTTTTATACAAGGGTTCTTAGAATTTTATTTTTATATTCGCTTCAAATCCTTCGATGAATAACAAGAAAACCTTTCGAATTATTTTTACTACATATATAAGTAAAATATAAAGCTTCATCTAAGGATTCACAATTAAAATTCAAGACGATAAAACTTAAATAGACACCAGACAAAAACTTTCTGAGGAAATTCTGTTTTGTTTTTGTTTTTTACCCACCCGAGTAACGCCGAGCAATTCGACTAGTATGTATAATAAATAAGCTGTATAATAAATAATTTCATACAAAAATGAAAATAATGTTCAAATCTTTAAACGAACGAGAACACGAAGAAAGTTGATATTAAAAATGACACAAATATATCCATGCGATTTTTGCGCCCCTTAAATAACTCAACTGCAGCATCCTTTGACAATATTGTTATAGAAAACGAACCATTCCAAGCGAATAATTGAGACGACGTCGCACAACTGCGATTAGACTAAAAAGCCCTTTGTTCTAAATCGACTGTGTAATTCGAATCTTGGTACGTATGGAAAATTAATTTGCAGGCGAGAACATTTCCAGATTTCAATATATGTATGTACATACATACATACATATGTATGTATGTATGTATGTATGTATACAACTATTCATAAATACACGCAAGAAATGCACATATTAAATACAAGACACGTAATACAATATGCACACTCGTGACCCATATAACGAAACCGAACAAATGCAAATTTCACTATTGACACTCGGCCAAGGCTAACGGTGAACTTCTACAGGAAAACCGTGCCAACTTTTCGCCGAGCTTTTCGGCCGATGCGGAGAAACCTGCGAATTTCCGCGATTTTTCCTCGGCGCAGGTGTTTGCTCTCCGATGCCAAGTTTTCCTTATGCAAAATTGATTTATCGTTCGCACATGTTCTACATACTACATTGTGGTACTAAATACTATATACATACAAACATACACCCTGTTCTGACGAATTATGATAAAACGGTTGGAAATGGGCTACGCGAAATATTCCGAGGTGTTGTTTACGAGCGAAAAATATGCGCAAAACTGATACTAGATTCATCTGCGTGCCTTTGGTGAAAGTTTGGTAGTTTGTAGCCGCGTGAAAATTTAATAAGATTTTCCCCCAGACTATTTACGATTGCTTTTTGCGAACTCAAAAACAAATTAAAATAGCGCTACACTTTATGTCTAATATTACATTGATAAATTCTACAGTCTACAGCTTTCGTCTGATTATATAGATATATAAGAAATACCTCTGAAATGAAGCTCTGTCAAACGCAATAATTACGTCGAAATGTATATCTACGTTAATTATATTTAAATAAAATATATATTTAATCGTATAGAATATAATTGAAGTCAAACATGTTCAAATTATTGCCAAATAGAATATATAAATTTACACGAAAATTTCTTAAGATACAGGTTTCAACCTATATAAAGAACTAATATGATATGCATTTTTTGATTTTATATATATAATATTATATAAAGTCTAGTGCAAAAGACACTAGACTAAAGCGCCGCAGAGTGCTCGAAAAATGGATAAAAAGCTGGCAATTAATGAATTGCCAAATCTTCTGATAAAAAAATTGTTATAAAATCTGCTTATGACCGACGGGTCGATTGCAAATATCTTAAAAAAAATTTTTTGATTAGTCTTTCAACGAAATATAACTGAATTAATATCAAGACAAAAGGATAGAGGGACTCGTTATACATATTTCAAATAAACAATACATATTAAAACGGTAAAGTCCTACTCGACGACTAACAACAAAACAAAAACCCCTAAAAAGAGACAGCCAATATTTTCCAATACGAAAAGTTTGCGCAGGAAAATTCGAAAGTTAGCCGCGAAATTAACACACACCGAAAGTAAAAACTGAAAAAAAATAAAACAACCAAAAAAGAACACCCCAACGCCATGAATACTTGAACAATTTTGCGGCTACGAAGCTGAGGAGATGATAAAAAGTGGCGTGGCGAAACTTCACTTGCAAGTGAGTATGGTATTTTGAGACATACACATAGAAAGAATCACAAGAAGAATACGAGAGTCAAGAGCGAAACAAAGAACAAGCTGGATTTAAAATTTGCATTGTAAATATAGGAGTCAAAGAGCCAAAGGGGGAAACGCCAGTAAATATTTAACCGGCGAGTTGAGTATTTTTTTTGTAGTTTTTGAAAAACTTCTACTTTTGATGAATTGCTCTCCACTGTCGTGGATTAATCAACCGATTTTCATCTACGTACATATATATTATAGACAAATATAGACGTGGATATATATGTACATATATACATACATATCCAATGTACGTACATACATATGTACATAGCTCGAACTCGGGTGCGAATACCATACGAGAATCTGAAGTGCCCTGATATACGAGGTCGGGAAAAATTAGTTTTGTTTTTCGAGTGGTGTTAATTAAGTCCTGTAGCGAAAACTAGACCTCCTGAAAATTTTTAATTAGTTCAGAGAGAGAGAGAAAGAGAAAGCTTCAAAGAGTCTAACGACATATACAAGGTGATTTGCGACCAGTATACATATGTAAGTACAGGTTAGACTGGAGGGCTTGCTATTGAAATATTTACAGAATCAAAACGGAAAATGAGTTGTATGTTTTATTTATTTTTAAGGTAAATACTTAAATTGTTGTTTTTATTTTAAATCAGTTGTATTATAAAGTAAAATAAATCAAGGCAAGTAATAGATATGACTACCGGGGCGGGCGCATACATATTTTTCGAATAATTTATTAGGAAGATACATAAGAGACATTCTGGCTCTAGTATGAACGTATTCAAAATTGAAATCATTTAATACCGGATGCCGTTTAGATTTTCAATTGCAATAATATTCAAATTGCGATAAATTTATTGTATTGTTTCATTGTCTGCTCATGAATTCTTAATGAAAAGATGAATGATTTACTTTAGCTCTAGTTATAAATAACCACGTGAAGCGAAGAGATATATTGAAGGCAAAATTCATAATTAATTTCACGATTGTGATCTACATATTTATGTACATACATACATATAAATCTTCATTCGATAGTGTGAAGAAGCAGAACAAACGAAAAACATTCATTTATAAGCTCATTTAGACCCATCGAACAATAATTCGTTACTGAAAAATACATACTTTTTAGCTAATATTAAAACAAATTTACACAATACACGACAAATTTTTGCTTTTATTTCTGCAGTAGTCAACTAAAGCCCACCCATATTTACTATTTTAAATCAATCGATTACGAATATCATATTCAAGTTTTTCAAATTCAATTTCTTTAAAAATAGTCATACTAAAAAAACAGTTCAATTTATCCATACTAATCGGTGCCTGACTCAAAAATACCTAATATCATGATCAAAAATGAATATTTGAATCAAAGCACAATTGTTTTGTCCTTTTCATTTTCAGACTATTATTTAACAATACTTATTGTTCCTGCAGAGTGGTCCTATCCTGACATAATATGACGTCGTCATATGGCTCCATCATTGACAAGACGCCATAAAAATTCCCATTCTCTCCAAAAGACGAGAAAGGCATACTAGTTTTATTTCACAACAAATTGTAAAAGTCCTCATATTATAAACATGTATGTACGTACATTGTACAACGACCAAAATCCAATCAATAAAACAAAAGACGATAAATATCCGCGAGTGGGGCCACATTCGCGACACAATAAGCATCCGCAATAATTCAAACAAGCATACACACATACAAATATGTATATGATGATTTTTCACACAAATCAAGCGCACATGCTAACACGTCAAAGCGTACGAAATTCGATTTGAGATACGGTAATTTATATCACCATTCACCGACACGACAAACATCATCCGTCAACATATGTACATATGTACAATAAATATTAATATATAATTACAATACAATAAAAAGTAAAATATTAATATATAATTGTATTGTACGGCCACATACTGTATATTGCGCTACAGTGCTAAATCTATGTATTTAGTGGATTGTGTATTGATAAACAGCAGAAAGTGCAGAATAGAGCAATGCGTGCAATTTTAAATGTGATCAAACTTAAGAATGTTAGAAGTATGTATGTTAGATGAATTGAAATGGTTGGATATTATAAATAGTCTTAAATTAAGCAATTTAAAATTTGCATATAAGCTAGATAAGAATCTATTACCCAAATATTTTAATAATCATATATGTACATAGTTGGGAATAGAGATATGCATAATTATAAAACTAGAAATATGTAGGAATAAATTAATTATAGGTAGAGTTAAGCAAGCAAAAAGTGCAGGAGGTGTTTTCCACAGAGGTGTTCAAATATACAATGCCCTTCCTGAGAGCATTAGAGGTGCTAGTAACATTGGTGCTTTCTTGAAGGGTGTAGGTTAATGGATACCTTTGTGGAAGATGACGTAATTATATATGTAAGTTTAATAAAATGCTATGTTTGGAATTTTTTTAGGGTTACTGATTATAGTTTTGTTAATTTTGCTAACTATGCTATATTATAGTTGTTAGTTTTAGTTTAAATTTTTTAATTGTGAAATAATTCATTATCAATTTGCTATTTAATAATAAATAAATAAACACTTATAAGGAATCAAAACGACAGGTGTATACGATTCGAAAGAAAATTTAACTAAAAAAAAAAACAAATTGAATTTACATACCAACATGTGTATATTCGTATAAAAAGACATAATATGGACATCTTAGAGGGTAGTGGGTGGGTATGTGTACTTACTCGTCGGACACGTACTGAGTTAATAACTAAACAACGTTTGCCGAGCTGATTTGATTGACACCGTGGGGCGTGGAGGAGGTGGGGGTCACATCGACCCCACTTGATCTCGGTTAACCCTAATTTAAGTAAGTCTCCGAGAATATTGTGTGCCGGTCGCGTTGTTGCGCCACACCGGCTCATGTCAGTATACATATTACACATACATACATAGGTACATATGTACATTGCACATATGTAGTGGACTAGCTATCGTGTGTTTAATAATAGGAAAACAATCTCGGAATAAAAACAAGATGGTAAAGGGAGGGGGGAGGGTGAAGCAAGTGCACACACGAGCTGCATTAAACTGGTTATGTTATGTTGCACTTAAAAAGCTCTTACGATAATGAAAACCCCCCGCAGCGTATCGCTTCTCGTGTTTGCTTTAAAGTCTAGATCTAGAAAGACGCCTGTAAGAAAAGACACACGCAAACATTTATTATGTTTGCACATTTATTATGAAAAGTTTATACTTCAGATTCCGAAGAATAATAAAATGGAAAAAGTTTATTCGATATTCTCTCGAAGGATGTTTTTTTTTTCTTTTTATAACTACTATAAAATTTATTGAAAATATTGTGGAAATTTTCTGCCTCGGATATTTATGTACAATCTACCACATACACAGTGTAGGTTAAGCAATTGTATACATGTGTACATATATCAATTGAAATGGTATACTTATATGAATTTTCTCGCTTTTTTAACGAATAGGTTTTATTTTTATTTAACACACATACATACATATATACATCATGTGTGCCTTGATACTTTTACCTCAAAGCGATACATATGATTACAGTACAATTTTTCTCAAATTTAAACAGATCTTTGATAAACTTACATTTTCGGATCATTTTTTTTAAATTAATCGTCAAATTTGGAGATGTTGAAAAACTAGAAATTTGTCTAGAAAGTCATTTGTGGACAAATTTGCAGTATTTTTATACGAATAAGCGAAATTCAAGATGCTGAAATCTCAAAAATTGCGAGAAATGGGTAAAGGTTGCCAAATTGTTGGAACCGTTTCAATGAAAACATATAAATTGGCAAACCCATAACCACTATGTTCGAAGGCATATATAATATGTCCACGCTGCTGGTTTCATACAAAGTCAGCATCATCAAAAATCCATTTTTTCCTTTCATGAAGGTAACGGAAAACCACTGAAGATAATATACTTTCCCCGGAACTACATTAAACTTAAATAAAGTTTGTCAAGTTCGGATACAAGAATACGAGAAAAAAAAAATAATAATACACAGTTAAGTGTTTGATTGATAGTTCCATTCATTATTTCTCATTACAAGTTTTTTTAATGCTAAAATTTAAACAATGTGAAAGTTATTAGTACTATATATGTACATATGTATACTGTCTCAAATTTGACCCAACTTTCGGCCACTTTGTAAACATAAAAGTAACTATCGCCAATGTAAATCGGATCAATATAGACGTAGTCGTGAAAAAAAAGTCGTTTCGGCAATAAAAGTTAATCACGCATCGATCGATCGCCACGGTTTTGACCCAGCTAATCCAAAGACTCGTCAAATATTTACCCAACCAACCCACCCCCCAACCCGCCCACCCACTCCCAAACCAAAACGTAGACCGAGTAAGGAAGTCGTCAAACACAAAACAAAACAAAAATATACATATGTACATACATAGATATGTATAAATGTATAGTCTGATAACCCTTGATATGCCGGCCGTTTTCGCTCACTTGTCACGCAACCTTCGAAAGAAAAATGGTAAAAATAAAATTAAAAATAAATAAACCGATCCACGCCCACATTTTTCGTCACGTGACCGTTTATGCCCCACCAACTCGGCCTAACAGGTCCGGAAATTATTTTTAACGTGTATAACATTGTTATTATACGTCGTGATATATTGATTTTTTCGTATAATTAAAATATGCGCGAAATATAATATTATACAATATAAATTCCGTCACACCTTTTAACAAAATCATCATGCATCCTTTCGCATTCTCTCGGGTAACATTCAAGCATCAGCTTTTATTCATTTAATCTTCTAGCCGTAATTGCTATTTCAATATTCTTAATCGTTCCACTATTTCAACTATTATAGTCATTAGAGCCTCTCTCCCATTAGAGCATTCCAAAACCGAATATATTCGCCCGTTTTTAAGTATTCGTTATTCGAATATTTTAACTAGTATCCGTAAAATATAATTTCATGTTAATAAAAGAACACTTTTGAAATTTTCAAACGAAAAACTCGGAAAAGCTCGGAGTCAGCTTTCATAGTTTCAATTCTATACAACATTTTTTTTAATATGTATCTATTCATTCATTACCCATTTTTTTCCTTTAAAATTTTACGAATATATTCGAATATTTTATTATTTGCTGAAAGATATCAGAATAGTTTAAATTACACATAATTGGAGGCTCTAATAGTCATACCTCTATTCTATGAAGGCACAAACATATGCATGTATATGAATATGCTCAGCTTGTGCCTCTTATTATACCAAGCATACCTACAACAACCCATATTTCTCTAAATGCATAAGACTCAAATTCCACATCAACACTTACAAAAAACATTGATTTCTGTAATTAAAGAGACATTTTTTACTACAACATTCTTATATAATTAATATCATTATCATATACAAATGTACATACAGTACTTAAAAAAAATCTGCAGTAATTAGTTTCTTATCAACCTTTTTAATAAAGAATATTATATCCAAATATCATTAAAATGAAATGTAATGCGATTTTCTTATGCCACAAATTACATAAAAAAATTGAACATGATTTATGTATTTTTTTTAAAGTAAACAATTCAAAAAATTCAGATGCGACCAATCCATGACTTTATTTATATATTTGGGGAATATAAGAAGTATAAAAAAACAAACTTCAATAATGAAACACATGTGCATATTCACACATACCGACCATGAGACCATTTTCGATACGAATTGAGCGCAAATGTAGGGAAACTTACACAAGCCAAAAGTTCTACTTCCGGTTGTTGGATTTTGTTTAAATATTTTTTATAACTTAACATTACTATAAATATTATAAAAGTAAAATATCAAGAATTTAGAAATAATTTAAAAGGTCAAAATAAATTAATGAAATATTGGTTTAAATAATATTACTACTTCCGATTTACGTATTGTAACCAAAACCTTATCAACTCTAAGTTAGTACATAAAGAATACAAATATCAACTTTCAGTTCGATAGGAGTAACGATGTTTAAAAAATACACAGACACATATGTATATGTACTAACAGACACACATAAATATTTTTTCTAGATCATGAAAACAGTGATCGGTTCTTAGTTCGAATCAGTCAAAATCTCGAGTTCGAATTTTCGCATGATCACAAAACTTCATCTATTGTTACAACGTCTTTATCTACATAGATATGTAGATAAAGTAAAAAAATGCCGGAACGCTGTTCTAGTGCGTTACACTAAAAATATATAAAAACATTAACAGATTCATCTAATTACGAACTCGTGATATATTAACATACATCAAAAACGGAAAAAAAAAATCAAAAAGCCGCACACTTAGGGCAGCATCCGTTGAATAACATAAATTATAAAATAATTAAAAATAAATTGACAACTGCAAAGCTTAAAAAACATTTGAATAAAAACAAAATGTCCAACAAATACCGTCAAATAAACACGCATGGCGGCCATTTTGATTTTTCGCTCAATATTTAAAGCGCTTTTGATTGCAAAGTTCTAATTATAATAAACAAATATTGATCTATGCTACGTTAGAATTGAGCTATGAAAACCAAATGTGGCGAAACGTAACCGACATGATATGATATTTACATTTAAATTTCCAGTATAATATATATTTGATATTTACATTCAAACTACGGAAGCTCGAGTATATTCAGCTCAATTTAGCGGTCTTCAATCCAATCCAAGGTCGAAATTCGCGTGTCAAATGATAGTGCTGATATTTCTGATGGATCTTCGAGAATTTTTCGCGAGCGAACACCAAACGGAAAATTTTCACAAGAGAAAACAAATGAATGACACAATTAAAAAAAAATCGTCACATTTTTATTTGAAAACAAAACATTTTAAATGGGGTATATAATATGTGATTTCATATAAACACGAGCGGTTTTCAATAAGCCCTTAATTTGATTTAGATATTGGATTAATGTTTACCGACGCAAGCCTAAATCCATGAATATTTAACTACATCAAACAAAGTCGAACAGGGTTATTAACATGTTGATTAAGCAACTTTTAAACATCGATTATTCGCAAGCGAAATTAATACGGAGCCAACAGCACCTACCATATTGTACACAAGTACATACATCACGTTCCATCATTCCCCATCAAATTTCACCCCTACAAAAGGTTTACGTGATGCGATGAAAAACAAAATGTGAAGCTTTTATGCTAGACGTGTACGTACGTCGCTCGTTTCCATTGTGATGTACATTCTGTACGTATACGGCAAAATAGAATCACTTTTATGGAGAAAAACGATCCAAGGTGAGCGCAGAAAACGTCACAAAGGTGACCTATATCCGGAAAAAAACTGAAAAGTCCAAATAAAATTTTAATTGAATATTACATAACATTCGACTGTGTTCTAAGTAAGGTAGACATAAGATCATAGATTAGTCGCAATGAAAATGGCTATTAAAATAAATAAAAAAACATGACATCTTGTGTTTAGATCAGATAGAGAATTAGCATAAGTATCAGATGTATGTACATATGTACATACGTATGTATCTATATGTCGAAAAATTGAACAATAATTTTAACTTGAATCTAACAGGTACAGATTATAATCGAAATAATTTCAATCGCGTTCAGCTCACGGGATCGAACCCGGCGACCTATCGGTGCTTACTTAATTTTGGTCATCAAATTAGGTACAGAGAGAATAAAGAAACAACCTTCTCATAGTATTTGATACGTATTTGTACCAAAAAGAAGATGTAAAGTGCTTAAATGGTAGCTAAGAGAACTTGCTATAAAAAAAACACTAAAAATAAAGTTAACATTGGATAAAATAATCTTGATATGTGAATAAAAGTTGCTGAAGACAAGCAAGAATAAAAACTGAACAAGAGAAACTTGAGAGTGGTTAGAGTTGTGAAATTCTGGGTTTAAGGAAAATTACATTTTTCTTCGAAAAAGCAATGACTCAATTTTGATATTTGAATAGGCAATCAATTTTGACTTTTTTTCTTTGTAATTTAGTAAAGTATCTGCAGTCGGTCTTATGATGTTTGATTACAGGAAGAATATGAATGAAAAGAACATTCAATTTCAATCAATTTAGATTTTTTTATCATTCAAAACTTGCCAGCAACTATATATGTATATGTATGTACCTATGTACGAATATGCATACTTGAAAATCAAATTAATTATTCTACATCTTAGTAACAACGTTTTAAACCCTTGAACAACATCAAATATATAATTTCAAAAGAGACTTTGTAAGGTTTAATGTGAGGTTTGGGTGGTAGAATACGTGACGATAATTTTAATAAAAAAAAAGAACAAATGGATATTCAAATAAATTTAATACAATGTTTACTATTAGATTAGCCATGTTTAAGCGGTTTATATTACAAATACCGAGCGAAGCCGGGTAAAACCACTAGTGATATATAAATAAACAATTTTTTAATATTTCAGCCACATATTCAATTCATTTTAATGCGCTAACTAAATATGTAAGTATTGTTTATAGACGATGTCTATTACGGGCAAACTGTTACAATTATACGAATAGAGGAAAAAGCACATTTTCCGCACAAAGTAGGCAAAGCATACTTTCCGTTTTATATAATTCGAAGGTTTCAATTATCGTCTTTGAATGACTTTCCGGTTGCCGGAAGTAACAATCGATTCAGCGATAAGGGATTAAAATGGCGAAAGATTCAGCCGGAAGTTGGGTTCACGTTGTCGAAATTTGCGATAACGCTCATAAATGGGAATATTGCGTTACGTTTGTGTCGTGGAAAATTTCTCCGGGCGCGGCGAAAATGCAATTTTCACAATTTCCTCGCAAAATGAGAAAATACATGGAGCGGAGCGCGTCTGACACGATATACGCCATTAGTAGTTACGTGACGCACTGCCATAATGAAAATTTTAATTAAATTCGAAATTATTTCAAACCCGTCAATTAAAATACGCAATAATAATATTTCACATCGCTCGAATTGCGGTGCTTATGAAACCATCGCCTATTACACTTCAAAGTGGTACATAACGAACGACAAAAAGCCCACATTCTATCATCTCAGTGAATTCATCATTCTGTCGTCTCAACGATTCATCTTATGAAATGAATCGCCCGTCGTAAATAATTTCATTCGAATTAATACCCACTATAAAAATGCATCACATCCGTGTATAAAAACTTAAATTAAATTATTTTATGTATTTTTCAGATTAAATCGTTAGAGCGTTCTGAAGTGTGTCGACAGTGCGTCATTATTGATTTAAATAAAAAGTTCAATATCATATCACTTCAATAGATCATAATTATTCAGTGGCGTTATATGTATGATTGTAAGAATAGTATTTATCGTGACAAATTATAGATAGGCATATAAACATAATACATATATAAAAACCACATGCTTGTCCTTCACGTACATACCGTAGAAAACTCAAAATCCCCAGAGAGCCTTACATCACGACGAATTTCATCCATCTTCAACATAACGTTTGACATTTCACTGACAGAACAAAGGATGGAAGTGCAAACATAAAAACGAATACGTGACATTAAATATATGTATATACATATTATCTTTTTTTGCGGTCTCGCTGATCATATATGTACATCACAAATACATCTGCAAATTTCTAGATAAACAAAGGATTCACAATTAGTTAAAAATAAATGTATAAATCGGTCCTCGAATTTCGGGAATATTTAACGGAAAAATGCCTTGGTTTATATTGGAATAAGTGACAGCCGCAAACGTGTGAATGTTTTGAATATTTGACCGCTCGTCGAAAGCGTATTTATTGCTTTTCCTCTTGGGAAAACTTCGAAATGGTTGTCGGGGTGGAAAGCTGACGGGAAAACCGAGTTTAGTCTGGTTAACTTCTGCACTGAAAGGTAACTTCACGAGGAATGATTTTTCCGTTGAAAACTTCTTAGCACGACTCATAAACTATAACTAATACAATATTGGCAAAAAAATTGTACCAAAATCTACTATACATAAATATGAATGTCTGTATATTCGTCCAGTATACAAATCTACGGAACCACAAAGTTAAACATATGTACCTTCTCTGAATATTTTATGATACTGCAATTAAAATTTTGTATGAAAAAGGTAAATTTTCACACATTACGCTAGTCATATATAAAAAGTACATATGAACATGTATATTTCATTTTTATTACAAAGTCCAAACAGTTCAGAAAAGTTATGTTTATTTTAGATGGACGAAAAAGATTTCGATATTTGTTTTTCACAGATCGATACATTATAAATATACCCACTTTATTACGCAAATAAAGCGGGTACACACAACAATTTGAATAATAAATAATAAAACGCAATATTTTATTGGCATAATGAAGGAAACAGTCGCTATAATAATATTACATATACATTAATCACATTTTATGTAAACTTCGCGAGTCAAACCGTTTTTTTTTTCATCAAATTTCGTGCCAAAGTGACCTCATCTGAAAGCCTTTAATATTTAATTGTTCGGCGAATGTAAAAGTCTCGTACGTAACCCAATTAACGTATGATTTATCGCTGAAATAAACCAAACGGTAACGTTTTATTTTAATCTTGTACACATTTGTAATAACGAAAAAGTATATATGAGGGGCATTCAAAATGTTCCTGGGAAAACCCCACTAAAGGCAAATTAAGTTCTTTTTTTTACATCATAGATATTATCTTAAAGAATTATGTCTGCTAATCATAAGAATATTACCAAAGTCTCAGCTATTACACTGTTCGACAAATGACGACTTTTTTTTTGGTCCAGGGACGAGATATGACTTTTATTATAGATCTATCTATGCCCAGTGAACACGAATCTGATAATAAAAATTGTTGATTGGCACGACATTCGGAGATATATGTTTTTTAAATCGCGCGAATTTTCTATATCTTAGTGTTGTTCGGTCGATGTCTCAAAATCTGTCAATTTCCTGTTCAAAATGAATATTGGAATCTATAGTCGGGTATTTTATCTTTCATTTGTAGTACTTTTCAGCTTTCAAATTTCTCTTAGTATTCGTCCAGTTCAAATCAAAAGTCAAAAGTATGTATTTTCATTTGGGATTTTTTCCCACTGTTAATACTATTTTATATTGAGTATTTTCTATTAAAAGATTTTTATTGGGATAGTGTTCTGGCTACACTATTTTTTGTTTTTGTTTAAAAGGGTTTACAAAAATTCTATTCATAACTGGCTTACCTCGATAAAATTATTTAACAATAAGTTATTTGCACTTTTAATACGTTATTATTTTTCACTTTAGTTGTTTCTGTGGTTTACCAATATACATATTTGATTTACTAATATAACCGCTTTCTGGGAAATTTTTGAAAGTGCTACTTATAATATATGGAGATTATGTTTATATGTAGTTAGTCATGTTCGTTTGTTTTTAAGTTGGCAAAAAGCATCTTTTTTGAGGCTCGACCCTCAAAAATGGAAGGGTATTAATTAGTCACGGCCTTTGGTGAGCCTTTCACTCTGGCGTCAGTTTGAAAAGCTCGTTTTAATATAACTGAAAAGGTGAGCTTTCACGTTGAAGTTTTGTGCGCGACCGCAAACCGTCCGTAGCCGTTAATAGTCCGGCCAACGATCCTCAAACCCCATTCCGTGAAAATCTCCAGGGATAGAGTTGAATGAAATTCTTAAAAATAGCTCGTTCAATGTCAATCCTTATGAAAAGACCAGACCTTCGGGAATAAATATGTACAAGCATATGAGAAAATTTTTCATCAAACAAAACAAACTAATAAACGATATTATAACATAAGTATGTTCAAATTTTAATCTAAAGATGTTGTATGTATTATACAAGGATTCTTGATACCAATTTTGAACCGTATATCCAATTGCATCAAAATTTGAGTTGACTTCCTCAAAAAAAAAAGTAATTGCCAAATTACCTAATTTCATTGAAATGATTCCAAAAAATTGGCAACTTTGTCCCATTTCTAACAAAATTCGAGTTTTCTTACCATCTCAATTTTGCTGATTTATAAAATGCGGTCTCTATTATGCTCTGTAAAATTGCACAATAATATGTTTATCGATGTTTATAATTGACCAGGAAAGCGCATTGGGGTTTACTTTAGGCCTTCCTGGTATATACATATGTACATACGTATATGTATAAAAATAAAGATAAAAATTTGCAAAGTATATATTTGAATCATAAGCAAGAGTAAAAGAAATCTTTGTATTCGAAAAATGTTTACTTGATTACCATATCATTTGATAAACATTCAATACTGGGATATTAAGTATGTATTTCCAGTAGTCAATAGAATAAAAATTATTCAAATAACTTAAAAAATGTTTTTACACTTTTCTATACAAAAATATTTAAAATTTAACATACATAGTGCCTTATATTTGTATGTAACACTCGAAATGTATTTTCAGTTGTAATATGTATGTATATTTCAACTGCAGGTCATTCATGTTCGAATACAATTTTACTAGTAAATTATATAGGTAGCTCTATAAGTGGAAATACACTTTCGACAATATGCGCCAGTTATAATATAAAATAACCATTAAATTTTGATAGTTCTGATTTTACGAATGCATTCAATAATGCGTAAATATTTGCTAGGTATTATGAATTATGGTAATGAGTATCGTATAACGATAACTATAAAAAGATGTTCGAAACAAAAATGTGACTTTCCAACTCAATTTATGGACTACATAGTCAAGTGAAGTTTTCACGAAAACCAAACTCCATCTTATCTGGTACCAACTTATAGTTGACCTGTATTTTCAGTTTTAGTATATTTTGACCACTTGAAATGTAATTCGACATATGAATCAACTTACGTAGGTTAGATCATTATTAAATTATATTAAATATTAATTATAATTATATTAAATAATTCAACTAGTCAAAATATTTTACAACTGAAAATACACTTCAAATATAACAGTAGTTAGTACCAGGTTATATGGAACATATTTCAACTAGTCAAAATACAAACATATATTACAACTGGAAGATACACTTCAACAGTAACATATATACTGAATGCTAAAAAAATAATCAATGTTCAATTTAATCACAAAAACGGTCTATACGTACCATACTTGAACTCTAGGATGAGACTATTACTTCCCCAGAATGTATAAACACGTCTAATATTGTGTTTTAAGCATTATTTGCAATTGCAATTTGATCAGACGAATGACCCAACATTGCACGTTATTACAGCTTGCATGCAATTCTGCTAAAAACTGCATTAGTCTGCATTGGAAAAACATCACTGTAAACCGATTTGCATCAGATCGATACGCCAATTTAAAATCAAATAATAAAACGTTATTGTCAAAGTTTTTCTCAATACGTGATAATATTTAGAAAGTCATTGTTTCGCATTTTCCGGGTAGAGGGCAACTTCGACCTTCGTGCGGTTCTATGTAAGTTCACAACGTCATTTCCCAAATTACATCCGCAGAACCCTAAAGCCCTTTCCACTCAAAATGCGAAAATATACACACGCGAACCACTTTTGCGCGAGGCTCACCATTTCTGTGGGTGAAGCACACTTTTCCGATGCTAAAAATACGAATTTAGATGATAAGTACCTCAAAGTCCAGGCCTGTTTAAAAACCTTAATATTATAAGTTTATCCATTGTCTCTGTTTTACTTCCATTAATACATTATACATATGTACATGTGTATGTATGTATGTATGTGGCTGAAACTGTTACAAATTTCAAATCAAAATAAAAATGAATTGTAATTTTATTCTTCATTAAACTCCATTTTTACAAGCTTTTTAATTACAATAATAAAAAACTTTATTACTTTCAGTCTTTAAGTAATTATCACAAATAGAAATAACTTTAATCCTTATCAATATTATAATTTTCATCATTTTTTGCAGTTATTAGCCAAGCGAATATCATCAAATTATTACTAACTTAATTTAAATGAATTCTATATATGTACATATGTATATTAATAATGAAGTATTTTGTAAAATCGAACCATCGATGACCTTATTTTTATTTAAATTTTAACATGTGTTTAATATGTGAGAAGGCGATTATTTTAATATCTCATAGATATATAGTTATTTGTATGCGGTTTTTCAATATAATATTGTATAAACATGTTTTTCTGTGAAATAATATCACATCCTTGTAAATAAATAATCTAGCATTAACCCTTTAACTTAAATTTTTAAGAATTTTATTAAATTTTAAACAATATTTAATTTTTTTTGCAAAATATGTCAATGAATATCGTATTTTCAGTTTAATCATTTTAAATTTCATTTGCCTAGAATTCAAATACCAAACCAGATCTAAAATTTTTAACTTTTAGCAAGATTATTTATATTAGCCATCCCTCATAAATATTTTGTTTTAAAAATTACGTTTATTATGCAAAATCACGCGATATTGGGCCACACCTTAGATCAGTAGTTGACCAATAAAGGTGGGTTCAAATCGAAATAGCAAATATCGAAAATTCATTGGAGTAGGTGTTTAACTGGCAAGATCAAAACATTTATTAAATCCAGATCGACCGTTTCCAGTTACAATTCGAAAATTTATGTAACTTAATTATTATAACGGGCTCAATAAAATCGGCTTAAATCGGCAGTGTTTTAAACGTATTGCGTTTGTAATTAATACATGTAGTATACATATGTACGTTATGAAATACTAGAAATGGATAAATTGAAGTAATTTAAACATGTGTGCACAATTTCAATATAACTCTTGAATTAATATAAATAAAATATAATAAGCTAGAAGGATTTTTTTCTCTTAAAAAATGAAAAATTTTGTGACCACTCTACTGAATATAAAAATTTGTGTTTGTATTTTTTATGTACTATCTCAGAATTGATAAGGTTTTGGTGAAAATCTGTAAACTGGAAGAAGAATTTTGTAAAAAAATTATTTCATTATTTAATTTAACCTTTTAAATTATTTAATATGTTATGTTTTAATCTTTATATTAAGTAATAAAAATCTTTCGAACGAATTCCGACAGCTAAAAGTATGTAGAACTTTCGTATTACTGAAAATCCAACAGTTTTAGTTGAGAACGTTTTCATCGCCAGTTTGTATGCGTCACTAACAAATATAGTTTTTGACACTTATTATATTCTCCAAATGCATAAAGTTGTAGTATATACGGGTCATTGTACATTTCTATGAAAGTTTTATTTGGAAATTAATTCTGGAATGAGAAAGTTGTGTGCATGTGTGAGTACGTTTATTGTAATATGTAAATTTAAATAATACCCCTTTATTCAAATGTGCCTGAAATGTTAAAATTATAATAAATTTGATGACACAGCAGTTTTTTGACGTTTTACATGTTGTATAATATTATTATTGTAAAAAAAAACTTATTATAAAACTCTCTTCAATATTGTTATTATGTGTGTATCATAATTTTTCTTCCGACTACGCAAATTTTAAATAGACACTCTATACTATATATATACGAGCCTTATAACACTAAAAGAACATTTATCCCTATAGTGCTAAACGCTCAACAAAATCGAATTTACGACTTATCCGATCTTTACACGGCGATCATACTGACCCATCTAAAAATATCTGCAAAGTGGTAAAACATTATTATTTACGACATGAAAGCTTTTCTCGTTTCAAGACATACATACATATATACAAAAATATGTTCATACAAGCATTGTACAATACATACATAAGAGTGTGTAAGTACGTATGTATACAAAAATCAAGAAAGTTTTCCGTCGAAACGTCAAATTCGTAATGAAAGGCAACTGTGTGAAAATAATGATTCAAATTGCTGAGCGCATTAGGGATAACCAAACCCCCCTGACGTGCCGCCTCTGATTATGATAAATTGCACTCGACCAGTGTATTATATGTACATATATGAATCAGTACATACTGGCGACTTTCAAACTGTGTGCTGGGTAAATCCAGAAAATCTAATTCCAAAAAATGTTGAATTTTCATCATATTTAATGGTACTTTCATATTTTGGTTTTAATTACAAACATCAATTACACTGGGCAACAAAAATAAATACCATTTACAAAGATTGGTTTTCAATCTCTATTTTTATTTTCTATCTGAACGTCCCAATGTACTAATTCGAGCGGTAAATGATTTTAAATTACATTTTTAAACAAATTGCTTGATCATTATTTATACCAATTTTAAAGCAATCACTTGAAAAACATCTGAATATTGATTTCAATACTTACTTTTAACACAGCAATATTAGATTTTGAGTTAAAGACAGCAAAAGCCAAAAATCTGTAAAAATTGCGTATTTTTTAAACGCTTATATCTCATAAACCAGAAAAAGTCAACAAACATCATTGTTATTATATGAGTGGGTAAAACTGAGTAAAGATTAATAAATCTCCGATCCATAAGGAAAACGAAGTGATTGTTTGTTTCTCAGTATTATTTTAACTATTTAACCAAATACTATTTATTATCAAGGACAAAAATTAATTGACAAATAAAAAAAAATACAGTACGTATCGGAAAAATCAGTTTTAGAATTGCACGAATCAAATATCAAATTTAAATCAATATATAAATCTTTTACTATAATAAATAAGTGGCAGTAGTAACATCAGCTATGTATTTACTACATCATTAAATGAACATAATAAACTTTTCATTGATCAATTTGGAATAAAATAGTATCGTATAAAAGTAGAAAAAAAGTATATTATAGATTCTAAAAATATTGTCATTAAAAAATACGATAAAATATCAGCTACAGCGCATTCTTAACCCTCCCTGACAGAAGTGGGTTACGCAAGTGCCCCAATTTTTACGTTTTTCGTAATAACTATGTATGTGGTTTTCAAAGCTATACACCCTATATTTTTTTTATTCCTAGAATTAACTAAAGAAATTTATTTTAATAGATTTTGTATGATTAAGAAAAGGGTTACATCGTAAAAAATACATTTATACATTTCTAAGTTCCAAAGTATGATTTAAAGGCGTTAGCGATAAGTCATGTTTTTGACTGTTCGCTTGCATATTCTTGTTGATCGATGAATCAATGCGAGAGAAAGATACAGCTATATTTTCGTAAGCTATTATTTTCGTCGCTTTGGGCGCGTGGATATTGAGTCATGCAGTCGCCTGTTGGCCTTACCTATGTGCGTTTGCATGTCGATACTTGTGGTTATTTTTTAATACAAAAATAGTCAAAAACACGCTATAGGACTAAAACTTTTTTATGATGTATACAATATATATTGAACCCATTTGTATTGAGAAAAGCTGTATTTTGATTAAAAAATACTTGGATCTTACTCGACCCCGGTTAGGGACATTCGTTCGATCTCGACGCTCCTTCCTTCAAAGATTAAACAAACAATTTTAACATAAAGTTGTCAACATATTTCAATAAGCCAATAAGTTTTGAGGATTCAAAAAGTTTAGGAAACACTATTCTAAACCACCGCACTATGTAATAAGTAAGGAGAAATATATGTAATACAAAATTGCCATACATAACGATCCATCTATCACGCAACCGTAAATACGTTCGAGGTGCGATCAACGAGCGACTCAACGTGTATAATGTGTTCGTTATCGTCGAATCGAGACAAGCGATCAAAAAGCTCACAATATCGCCATTTATACTTTGAAATTTACGAATTATATATCTGCAAAGCCTTTGCATGAGTTGTGTTAGGTTAGGTTGATTCGATATGGGAGTATTTGACTCGATTCTATGTCAATGTCGCCAGATTCATATAAAACAGCCATGAAAAACTTTTGGATGGGTTTTCAGTACAATAAAAATATTATATTCAACTTTAGTACATGAAAACTAACAAACATACCTTCAACTGTGTTACTGCATTACTATAGCTTTATGTTGACCCCATTTATGACCTTGAACTTTTGCGTTTCGTACATAAAAGGCACATTAGTCGCGCTAAAGTCATTTTGCCCGAAATCTGACATTGACCCTTTTAGATTAAAAACTAAACTGACCCACACACACAGCACGATGAATATTTTACACCCTACTGATTTAATTAGTGAAGTTGCACGCAGAAACGAAGCAAATAAAAATGGACACAAACCGAAGATATGTACAATAGTACGATTGGATACGACACGCAAGCGAAAAATTTCACCTGGATTCTGAACTTGCACGAAAGCGAATCTCTCACCTGTGAACAAAAAAACGATAAACATTAGAAGATATTCATATAAAACATTAACATAGTAACGTACGTCATGATAAAAAACCGTTTAAAGCGATTTAATTGGATATCGATTTTGAAATATCATGTAAATTATAAAATTCAGTCCATCACGTAAACAAAATCCTGTACACACATACATATATAGTTTGGATCTAATTACGTGTGGATCAATAATAGAATAGAGATTTAGCCAGATCTTTTGTTGACTGGATCATTTGTCGTAGATGTTAAGTCGTTGGACCATATGTCCGTGGAACTTTTGTCTCAACACGCATATTTATTTATTTATTTTTTACATATATACCAGCAAGGCCTTACAAGTAATCCCAATGCGCCTACCCGGCCAATCACAAACATTGCAGCATTTTTTTTTATTATACAAGTCGCTGAATTACGAGAGACTGAAAAACGAGACATCTATGAATTGTACATACATTTTATTGTACATTAATCAATCTCAAATAGTGGTGATATAGCAGGTAGGAAGGATATTTAGCCAATTTTACCGGGAACCGTTTCAACAATGAAATCAGAGAAGATTAGCAAACTCTGATAGAAAACGATCGACCTGGAGTCACAAATATCCAGATCTGACCCTTCTTTCAATCGAGGTCGCTAAGCAAAAGCTTAACGACCGAGCTATGCTGCTGGCTGGCCTGTCTTCTTTGCAAAGCATTTCACGATCATCAACATAAATCATACTTGTATGGTCTGTGTTTTGATTGATTGATTGAAAAAAAAAAGAAATTGAAACATCCCTATGAATATCGTAATAAAAGTTTATAATACGTATTGGAAAAGACTTCGATAATGGTTTGATGTAGTTTATTGAAATGTAAAATTTGCACGTGGTGGTTCAGCGGAGCGTACGGAACACAAGCTGTCCGTACGCCGTCTGCTCGAACTCTGTCGACCGTCGCGTATTTCCGCTTGGGCCGACACTAATGCCAACTCGTCAATAATGCCAATCGACAATCAGTTAATAAGACTGTTTGCCACACGTCATTACAAAAGTCGGAACATAGTCCCACATAGGAAAACTGTTGAACAATACAGTTATTCTACAGAGTTACAGCATTACTGACGAGTCGTTTACAATAAATCATAGCTCTTAAAATAATTAAATAGAGGGTGAATAATGAAACCTTTGCCTCATCCAGTGTGAGGATAAAATCAATTTATTGGTTCAGTAATATTTCAACTTATAGGTATACCTCTGGTGAATGTTGTTTCTCTTTACATTAAAATTTTTGAAATCTCCTTTGAAGCTGTGAATAAGCATTACAAGATAAGTTTACTTTAAAGAAGAGAGAGTGGACTGTATATGGTTTAAAACTTAAGCATTCCTCATCTTGATGTTAACTTAGACAATACAATGTTGACACTGTTACAGTTGTCAAGACAGATCAGCTATTACCGATCAACTAAACTTGATTAGTGAGTGTAATGCTCCTAAGTTAACTTGATTTCATCAACAAGTAGCACAAACATTGCTAAATTAAAAGTAAATTGGAAAGTCATTCATTCATTCCTACAAGCAGGAAATGAAGGCGAACTATGATTATAGATGTCTCTACGTTACATCGAAATGTTCAGTATTATAATATTTACTTATTCTATGATTCACATAAATACTATAAACAGTAAGAGTTAACTTATGTTTTCATAACAAGAAACATAAGACCTGCGGATGACTCCCGGCAGGTTATAATTAAGTAGACATGAAATAATTTAAGATGCTCCATTAAGTGTGGCTTGGAGACTAACATTAACAAATCATGAATCTAATTTTAACTGTCAAATTTGAACAGTTTATTTTAAACTCGGATATAATCCTTCCGAGTGATGACATGAGACAAGTCTTATATTATAAAGACAAAATGATTAGATTAAATTCGGAGATATATACTGCCGAATGTTAAAATGAAAATAGCTTAAATTATACACACAACACAATTAAAGTGAATTACGGAGTACTACTATTAACATTGACTGATTTAAACTCATGATTACATCTAATAAGTAATATGAGTTGGGGGTAGTGTCTTCGGGTTAAACTAAGCTACCGAAGTTGACGGAATTGAAGCTGCTGTTTCTCCTCCCTCTTGCTGATCTTCCTTCCTGTCAAGTGGTCCTTGTGGTAGAATCGGCAATGGCGCCACTAGATGACTGGACCGACGAAACTCTCCGCTGGCAGTAAAGACGTCGACGACTCGAACTCTGCCATCTGGTCCGGGATACAATTTAGTGACTCGACCCAAGACCCATCGGGTTGGCAGCATGTGTTCCTCCTTTAACAGGACCATTTGACCCACACTCAGATTGTTGCTCGAGTCCTTCTTCCATTTGTGTCGTAACTGCAAAGAATGTAAATATTCCGCCGACCAACGTTTCCAAAATGCTGCTGTGGTCAATTGTATCTGAAGCAGATTGGCATGGACATTAGTGTTATATTTAACCTCCATTGGAAGAGCGAGTAAGGATCTGCCAATTAAGAAATGTCCAGGTGTGAGGGGTAAAAGGTCTAGTGGATCCGAAGACAAGGGACTAAGAGGACGGGAATTCATGCAAGCTTCTATTTGAGTCAATACCGTACAAAATGATTCGAAATTTAAGGTGGTGGCCTTTACCACCTTGTTTAAATGAATCTTCATGGATTTAACCGCTGCTTCCCACAGCCCTCCCATGTGAGGCGCCCTTGGCGGGTTAAACTTCCAACGAATCCCTTCGGAGGCTACATACCGTAGTAGCTTCTCCTCATGAGGACGTTCGTAAATTAATTTTACTAAATTAACGAGTTCACGACTTGCACCGACAAAATTAGTAGCATTGTCGGAATATATCGTATTGGGCCTGCCACGTCTGGCTACGAATCTTCTTAAACAATTTAAGAAATTTGAACTCGTTAAGTCTCCGACAAGTTCCAAGTGAACTGCCTTACTGGAAAAACACACAAAGACACAAACGTAACCCTTAATTATCTTAGAATTCTTATTGCAACCACTCTTCACAGGAAAAGGTCCTGCGAAATCTATCCCCACATGACTGAAAGGAAAATTCGCAGTGGTACGTTCAAGCGGGAGTAATCCCATTAATCTATTGTGTGACAGTGGTTTATTTCTGAAACAAATGACACATGAACGCACCACTCCTTTGACAGTATTATGTCCGGCCAATGGCCAATAGGTCTGCCGCAATAACGACAGTAAGGCTTGAGTACCCAAGTGAATATATTTCAAGTGCGCATCTCGGACAATCATGTGTGTAAGTTTATGCTTATTTGACAAGATAATGGGTGACGTTGATAGAGTTGTTCCCAGAGGAAGTCTACTTCCAACACAAATTAAATTCTCGTGGAATAGAGGGGACAATTTAGCTAATTTACTGCTACTGGGAATTGGATGTCCCTTGCTCAGCAAACGATATTCCAATGGAAATGATTCCATTTGCGATAACCTTATCAAATTATTTAAAGCATCTTTTAATTCTAAAGCGGACGGTTCGTTATTTTCTTTAACGTTTAATTGTTTATTCCTTAGTGGCCGACGAACATATGATAAAACTCGAAGGAGTCTTGGAAGATGAGAATGTTTATCTATCCAATTATTTTCCCTCACAAGGGTAGCGTTAGTGACTACCCTTCTCTCTGGAAGATCTATTGTGATCTCAGGAGGTCTTCGAGGCCATCGTGATTCGTCTAATTTCAACCAACTAGGGCCGTCCCACCATAACGAATTATGATTTAATTCTGATGGTTGAGTCCCTCGAGAAATTAAATCTGCTGGATTGTCTGTAGAGGAGACATGGTACCACTCAATGGGTTGAGATATTGATTGGATTTCGGCCACTCGATTGGCAACGAAGGTGGTCCATTTACATGACTCTCCTCTAATCCAATGCAATGCGACGGTTGAATCCGTCCAATAATATTTTTCATTAATATGAATTGTTAATTGGTCTATTGTTGACTTCATTAACTTTGATAATAACATAGCGGAGCACAGCTCTAAACGCGGAATAGTTACAAAACTGAGCGGAGCGACTCTCGAACGAGAACACACAAGATGACATTTGGAATTTCCCAATTGATCAGTACATTTTACATAAATACAAGCACCATAAGCTTTCTCGGATGCGTCACAAAATCCGTGTGCCTGTATATTAATGACATTATTTAGTATTATCAATCTAGGAATTTTATAAAGTTTCATGACTGTATTGGATAATTGACAATCTTTCCATTTTTTGAAGATTGTCTGAGGAATGAATTCATCCCAACCAATGGTTTGTTGCCAGACAGATTGCATTAATATCTTATAATTAATTAACAATGGAGATAATAGTCCTAATGGGTCGAAGATCTGACTAATTACTGATAAAAAGTTTCTTTTTGTTATATTTTCAGTCTCGACTTCGGTTTGAACCTTAAATACAAAAACGTCTTCCCGCGGTTTCCAAAATAAACCTAAAGTTTTGTGTGATTCGTTAGAGAAGTTAAAATCTGAACAATCGTCAGCTTTAACATCCGTGATTATATCGGAGTTGTTCGATGTCCATTTGCTTAAGGGCATACCGGCTGATAATAATATGGTTTCCAGTTGAACCTTTAATAATTTACCAGCTTCAATAGTATTAGTTCCCGTGAGCAAATCATCAACATAAAAATCACGTTCGATCACTTTACTAGCGATGGGATATTTGTTTCTATTCTCCTCTGCTAACTGATTTAGACATCTAGTAGCTAAAAATGGGGCTGAAGCAGTTCCGAATGTTACTGTATTAAGCTTGTAATGCTTGAATTTACTCTGGGGATCTGTTCGCCAAATGATTCGTTGTACATTTTTATTTTTCTCTGCTATTTGAATCTGTCGGTACATCTGCTTAATATCCGCAGTAATCACGTATTTATGGAGTCGAAAGTTGAGTAGTAAACTTAACAAATCTGATTGGACACTAGGTCCCACCATCAAAATATTATTTAGTGAGATATTAGACGTTGTCTTTGCGGACGCATCAAAAACTACACGATATTTAGTGGTAAGGCTAGACTCCTTAACCACGACGTGATGAGGTAAATAACAATGAACCTCATGTGCCTCCGGAGGTTCACACTCTGACATATGTCCTAAATTTATGTACTCTTCTAAAACTTTATTGTATTCCATTTTTAAATTATTATTGGCTAAAAAACGTCTTTCCAAAGTTTTGTGTCTTTTCTCCGCAATGTGCAATGAACTTCCTAATACTACCGGGGAATTTTTATATGGTAAAGCTACACAAAATCTACCGTTTTTATCTCGTGATGTGTGTGCTTGGAAATGTTCCTCACATCTTTTCTCCTCAAGAGATTGATGTTTTACCATAGGAACCTGGTCGATCATCCAAAAGTTTTGAATGTGACTGTCTAATTGACTTAAGCCTATGTGGCTCTTCCCTGGAGCATTATTTACTTCGGGATATGGACCAACTATTGTCCATCCGAATTCGGTATCCTTTAAGATAGGCATACCTTTTCCTAACTGGATGGTTCCTGCTTTCATAGCATGAACGCAAATCTCGGCGCCGAGCAATAAATCGATTGGCGTCGGTTTATTCCAAAGGGGATCTGATAACTTGATTCCCGCTGGTATTGAAATTAACTGTTGATCCAGTTTCACAGTTGGAATTTCGCCAGTAATTTCTGGTAATACCAAACACAACACTTTGGTTGAGTAATTAGTGGTTGAAGACCTTATGGTCACCTTGGTGATGTGACGAATGCTACTTTCTTGATTAGCGATACCTACAATTTTTTGAGAGATTTTCTCTAATTTGAAGTTATTCTTCTTAGCGAAAGATGTGGTAACATAGTTGACTTGTGAGCCGGAATCTAATAATGTGCGACCCTTAACGACCGTTCCATTGGACGTTATAATGTCTACTTGTACCGTCGGTAAAATTATCTCCCTTTGAGAGAAATGAGTAGAATGAGCATTAATTGACTTCCTTCCCGTATTATTGGAACTAAATGTATCGTCCTGATGCAACAAAGTGTGATGGTTTTGTTTGCACCTTAAGCAATTATAGTTAGACTTGCAATTTGTTATCTTATGCGATGAATTTAAACATTTAAAACACATGTTATTAGATTTAACGAATTCATTTCTTTCCATACTGGATTTTGCTTTGAATTTATCACATTTGCCTATGAAATGATTATTTCGACAAAATGCACATGCGTTTACCTTACTTGATGGGTTTTTATTCGCGACATGAGTTCTCCTGATTCGTTGACGGTTATGAGGGAATTCTTTCACCGTAATTACAGATGCAGTAGATTGTAATACATTACATCTATTCTGCAAGAATGTCTCTAAACTTTCATATGGTGGCATTTCTCTGCTAACCAGCGATATTTCCCAGTCTCTTACTATATTAAAAGGTAATTTCCTTAGAACTAAACATGTTACCCATGGATCTAAAATTTCTCTCGCGTAACCCAACGATTCAATGTTTTTAATACACACTGTGACCTGATTCAATAGATTTCTCAATTCGATATGTGATTCTCTTGTGATTAATTTTAAGTCACAAAGTGAATTAATCCTAGTTTTGAGATTAAGTCTTGGTAAATTATATTGCTTGTCTAAAATACTCCAAGCTATTTCGTAATTGTCTGAGCTAATATCTAAACCTGATACAGCTGCCAAAGCGGGACCGATTAAGGATTGATGCAAATATTGCAATTTCGTGACATTCGAATATTCCGTTTTGTTTCCTATTATATTCTTAAAAGCTTGTTGAAACGATTGCCATTCAGATGGATCTCCCTGAAATGTGGGAATGGTTAACGTCGGTAACTTATCTCTAGCAAATTTAATTGTTGCTTGCTCTACCTTTAGTTTACTATCTTGAAAGGATTGGCAATCTAATGCTGCTTTAAGATTTTTAACTGTTATTGTAATTGCATCGTACTCTTCGTCTATTTTGGCCGCTTTCGGTATGTCTGTAAGGTTATCTAAATATTCGTAATGGAGTTTTCGGACATAATCGTATGCTTCTTTAATGGTTTGATACTGTCCTTCATCTAATTCGGAGGATTTATCTATTTTTCCTTTTAGTCTTTGTACCGCGCCTGAATACCTTAATTCTATTGACGTCATTATAACTTCTACTTTATTTTCCTTCGCTAATATTTCTATCGATTGAGTCTGACTTCGAGTCTGATGTATTCTAGAGCTTGACCTGTCTCTAATAGGTTCTACGTCCCTAGTTGGATTTCGACCTTTATGCGACTTGGAAGTCGAAGCTTCTATTTCCTCGTTTTCAGCACTTGACATTTGTTTCAGAAAGTTGCACTATTTCGTCTCATAAATACAGTTGTTCTCTACTATAGCTGTCAATTGAACTATTCGTAGAGATAAGGTAATAATATTCAATGATTAACCGTGAATCTTAATATTCTACTTTAACTATTATCACCAGAATCTATCCAACATATTTTGGAAGAAATTACAACCCTAAATTGGTGGGTGCTTGATTTAAACCACTTTGGGGCTACAAGTCTTGTGATTTATTTTAAATCACCACTGTTTCATCACACATTATGAAACAAAGAGATCTACCGATGTATGAATATGCCGGTATGTACTTGATTTAATCCACTTTGGGGCTACAAGTGTAATTCCACATTTATCGTGGAAGGGGGGGGGGGGGAGGGTGTTTCTACACACATTAAGAAACAAAGATCTACCGATATGAATATACCGGTATGTACTTGGTTTAAGCCACTTTGGGGCTACAAGTATAATTCCACATTTTTTGTGGAAGGGGGAGGGGGGGGGAGGGTGTTTCTACACACATTAAGAAACAAAGATCTACCGATATGAATATACCGGTATGTACTTGGTTTAAGCCACTTTGGGGCTACAAGTATAATTCCACATTTATCGTGGAAGGGGGGGGGGGGGAGGGTGTTTCTACACACATTAAGAAACAAAGATCTACCGATATGAATATACCGGTATGTACTTGGTTTAAGCCACTTTGGGGCTACAAGTATAATTCCCCACGTGCTTTGCTAATTTTACACTACATCTGATTTTACACTTTTAATACGAAATTCGATGCGACCGATGAAACATTCCTTCGTAGCGCGATATTATTTTATACAATCGCGTTAATTAATTGTTATACTTTAAAACATATTTTAAAAACTGACCTACCCACATGATTGCCTTTTGAACAGATTGCCTGAGATTGAATACATTCACTTACTTGAATATCCTTTACGATGTTTATGTGATCGTTCCGATAATTTTGGATTACCTCTGTGTCCCATGCGTCTTTGTAGGTTATGTTTTTATTTATATATTTTCTGCGTCAATCACGCGGTCATGTACCTCTGTACATCAATCAATATATTGCTGAAATAGAAGCAAACATGTTATTAGTATTGGAAAGGTATGGATAGTAACAAAGGAACGATACCGATTTCTTAATTGACATCCATTTTTTCTCGACCACGTTTTTTCCTATTGGTTTGTCCGTTTGGTGTTGTGGCCTAGGTTACTGGTGTCCGGTTCGAAGTGACCATCATGGAAAAGACTTCGATAATGGTTTGATGTAGTTTATTGAAATGTAAAATTTGCACGTGGTGGGCCAGCGGAGCGTACGGAACACAAGCTGTCCGTACGCCGTCTACTCGGTGACTCTGTCGACCGTCGCGTATTTCCGCTTGGGCCGACACTAATGCCAACTCGTCAATAATGCCAATCGACAATCAGTTAATAAGACTGTTTGCCACACGTCATTACAAAAGTCGGAACACGTATGTACATCCGTTTATGAAAATCGAAAACAATAGTGGTCCTAAATTTGAGTCCGGTGGCACACCAGAAGAAGTAATATGTTCAATATAGTATTAAATGAGCATTATTCAATAAGCATTAAATCTGAAGAACAAATCAAAGTAATTATCTTAAAAATTAGCGTTTATTTAAAATTATTTATATGTATGTATATAAAATATACAAGTAAATTCAAGTAGAAGTTCACTCATGCAATTCGTAATACAAAACAGAGCGGAAACGGCGGTCAAGAGGAAAAACAAACTTTCCCACTCGGGGGCATTTTCACGCACAAAATCACTTGGCAAGAGCTCAAGTCTCTCATTCATCACTGAGTTAAACACGCGGGCAAGGTCATGGTGACCGATCGATTGAGGTTCATTCAAAAATTTCACCATGAAAATGCAGGGTGGTTTTCCCGCCACCCCCGTGATTAATATTACATTACGATTAAGATCACAGTGGCGGTGAACTCAAATGCCAAGGACGAAAATGCGGAAAAACGAGCCATTTTCAACGCGCAAAGTGTGTAATGGATGTATCGGAAATTCGAGAAATTCGACCCAGCCATGTGGTTAATCTATTAATGTATTTTCCATCCACTTTCTGTAAAAAAAAAAAAAGTCGAACACAATACGAACACATGTTTATGTCGTATACTATACTATACCTATAGTTAAAAATATTTTTTTTGTATATAAATTTAAATACATAGAAAAACAAATTATAAGTGCCTTCGGGAAATTAAATTTACATATTCATTTTGAAAATTAATTATACATTTAGAATAACCATCCTTCCGTGCGTAAAATTGCAAGTCTTGAATTAATTTCAGATGTTGATTTCAGCTGTATAAATTTCAGGATACTCTTTACTATTAACATCGGTACATTTTAACCAACTCAAGTCTTTTTTTACCCGGCTTCGCTCGGTATTTGTAATATAAACCGCTTAAACATGGCCAATCTATGAAATAGTAAACATTTTACTACATTTATTAGAATAGTTTTATTTTATTTAAATTTTGATGACGTCACGGATTTACGAACCAAAAATAGGTACTTACATACATACTTACAAAGTCTCTTTCGAAATTATATATTAGACTAGTTGTTTTACCCGGCTTCGCTCAGCATTTGTAATATAAACAGCGTAAACATGGCGAATCTAATAGTAAATATTCATTAGTTTTTTTTTATTAAATTTATTTGAATCGTATCGTAGAATAGTCATAGAAATGTTGACTTGTTTACGAAATTCTTACATACATACAAAGTCTCTTTCGAAATTATATATTAGATAATATTGACTGTTCAATTCAATTACTAAACATTTATCATAATAATAACTGACATGAAAAGCATCTATATAAAGCTACTGAACAATTAATCAAAGACCGTAGCATAAAATTTGAGTAAAGTTTTGTAAAATACAAAAGTCGATCCCAAGCTTGTATCATATACGTACTTGAATCGTATATAGTATGGCCACTATTTGAGGGTCTTTTGTGTAATGATAGTATGTATACATCGGTCTGTTTGCTTCACAAATTGGTCCGGGGTATATATGTACATATGTATACATATATGAATGTATGTACGTTTGTGTGTGGTCTTTTGAGCGATCTGTCATCAAAGGGTATTTAGCAAGACACACAGGCTATTGATTCGCACACGGTAACGTCAAATTCATCCGATCCGGTAAACATATCACGAATATTCACGTCGTTTGCACAGCAATTCATATAATACGAAATTAATTGCGTCTATCTGTTTGCGAACGGTCATTATTAAAATCGGTTTTCGAATGTCAGATGGCGGGATAAGAAGAATCAGACTTTATGTTACAGAATTTTCCTTTGCGGAAAATGTGTGGGGCGTTAATGGTGATTATACGTAGAACGTGCGATAGTGTTCAGATTGATTAAAGCTTTTCTTTTGGAGTGTTATTTTAACACGTGGTCGTTTAATCCATCAATTATTTGTCTTTATTTATATATGTATGTGCAAAGAACTAATAGATGAAGTATTATGATCGTTGGAAATTTAACCTCAAGATTTTGATTTTGATTTTTAAATGCTTTTTATTATTATTAAATTATGTTCACAATACATCTTATATATATTTTAATAGCTACTGATCTACTGATAATTTTCTATTCTACAATTTTAATTTAATTTTGTTAGTAACCATAGTATTATATTATTCTAATGTTAATGTACAGCATAATAGGAAAAAGAGCTCAAAAACCTATTTACAATTCTTATAAATGCTCATTATACATCCAATACATAATATGAATTAAAGACTCTCTAAAGTCGACGATCTAAAGCAGATTGTGTTTAGGTAATCTGTGTTTATACCTGAAGGGTATAGACATTTTGTTGTAATCACCGAGACTCTTCACAAGTGTATTAATATGGTTATTAGTGATATATTTAAATAGTATTTGAATAAAATACGACCACGGGCGGATCGAACAAACGATTCGGCACATATTTTTTATTTAATAACTAAATATGCCATAACTAATGCGATTATAGTTCATCGGGCACAGCACTAGTTTATACATAATCATAAAAAAGCCTAGTAAAAAAACAATAGTATTTTAATAATAGCAGATAAAGTAAAAATATCAAATAGTAAAAGTAGGGAATATCCTGCACTATAGCCAGCACCCATATACATACATATGTATAAGAACCAGTCACAAATACAAAACATCCTTGTCAGGCCCAAATGAAAGAGAGATGATTATATATATGTAGGTATTTATATGTACATATGTCCATACGTACATGTACATAAATATGTCCATGTTTAACACATAATATTTTCAACATTTTATAAAATTTCCAACCACTTTTATGAAATATATATATAATTATAAACATTAACGATAATATTATATATCCACATAAAATGAAAACCGACCTGCGATAAACTTTTATAATCAATTTACACGCACTTTAACCGTTGTGCAAAAGATCGAAGCATAATCTAATGGAAAATTCCTTGAATGGCGCTATTCAAATTTTCCTTTCGTGCTTAGCTTTTTCGCATTAACAACGACCGTGAAACATTATGCAAATTCAAAATGTGAATAATATAAAAACATCCCCGTTCGTAAAAACCCATTAAGCTCCCGGCCGATCGATAGCACTTAATCCCGCGAACTAAATGAAAATTCCTACTGTCGACGATTAATTTCTATTAAAATTATTAATCGCGAGCATTTCGCATTACGATTGCGAAAACTTAATACAGAACTCGGCAGCGTTTAAAAAAAACCCACAACATTTCGAATAATTGGAGCTATCTTCGTAATGAGCGTCCGGAAGTCGCACGAAGCTCCGGCGAAAGCTTTTCAAAATTTGCTGAAAGCTCGCCACCGTTTTCAGCTGTCGGGGAAAACTTCAAGTGCCAGTTTGTCCCGCGGAAAAACGGTCTCGGTTCGTTCTAGTTTGCTGGAAAAACTGGGCCACAAAACGACGCCTGTGGATTGAACTAGAGGATGAAATTTCACTCGACAGAGTGTTTCAGCGAATTTTTCTTTTTCTTACTTTTTTTTTGTTATGTCGATAAATTTAATTCAATGTTTTAGGCTGAAAACGTGAGCGAAGACATTTCGCTAAAAAGCTCGCGTGACTATTAGGATTAGTTTTAAATAAAAATATTACCAGTTCGCGTACATAAAATTCTAAATATACAATTTCACGCCGGAATCTGAATAATCACATGATAAAGACATGTATTATTCCGAGACATATGTATATGTATCTACATAATTCATATGATTAAATTGTATTAAACTTCATATATGAATAGTATAAAATGTCGGAATTGAAATAGTAAAACAATTATATTATATAAATGTTGATTTCAGGCGTTGCAATATCGATTTTTGATCCATAATGGCCGTTTTTTTAAAAGGAATACTGAGCAGATTTTAGTCAATCTTATAAATGTATTTTTTTATCATTATTAGGTAGATAAATCAATTGATCTTTTGGGCTTTTTCTGCATAACAGTGATCCTGTTTTTGGTGAATTCATTTTATTTGGTTTTTCAGTAAGGATCGTTAGTACCACATCCATTAATTTATTTATACTGTAATTTACATGTTTTCAAATTCAATTTAAGAACAGATTGCCCCAAAACGCCATTATGGCTGGAAACGTGTAAACAAGAGTCATTAAAAATATTAATAAAAAAAATAATAATAATAAAATTACTATAAATATAAATATGTGCGATTATTGTTTTTTTTTCAAAAACTATATGTATTAAGACAAGATTAACAATGATTTATGTATGGGATGAAAATTTTATACAGCCAATTTTTACCCATAAACCTAGCAAAATGTATTAAAATAAAATTTTAAGATACATTTAATATATATTAAATCTTGCTAATAAATTCAAAATGATTATAAAAATCAAATCAAATTCTTACTTACATACATACATATCAATGATACTTTCCGACATATGTATGTACATACATATAGGTATGTATATAATATGTAGTTATAAATAAAATTAAAAATCAAAATACATACATACTTCTAATAATATATGGGAACTAAAAACACTGTACGAAATTAATATTCATAAGATGAAATTTAGTTACCATCAAAAGTGCCCGAACTGAAAATCCATATTTAACTTTCAAACGAAGACGTCGATAAAATTCTCGACATTTTAAAATTCGTTAAGATTGACGTCGCATAATAATAATAAAGTCAATTTCATCGAGAGAGATGAAAAATGAGAATACGTTCAATTTTAACATAATATAATAGCCGAGAGCGGTTTCGATCGTCAATCAAAAGTGTCGACTCTTCAAAACAAACCGATATAATAAAGTGACCAACTTTGAGCGAAATCACCGACCAGTAATGATTGATTCGACAACTCACTTCCTATTTCAAATTCAAAAACACATACACAAAATTCCAAAACGTTCAACTGATAAAAAAAAACAATGCACCGGAAAAAAGGTCACGTATATCCTATAAAAAAAATTTCGACGTTAATTAAAAATTTTATAAGAAATCAACGTTATTAAAAAATATGTATATATTATATTCCTTTAAAGAAACAACGCGAAAAGCCGACTCTGATTACAAGATAAAATTTTCTCATCAAGCTTTTTCATTTTAATAGACAAATGAAAATGCAAATGGCTTCGGGGATATTTTCTCGCGCGTGAAGCTTTGTGAAAGATCGTTCCTTTCTCTCTCTCGACTTTCGCTCCGACGATTCAGTGCTTCTCGGCGACAAAACGAGCGAATATAATATTGCAAAAAACGGAAGAGAGACGAAAAGAGTTTCAAGCACACTTCGACAGAATCGTAAAATACACCCTCATATTAAAACGTGGAAGGAAACCAGCTTTTCGCATGAAACGTGACTGAGCGTTAATTAAGCGACATCAAATTTCCACATTAAAAAATATTATACATCGGACTGAATATCAGTATGACGTCACGGCTTAAAGTTCAGCAGATCCTGGGGGAATTTCAAACTTGTCATCGACACCTGAACTGCAATCCATTAGTGCAAAATGTGACCCGGAGAGCTGGCAGTATTTGAACGATGACTTTAGTTGGATAACCCAGTATGATTTTATGCATATAGAAGGTGATCCAATGAAGTTTTCCTTTAATAAAACATATTTTACGATTGAACTTCTGTTCTGAAATCTGCATTGTATCTGAAAGTTTAACAATATCGTTCATACGACCTCTACAACTTCTTGGTTGAAATGTTCGATAACTCGTAATAAAAGTGGATCAATGGCAGCTCGAATGTTGCCTCAAAGGTATTTCTAGATTATTGATATACACTTTACTTTTAAAATGATACAAATGAGTTAAATCGCACGATCTTGGAAGTCAATTGACGTCACCGTTTTTTAAATGTATCTGATCATTAAATTTACAGCGCTTATTGCTTATTGTGTGATTACTTGTATAATATGTGGTTTGATTTACATCCATTTAATTTCATTTCGGTCATGAAAATGATTCAGAAAGTTCAATCCTTGAAGGAACTCACACTTTCAAATTCAAATAGTGTTTATATGTTACCCTCAAATTTAATCGTTGGATCATCCTTTACATGTTTCGGTTGTATTTCAATAAAAGTACAGATGAACGGAATATTTTTATATTAAAAATGAATATCGCGAAAAGCTTCGTTCGACGGAAGTACGACTGTGCCGAGTTAAAGCCGGAAACTCGACCTGAAATAAAATAAAAAGTGAACCGGAAGAGCTTCGGGCGGAAGCGGAAGGCGAACGAGAGCTTAATATCCGAAAGTTAAAACAATCCTAACAAAACAAGGATTAAAAATACCCAAAAGACAGTATTAATTATTTCATAATATTCAACATTTTGAGTGACATCTATCGCCATGAAATAAAAACTTAATAACATTCATACATTATACATATATAAATGTTATTATGTTATCCATAGTTAAAAACATTAAAAAATATTAATAACATTCATATCTACATATATACATATGTTCAAGTTAAAATTAACTCACATTACGTTGAGTATTACTGTTGTGGAAAAACAGTTTCGCGTTAATGACAGTTAGTTAAAACTTCAAGTCAACTCTCTCAAGAGAATAGTAAATATCTGGTCACACAGGACTTTCCTTTTAACTCTTCCATTCCAGTAATTAACGACAGTCGTTTGAGAATACACACATTTCCTTTGCATACCTAAAACCCCGACATAAAATAAACAGGTCAAAAATTCACGTCGTCTCCAAATTAAAAGGGTTCCACATAAAAAAAAACCACACTGCAAAGTTATCTAAATGGCTTTAGTTTGTGTGACGATATCTTTGTAGATTTTAAGATAACGTCCGAACGCTGCTGCGTCCATGGAAACTTTCAGTTGAGTCGTACGAATTTTCTGTCTCAAATAAATATAAACTTTATCAACAGAAAAGTTTCAGTATAAAATTGCAAACATACAGAACTACAGACCGCACGGTTAGCTTCAAAGGAAAATACGCACATACATATTTTAACAACTTTTTTTGTGATGAAAACTCGTCTGACATGAATTTAAAAGCCTAAAAAACCTTACTCATAATATGTATGTGATGAATATTTAAAGATGGTCAATTTGTTTAAAATTAAGGCAAATAAACTCAATGAAATTAATAATTTGTTTAGTTTTATCCGGAAATGAGATCAAAATGATAAATAAATTGGAATGTAGTGCATTTTGCCGAATGAATTCTATTTTTAAAAAATTGAAGTAATTCGGCAATAAAATCCAAAATGTTTTCTAAAGTTTAATACACAAAGAGAACGCTTGTGTACCAATTTGAACGCTTATGTAGAACAAAAAGCCTTTCATTTTTTTAGTTCTGAGCAACACTCTTTCATCTAACTAAAATATTTTCTTTCTTTTGTCTACCTATCAGACTTGTGGAACTCCTTGTTCTTTTATATTCTATTGTCTACCATTATAGCACTTTTATTATCTATTTTTCGTCTGATCTTTGGGTTACATTGCCATTTCAATATCCTTATCAAACCTCTCACCTATACATGTAATTGTTTGGGCGAGAGAAAATAAACGAAAATAAATGATTCTACACATATACATAAATAGAACACGAATTGAAATCCAAAATGTTTTCTAAAGTCTACACACAGAATAAATAAACTAAAGTATACACACAGAGAGCGCTTGTTACAACGAGAAAAAAACGTAACAAGTAGATGTGTAGGTGAGAGGTTAGATAAAGAGATTGAAATAGCAATGTGACCCAAAGATCAGACGAAAATAGATAAGAGAAGTGCTATAATGGTACTCAATAGAATATAAAAGAACAAGAAATTCCACAAGTGCGATTAGTAAACAAAGGAATGAAAATGTATTAGTTTGATGAAAGAGTGTTGCTCAAAACTGAAAAAATGAAAGGCTTTTTGCATTCAGCAGTGGTTATTCTACATATATAAATAGAACACGAATTTAATTCAAAACAGCACTAATTTGAAATTTCATCAACTGCACTTCTGCAACTGAAAATAAAATAATTAGAGCGAGTTTCATCAAATATGCACATACATATGCACGCTCGCATTTATGTGTATACATATTTTCACAATCACAATAAACAAAACGAGTTATTATTAATTTTAATGGAACCGCTCGTTTATTCCTTTTGTGCAAACACTGCGATGACATTTCTCTCTGTTCTAATAAATAAATTCGCAAAACGCAATTAGCCACTGCAGGCATTCAAAGTGCATTCACACTGTACATGTTGACAATTTTACACGCCGAATTCAATTAGTCCCTACATTTCCAATTACGCCCGTCGATTTTCAGGTTTAATCATCGGAAGCCAGTCCTGTTTCGCATCCAAGTTAACTTTGTCGTCCACGACAGTGTAATACGAGCCAAAGGACAATGGGGCGATACGAGACCGACCGGTTACCATTAAAAGTTTTCACCGTAGAACTTTCAGTATCGACTAAACATCCAGGTCGCCACTAATGACTAAACCTCCCCTTCTCGTTGCGAAGGGGTTAAAAAGCTCGCATGGGGGTTTTTGCCTCCACTCTAATGACGCTTAAAAATGTACTCGCTCTGTAATCTAAGAATCGTTATGCTGTTCTATTCACCGGTAAAAAGCTCTACCTGAAACAGCAAGTCATCCGTTTGAATGCATCAGCCTCGTATAGGTCTGTGTTGTACGTATTATTTGCAGTCGTATCTAAAAGATCAAACCCGTACGAAAATATTGCCAATATAAATACATATATTTAATGATGTTAAAGTGCTCTTATTTGCAGACGACTTAAACATTTTTAAACGTATCAAAGACGGCAAGTATTATTTATTTATTTAATTTAATTTATTATTTTAAAATAATAACAACAATAAAATTACCAGTGTGACCTGACAGGTTGCCCCAAAGCGTCACACCGGTCTTACAAAAAAAAAGAAAAATAGAAAGAAAATAACAAAGAAAAAGGAATAAAAATTCCAATCATTCATCTCATTCAAATAGTCTCGTATTGAATCTCAAGAAACTAACCAGCTCATCAACATGACAGTTGAACAGGTCAAAATGCTCATCAATCACATTAAGGAACCGGACAGCTTCCACCAGTGACGAGTTCTTGAAAGTAGACGATCTTGAAAAGATAGGTTGAAAGAGTCGTCGATTACGCAGCGCTCTACCGGTCTCAGGAGCCCAAAACTTAAGCTCTGATAAAATCGAAGGATTGTCAACAACTCCATTTAAAACTCCAAAGAAGTATTTGGAAATGGCAACAATCCTTCTAGAAGCCAGAGAATTAAAGCCCAAGGTACCTTGCAGAAACGCTGTGGGAAATAAAAACGGATAATACCCATACTTTTTCAAGTATAGGTATCGTAGAAATTTCTTCTGGACTCTTTCTATCAATATAGAGAATTTAATTTCAGTAGGACTCCAAATTACAGACCCAAACTCCAATATGCTCCGGACAAGCGAACAATAAAGTAACACCATTATATTCAGATCTTGGAAGTAGTGAGAATTGCGCAGAACAAATCCAAGCATTTTGGTAGCCCTACAGCACATATCTGAAATATGAGTCGAAAATTTGAAGTCACTCCTAAAGAGTATACCAAGATCAACACTTGAGTCAGTTCGTGTTAATTGATAGTTCCGAAGACTATACGCGAACTCAATTATACTACACTACAAACTAGACTGAATTGATTGGTGATCAATCATATTATATAACGGATCCACAAAACGCAACTTCGTGAATATTTTTAGTACAATATAAAAACAAACTTACTAACGTTAAGCAACAATAACACCAATATACTGTTGTTTACAGTCATAAAATTTTACGAATTGGCTTTTATATTGTGCAAAAAACATCACAAAGTTGAGTACATCAAAAAAATACACAAAAGAATTCCACCGGGAAAACCGGTCAAATCAATCGACTGATTAAACATTAAACCAATCCAGCAAACTATCCTATTCATAGACCGAACCGACCATGAAAATACCATCATCTCCAAACGTCGCTTTTCGAAACTAATCGCAAACCAGTACGTATACAATATTAAATTACAACCATATCGATGAATAATTCATTACGAGCGACTCGAGCTTCGTTACGGCGAATTTTCCCACCGAATGAGTGTTCCCGTACGAGAAAATTTTTCATCGCGCAATTTCCCAGGCCAAAGAGCGACGACCACACACACAAACACACACACACACCCGATAATCTGACGACGAAATTAATCAAAATTATCTAAAGAAAACCCGATCGGGCACGATTCCGGCATAATCGGATTTAACCGGTCGATGTAACATCATACAATAATAATAACAGGCACATATACCTAACGAGGCTCTAATGAAATTTCAACGAAATTGCTCTTTTTTATAGGCCGTAAATTTGCAACCATAAAAATATATACGCACTCGCACGATAAATCAGCATTAAAGGCTCACCCACGCTTTCGAGGAAAATCTGCGAGGATTCGCAAAGCTTTCGAAGGCTCGTAGCATTCGCTAATTAATATTAACATCAACTTTGCTGTCCCTGTTAATAAATATCTGGGCCTTAACCTGTTGACGCGACGATGCAATCCCGTTCAGACTACTGAGTGGTATATTAATGACACTTTTGCTATCCGGTAAAAGTCTATTTATATACATATATAAGGTTGAATCCGCTTAGGAATAGGATTCGGTGAAATATGGGGTGCTTATGGTAAAATCTAACCGGTACTTGTTGATTTAGAATCTGCTCGTGCGATAATAATAAATTGCTTTCAGTCTCACTCTGAGAACACGTACGTTTAGGTATAATAAAATAATCCGAGAATTGTATAATATAAGCTCGATTGTACCGCTTCAAGTATACATTACGATAAATAAAATATTATTAGGATAGATATTTTGTTTACGTTATATAATTGTATATATTTATTTATATTATTATAATTTATACAAAGAAATGAATAAAGAGTAACAATTACAATTAATCACCAATGCGACAGAACACTAACAAGTTGCCCCAATGCATCACATTAGTCTTACAATAAAACAAAAACAGTAAAAAATTAAAAATCATTCATCTAATTCACATAGACTCATATTGAATCTCATGAATATTTTATTTTATTTTCTATTTTATTACTAAACTAGCTGGCGTTTTCCGGAAAATCGGCTATGAATGTTGGGAAAAAAATGGCTCCAATACCTTCCAAAACTTCCAATACCATCCAAACAATGCAAAAAATTAATTATATATGTATCTGCTGAAATAATAGCAGACATTTGCACGGCGTTGTCCGGGCATTTTTGTATGGGAGCCCTTTGCCACCGAGCTTTATAAAACCCCTCTACGATCCGAGTTCAAACAAACATTATTTTTTAATACGTATGACATATACATTTCATTCAGAATACTAGAATAATAATGAATATCATTGTTTATTAAATAGTTAACTTTAATATAAGGTTAATAGTTCACTCTAATAATTTAATAATAATATTCCAAATAAAAAACTTTGTAAAAACTACCAAATTCAACAAGAAAATCTCATCAGTAACCACTGCCATAAATATTGTACGATGAAAAGCACCATAAACCACGCATACAAAAAACTTACCATTTCCTCTCCCCAAATTGAAGTCCTTTTTTTCCCCCACACACAAAAAGCAGAAAGAATAGAGAGGGGGAGGTGTGAGTCGGTTTAGTATGTGATGTATTGGACCGGTGACACCCGCCAAAGGTTGTAGATAAAATAGTGTGTGCCAATCTACACCGGGATCGAAAATCGTTCGCAATTCTTAGACATCTTGTGCCAGATGTGACCGATACGACTATAGACGTCTTTACGACCCTTTAACGGCACCCTTCAAAGATGGGGGCAGCGAATAAAGGGACAATGGGAGAAACTGCCACATGTCTCCTCACCACTTACATATGTATTATACAGGCTAGGGCAGAAACAATTAGGCGCCTATTACTTTGAAAATGAATACTTTAACCGAAAAATAAACATTAACATTCTAAATAAAAGCAAACTACATATGTATGTACTTATATGTATATATAAGCATTATGCCATAAAGTCCTGTTTACAAAGTTTTTATTAGTTTTTACTCCATATATGTTATGTACATAGCATATAACACACTAGACCAGCGTTCCGGCATTTTTTTTATTTTATCTACATATGTATGTAGGGACGTAGTAACAAAATATGAAGTTTTGTGATCATGCGAAAATTCGAACTCGAAATTTTCACTGATTCGAACTCATTATTGATCACATTTTCATGGTCTAGAAAATATGTATGTGTGTCTGTGTATTTTGGGGTTTATTTTGGGTCCTATCGAACTGAAATTTAGTATCAGTTACTGAAGTTATTACCTTAAACATATGAGCTCCTCACGAGAAAATTCAAGTATAATCTCTGTATCAATGCGATGAAAATAAAAAAATTAAAAATTTAATTTAATAAACTGGAAATTTCGATTTTTTCCTCTTAGAAAAGTCAAAAGTTTAGTTACCACGATTCTTTCCATACCCCTGAACGTATCAAGCTGAAAATTTATATTTGTATTTTTTATTTACTAACTTAGAATTTTAAAGGATTTGATCAGAATTCGTAAACCGGAAGTAGTAATCATTTTTAAAACAATATTTAATTATTTAATTTTGATCTTTTTAATTGTTTCTATCGTCTTGATATTTAATATGTTTAATACTTATAGTGATTTTAAGTAATTAAAAAAATTTGAACAAAATCTGACAACCGGAAGTAGCAAGTGCAAGTTTCCCTACATTTGCGCTCAATTCGTATCGAAAATGCTCTCGTAGTCGGTATGTGTGAACGTATATGTATGTTTAATTATCGAATTTGGTTTTTTATTCTTCTTTAATTTCTCAAATACATAGATTAAGTCGTGGGTCGATCACATTCAATTTTTTAAAAATAATGTCACACAGAATTGAAAAATATACGATTAGATATTCAACTTATTTAGTTGATTATACTGAGAAACGTCTAAACAATATTGGACTAAATTATAAACCCACCTAAGTGACGTTATCTTTAAAAAAAATTACTTTGTGACAAACTATCTCATGTATGTCGCTAGTAAATAATTAATTTTCAATTAAAGAGGTAATTTTCAAGACAGCTACCTTCTAATAGTTTCCATCCCACACTGTGGTATACGAGTATATATAAACTCATACCTACGTATAATGTATCTCCATACATGCCTTAGAAATATCGAGATGCTAAATTCAAACCTCAGACAATGTATGTATGTAGTTCACTTTTGTTGTTTCACACGTGAAACGTAAACCCACGTTGACACTGAGGTGTTTATTTTACCGAACTGTATGCATGTACTTCCAATTGGATATGACTAGCTACATACTAGGTAGCCTTGTGACGTGGGAAAATATTGTGATTATACTGACAATACCCTGAAATAATATTAAACTCTATCCGCAATTGAAAACATGTTTCGAAGATGGTTTCCATCGATCAGTGGAACGTTCAACAATAGGAAAACGTACTAAATAGCTGAAGTTTAAATGTCTACATTAACTCCTTCGTACAAGTACAATGTAATTACATACATTCATATATGGACTACAATTAATCATAGAAATCCTTGCATTCAATTCAATTCAATGTTGCATTTATACTCGAGTCATAAAAAAGTAATAAACCCATAACATTAAAGTGCATGTTGTTAAAATTACCACGAATCCATTAAATCGTAAACATTCCAACAAAACCTTTGTATGGATTACTAGTGTTGTGCCCGTTGATTTTAACGGGTGGTTTAAGAAAGGAATTGAAACATGAACTAAAATAAAGTTATATGTTATATATAAATATAATTTAAGGTAATTTATAGGCGCGCGCGCACGTATTAATAGACAAAGTTAAGTGCGCGCATTACACGCTCACCGATCCAACCCGATCACCCATTCGAAATTATGAATAAACGTGTGTGTGTGTTTTTGTGGATGTGTGTATATGTTTACGCTCCCACGCATGCTTAGGCACATCTGACGCTGACGTCACCCGTCGCTCGGCCTAACGTCGCTTGGCACTCAATATCAGGAGCACAGGACATGTCAAACGCTTCACCCCCCCCCCCATTTCCCTACTACCCCGCTTCCCTGCGTCTCCTCGACACGGCTGGTCGACGCGTCCGCCACATATCCACAAACATACATAAATCGCGTCCGTTTTTATATATATTATATACACATATATTGCACAGATTGAAATCAAATTAAAATAAACTAAATACACATTAAATTATAATACAACCGACAAATTGAAACAAAATTGGAGCGGTCTATGCAGAAACGACGATTTATATGCGGAATTCGAAAGCACTAAAAGCTTGCAAACAGCTACACATTGAATGGGTGCATTGACGACGTATTAGCAATGCAAATCTGCACACGATGCACCGCAGCTAAAAGCTGGAATCCGATAAAACTGCAAAAGCTTCTTCGCTACGACCCCCAACGTACGAATACAAATATGCAAAATATGCATATCATTTGAATAAAATTCATATTGACCCATAAACATATGTACATGTGTAGATACATATGTACATACATATATGCACGGAAGGGTACCCAAAAATTAGCCAGAATATCGATTTCGGAAACAACCTCGAAAGGATTCAAAATGTTGACAATTAATGAGGGTAGAATTCTATTGAAAAACTTTGAGACAGAATTCATTGCAATGCTATAAGAAGTCACAATCAAGCAGGTGGAAAACGCTCACATTCCCAAGACCTAAAAAAGCACGACAAGTGAATTCCAACATGAAATCTGTTCCGGTTCAATTTTTCCAGTTCGTATGTCAAGGGATTTTTTCACTCGCAATCCATACCTTCTTGGCAATTAGTCAACCTGCAGTTTTATTTCGAAGTTTTGATGTGCATAGTTCAACAAATCTAGGCAAAGAAAAAGTCTCGAATTGAAGCAAAAACATATAATATTGTAACGTAGAGATTGTGGTCGAGAGAAGTGCTCGTCGACCACTGGTTTAATATCGCATTCGTGCCAAAAAGGGCTTGACGTATGAACAAGCTGTATACAACAGATAATAAAAGCTCGCGTCCCGTCGACCAATGATCTCTTTGTATTCAGAGTACACACTGGGTATAAATATAAGCGATTTTGTTCCGTGCTTCATTCGGAGCTGGCAGACTGACGGATCAAGAACAATAAGTTACCTCTACCACTAATCCTGCATCTTTCACTCCGATCTCAGAAAACCCCTCTACACGTCCACGCTACAATATTATTGGATCCTGCACCAAGTGAACACAGCCGATAGACGTACATACAAATCTCTTGGATTCCTAGTCCGCTCAACAAAACCCTTTAATGATCCTCATGTACTTAAATTTATTTTTTCCTTGTAAGACCTCGCCATGAATTTGCCTCAATTATCTGGTCACCTTTTTGAGCTGAATGACGTTGATCTATTCGGTATTTCCTTGCATCAATTCAGGATTGCCATCAGGAGAGTCTTGATTCTTTGATCCGTTTTCTATTTATATTATATAATCTTTATCCAAATTATATCACTTTGTGTAGCTATGTACTGTTCTATTTAGTCATGTTTTTGTTTTTATTTTTTTCTTTTCATTTGTTTGTCTCTATGTACCATTTTATGTAATTTGTAAAAATCTATAATTGGGCTTAGATGATATTTTATTTTTTTAGATTTATTCTTTATTTTTATGCATTTCTACATCTGTTGTTTGTTGATTTTTCAATAAATAAATACAACGATTTTGTACTAAAATCGGTAATATTTTGTTTCCTATACTCCTTTTAGATCTGATCGAGTACAATTCTAGACTATTTTCTGTTCCATAAAATGAAAGGGAAACTTGAAACAAAAAAGTACAGAAGAGCATAACGTATGTATGTATGTACATATGTATCATATATTTAAATAATTCTAAAACTGCTTTAAAAACTGATTGAAACATTGAGTCAAAATATTTTTAGTAAACTTAAGAGTACTTTAAGGCTGAATAAATATTTAAAATATTTAAAACCAAAATTTCACTCCGGTACTTTTGGGTAATCCCCTCATATGTCTAATCATCGTCATTGGTAACGATGTTGGCGTTAGCAATTCATTCAATTCAATTCAAGTTTATTATACGGACCGAAGTTTAATTTGAACGTGAAAATTCAACGATGTCTTTGACAGGCTGTTAATGGAAAACTTGCTAGACGATTTTGAAGGTGGATATTATTATTACTAAAGCGAGGGCGTAAACAACCCCCGAAACTAATTCGGTTTGTTTTGACTTATTTGTCGCGTCGAGCTTTGCGGATATTTCGGCAATTGTCAAACCGGGGCCACACTCGCATGAAAATGAATGAGAAAAGTGCCGGAAAACTACGGCCGAAAAAGAAAATTGAAACTACACGAGTGTCGCAAAGTACGCGTGGGAAATCAAGGTGTCTCGCGTATATCATATTTAGACACTGTATTTCAGATTTCGTTTTATATTCTTTTATGTAGTTCTGCGACACTCAAAGTTTAGACAATTCCGTAGAACGTACATATTATATAAGGACCAGTACAAAAAAATTTAATACTGAAAAGGAATTGTGGGTTTTAGTGAGATATAGGCAATTTTCTTTTACGTGACATTTTATACGCAGTGATTTTCTCTTACACGCAAGTTACATATTATTTAATTTTAAATTATATCATCATTTATACATGAAACTTTTTCAACCCTTCTATTTTTGAGGTTCGTTAGTAATTTACATATGAATAATATAATATATACATATCTTCATACATACATACATATATATATATATATATATAGCTATATTCATATCGACATTATTTATAATATATCTATAAATAATCTCGAAGAATAATACATATAAAAGCATAAAAGTAAACTCAGCAAAAAAAAACTTAGTAATTTTGAGATTTCTGGCAATTTTATCAAGTTATTTACTAGCTATTTGCAATCCCACCAGCAATACGTTAGTTCTGGTCATTTGATTTATTTTTACTCTAACCGTTATGAAACTACATAATTCTGGTGTCCCGCAGGGCTCAAAACATGGACCTATTTTTATTTAATATCTCTATTAATGATATATTCTCTTTATTATTTACAATTTTTACGATATGCTTGATGACATACAATTCTTCAGATCTATTGGCGCGATTTCTGATTATTGTCAATTCTTTGTGAAGATGTTTATCAAAAATGCATTAATCGAAAAGCAAAAAAAAAAAACAGTTTATTAACAATATTTTTAATACTATTGAATAAAATTGATACTTAAAAGTGTTACCGTTATTCTACATATATACTTTTAATTCTCATTAAATATTAATAAATAAACAAAAAAATCGACCATTTTCATTCTTGTCTAAAACTCAAATTTACCTACATACATTTTCCAAAACAATAAATGACATTTAGCATTCCGCTTACTTAAAAGTGGAATATTAAATGTCTAATAAAAGTTTAATCGAGAATATTTATAGAATATCTACGAAATACACAGAACATATAAACATGTTCAAACGATTGAGACTTGCAGAAAATGTTGACCGTCAAGTTTATATTTTATACAGAAAAAGTGAAAACAGAAAAAGAATAACTACCAAGTCTAGAAGTACATACATACATATAAATATATGAAGAAATAGTAAGTGTTTATATGTATAATACATACATATGTATATAAATAAATAAAAGCCCACTCGTCCTCTCAAAATGGAAAATAAACACGTCGCAGAGACGTAATAATACATAATTTAATTTGAGCTCTCGTGTGCGCTTTTTCACTATTTATCCCGCAGAGTTTTTACACAACGCGAAACCTCCTTCAGAAGAGAAGTTTTCCATTAAAATAATGTACACACTCTATATATAGATATACGTATATGTAAGTACACACACATGTGTACATAAATTGCAATATTTTTCCCATTACCGAACTTTCATCGTGAACAAATAATACACACACGTACAACTAAATTACATGAAACATTATACGTTTATATACATATATATATATACATAAATATACGTTTAGCGAGACAACAAAACTCGTATGAATCATCCCGAAGAAAATTACATTAGCATATAATGAGTAGGTTTAGAAGAAGACGACATTATTCATAAATCCCGTTGAATCTGTCGTAACAATGTGTCACGCTCTTCAATGCAAGGATTATCACCGAAGACGGATAGATGGCGAGGACGCGGACGTGTAAATTGAGTTGCAGCGCTTCTCAAATTGCTCTTGACATTTGCCTAGTTATATGTATGTGTGTATTATATTATAGGAACGTGTAATATAAAAGGGTAACCTTCGACTTTTAGCCGGGCATGTGTAGGATTAAATTTCCAGGGTAGATGCTTCACCGTGACACATATTTTTACTGTCTGATATATTATACATATACATATAGTGTTATGAATTGGGAAGGGAGAAGATTTTCTCAATCTCCTGTAATATCAAAAAAGATGACAAAGTTCCGCCTAACTTGTCTCTGGCACATAAATAAATTGATACAAAAAATATATTACTCGATTTCCATCACAGTTTCCTCAAGTAGTACGTCCGGGTTCAGCAAATTAGAATAGTTCGAGTGAACTTTGACGGGTTATTGAATTCAAAATCAGAAACAGAAACGCCACACTACATAATATAGTAGTAGATATAATAGTTAATTTCCGTCTACTTCACGTGACAATCTAGTGAAGTTGGTCTCCACTTGGAACAACACAACAATAGGTTAGCAAATGAGGACACAATTGCCGAATCTGCCTATTAGTCGCCGAGTGCTAACGTTAGGATTGACTAATGAATATACACATGTATACATATACATATAATATATGTATGCTAATGTATATATGTAGGTATATGTATGTAATACAAGATTTTCGTATCACACGTGTTACACATGCGACATTGAATGTTTCAGACGTGTCGTATCAAATTTCAAGGATCACCGTGTGATGTAATTGCTTCAGAGTAGTTTATAATCGTAAATTGAAATATAATACAAGATTTGTTTCGAAACACGTCAAAAACACACTGGAACGCTTTAGTTTTAGTACAAACTTTGATAAGTTTCTGATTGATTTAAATTTGTGGCTTGCTTCTAAAATTTTAAACAATGATCACATTAAGTAAATATATATTATATGTATGTACATATGTACATATATGGTTAAAGCCAACAATAACAACCATCATTTACTTTACATGTATAATATACTAATAAAATTTAATTTAAACTTATGAATATGAATAAAATGTTTAAATGAGACATCTATGACGAGATATACGGCGATATAAGACATATGTACATATGTATGTATATGGCGAGGGTATTTCACTATTTTTTTCCGATTTTCTTTTTTCTTTTATTGTTATTTTTATATTATAAGAATTCATTATATTTTTTTATTATGTAATTTACTTAAATGAGTTTTTACCTGTATACATAAATAAATATACGATTAATTATGGCGAATGCACATATTTCAGTCAATAATAAATCATAACAAATGTATAATTTATTGAAAATTAATAGATAAAACGTGACTATTAATTTAAATACTAATATTGACTGTAAAAAGAAGAAAACACAATTTTTTTACGTACAAACGTATTTTAAATCTGACTAAATGTCCAAAACCAATATCATACTTGTGAAAAGCATGTGAAGATCAGGGATTGCAATACCAGTATACCGGTTTATCGATAAATCGTCAAAATACCGGTAAATTTTTAAATTACCGGTAATAATCGGTAAGTACATATACGCATTTAATTGCATAATATTACATTAAAATCGATCGAAATGGCGTATTGTGGATTAGGTTGTATGAAATTTGTTTATTCTCAGTATTAAATGTAACAATTTTAAATTGATAAATTCACTGGTAACACAGACCAAGCAAATCATAATAAATGCGATCAGACGGTTGTTTCAATTATTTTTGAAACTTTCAAATCCAAATTTTAAAATAAATAAATATGATTGCTTAAAAAAAACAAAAAAATTATTGTTACAAATTTACTTTAATGCATTTATATATGATATTATTCACATGAAATTTATTTTTAATTATTTATGATTTAATATAAATTAACGTTTTTAGTAAAAGTAACAACACACAGTTAACTAATCAATGATAAAAAAAAACTTATTTTTCATTTACCGGTAAATACCGGTATACCGGTAGTAGAAAAAATAATTAACCGTTTACCGGTTTATGAAATTTGACGGTAAATTTCAATCCCTATTGAAGATAACAAGTAATCGATTTCGGTTTTCAATCGAGCGGTATAAATAAAGCAAAACTTTGCCTTCTGGCATCAATGGAAAAATCAGTAATGACAAAGTAACGAAAATACATAAATAAGTCGATATTGCAAATGTGAACGTCTTAAGGAAAGATACCGAATTAATTGTATCACAAGTAAAATAAAGCAGATATATTTATTATCAACTTAACGACAATTTCCATCACACAAACACGTGTCCACGCGCATATAGCGCATGTACATATGTAATTATCATTTGCAATGTAAACTAATATGCGATGTCCAAGGACCATTTACACATTACATATTAGCCGTTTGATAATTATTATTTAATTACGCAACTGACTACAGTCAATAAACCGTAGCTTCGGTTAAACAATTGAGTCGCCTGGTTGCAAACTGCGATAAATCCATTATACTCCGTTGTTGGGAAATGCGATTAATATATTTTCAGTAAAATAATAAACAAACATTTCATCAATTACGTCCAACATCAATTAGACCTAGGTATCATGACCACTTACGACCTAAAATGGTCCTCTCATATTAACCATATTGTGAACAAATGTTACTCATTTCTGTATGTAATAAAACGTGTATTCAATTTTCTGAACTTAACTATGTATATTATTTACTTATTTAACGTTTTTGACCATTATGACATTACAGGAAGAACCGAATGCGTCACAATGGCCTACATAGTAAAATAATAAAATAATATAAGAGAGGGAGAAAACTAAAAATAAATAAATAAAATAGATACAACAAAAAGTAAAAGCAAAAAATTAAAAAAAAACAGAAAAGTAAAAAAAATAATACAGCATTTAACACAATCATAAAAAACTTTATAGTAATTAATATTTAAAATAAGAAAAATACAAATAAGGGAATGTCTTGCACCTGCAGCCTGTTCCGATAAATAAGAACAAGCTAAAAATACAAAACAAATGGAAGAGAGTAGATTAAGATTCAAACTCATACATCACATTCAAATTAAGAAAGTAATGATGATTATCAAAAATATACAAAACTTCTATCAGACCAAAACTAGAATATGCTTTTAGCATATGGAATCCTCATTTTAAATAACATATTACATGTATTGAAAGGGTTCAAAGGAGAATTACAAAGATTCCTTCTGAACTTAATTCACTTTCTTATAAAGAAAGATTGAAAAGAATGAATCTCATTACACTGGAGACGAGAAGAATAAGAGGCGACTGAATCGAAGTCTTTAAAATATTAAATAATCATTATAAATGTCAAATGTCCAATATTATTACATTCAACGAAAACACTCACCTCCGAGGTCACTCGCTTAGACTCCAAAAAGAAAAATCTAATAAATTGATCAGAGATTCCTTCTTTTCAAACAGAGTGGTTTCAGTTTGGAATAGTCTTCCCAATGATATTGTAACCTTAATATTTTTAAGAATAAGCTTGATGTATTTCTTAAACTTAAAGGATTTCTGTAATTCAGACAGAATAGCGATATTATATACACATTATTAAACATTTACGATATATAGAATGAATTATACTCGCCAAGACGTGACTTTGGCGTGGGGGGGGGGGGAATTGACACGCGAAAGCGGGGTATTTTGCGGCGGGAATTTTCCGTCAAATGTGACGCCTAGAAGTTGAAAGTAATAAAAATTTCAAAGAAAAACAGTCGGATCGGTACGTGCTTAGATTTTTCGTCGCGGAAAATCCCCCGCAGCGGAATACGAAAAATACTCATGAAATAATTCATTCGAAATTTTTCGCACGCGCCCCCACCGGAATATTGCACGTCAATTTCCCGTCTGCGAAACACGACTCTAAATATAATTTTTAATCGTGGCACGAGTCGTGCATAATACAATAATATGAGTGCCATATGTTAAATTACGATACGAACCAATAATATTATATTCGGAAGATAATTTCTGACACGCTTTCGTTTATTTCGTGTGGACTCAATAACGTATAATCCACCGTTATCGACGGCAGATTATTAAAATATTAATTAATTACCTACATACATATATGGATAGGTGCCTCTCTAGTTAATAATTAAACGCTCGGTTGGAACCTTTTCATAACTAAAACACACTCTCAGAACTAGTGAATGTGTTATTAAATAAATTTATTCACACTCCAAGCATTTATTAACCCTAGATACTGTTAACTGAATCATTAAATCGTGTTGGTTATAATTGAAAAGACCCAAATAAAAATCGAAATTGAAATGTGTATGAAACTCTCTTGTGCGTAATTTGATGACGAAAATTACTGTTTATACCTAGAAAAAAGTTTTTTATTAGTAGTATCGATTTGTTTACTTCCCTATATCTCATTTTCATTATTTACATTACATTTAAAGAATTTATTCCGAGTATAATCTTTAATGCTGCTGGTCAGTCAGCTGGTCGTTTCCTATCAGAGTTTGCCAATTAAGCTGATTTCATTGTTAAACGTTTCCTACAACAATATTGGAAAAACTATCCTACCCACTATGTCACCAATATCTGAATTTGATTTATGTACAATATGTAAAAATTTCTGTACAAGTCTAAATCTATAGACGTCTCTGTGAATTAATTAATTCTTAATTCCCCATCCTCTCGAAATACAGCAACTTACATAGGTAATAAAAATGTTTGTAATTAATTGTCCAGGTAGGCGCATTGGAGTGTACCTGCTAGGCATTCGTGGTTTATATCTATGTAAAACTAAATTAAATTAGAGTGAAGAAACCTTAAATGAAAATCTGTTAAAATAATATATTTCCAGTATGTATTTCCATTTTCAAGCATTTGATTAATAGTGCTCCAATTGAATACTGATACCGATGCTAAATATGTGCACTAATGAACGCTAATGAAATTTCAATTAAAGTTCCGATAATAAATTGGCGACAATTCAATTAAAATCCCGTTATACATTACTCGCAATTAATTTGTATTGAAATAGTGCTGAATTAACTCACAGTGCGGAATTGGCTATTTACAATTTAATCAAAAAATTTAGAATGTATTGCTATAAATTTAAATACTATATCGTATTATACAAATATGATACTAAAAATACACATTATGACACGTGAAAGTGGATATTTATCGAATTCAATTCATCCAAAATAAACCACAAAGACATTCTGACAAATAAATTGATTCATGATATGTTATTATATACCTACATATATATTTAAGTATAATAGCACAATACGTTACCGCAAATATGATTCATCTTCAAATCAAATTTGATTATCTGGCTTTGAATGTTAATAATTTGAAATATTCAATTTCCGAATGATTGAAACACTTTTTAAATTAAACAACTTTAGATCACTTGTTTTTTTTTCAAACAAAAGTATTATTTTTTAATGTAAAATCTAGTTTATATGATTATATAATAACTATTATGTGTACATAATACAATAGAATAAGTTTTGTTGTACTCTATTGTTTTTTAATTTTGAATGCATATTGCTTTTAACAAATTAATTTTGATTTTTAAATGCTGTTTATTAATATTAAATTATGTTCACAATTTATCTTATATATATTTTAATAGCCACTGATCTACTGATAATTTTCTATTTTATTTTTTTTCTTTTTGTTTGTACATAATTATAGTGTTATATAGTTTTACTGTTAATGTACAGCATAATACGAAAAAGAGCTCAAAAACCTACTTATAATAATTATAAATTCTCATAATATATTTTATATACATACATATATAATATTAACTAAAGACTCTCTAAAGTCGATGATCTAAAGCAGATTGTGTTTAGAAATCTTTGTTTATCACTGAAGGATATAGACATTTTTTTGTAATCACTGAGACTCTTCATAAGTTTGATAGTATGGTTATAAGTGATTTTGTCATAGAATCTATTGCTTAGTTTGATAGTAATGTCTGTGACTAACGGAATATTATTTATAGCATGCAGTTTTTTCAGGTTAGTATACTTGATAATTACTTTTAGGTATTTATTTTGTATCTCTTGCAGTTTGTAGAGGTTATTATTGGAAGAATTACCAATAATTCGCAACTATGTACGTAAAAGTAAAAAAGTAAATAATAGAAATTTTACGGAAAAGTATGGACTTATATGATAAGTAATACATATGTATGTATGTTTTTGTGTATAATAATAGAAATGGAACATTATCAAAAAATGTTGTGTATGATACAATAACACAAGTGATTAAAAACAAAAACATTATCAATGCATGATTCTGAAATATGTACCACAGTCTGGTTTCAATATTGTTCCGCAAACATTCCAACAATTCCACAATAGAGGAAAATGCAATACGAAACGAGACCGTCGTTCGAAACTTTCCAGCGCACATATAATAATAAAACAGTCATGTCCCAGCATCACATTTCCCGGCAGTGGAAAACTTTCCATGCGACACACGCACCCCGAGGAAAACGAAACACGGGCGCGCGGCGTTCGAGCGCGGCTTTTCCGAGATTTTCCGACCGGCCAGTGTCGACGTGCCCGTTTTCCAATTTCAAGGCTCCATTATTCGTGTATCGATCGGGTTTTTAACCGGATAATACGGTCCGAACGAATGGAACGCGGCACCGCTAATCGTCCAGAGCGATAAGGTGTCGATAACGCGCCGATATGCCCTAGCACACGCTCTCACTCTACATTGTGCACGATACAGAATGTGAATGTGTAAAAACCCATTTAAAATGCACACAAAACGATCGATAAACACTGTTATTTACTGCAATGATAGACAACACGGCGACACATCATCCTGATTTGATGTCGACCGGAAATATCGGTGAGTTGTTTATATAAAATAGGTGCATATATGCACGTTCTAATCGATGACGTGTAAATTTGTACAATTGACACCAAACATGCTAATAGACCGATTATGTTACTGTGGGTTGGAATTACAGGAACTGCAAATGATAGCATTCAATTTAAATTGACATATTGAAGTAAATTGTAGTCGAGTCCGAAGAAGAAAGTGTAATCACGATACGAGTACGTGTCGCCTTAAAAATCACTATAAATCCTAAATTTTCTCTCGCATATCAATTGTAATTATTTTTTAAAGAGTGCAAGAATGATACTTTGTCACAATAAAAATAATTTGGTTTTTTTTATAATCCGTATTAATATAATCCGCGCCACAATTATGCGAAAAATGTATGAAATTTTGTTCCGTATAGACCTTAGTAATATGTAAAATTACCGTTAGTTCCAGTAATGTTCGGAACGCAAATCTACAAGACAAAGATGAAATAAACTACAATTCCGCTTTATTCATTTCTGCAAAAAAAAACCGAGATAAGAAGTACGTAGTTTAATGTTTTAAAAACGGTGGGCAATTCCACTTTAGACATAGTGATTTTTATCAAGTTGAAGAGTGAGACTTGATCATTCATTGAATGGCAATATATCCAATAAACTATGGAAAGAAAAGTATGGAAGTAACAGAAAATGAAAAATGTAAACGAGAGGTATTATTAAAGTAAATATTTGTTGAATTATTGAAATAGCAATTGCGGCTTGAAGATTATATAGGTATAAAATGTGTATATATTATGTATAAATAATGGTATAATATATAATGTTAAAAAATTATAATAACAAGAATACAAAAAATATTGAGAATATCGATGTTCACTGAAATAAATGATTTTATTCAACAAAAAATTCGTATATTGAATTTAAATATGTGAGTTTTTTGTTTGTATAATAGGTTGTATCCAAACATAAAATTTAATTGATTAATTTATTCTCAACTTTATATACATTTTATAATTATTGTTGTTTTTAATATAATGTTTACCTATTTGGAAATACAATTAAAAATGTTATTGTAGTATGTAATTGTATATGTATGTGGTTTAATATAACATGTTCATTTATTTTATATATTATAAATTCATAGTTCGAAACAATGAAATTGTAATTTTTTTTGTCGATTAATTTAAACTATGACACAAAAATAAAGCATTCTTTCAATAGATTTGTTTTTAGTTCCAAAACAATAAAGCAAACCCGCAAAACAAATACAATGAAACACTTGGCGACTAATTAATCAACTCGTTTGTTATGCTATGAAATCGGCTGATAATTTAACCGCAAAACACAAACTGGGTCAAAAAGATTTCAATTTATCTCTAAATAATCAAAGAGAATTATAATAAACCTTTTGGTAATCACTTTTTAAATTTTAACTGCACCGATAATTGCACCATTACAGTAATTGATTAAATACGAGTAAACGTAAGACTTTTTTTTCAAAGCTAAAAATGAAGCTGTTCAATTCCAACAATATTCTTTTACAATTCGAATAATTCACAATGTTTAAAAAGTTGATTTTTCCGAGGTGTAAAAGGCCGCGAGAAGGGCATAACGATTTTTCCGCGCGGTTCGTTACGACCGACAACGCGGAAAAACACACCCCCCACTTCTCCCCTCTCGAACGAGATAGGCTTATTTGCATGCCAGATAAAATAATCTTGCGATGGTGTGTGCGGGAAACGAAAGCCTTTTATCGCGCCTTTTCGACCTTTCCGTAAGTGGATTAAACGGTAATGCGTCACGTGCCTCGAAATTCAAATCGACACATCCCGTACACTCGCTAATTATTATCGCAAAGTACACAACAGTTTCAAATATCAGGGACTTACTGATGACTATCCGCATCATCATCAACCATTCATTCAAGGATGTGTCCTAGAAAATCGTCAAACTACTGCTGAATATATTCGTACATACATACATCAAATATATAATTTCGAAAGAGACTTTGTAACGTTTAATATTTGTATGTATGTATGTAAGGTTAGGGGGTAGAATCCGTGACGTTATCGAAAAAGTACATATAATTTTCTATGACGACTATATCGATATCGATTTTGATTCCGTTTTCGATTCATTTTTCAGTTCCTGTTCCGGATTATTTAATCAGTTCTGTATCCGGATTCATTTTTCAGTTCCGGTTCCGGATTCTTTTTTCAGTTCCGAATTACGATTCCTTTTTCAGTTCCAGATCCGGACTCTTTAATCAGTTCTGTATCCTGATTCCTTTTTCAAATCCGATTCCGGATTCCTTTTTCAGTTCCGGATCCAGATTCTTGTTTCAATTCCGGATCCTGATTCCTTTTTCAGTTCCGGATCCGAATTCCTTTTTAGTTCCGTATCAGGATTATTTTTTCAGTTCTGATTCCCTTATATATAAAAAAAACCATTCGTTGTGTGTGTAGTTCATTTCCGATTGGCTGTCGGAAATATTACTTTTTTCGATTCAAATAAATTTAATAAAAAAACAAATTAATGTTTGCTATTCGATTATCCATGTTTAAGAGGTTTATATTACAAATACCGTGCGAAGCCGGGTAAAACCACTAGTATTATACCTATATATGTATGTATATATTGAATGAACGATAGTTTGATATATGTAATTCCTATATGTGAATATTAATATAAAGCGGTTAGTATGTAATGCTTTCAACTGAGTGATCATGGGTTCATTCCCTATCATAGTTCACCAATTTAACTGATTTCATTGATACTGTTCCACCAAATTCTGACTTTTTAGCATCTTGAATATATGTATTTCTTGAAATATAAGTATTATTGAATTTGTCCATAGATGTTTCTATGATACTGTACTAATATAATTGTTTATCGATGTTTGTAATTGGATAGGAAAGCGAATTGGAGTTAACCTGTTAGGCCTTTCTGGTATACATATATACATATTTATAAAAAATAAAATAAATATTATAACCACATTATTTTCCTTTCCGTGTGAAGAAAGATTTTAAAGAAAACAAAATATACTTCGGCTAATTCTAAGTCCCTAAAAAAATATATTAGACATTTTCACATATACTTATTTGGAAGCTTAAAAATTTAATATCATTTTAATATACATACAGAAGGACAAGTTAAGTGCTTGAATACCCAAACGTAGGAAGAAGTGAAACCAAATAAGATCAAATCGGCTATAAGCTAATAGATTTAGATAAAATTTAGAATATAAGACGATCAATGTAAGAATGGATATAGAAAATTTTGTGATAACTTTTTCAAATATGTAAGTACTAAAATAGAAATAAAATGGTAGATTTTAAGGAAAATTGTGATAAATAGCGTAAGACGTTGGTAAAGTCAAACGATCTCCATACAATGCCTAATTGAAAGTCTTTTTAATACAATCATTTATACAATACATCAAACACAATTTGTACCGCAATCCAGAAATATATGTATTTCTAAACATCTCCTTGTATTTTGGTCCTATTCAAGACTATTTGTAAGGTTTAATTGTTATTTATCACATGTTTGAAGGATTCCTTTCAACAATAAATAAAATTATTACGATATCTACATAATACTACCTATGTATACCCGGAAAACGGTCTTTTGAAACGAAACAATTAACAAAAGCACCGATAGGGATTCTGCGTGAATATAAATGTATCAATCAAAATCATGGCACACATGAAGGGCTTCTCGCGTCATTGCCAAAGTCCACAAGCCCAATTTACATTTTTCCCTCATGAATGAAACGAATGTGAAAAGCAGACGTGGGCCACAAAGGCCGAAGAAGCCTTTTCGAAATACATCAACGCAAGAAGCCTTTTCATTTGCTGAAATAAACGCTATGAATATTAAAATCAATAACCGCGAACGCTTTCAATGCCACACATAATAAATCACTTCTTAAAGGTAAACACACGTGGCGTTATCTTTCAGGCTTCGTTCAAACGCAAGTGTCCACATTCTTTGTACGAAAACAAACTTTTCACTATTCTTCTGGAAATTTCGATAGTTTTGAATCATCAGTGTATAATTTTCAGTGTAATAAATGTGTGCCCGCGCCGACGCTGTATTTGCGTTTTTAGCGAACGGAAAACTCGAATAATACAAAGTTGTGATTGAAAATTTTATTGAATGGATGCGAGGAAATTGAATTTGGGCGTGTGCGAAAAACGATATATTTCCCGTGCTCTAATTTAAATAAATTTTCAGCACGTTCTAGTGAAAATTTTCCTGTCGCAAGAGTCGACTTCGCCGCGAAGAGACGTCACATTCGGTTCATAAAATTTTAATGCAACAAGACCCAGTGCTTCCCAAGTATATTCTTCGATAAATTTTGTCGCAGAATAGAATTCTCCACAGTTTGACGCAGACGAATAAGAAATTCAATAACTATTTCGTCCTTCGTATATGTATAATAAGTGAAGATACTTTGCGCAGCAGCAATTTTGAAACGACAAAATAAAGACACTGTGTGTGTGTCTTTCGGTAATGTGTACTCAAATTTAAAGTTTTCCTTTTAGTTTTGAATACCCTGTAAACAACTCTTTTACTTTGGTTGTGTTATTTTTTTACGCGAAAGAGTTGTTTGCTGAAACTACATAATTTAAAGTATAAATACTGGATTACGGTCCATATTCTTGGATACTTGGATATAATTTATATATTCTTTCAGGATATAATAAAAGCGGCATTATACTTTTGTGAATATTATAAATAAAGAATATCAAGAGTAACTAGTCTACTTTAGATTCTATTGTTTTTACAAGTTTTTAAAGGTTGGCTTCAATTGACAATGAATTAAATTCATATCTTTAACGAATATGGGTCTATTCATACTATATAGCACAGTACGTACCGGCAACTGTTCGTAACGAGCAGAACAAATAGTATTCTTTAGTACATTTTAGCAAGCAGTATGGCTTAATGGTAGCGTGTATGTTTAGCACCAAGTGATCAGTGGGTTCGACCCGCCATACTGCTGGTTAGATTTGGGAGTATTTGTGACTCCGAATCGATCGTTTCTTATCAGAGTTTGCCAAATTTATCTAATCATTGTTGAAACGGTTCCTCAAAATTGGCAAAAAAAAATCATCTTTCCTGTTGTCACAAATCTTCTGTATTTATTGTGTGCATAATTTGTAAAAATTATGTATAAAATCTAAATCCATGCATGCAATGGATTAATTCTGTAATTAATTAATTAATTAATTGATATTTCGTGTTCTTCAGCTTCTGGAAATACATTGATTTATGTAATAACAATATGCTGCATTGTTTGTAATTAATTTGTCTAGGAGGGCGCATTGGGGTCTTCCTGTCAAGCCTTCCTGGTATATATATCTATGTAAAAAATAAAATAAAATACCTACTCCATATATTATATGTATACATATATGTTAAATCATTGCAAATTTGAACAATGTTCGTCAAACATCTCACATCAAAGCCACTCTAAACCGGAAGCTGAGCGTCCAGTGACGTCATCCGATCCGCCTTAAATATCTATAACACAACGACTTAAAATTCCAGTCGCTTACTTACGCCAAAATGAACCATTTCGACACATTCGCACGGCGTATAATAAATTATGCTAAAACCGGGGCAACCCACGTGCCCACCAGCCGCATACAACTACCTTTTGCTACTTTACGATCGAGCACTAAAATTTTTACAACATATCCTCCCCCTCCCCACCTCTCTCCTTTAACCCGAGGGCGGCAGGAAAAATGGAAAAACCTTTACGGGGGAAAAAAATAAATTGCACCGGGGCGAATTCCAGTATGGGAGTTTGTATCGTCAGTAGTTCGAAGGCGCGTTTCCATCAGCGCGTTTGATAAATTGTGATGACGTTTGATGAGCGGTAAATTTGTCGCTGAAAATATTGCCCCATATGTCGCACGTCATGCGAGATGAGAAAATTTCCATCGTCGAAAGTGATACTATAATCTTGGAATTTTTTCATTAATGAAACTAATCTGTCGACTAGATATATGGCACGCAAGACGAATCAGGTGGCATGCCTATCATCATTATTGGAACCATATCGCATTATTTGATATTTGTTTGATTACAAAGTTATAGTCGAACCGATCTAATAATATTCTCACTACTTCCAAGATCCAAGTATAATGGTGTTACTATATTGTTCGCTTGTCCGTAGCATGTTGGAGTTTGGGTCTGTAATTTAGAGTCCCACTGAAATTAAATTCTCTATCTTGACAGAAAAAAATCTTAGACGCCTTTATATGAAGAAATATAAATATTACCCCTATTTGTTTCCCACTGGTTTGACTCACTATCTTAGAGAAGAATTATTGCCATTTCCAAATATTTCTTTGGAGTATTAAGAGGGCTGGACAGCAGCGCCTTGTCCATACAAACGTACTATACTTCTCCCTTCCTCAATTATGGCACTAGAGAAATTATTTTTTAATATGCTATGGATATCCACCATTGGGGTGCATCTATCGTTTTATTTTTTTGATTAATTATTTTTTATAGGAGCTAGGAGCCGCCAAACATCTATAAATCGCCTCTTTTTTACACACACGAAACGAGTCCAGCGTGCTTATTTAACGGTCGATTTAAAAAAAAATACGCCGATAGATGCACAGAAAGTATCTTTCTCATACCGATGGTGAAATTTTTTTAAAAATTGGTCCAGTTTTGGAGAAGAAAATAGGAGAATACGAAACCTCGATTTTGTCAATTTAAAATACGTTTTATCTGGTCGAAGCGCAACTGTCGCATTCACTCAATATATATATATATTGATATATATTGTCGCATTCACTCAATATATACATACACTCAATATATATATCGAAGAAAGAAACGGTAACAAAATTAAGGTTTCGGGTGTACAGCCCTCTTAAAGGGTAGAATCGACAGCCCTTCAATTTTATTTGAATTTAAATTTTCGGCGCCTGAATCTGAAGAACACGACATTAACAATTAAATAATTATTTAATTATTAAAATATATAATTAAATAATATATGTATGTAGACAGGTAGTTTTCAGCATTTTTTTCATATTAAATAATTAAATATAAATATATTTAAAAGGTAATTGAAAAAAATCTGACTACGAGCTGATCGAACACAGGACCGACACATATATTTATTATTTTTTTTTTAAATTAATTAAGGCTGCTAAATATGAAATAAATTACTTAAGATTGCAATTTGAATGTTCGAAAGATTGAAAAGTTCTATTGATTCCATTTGAAAGTATGTAGTAGTAACGAATCATTTATTTTATGATACAAATTCGTATCCCATCGAGACAGCCACCAAAGAAAAACCCCTCACTACACGACGGACAAAAATATCATGATAAATCATGAACGTTTTAAATCGAACAAGCAAAAAATAAACGAAATACGTGACATTTGAAATACCCAAGCCATTACTTGGGGTTGTATGTACATACATATGTACGCATATAGAAATTCATGATATACAAGTGTTGGGAAATTTTCCATTCCAGTGCTCCAATTTTTTTCCGAGCAAGATTTATGCATTATTACATTACATTTCAGGCTTTTGATATACGTCGCTGAATTATCTGCCCACGGAAAAATAAATACTCGAAACGTTAAATCGACCATTGTTAAAACGAGAGTCCCACGCACGGCCTTTACAAGGAAAGGTTTACTATATTACGCTCTGACGACATTCCATAGTAAACGTGGCCGTGACTTCGCCGGATTCTGGCTGAAAGTCATAAAATATAACCACAGTCATAATGTATTTATGAGCGTTTTTAATTTGCGCATACTAATGAAGAGTCTAATTGCGAAAATCGGTAAATGAGCTCTGTTCATTTGGTGGAAAACAGCATTTCTTTTTTTTTTGTTTTATTTTATGTAATTATTTTACCACATATAATTATAAAAGATACTTTTTTTTAAGTAACATTTGATAAATTCATCAAAATAATCAAAAAGATCGATTTATCAATCACATATGCATCCACACGTACAATAGAGTGTACAATAGAACGGTCTCACATTTCGATTTCTATATCAGTACAAATATCTTAGGGAAGTCTCATATATTTTTTTTATTTTATTCTTTAAAGAATGTAGAAAAAGGATAAAAATAAATAATTATTTCATAACCAAAAATGGACGCGAAAAATTATTTTCTTCAAAAAATGAAAAAATCCAACAAAAATGGCGTCCTTTTAATGTTAAGATATCAATTGAAATTTTTACGCTTATTTCACATTCCAAAAAGAAAAAAAAATGACTATAAGACTTTAAAACTCTAAAATTGTAAGATTTTGTATAACACTTAAAGATGCACTAAATTGCACTGAATAGTAGCGCAGTTTCGAGAAGTCATAATTTTCAAAGGCGCTCAAAAAGAACTTAAGCAATAGAATTTCACAAAAAAAAAGGCTAGCATCCTCGGAAAACATCCAACTACTCCTTGACGCTTTTTTGTGGAATTCTATAGCGTTAATTCTCCTTGAGCATCTTTGAAAGTTTGGATTTCTCGAGAGTGCAACTATCTCGAGTGAATTTTTCGGTCGCCGTTCACATGTATGTAGATTAGAATCAAAATGAATACAGAAATAACACACTACTAATCTTCTGTTTACACATAAGTCGTAAGAATTCATAGTGTATTAGACCAGAAGCATGAACTAGTGGTTAGCACATAATGCTTTCAAACAAAGTGGTCTCCGGTTTGATTCCCACTGGTTATTGCTGGCCAGACCTTGTATATGTGACTCTAAATCGATCGTTTCCCATATGAGTTTGCCAATTTATCCAATTTTCATTGAAATGGTTCCTACAAATTGACATCCCTATCCTATCCCACAAAAAATTCGAGTTATTCAGCATCGCAATTATTCGCCTATTTATATAAATACTGCAAATTTCTCCATAGATGTCTCTGTGGATTGTATTTGCCTTGTATAATGTTTACAATGCTTCTGTACAATGTTTGACCATAGTTTTCGTATTTAAAGTAAAATATACAAATAATAATTATGTATAATTGATATTTTTTGATCTATATTGTACATTCGTCGCATCGAAGCGATCTGTTATGACGAGTGTGTATGATTGATTTAAAATATAATAGTATTACCCGGCATTGCTCGGGCGAGTGAAATGGTAATTGGACTATTGCGGTGGTCACAAAGACAATTTTTGCTATGAAAATCGCGAATACACAATATTTGGCATTCAAGTTCTCGTTAGTATGATAGTTATCGTTAGTATGATGGATTTTTCGGCTGCCAGATGTTCCGTTATAGAGATTTTAGTGACTTTGTGACCAGTAATCACCGAACCGGGTGAAATATGGTATTCAAATACAAATAGAGCATTTTTATAAAATTTAGTAAGATGATATACCAATTTTGAATTGAAAACTGTATATAGATTAACAAAGCGGACAAAAATACATATACATATGTATACATTTATTTACGTTTGTATATCCTTTTTTTCTTGAAGTGACATCACTTATTGCCCACATTCCATATACAAGACAATCCTATAATACAATTCAAATCGATTTTCGTCCCTTTTTTCGGACAATTTTGTATCTGGGGCAAACTTTTGAATTTTTATTCGCGTAGAAAGAATCGGGACATTTATGGGACCGTATTGAAGATCGACGATGTGGAAAAAGTGGTTCATAAATAGATCAAAGGATGTGTGTGCCTAGCCCGATCCTCGCAACTATTTTTTTTTCGCTGAAAACACTAACCCGGTACGTGTTTTGTTTTTTTATTATTATTATATTGAGTGGAAATTTCGCACGGAAAAATTAATAGAACCACTCGGCGCAAATGTACGGCAAATTTCGAACGAAATGAAACCGATAAAACAACGGGCTAAATGCACAGATTAAATTCACAAAAATGACGTAATGCCAGGTCGTAAATTACTCGAATTCTGTCAACCCGTGATTTAGCACACGTTCGGTAATTACCACCCCACCCTGTGCATGGAACAATACAGAGCGCCAATTTCGACCTGCCGTAAATTATTTCGTAGGAAGAAATGGGACTGAAGTATATTTTTTTTGTCTGGAAAACGAAATAAATTGCTGAGAAAATTCAAGACCGAATTCGATTTTATAGCGGTGAAAGTGTGCGAAAGCGTAGTGTAGCTTGATGGTTAAGCGAAAGTTGCGAAAGACAAAGGGTTTGGGTCATGACGAATTCAATGAATATGTAAAGAAGGGCTCTAGGGACCTCCGCACGACGAGCTTAACAAGTTTTCCCCTAACGAACAGATATCTACGTCTATTTTTACTTACATTTTAGAGGACACGTCCCTTACCGTGAAAATCAATTAATATAAAGTGACGCAATTTACGTACATATAGTGCGGGACAAGTACATAGATTTACTACATATTTTTTGTCTCATTATGAAAGATATTAAAAGAGGTTTTTGAACTTATCCTCCTTATCAGACGTCTTACTAAAACTTAAATGAAATAATGTGTTAACCCTTTTGAGTGCTGACGTCTTTTCTGTTGAAAGCTCGCCACGCTGAAAAATTCGCCAACATTTTCAACTGAAATTATTTAGAAATCCAATAGAAAGCAGGTATAAATATTGTCGCTAATCCAAACAAATCCTAGATAACAACCGCCGTGGATTTCGAGTTTTGTAAAGGTGTGTTTAGACTCTAATATATCTTGCAACAGTATAAAATAACCAAGAAGTCTATTAATGAATGTATTTTTCCAAAACTAGTTCCATCTCCTTCATTGTTGTTAAAATGTAAATTTAAATTTAAAATACTCACCAATTAGGGATTTCCATCCAGAAATTCTGCTATGATTATAAATTCAGAAATACCGGTGTAAACCAATATTTATAAACATTGACACGGATTACAGGACACATGTTCAATGCATTTCTATTCAATCCTACCTGGAAAGGATTATATAATTGTACATGGAAACAAGCCATATACAAATGTATAGCTTACGAACAATCAAAACCGTTTAAAAATCAAAAATATATATATATAATTTGTCGTCATTTATAGAATTTAACAAGTATTAAATTAGAACCTACATATCAGCTGTTACACTACCCACTGCGTTAGACTCCACAATGTGCCTCGTTTCAATATATTAAATTTCATTAAAAGTATGTTAACTTTCTTCTTAATGCACATACATATGTAGAATAATCGATTTTGAACGCTGTTGATTTATAATTTCAATTAAACGGATTCTAATGGATTGTATATTTTGTTAAGGGACAAAATAATATATATAAAACGATTTCATTGAAAACGATTATACATACATATAAAGAATGCTTTGTAATATTTGTTAACGTACATATGTATATGTCTATTAAATTGGTATGTTATGGTTAATTTTTTTTTTATTATTAATAATTATTTTATGTATATATGTATGTACATTATCTAAATAAAAAAAAACAGGAACACTAAGGGCGAAAACACACTGAGTGGTATGGGATGTCACGTTCCTGGCTTGTTAACAGTGAGTGTTCCCCAAACCGAATTCGGGTGTAGTTGCACGTGCAGAATGTATATGTTTGGGAGGTCACACGTGTGTGCATATCCATATGCAACCGACAAGTTTCTCCTACATTTCTTCAAATATGGGATTCACCGTTATCGATCACTATCAAGCAAGGATAAATACAAGGATAAAATATTAACGAAAACACTCCAGGGGGAGATTCTTGGGACTATATACTATGTATATTGGGCTTGGAGTGCTGTGTTTTTTAGCATGTTTAAAAGTAACTAAAAAAAAACACGTACCACACAGTTTGCTTTCGCCGTAATGCTATAAATTCTATAAATCAACGAACGAATTTTCAATATTTAGAAATTTCATTGAACAAACAAGCCCAGAATAAGCCAAGTCGTAAAAATACACTCTCACAAAGTATAGCAATTTAGCGAAAATGTTTCAAATTAAGGTTAAAGTGCATAATTGTTTCACAAATTTCTTTATGAGTATATGTATAATTAACTGTTAAATTTTAACAACATTGGTATTCAACTGATGAACTCATAGTAAAAAAGTCTATTGCGGTAAAAAATTCAACACTCGCTGACCCCACAATGTAATACTTAAAGTAAAATGAGGCTTAAGGGGTTAATACAATTTATTTTCCTGGAAATAGTTTCGCTTTTATCATTTGCAGCAAACTGTTAACAAACTTTAACTTTCCGTTAATATAAAAAGTTCAGTACTGAAAAAAGTGGTGCGATAGTATAGTAATGAAACAGGTTTATCATTAAAAACGTACTTTTTTGTCGCAAAACTAAAAACCTATAGATGTGTTGTATCTTGTATGTACAACTTTTTTGCAAACTCCGTGAATGCTAAAAGAGTGAACGAGATAAAAACTTGTGTTAGCATTCCGAAGAGCTCAACGCGTCATTATCATTTAAATCTCGAATTAAAACAAGCGACACTTTAGAGAATGGCAATTAAAATTCATACGTTGGAACTGCAAATACGACTCAATTCGCAGAATTAGGCTCCAAATTGAATTTGAGCCATCGCACCAGATAATTACTGCACATTCATCATATAATAGCGGTATCGCAATGACCCAGACATTCAAAATTTAGCCCACATTCGTAGACGTAATAGCGAGCTATAATTTGGAAACGATTTCGGATATACATATTCTACATTCACATTCGACACGCAATAGCTTCGTTCCAGATCCGCTAAAAAAATGAAAAAAAGATTGACGAAGTCATGAGGCATAAACCGAGGCAATAATAAATTGCCAATAGACTCGTGGGTATTATGCGAAGAGAGAGAATGGTAGTATAATACGAACGTTTCAATATTTGACTAGGACAAACTATAATAAAATGGAAATTTAATATATGGAAATCGATACGTGGCACGATATATGTGAACATATATATAGGTGAACACTATTGAATTCACCATTCCCTGAATCTCGAATAAACAGTGAAAAGCTTTATTGCAAAACATTGAAATTCAATACGAAATTTTCAGCAAACGTAACTGTTATTCCAAATAACACAGAACGTCTCAGAATGGCAATACAATGTTCAGAATGGCAATACTCGTTCCAGGAATGGCTATACAATTTTCAGTTCGGGCGTTAATTAATTGAATTTTAATTTTGATTATATTCATTTTATTTGAATAACATATTCAACTTAAATAAAATGTACTCGACATTAAATTGAAATAAATCATTAAACATTAAATAAATTAAACCAACATTCAACAAATATTTTACACACGAGAAAAATTATTATCACTGAAATTAATTTATTTACACTTTAAAAAAACTAAATCGCACAAAGTCAATTGTATTTTCTTGAACAAGTGTGTACTTTTTGTACTAAAATTATTTTTTGGTGATGTCTACTTACATATATCGTGCTTATTTTTATGAGTGACAAAAGCAATTTTTTAGCATTACATATTTGTATTTTTTAATAAAATTGGTTTTTATAATTTAAAGTCAACCAAGTGAATTGTATCTATTTTAAAGTTAAAAGTATTTGAAATAAAGTTAAGGTGTACCAAGTGAATGGTATCTAGTTTTAAGTGTAAAGCAGCTGAATTAAAGTTCAGTGTAATTAGTGAATAAATACTAACTAAAATAAAGTTAAATTATGTACATACATATATATTGCCGGTTTTTTCTAAAAAAATCACTTTTTTATTTATTTATCAGTAACTTTTTTATTTATTTATCAGTCATCGAAATGTATGTATGTATATTTTATTAAATTAGAATATCATGTTTTCGTTAAATAAAATCGTTTACTATGCGCAGTTTTAAAGTACAATAAAACTCTTATATCAAATTACAAACTGTGAAAATAAACTGACCATTTAATTAAAAATCTGACTGTTAAATATAAAATATACATATGTATGTATGTACATATGTATATAGCTGATAAGTGATTATGATCACTAACAATTTGTATACTGCCGCGAATGTACTGACCGTTTATTTTGTTCACTGATCACTTATGTATTATATAGGTAGTTACTGACCATTTGTCACATTATTTAATATAATAACTGCCACACATAAATACAGGCCCATCAAAAATTAAAAAGAAAGACAGTTTCAAAAATATATCTATGACGAGGGTTCGACCTTTTCAATTTATATGTTTCCAGAACAGGAAAATAAATGTCAAATATCAATATTATATAGCATTGAAATATAATTCGTAACTTTGTTAGATTCAAATTGAACAACAATATGAAACGCGAAATGTCTCAAAAACAGTATCTTTAATCAGCAAAACATTTCTGGAACTTTCATCAAAAGGAAGCATAAAGATGTGAACCAAAAATAGAAATATTTTCCCAAGCGAAAATTAGACGATAACTTCAGAAACGACTGCATACATTATATTATACTTTGCAGAGCCAACTTTGAGAAAAATTTTATAACACAGAAAAGGATAAAACTCGAATGTATGTTACAGTCAGAAAGACATTTGCTACAACATAAATTTAAAATTATTAAATTTTAAGTATACCATATAAATGTACGGTTAGGGAATTCCATAAATTTTCAAAGTTAACCCGTTTGCAACCTATGGCAAGTTTCATACTAATTAAACACTCAAATTTAATACGATCGATTTGGACGTGAAACGAGGATTTGCACGTGTAAAATGTGCATTTGTACAATTTTTTTGATTTTGTTTTTCGCATAATGGGACTCGTGCGTTCACCGAAAGAAAGCTGACGTGTATGTATGTATATCAAATTCATTTTCAATCGTTCAAAACTGGTTTCGAATGTTTTCTCGTCGATAGCGAGAGTTGATAGAAATTTTTTGGTTTTTTGGTCGAGTTTACACACAAACGTGGGAGTCTAGATATGTAGGTGAGCGTTCTAATCATATTATAGACCTTTATCTCTTTCTCATACTATTATATTACATATAATGTGTGACTTTTTGCCATCAATCTAATCTAAAGCATCGCTAAAAATCATCATCTTCACAACCATTCATTTAATTGAATAAAAAATTCGATACTCTCACAATAACTAATGCAAATATTTATTCCACATCCAAAATTGTGCCAAAAATGTTAACAAAAATTCAACGTTCAACGGAAACGACTTGAGCCAATTTGATCTAATTAATATTAGTAAACAAAATTTTAAAAAATTGTTACATTATCATTTCTCTAATATTTACAAAGGCTAAATGCATTTTATTTTATTGTTTTCATTTCATTTATTTATTCACTTCGGGTACCTTCATTGTTTAAAAATCCTATTTTTCTATTCTTATATTAATATTGTTTTTTATCGGTCCATTTTTTACGGTCCTTGCGGCCGTATATATATAAATAAATACACAGGAAAAATATAAAGACATTATATGTAGGTATTTAAAAAAATAAAATAAAAAAAAGTTACTCTAATAAAAATAATAAATTAAAAAATTAAAAAATGTATATTCATAAAAATGAATGTTTGTATGTTTGTTTACTGAACAAATCCAGTTTTCAACTCTCAAAACGTTCACTAAATTTAGTAAATTAAATATTTTATTTTATCTCAAAGAAACACTCGCCTTTACAGATCGCTCCAAAGCGACGAGTGAATAAAGATACACTTATAAAGATAAAACACGATCAATCAATATACATAAGAATTTTATACAATGCGAATTCATACAAAAATCCACATTGACATCTATGGAGAAATTTTTGCAGCATTTTATAATGAAATTAACCTCAAGACGCTGAATAACTTGAGATTAGCAAGAGAGATAGTCAAGGTCGTGCCAATTTTTACAGGAACCATGTCAATGAAAATCAGAAAAATTGGCAAACTCTGATAAGAAACTATCGATCTGAAGCACAAACTAAGGTCTGACCAGCAGTGGGATTCAAACCTGCTCGAAAACATAATATGCTAACCATGCCACTGGTATAATATATGTATATATGTAAATACATATAGTATGTATATGAATATAAATATATAACTAAGCCAGCAGATGGGACTTAAAAGGGATCTGAACCATTTGAAAGTTTTTTTCGATTTGCAGCGATGCCCGAGCAACGCCGGACACAACCAACAACGTCGACTAGTATGTATGTGTGTATATGTAGATATATAAAAATAATTTTAGTTTGTTTGTCAGATATACTATCTCACGGTGGAAGTATAATGATTTTTCCAACTATATATGATAAAGACTATAAATGTCAGTACATATGTATAGGTACATATATTATATTATAGTTGACCAAAGTCTCTTTCACTTACCACAATATAAATACAACTGAAATTTACGAACATTCACTGGCTATAATCCAAAATAAATCAATTCAACCACGGTTACATGTTCTTAATCACGCTTTGTTCTAAAACGCGGTCAAATGCTCGAAAGGATACGCAAACCGCACACAGTTTAATCGCTGGAACAAATCCTTCGGAATTATCTCTCGAATTTAAGCTAAAGCTTAACTACATACATATTTATCCATAACTGAGCATTGAAAAAATTTCCAAATTCACAGAGGTCTCATTTTTGAGATTCTATCTGTGAATCCGCTTCCAGTTCGTGCACTCTAGCGATTGAGTAAAACATTCGCGTGTCGACTCTACTATATAGACTATATAGAGATTGCGCCTTTAATATATTATAATATGTGATAAGGGTCTTCTGGTAAGGCAATTAATGTACATCATCACGCTACTACAGGTTGGATATGTGCAAAAATATCTACGTTGAAATACCCAATGAGGATGATTTCTACACCTACTGATAAGATTTGGATGATTATACCTACATACATATGTATGTATGTACATACATATATGCATATTTATGTATGTATGTATGTACATATGTAAATCAACCATCTCATGTCAAATTTTGGTGAATTTATCTGCATTTATTATTGAAATTGTTGTGTACATAATTTTGAATTTATCATCCTAGATATGGGCCGTCATATTTGAAAGTCCAATTTTCAGTTCGAAACACACTACATATTTCTGATTGACTTAATTCACAAATTGTAATCACTTATTTTGATTTGATATGTCTAGAATCATATGTACATATATAGGGGAAGCTCATATGTACATATATAGGGGAAGATGCAACTATGATGCAAAAAAAAGTATTAGGCTAGCAAAAAAATATATTTAAAAATAGGCTAATGATAATTTTGATTTTTCAATTATTTTAAAATAAAATTGAATATAAACAACTATTTCCTTCATTTTGTATAAATCGATTATGGCTCGTTTGCACCGACTTACTACTACTTAAAGTCGATCAGCCTAAATACGTTCTAGTACTAAAAGGTGCGTGCAAATTGCTACTCTTTCCTTAACAAATTCGAGAATAAATTCGAAATCACGATACTTTTCTAATGTCGGATGATATTATCAACATAAAGAAAACTTAAATAGCTTTTCTTTAAAAACAACTGTTCAAAAAATTTCATATTAACCTTTTTTTGAATTCTTATACAGATTTTCTTTATAAAGCAACAATTCCATTATTATTTAATGCAATGTGGACTTTTCATATTTAATTTTAAAAATGTCATACTGGATGAAACAGGCTTCGGCTTCGCACGGGTGTTATTTATGGTATTTAAAATGAGCTTTGTCCGGCCCTTTCCTATTTTGCCGATTTTTTAGCAACTGTCTCACATATAAAAGGCATGAAATCTAGAAAAAAGGGTTAAATTTACAAATGTCATGTAGCTAGTAATGTCTTGAAGGATCTAAAAGGCAACCAAGCAAAATTTGTATCAGATCGATAGAACAAATACACTCTCTGCCTTATATGAGTATCATAATATATGAACATATGCACGTATAGATTTTTTATTCAATTGAAAACTGATGGTATCTGAAGTTCAATTGAAAACTGATGGTATGTATTGTGTCTGAAAAAATAATTGAGTCATATGTAGGTTGCATGTCTATTATACATATGTATATTACAGTATACTACATCAGTTATGCATTTTATATGAGCAAAGAACGAATCGAATTTAGTTCATCTATACATATGTATGTACATATTCATATTTTTGTGCTAAATAAAAACCATTATATACTATTAAATACATATGTATATGATTGTCAATTGTATAATGGTGCGTACACATTAAGCCAACGAATGAAGAAATGTAAATAGGTTTTTGAGCTCTTTTTCTTATTATGCTGTACATTAACATTAGAATAATATAATACTATGATTACTAACTAAATTAAATTGAAATTGTAAAATAGAAAATGATCAATAAATCAGTAGCTATTAAAATAGATATAAGATGTATTGTGAACATAATTTTGTGATAATAAAAAGCATTTAAAAATCAAGAAAAAAAAATGCCAACGAATTAATTTATTAAGCCAATGATTGTTGATGATCTGTTTTAAGCTCAATCTCTAAAATTTATTTAAACTGTATATGTAGTTCTGTTTTAACTTTCAATATTTAATCCTAATTTAATTTTGATATTTCAATTTAATTTTAATATAATCATATTAGTTTTAATTTTAACATTTAATTCGATATTTTGTACGCCACTGTCCCAACTAACCTTTGTTGGCTTAATGAATACGGACCATAATGAAAACTGGTCCGACGATTTTGATGAAATTTTGGGCCCGAAAGCCGATTGAAACAGGCTAAAAAGATTGCCTCGGTCTTTCGGATATCGTACATATGTATAATACATAAATTTAATGGCACTTTCAAAAGCCACGTATCGAAGATGACCATTTTCTCCGGAAAATCGACACCGTCACAAATAAAACACTCCACTCGTCCTCAAGGGAAAAGCGGCAGGGGAAAACCAGGGTTGCGTGAACGCCTAACCGTATTCATATCGAACTAAAACGTTCACTTGAAGACAAGACAAAGAAAACTTGCCGGAAAATCCCCCCCGCGGATGAAACATATCCGATAACAGTATATCGATCACAATAACGGCCACCCACGCAGGTGCAAATATTTCGTACATACATATACAATATAATATTCAACAATGGCGAACGTTTCGGAACCAGCAAGTGTTGTTTAATGGATTACGCGCTTTATCGCATAACCCAGTTCGTTTGAGCATACATATGTGCATACAAACGTATATAATGCAGTCCATTGTGCTCACTAGGATTCACCGTTTGCATGTCAATTAATTCGCCTCGATTGAAAATTTACAATGGTCGATAACATTAAGCGGAGACTTTGGGACTTTGGAACGGACGAGCGATTGAAACCCAATCTACCCTATTGTACGAACATATATAAATTTATATGCAATATTTGAAATGCCAATGAGGCTTGCTTGCAGTCAAACGTGGTTGTTGAGAAGGGATTGTCAGTTGCTTTATGTTTAATAATTTACTGTTTGGAAATAAGCCGCTTGCTGTGAGATTTTCAATCTGACGTTGTGCAAGAATTAAAAAAGTATCGCGGTAATAAAAAATACATATATGTACATATTCATTTTTGCCATTCAGTTTTATCCGACCACCGATCCATATATCGTACAAAAATATGGTAATTTAAGTCAGATTTAGGTAATTACAGAAGCAACAGGTTTCCAATTATAAAAAAGCTCTTCCAATACATAACGTAAGAAACTAGTTTTTCAACCATAGATTACATTTTTTTCACTAACCATATTAAATATCCTTGACGAACTGACGGGATTTTCACCGAGCCCAATTTATCAATAGCTATGTATGTATCCACTTGATCATTTGTCGCACATAATGCATGCGCGGAGGCATGCGCTTTACGGCAAAAACACACTGAAGGGAATGGCACGGCACGTCTTCGTGGCTTCCAATCAAGAAATGAAATGAAAATTGAAAGCGAACGTTGAATACGAAAACGACTTAGTAGAAACTTATGGATAATAAATGAACATGTGAACATTTAAGATGATGATCCGAAGAACATGCTACTATACATAGTATTTTTCATTACCGATAACATTTAGCACTAAGTTTCTGAATATTTTTTAATTTTGAACGAAAGGTTTCTGGAAACCCTTAGAATCCCACCGGATAGCAGAAGCAGTATTAGACTATATGTTCCTCATATTTATCTCATTGACTTTTGGTAGGTTTATCAACATAAATAAATATGCTAATTTCGTCACACCAATGATTGTTCACACAGACATTACACTGACAATGCACATGCGAAATCTGTCAACTGGCATCACACTATCTGTTCGTAAAGACGTGTAATGACAATGATAATATGCAGATTTTTGAATGGTGCTCACTTTTTATCAAGTGCACCTGGTTACCGATATTATAATAAAATAAAATGAAGAATAAGTATTAAATTAGAACAAAACATTGAAGAATGTATGACATTTCGTGTCAAGCAGAGATGCTCTCAAATTGAATAGAACTCGATCTGTGCATCGCGAGGCATTTATTGTCGATTTTCCCGCCCTATTTTCGAATGGCTTCGTTTTATTGTTGCACTCGAACAACTTAGCCGTTAAAGGGAACCTGAAAAGGGATTGATCTTCAACGAATTACGGGAAGATCGTCATCAAATTTTATGCTTCCGATGTGATGACGTCAAATCGCGTGTCTTCTTTCCCCACGATAATAACCGTCGAGGAGGAAATGGGAGGGACCAGGAACGAGGTTTGGTGCGGAAAATTTTGGCCCTGTGTTTCTCGCTTTTCCGTACACGTAGAAAATGTTAATGGCGAGTTAAGCCACAACGACCGCAATAAAAATATTATCGACGTTGCGAACCGAGACACAGATTCAGAACAACTGGGATAAATGGGGCTTAAATCGCCGTCCACGCCGAGAGATTAGTCTGGGTTGAGTGCGAAAATAACTTTTTGGAACTCTCCAAAGGGCCTTTTTACTTTTCCGTCTTCGAAAATTTTACGAGCTGTTTCATAAGGGCGATATTGACGATCTTTATTCTTAAATTTATATTAAATCAATTGGTGTTTTATTTGTATTAATTCGTATTCGGGCCGCATTTTATTACATAACTCAAATAAATAATTAGAAAGTTTGAACCAATCTGATGCCACTTTAAAGTGTAAACTTCTTGAAAGGCGATTCATCGAAAGACCGTTACGGAAATTATGTAACAAAACATGCCGTTACTATCTACTATCACATTTGTTGTAAAAAAAACTCTCACCTCACATCTTGTTTCCTTCATTCACGTAAACTTACGGCACCTTCAGCTATGAGATGCTTAAAAATCTAAGGCAAACATTTAACCCTTTGAATGCTGACCAACGCCGATCTAGTACATAAGCCTAATAAACAAGAAAAAGGTAGCATTGAAAAAAAATGCATTGACCATGGATTGTGTAATCCATGTCATTCATTTGTCAACGTTTATAAAGACAGGTTTATGCCGAAATTTCGGAATTCATAACCATAGCAGAATTTCCCGATGGAAACCCCTAACTGCTGAGTATTTTAGATTGTAGCTTGGCATTTAGATTATGAGCATTACATTTTAACAACAATGAAGTAGATAGAACTACATAGTTTTGGAAAAATACATTCATTAATAGACTTCTTTTCTAGATATATATAAGATATATTAGAGAGTCTAAACACACCTTTACAAAACTCGAAATCCTCGGCGGTAGCCATCTAGTGTAGTGATCTAGAGTTTGTTTGGATTAGCTACAATTTTTATACCTGCTTTCTATTGGATTTCTAAATAATTCTAGTTGGAAATGTTGGCGAAAATGTCAGCATGATGGGCTTTCAACAGAAAAGACGTCAGCACTCATAGGGTTAAATGGTCAGTTTTTTTCAATAAATGGTCAATAACTTTTACGACAACTTAGTAATAGTAGGTGGGCTATATATGTGCCCATAATTATGAGTGGTCTAAGTCAAGAAAAAAAAATCAATTACATACATATTACAATATAGCGATATACGATAAAATCGACTTTAAAAAAAATAAAATTTTTCTTGACTTAGACCACTTTCATAATTTTGGGCACATATGTAGATAATAAAAATGAACGGTCATGAAATCACTTTAATTAATTTTAGGATTTTTTGACAAACAGTCGAGCTATCATCTATGTATGTATTTACTGACCAAATTAAACGAAACTAATGATAATATAATAAAATGACTTTCAAAATGCAGATAATCATAGCGTAATTTGTATACCCCCGATTTGAAAAGTTTCGCATCGATACGAACAAAGCACTAAACCGTGCGAAATATGACCCGTAATGAAACCCGGCCAATCTGAAATACTGAAACTGAAACCCGCATAAAAATACCAATTTTACTTGTTCACCGTGAGTACTTTTTTCAAAAAGCTATTTTAGTACATCCTAAAGCAAAACGCAGGTGTTCGCATCCGACGAAAAAAAATTTTCATACTAAATTTCACTTTATGTCCACCATCTTTCCGAAGCGTCCATAGTTAGGGATGGTCCTGGGGGAGGAGACGAAGTTAAGTCGCAATTCGAGTCCCTCTTGCGAATTCGCCATATGATAAAACATTTATCATTTCTCGGAGAGTGCAAGCATCCAGGTTAGTACACAAGGGTTTTGACATGATTTATGCGCATACTGCGAAATCTAGCGAACATATACATATGTATGTACGTACATAAACATATGTACGTGATGAGTTCACGTGACAACGTTTTCGCAACAAAATAAAGGCTTAACCCATACTAACCATAAAGCTGCTGATTAGTATCTAGCCAGATTCGCCATTTCTATTGTTGGAATTCAATTTTTATTATATTTCAAATGCAAATTAACGATGGCTTATTTTTACTGACTTGTCTAGTATGCAAATCGACAGTTTTTATCTTCAGTATTGGTACTAGCTCACGATACCCTACACTTGTTATGAAAGGATTCGGAGCTCTCGTAAGGGTTTTTTCAACGCTGAGCATTACCGGCAATTAGCCAAAGAATTATCGACAAATTATCGGTTTTCCACTTTAATAAACATTTGAAACATGTGTAGAGTTCGAGATATAGGGAGGATTGCAGGAGAGATAATCAAAGGCGATCTTAAGTCAATCAATGCACCACTCCTCAACATTACTCATTACATAATTCACTCATACACATAAAATCCCACACATGTTTTAGGCCCTTATAGTAAGTATTAGCCGCTAGGCCTCCATTTCAATACAAACATGGTTTGAAGATAAATATTGTATCGTGGGCGTGTAGAGGGGTTTCCGAGATCGGAGTGAAAGACGCAGCGAGTAGTGGCAGAGTTTATTGTTCTTGATCCGTCAACGAGCCAGCTCCGAATGAATGCACGGAACAGATCCGCCGAATATTTATACACAACGTATACTCTCGTTGTTGTATACGGTTCATTTATACGTTGAGTAATCAGGTTATCAGTGCTATTACAGATATACTCGAGGGCGTCATTATAGTTCACGTTTGTATTAACTAATTACCAAAATGATTAGCATTCCTGTAATCCATTTAATTAAAATGAATTCATTAAAAAACACGTCAAACATTAATTCCTTCCGGAAAGGGTTGAGATGACCTGCTGTTTTAAGCGAAGGGTTGAAATAAAATGCGTGATTTACCAACAAAAATAAAAATACAACCACGACTATTTTATAGCGCACACACGCAACTATCGAATACAACGTAATCGTTCGTTGTAAAGGTGCGCTAATTGGACCTAACCCTTTCGTGCCCTTTATCTGATCGATATTTCTTTTAAAAACCGCGTAACGTTTTCAACAACGCTTACGACCGACGATAACGTATCACTTTACATAAATTAGGCCGAGACGTGATTCCAAGCTATCATAATTGCCGATTCGACCAGGGGTGTGTCGGAAAAGCGGAAAATGTAACTTATCCGATAGGAAATATGGCCGAGTTGGCGAAACTCGACCGATAAAGCATGGGGGTTGAAAGTTGACCTTAGGACAGATACCCAGAAGAGTAAAGGGCTTTTTTCTCCCTCGCCTTTGTAGAATGCATATGAAGTAAAGAACAAACCCAAGTTTCCCCTTTATTTTTTACCTTTTCGTTCCTACTTAGCATTCTCCTCTTTGAAGACACAAAAAAAGAAACGTTTTAACGGCGACTTTCTTTACGGTATATTAAACTCAATTTTTGCAAATTCGACGCTGATTTATAGCGGATCCTTTTCATTCTTATGTGTGTGTGTGTGTGTGTGTGTGGATAACGTGTGCGAAATCAGATTTTTTTTTGCTTTGTTCGTAATAAAGCACTTTCGCATAATCCTCTTTGCTTTTTGTTTGTGCTATGTGTACACAGCGAAGCAAGAATCTGCTTGTTATTAAATCTTCCGGTGTGAATCCGGCTTTACTTAGACGTTGCGTCGCAAATATTAATACATTGTCTACCGAGTGAAATATTACTAACGCTCTAGAAAATTTTCAGAACAAATCTGTAATCTGTAAAAGTTTTCAAAACTTCATACAATACAATACATGAAAGTACATTAATTTGATATTAAACAAGCTAACATGTTGATAAAATCAAATATATGTGATATTTAAAATTTAGCTTTTTTTTCAATTATATTTTCCCATTCCAGGTTGCCCCTGAGCGACATCTATCGCATTAAACTTATATAAATTTATCTAATATATAATTTCGAAAGATACTTTGTATGTAACTATTGTTGGTTCGTAGAAAAACAAATGAATATTCATATAATTTAAATAAAATGTTTATTATTACATTGGCTTTTAAGCTGTTTATATAACAAATACCGAGCGAAGCCGGGTAAAAACACCAGTACACTATAAATTTGAATTAATATTCAAATAGTGGTGACATAGTGGGTAGGATGATTTTGCCACTTTGACGAGGAACCGTTTCAACAATGAAAAAAGTTAAACTGGAATACTCTGATAGTAAACGATCGACTTGGAGTCACAAATATCCAAATCTGACCAGCAGTATTAAATATCAGCACGGGATCGAACCCGGTAACCTCTTGGTGCTCAACATAAACGCAACGACCGAGCCATACTGCTGGCATATATCAATAAATTAAATCTTAGGTCCTGTCTTTTGCCTTTATTGAATATAAATTATGACAGAAGTAGTATGCAGTACTACAAAAATACTTCCGAGTGCATTATTTTCAATCGAATTCAACCCAGGGCTTGAACTCGGAACCTCTCGGTGATTAGCACCGAGCTATACTGCTAACATTTGATTTATGAAGATGAGAATCGATGAATCCAAATGGCAAGTACCTATAGAACGACAAACTCTGTAAGTAGAACAGTAGCCATGACAGGCATGTTAGGTCACGAATGACGCAACTTTATATGACGCCTATGCTTCAATGCAATTTAATAAAAGTGCATCATTTAAGATTTTGTGCAAGTTGGAAGGACTTCTTGCATTAGTTGGTACTTTTTCCATTAGCAAAAATTTACTTTTGTTTAATAGATTTAGTAACCATGTAAGCATTGATTTCTATTATCGTTCCAACAATGAGTCGAGTTGATCCAAATTTCAACATTCTAAACTTGACGTTGAATAGGCTTTACACCTACTATATATTCAATCACTAAAGCGTACAAGCTAACTAACTAATATAAATGCAATTATGTTTTTTGTTCAGGATTTCCATTTTCATCGCCTCTCATAATATGCAACGTCATTGTTTCGCGCTCATTGTCTCCGTACGATCAACTCCTCGAGTGTTGATTTGCACCTCTTCAATATTTTTACATCTAGGAAATTTCGCAAAACACAATGCGCACATTCTAGATAGCAAATATGCGAATTTACGATGCACTCGAGAAAATTTAATCGCGGTTCCGTGTAATAATTGGCCGAGCGAGAGAAATGTGGTTATGGAGTCACACCAGCTGGCATGGCGCACGGCCAACTCTCTTACAAGTTCTGTAATTTTCGACCTACAGAAACGTGTTTTCATCTTTTTTGTGCTGAAAACCTGAAAAACCCATCGCCCGATATTCCCTTCATCTTTTTCCATTCCAACATCGAAACTCAAAAAATATTTTAATGTCGAATTGAATTTTTCCGATTTTTGTTCCTATTTGTTTAAGACCATTTTCAGATACATACATACATGAATACAGTCAATTGATATTTCGTTCATATGTAAATAAAGTCAAAACGTACGAAATCGGCGAAACGAATTTGTCAAATATCGGTCCTCCCCTCAATTCGATCTAAACATAAAAAAAATACATAGAAACACTGCTTTTCAGACGGGCATACATACATTGGGTATTGGTGAGTCAGTCTCGTCGCAAACATGAGCCCTAAACATTAGTTAGTAATTCATTACATCAGCCGTACATCAAAGATATTTATTACAAACCGCAAGCAAATGTATTGCTTGCAACAATCAACAAATTCGGAGAAGCCGAATTTGCGAGAGGGAGGGGATGCCGATTTTATTTGAACCGTCATACCAATTAGGCTAGATAAATTGGCAAACTCTAACAAAAGTCGATCAATCTGGATTTAATAACAATTCAGATCTTCCCAGCAGCGACATATGTGCTCGAAATCATCGAGAAAATCAAATGAATTTTTCGATCCCCACCGGGATTTGAACCAACGACCTCTCTGTGCTGATTGCACTGTTCGACACGAAAAATGGTTCAGAGACGAGATATGACTGTTCTTATAGATCTATGGCTAGTAAACACGAATCTGGTAATAAAAAATGTTGATTGGCTCGAGATTCGGAGATATGTGTTTTTTAAATCGCGCGGTTTTTCTATATCTTGGTGTTGTTCGGTCGATGTCTCAAAATCCGTCAATTTAGTGCTCAAAATGAATATTGGAATCTATAGTCGGGTATTTTATCTTTCATTTGTAGTACTTTTCAGCTTTCAAATCTCTCAAAGTATTTGTCCAGTTCAAACCAAAAGTCAAAAGTACGTATTTTCACTTGGGATTTTTTTCCCAATGTTAATACTATTTTATATCGAGTTTTTTCTATTGAAACATGTTTATTGGGATAGTTTTCAGGCCACACTATTTTTTGTTTTCGTTTAAAAGGGTTAATTGGAAGTGTGCTGAATTTTAAATCGGTAAAATTGCGAGCTAAAAGCTCGTACTAGTATTTACACAAATCTGAATTGAATTAATGGGGATAATATATTAAATTGTATTTATATGAGAATTAAATAAAATTCCACTTAAAACTCCAATTAAAAACAAAAATTCGTTTATTTTATCGAGGTAAGCCAGAAAAGTCATATCTCGTCTCTGAACCAAAAAAAAGTCGTCATTTGTCGAACAGTGTTATCAATCGTAGTAATGTTAGCCAGTGAGGTGCGAGTTGGAAGTCGGGTAGTATTTGGAATCGCTTGGTTTTCAGCGACTCTGATTCCGACTCCACAGCGCTGTTACAATTCCAAGTACGTCCAATCTTCTTCGAAATAGGAAATAGTCCCATCACATCGGAAAGAGTGGTCACACGGTTGGTTGGATAAAATCGAAAATAGACTGACGAGTGTACCCAAGAATGATGTCACACTTTCAGCCGGTTTTTATACGCTTCGTGTGCTTACATACGGATTTGTAATCAAAACTGTGTGCTTGTTATTATGGCCTATTCAATGCAAGTTAGTTGAAGGTTGGCGATTTGATCGATGACGATCAAAATATACGTAATTTTAATGTGCTGCTTGAAAAACATTTCGTATTTCGTTTGATCTGATCAAAATTACATATGTATGTGGTTCTTCGTTGAATATAGTCCGAAATCAAGTGTATGAAATCGTGCAAATGTGAGAAAATCAGATATGAAAGTCGTGTGACGCGTAAGGAAATCATGCGCCGCGTAAGAAAATAATGACACCGATTTTTTTTTTAAACTATCGCTAATCCTTTCGAATTGGTTATGCTTATCTACATAAACTAGCAGCGTGGTCTAGTGGTGAGTATTGAATCATTTCGTGCTTGATGTCACGAGTTCGATTCCCACTAAGAGTCTCGTTCTTGGCCAGATCTTGGTTTGTCGAGGTCGATCGTTTTTTATCAGAATTTGCCAATTTTTCTGATTTTCATTGCAACGATTCCTGTAGAATTGGCTTTTCCTTCCCAATTTTCTGTTGCAAATCTTGAGTTATTGTTATAACTCAGGTTTCGCCAGATTTCTCACCATAGATGTCTTTGTGGTTATTTATCGAATGTAAAAATTCGTATTGTTACATGAAAAATGTTATTAATCGTAATTATACGATGTTTGTAATATCTGGCCATAGATTTCAGGTATTGTTTCGATTTACATGTGTATGAATGTAATAATTAAGTATTTAGATGTCTCGATAGTCTTTAGATAGTGACGACCTGGAGCTAATCTGTAATGTCACTATGACGAAATTGTAAAAAATAAATAAATATGATATTATTATTTGCTCTCAATTGTGTGTAATATTTGTGTCTACCTACCTATTTTTTTAATTAAATTTTGAGCATTGTCAAATTCCTCTGATCAAAATGTCAATGTCAGGTCTAAAATGTATTGTTCTAAATACATTTAAAAAATCACCATATTGCTCTTCAATTCATTTCTTCTTACATTTTTAAAATCATACGTCTTCTGGGTATGATGTTAATATTTTCCTTCTTTCTGTAGTATTGTAATACTTCAAATATAATATTTGTAATTTTGTCTATATAAATCATTTTTTTAGACGTCAACTTGATTATTTTTTTTGATTATTGTTTACTAGCATAGATTGGTTTTAGTTTGTTTTTATATCATACTACCTACCATGACAAACGCACAAACGTGACCTTGAAAAAAGATTCATGAATGTACGGGTGTCAAAAAATCATTCGTATGGATTAGTTCCGTTAAGCAAAACTAATTAATTGAGATTCTTTCTTCTTCCAATACTGAGCGTCGTGGTCATTGACTCCATTGATGGAATTTGATGGACGATCTGCCTCCTTTCCTCCCGGTTCTGTGCCAAGTTGAAGGCAGATCCCGTCAGTTCTTTGATTTGGTCTTACCATCTTATGGTATACCGTTACCTCCAGCGTTCCGGTGACTACCAGCCTCTCCAGACTCTCCAAATTCTTCTTGAAAATATGGCCACAGTATGGAAGAACACTTTTCCTACATGTTATGGAGAGTCTCTCTGAAACTGCCAGCATTTTGAGGATGGAGATGTTCGTGCGTCTTACGGTCCATGGGATGCCCAGCATCTGTCTCCAACACCACATTTCGAATATATCTACATACCTATACCATGTCCCTTTCTCTCTTTTTCAGGGTCCATGTCTCGACTCCAAACAATGCAATGGGAACACCATGGGATTTTCATTATTCTCATAATAGAGCGGTTCTTCCATATCTTAATCAGACTGACCATTAATTTAGATTAATATAAAAGAGAAAAATACTAAAATAAAACACCTTTTAAAGAATACAAAAAGTACAAGATTTATAAATAAAGAATTCTAGTTTCATAAGATTGTGATAAATGATATTTCCAAAAAAAGTCAAAACAAGTTTAATCAAACAAAACCTGATTTTTTAAAGCGAAAGTGATTTCAAACGATGTCTATTCACTTGACACCCATTTTGCTTTACGCCACATTAAATTTATTATATAATAACTTAAAAAATACATTTCAGTGGTTTCCAATTGCTTACTTTCAGTTTAAGGAAATAAAATTACCATCTATATACCCAAATCAACATCCAAATAATGCTGATTACTATTAAAACCTGAAACTTTTGACATTTTTAGAAATATCCACAATATAATACAAAATTTGAATTACATACAGCGCAATTTAAAAACCCTTCAACCAACATATGTACATACATAAATACATACGTTTCGTGTAAGAAATTATATCCGTAGATAGAACGAACGCACGAAGAAGATCAAATCTTAGATCAAACAATCAGCGAAATCAGGAAATACTGATTGAAGAGTCGCCATTATGAAGAATAGAGCTCACAATATCAATTTACTGCGCTACTTCACAGTAATAAAATCTGATTTGACTCGATGCAAAATTCAATCGCCTATTTTATTTAGCACATTCCAAATCAAACAGAATATATGTAAATACTTACATCAATGCTTGTATTTTATCATAACGTATTTATCTACAGGTATGTATGTACGAAGAGATAAGGCGAAACTTGTCGTTTCATTTGTATACAAAATATTATGTACATATACATATGTCTATTGTGCTTTCTTATATGCATTTCCTCCACCTGTGCCTAATATGAAGCCATGAATGAACTTGCATTATTATGCACGGCACTTCTGAGTGCACTTGAAACCTGGAGATAATCACCGGTGAGGTATGCCAAGACGTGGTGAGCGTTATTTATCTCGTTTCTTTCTACATAGTGGGACGAGTCCTTGACCCACTGTTCGAGACCTGAAGTAAGGCTAAATCTCAAAAAAAAAAAAAACTAACACTCAAAACATGTATTCGGATTGCAACATTACAACAGTTTCATAATCATTTTGCACCCAAAAGAAAACAACTGAATATGATCGAGTTCGAAATGCTCTTTTACATATTCCTACTATATCAAAACATCGAAATGGCTAGAAGAATAATAGGACAAGATAAATCGCCAACACAACCCAAGAGAGGACTTCATCCAACGACTGCAAACGATGATGACGAGATCAGTTTCTTTAGTTAACATTATATAATAGGTTGTAAGTTTAGGATCAGTCCAGTCTTTTACTCTATAAATATCATACAGGAATCAAAAACTTCATATAAACTGGGTGGGGCTTTCATCTTCAATCTTTCAATGTACTTTTGGATCATTTTTCTCAACTTCAGCCAGCGTCTTTAAGAGGGTTGGATAGCAGCGTCACTTTTGAATATCGCTTTATAAAAAATGTTGTTTTTGTTTCTGTCTTCGAGCTACAGCCCGAACTACCACGAAAGTGAGTGAGAGTGTGTGTGTGCGCGCGCGTTTTGCATCGAGCACAAATTCCCAAACATCGAATATTATTGATGTATTATTGATGCGAGCGGGAAATATTTGTACTTGCAACGTTTGGGAACATGCATCTTTCGTAATATGCTGTTTCGGTCGCTCGCGCTTATGAATGTATTTACGCGTCCCGCTTCTTTGAATTCTCCTTTCCGTCGTGTCATATGCATATCGTTCAGCGTTTGTTTGTACGAAAGTCTAAGAACTGAGTACTTACAATGGATGGAAGAAAAGGGAAGAAATAACGTATGTTCCAGTCGACTAAAAGACAAAAACGATATTTTAAACGAAATATCCATCTTACAACACATTCGACCACCAGGTAATAATGCTTTCTTGTGACTTAGTAACTATTATTTATTATGCAAAATGTAGTGATGTGAGCATAGCATAGGAAAAGGAGTAAGACAAGGAGATACAATCTCGCCCAAGTTATTCAATGCGGTGCTTGAGGGAGTTTTCAGGAAATTGGATTGGGATACAGCCGGAGTAAGCATCAATGGTCGCTTTTTGAGTCACCTTCGGTTCGCAGACGATATAGTTCTAGTAGCTCGTGATTCAGCTGACCTACTTATCAGACTAACACAGCTGGACAGGGAAAGTAGAAAAGTAGGATTAAAAATTAACGTAGATAAGACTAAACTAATGTTCAATAGTTATTGCATGCCTGATAGCATCCCCTTAGATGATAAACCAGTAGAAGTAGTAAATAATTATTTATATTTAGGTCAAATAATTGACATGTCTGGTAGTAAAAATGAAGAGATAAAGAGATAAACATCGATGTCGCCAATGCTGCTGCTGTTGGAAACTTAGCTGTAGCCTCCACAAGTTCTGGACCGACATCTTTGTATACAGTTCCGCGATATTTATTCGATCAAAATTTATCAGAAACAGCTAGTTCAACGTCATCAACGAGGCTTGATGATTTAGTTATAGAAGCAGAAGCAGACAATCCCAACGAAACAGATATTCATGAACAATTAGAAGGGCGCAGAATAGTAGATATTAAATATTTATTTTCAGCGCTTTCAAAAATTTAGCATGAACACACTAATTGTACATTATCTGACTTAAATTTTGTGAAAGAAATAAGAAAAGGTTTTCTCAGCGAATATGTTTTTCGGTGTAGAATGTGCTTAGCAAAGTAAACTGTATACTCCGAAGATCCGAAACTGCAAGTTTCCGCAAATACTGCTTTCGTAGAAGGAATTATTTGTACAGGTAATGGCTATTCACAATTAAATGAAATTTGAGTCGTGGAACTTACACAAGCATAGAACAACATTTAGCGCCAACAATCGAAGAATGTGCCTTTGATGAAATGATTGTCGTTGGTGAAGAAGAAAAAAGGCTCGCCATTTTAAATGGTGACATAGACGAGGAAGGATATCCCTTACTGACAGTCATTGCAGACGGTTCTTGGGCAAAGAGATCATATAAAAGTGGGTTTAACTCCTTGTCTGGTGCAGCGTGCATAGTAGGGCTCCGAACTAAAAAAGTTTTATATCTCGGAGTACGAAACTCTTAGGGCGGTTTCAGACTAGCGTTTTATACGCGCGTATAATCTCGTTTTTTGAAGTGCATGTAGGCACGTATAGGCGCTTCGTTTTCCATACGCGCAACTCGTACGAGCGTAGACGCGCTTATAAGCTCGTATTATCCATGTTGATACTAAATCACCACTACCGGTTCGAGCGAAAACGCCGAAATAAGCCCGTGTACGCGCGTTCGGTTTTTTGAAGCGCAAAAAGTAGCGCGCGTGTAAGCGCGTATGGCGAAATGACCGTATACGCGCAGAAATAAAACGCTAGTCTGAAACCGCCCTTACCGCTGCATATGTGCCAGAGCTACAAAATTAAATATAGATGCAACTGAGCACAAGTGTTTTAAAAATTGGCGTGACAGCGCTAATGTCATGGAAGCTGATAAGTCTATTTAAATATATCTATATTTTATTTAATAATGTGTGTTTTATTTTCATTTATTATTTTATGTTCAGTATATTTGTTATCTGTAAATGCATTTTCATTTTTCAAAACTGCACCAAGGAAAGATCCCTGGAAAATATACTTCCCACTTTTATTACTAATTGTTTTAATAAAAAATATATTTGCCTTCTGTTTGTACCTGTGAACAATATTCAAGAAGAAAAAAATCGTATATATCAATTTAAAATAATTTGCCCGTGAAAGGGTTTAATTACTATAATCTTTTCCTGTATTTTAAAAAATGTGAATATTTCACTAATATATATGTAGAAAATAGATTTTAGTATTTTATTTTCATTTTCTCCGCAAACAAAATGAAAAAATATTTTGAATAAATTCAAGAATTACTTTACATAACACATTGTTTTATTTTAGAAGTTCGTATAAAAGTGTCACGTACATACATAGACACACCAATCTGGAGAAATAAAAAGAAATCGACAAGTCAGAAGTTGCAATTTGGTGTGCGCGAATATAGTACTTATGTATCGAAATATGTAATACGTACATATTGTGTAGTTACGATTCGAGCGAATTGTATATCGTATGTATGAACTTGTCATGTGAACAGTGGTATATGAGTCGTATGGGAGTGCGTATGTTAGTGCGAGTGTGTGTGTATAGTGTACGTGTACGTGTACTAGCCTCGGACCCCCCCCGACCCCCGCACATATATTGAGTAAAAGGGACAGATGCGCGTCCAACAGATTCTACCTCTTTTAAATTTACAAAATCCAGCTTTCCTAATCAACTATTTTCTCCTCCAAAACTGAACCAATTTTAAAAAAAATTTCATCATCGGTATGAGAAAGATATTTTCTGTGCATCTATCAGCGTATTTTTTTTAAAATCGACCGTTAAATAAGCACGCTGGACTCTTTTCGTGGGTGTAAAAAAGAGGCGATTTTATAGATGTTTGGCGGCTCCTAGCTCCTACAAAAAATAATAAATCAAAAAAATAAAACGATAGATGCACCCCAATGGTGGATATCCATAGCATATTAAAAAATAATTTCTCTAGTGCCATAATTGAGGAAGGGAGAAGTTTAGTAAGTTTGTATGGACAAGGCGCTGCTGTCCAGCCCTCTTAAGACTTTCGCCTTTGAGGATCCTTACTTTGTCCGTAAGTTCAAGTACTTCCTTCAGCTATGTATGTATATGTATGTACATATTACGAATTCTGCAACAGTATCAGTAAACTGAGCATTTCAGAAAGACTTCTTGATTAGAATCCATACATACATACATAGGTATTTATGTATCTGACACATTGCTCCTAATAAGGATTATTTTGTGTAAAGATGGTCTCATGACACAAAGCAATGCATCAGATCTGACTCATTTGCAATAACGGGGTGGGGCTTTCATCTTCCATCTTCCATCTTTCAATGTATGTACTTTTGGATCATTTTTTTTTATTCTCAACTTCAACCAGCGTCTTTAATACTTTCGCCTTTGAGTATTAGATCCTTACTTTGCCTAAGTTCAAGTACTTCTTTCAGCTATGTATATGTACATATTAATATTCTGCAACAGTATCGGTAAACTGAGCATTTCAGAAAGACTTCTTGATTAGAATCCATACATTGTACATATGTATCCATGTATCTGACACATTGCTGCTAATAAGGCTTATTTTATTAAAAGATGGTCTCATGACACAAAGCAATACAAAAAATGCATCAGATCTGACTCGTGTGCATCGGATATCAATCATTGGATGAAAAACATGACCTTGATCATTGCAGAGCATACGCTAGTGGAAAAACAGGTAAAAATAACTAAATTTCTGTTGTATCAGTCGCTCTCGACTAATAAATAGGAGGCACATCAGGCATATCAATGCTATGTGGTCACCTGGCCCCTCTACCATATGCGCGATTCAACAAGCGCTTCTCAATTATTACTACACAATCTAGTCAGGAAAAAAAAACAGAAATTATCACTTTATTCATATTTAATGTTGAGCGTCCGTCGCGCACCGGTGGCGCCGCGCATTCTCGAGAAATCTCATTCATACTGTTTATTTTTCATTTTTCCACAACGTGAAAATTTAGATTGAATTTATTATGACACACACAGTGATATCTCGACTTATTTACGAGCGGTTGTGGTTTTTTTATTTACTAATTTATATAATTTTAGCTAATATGGTGCAACTTTTATTGGATATATGTATGTTTAAACCTCTCACATTCATTTTAATGGCAAACATCTCATTAAATATACTTGTATTTGCTCTGGTACAGCGAGCAATACCGAATCTGCTTATTTTGCCTTAATTAGCATAGCGTATCTCTCGAATTTGGTTACTTTCGAAAGATTAATGCTATTTTATCAAGCGATGTTTGTTAAGATTTACACATTTGAATCAATATTGATAACTCTTTTAAATTCCATCAAATCAACCCAAATCACATCTCTAACTAATAATCTTCGTAAATCCATTTTTGATCATTTGTGTGTAAAACTTTAAAAATAAGTGCAAAAACAAGTGTTACAAGATAAAACAGTTTTCATTGTCTTCGAAAAAAATGTAAATTTCGACTTTCAAGCTGAAGTAATATGAATGAAACATTTAAAATGTTTTCTTCTGGGTCATATTAAAAATAATACATAATGAGTGAAGTAAAAATATATATGAGAGATAGTGAGAACCTATAATGCAAATTTTATAAGATATAGTGTGAAAAAGAGAAAGTTATAGGCGTTTAAACAGTTAAAATCTGACAAAGCGAGAGGTTGGCGGAAAGGATAAGAAACACGGCAAAATGGTCAAAATTGTAGCATTTTTTAAACTTGTCTATTACGATTATTTTTCACCATCGTACTGGAGGATTTGATTTAAATATATACTGTTGACCAAACCGCGCAAAATGGCAAAGTTTCAAAACGATCGGAAGAACGTAGGATATCAAATCCAATTGTTGTCAGACGAGCGAATGCAAACATATGTAGAAGAGGCTTGTCAAAAGAAGACAGAAATTAAATAGATAAAACGATATTTCTCTATTTGGAACTCTTTTGGAACTTTATATGTACATATATGCTTACTAAAAAGTTTACATTTCTGATCCTTTTAAAATCGACCTACATTTTGCTTTTAAATTCCTCACTTTCAGCGCGCTTTGTTTTAGTGATAGTTATTTTTTTATGGCATCAGAGTTCGAAAGACCTCGATCAGACTGAAGAATTGATAGTATTTTATACTGTTCGAAGAAAAAATGCAACGAAGTATTTGAGAATCACCTCTCAACGGTAAACAATAAATGTAAATAGGTGTGTGCGCAGTATTGCGCGGAGAGCATCCATCGCCAATACGACTCGGCATTTACTACCGGCAAGCATTTGGGTCAAACGAAAACGAGTTAAAATTCGCTTGAAAACTTTAGTTTTTCGCAACAATAAAACGCAGCAAGTGTATTCGAACTCGTTTTTCAAAATTTTTCGATGAAAATTCGCTTTAGCGTACCCAGATCGCTCGAGTTAGGGAAAACTTCTGGGTTATGTGACAGGTTAATTTTCAGCAAAATTCGCCATGGTGACATCATAACCGCGCTGGCATAATAATATTGCGCTATCGGCGAGTGTCGACCGACTCATTATTATAACAATTGATAAGAAAAATAAACGCCAGTTTACGATACGGTAACGCGGCTCTCAAACCGAGTGCCGCGAGCCAAAATCGTAATTAGCACCCATTCGTCGTACTCTTTCTTCCACCCGGAGTGAAAACTAGCATTTTTGACTTCAATTTAGCAAAGTAAAGCAGGTGCGCAAAGAGGTGGTTATAGCCCGGATAATGTTTGCTATTCCAGCCAAAGTGGTACTCGGTTCGGAGCATCGTTCCTAGCCGGAGCTAGTTATTTCTTAATTTTATCGTCCACTCTTCGAACGAGCCATCCAAAGGACAAAGGTTCTCTTCCGATACTTTCCAATATTTATCTAAGCGATACCGCACCAGAAACGACCGCTACGCTTCGATATTTATCGTTTGCATTTTAAATCTTGTAAAATTTTCTACATCGGCTTCGGTACTTTTGACGTACACATTTTCGGTCTCGTCAAAAAATTTCTCCGGAGAGATTCTTCCGACGGATGATCGTTTTCGCACAACGTGCAGTATGTACCTACAATTTAAAATAAATAAAATCATCGTTCAAACTTACATAATAATGCACGGGAGAAAAGGGTAAACGTTCGGCCAATACTCATCGCACATACATATATAATAATTCTCTATTGAATGTTCGTTTATCGTGAAAAGAGACTTAGAATCGTATATCGTGGAAAGAGACGCGGCATATCACATAGTGGCCGACAAAAACAAAAAAAATAATCAAACTTAAAATTATTAATTCCGTCGATTCGAATTGCGATATTTTACCGAGTGAGCAATTAATTATATGCACACAGGCAAGTCGGTGACAATAACGCAATAATTTTTAAATCGCGTCATAGTCTATTTGAGCGTCCTCAAGATGAGAGACTTGCTTTGCGATGTGAAATTCGCGAGGGAAAAATGAGAGTGAAAAGGGGACGGGGAGAGGGCCGCGATTGGCGTTGTTTTGTTTGCGGGAGTCGCGCGTGTCGAATCGTAGCGCGGGAATTTCAAACGAGTGGGTGGGGTGGGGCGAACTGACCTTTTTTAGATGGAAGTGGTCCGAGCGGAGGGTCTCCTGGATCTCCTGGTCCTGACCGCGGACGGGCGGCTGCGGCTGGTTGGAGCGGAAGCCATCCAGCACGCCCTTGAACGTAAACTTCTTCATGTCGGCAGTCGGCAGCGGCAGCGGCAATCAGCAGTCAGCAGCCAGCGCCGGCGCCCGGAACTCCAGCAGACTCTGGCCGCCTCTCTGGAGTGGAGCGGACTCGAGTCGACTGTGGAGTGTGGTGTTGTCTGTGGTGCGGAGTGTGTGTGTGTGTGTGCGGGTGTGTGGGTGTGCTGCGCGGTGTGTTGTGTGATGGATGGTGTGTGTGTGTGTGTGTGTGTGTGTATGGTGTGTGTGTGTGGTGTGTTGTGGTGTCCGCCGCCGCTCGTCCGACACTGACTCGGGCGAGTGGCTCGAGCGAGTGACGAAAGCGAGTTGCGAGTCTCGAGTCGCGACTCCACTCGCTCGCCCCGCCTTTACACCTACCCCTACCCCTACCCCACCCTCCCCGCGTACGGCATTGCGGCTGGCGCGCCGGTCGATACGTACGCGCATGCGCACTCTTCATTCCGTTCCCGCTTCATTCCGCGCATCACGCACTGCGCATAGCGGGGCACGCCCGTACCCCCCAACACTATCCGCATTTCAGTGCGACCACTAAACATCACGAACGTCATCTCTCGATGACTCCGAATCACAACTATCGGCAGGGTCGCGCATACCATATGTACAAATGTGTGCAACACACACAGGCGGCCGAAATATTTATTTATTTAACATTTTGGACCATTGTGACATTACAGGAAAAACCTAATGCGCCACAATGGTCTGGGGGGCATTGCTAATATTATTTTTATGTATAATATTATTTATTAATAGTTTTGGACCATAGTGGCATTACAGAAAGAACCTAATGCGCCACAATGGCCTACATTTAACAAAGATATAATACAAGTAAAATTAGTAAAAAACAGAAAAATTTGAAAGCAGAAAACATGGTAAAATAAATCAAACAAAATATGAATAAAAAATAATATCACAGTGAGGCCCAAATGTAAGAGAGTAGATTAAGATTCCACTCATATGTACATCACATTCAAATTAAGAAAGTAATGATGAGCGCAGGTTACCAGATAAATATGTTAAAATAACATCCGATAATCTACGCTCCACAAGGTGGAAAATTCCACATTCAGGGACGGTAGCAACGATTTCATTGATAAGTCGAATAGCTCTAGGTATAGGAGCCATTCGAAAAAGAACTGCGAGCAGATGGTACAACCATTAAATTATGATATCAACCACGCACATAATTATCAGGTACATAAAGTCCCAATTGTTCCAGCAACAACGGGCATGACGTATTACCACGCAGTAGCTGGAGAACGAAACGAATTAATACACTAGATCCGCCCTCACGTCTTATACTGGTCTCCCTTTTGGCGCATGCACAGTTTCTACCTGCACAGTGGGTACCGCTGTGTCGTACGGAAAAAAACCATTTTTTTCTCAACTTCCCCGCTAGTTAAACCCCCCGAAACGCCTCAGTTAGTGAAGACAAGATCTCCGACCAAAATCACACGTCAGGGCCCATCTATGTGTATTATACATCAATGGGTCTGGGTCTACCTCACGGGACCGAAAGTGAAAAGGTCGAAAAAGCAAATAACGAAAATCGAAAGATCTTATGTCGAAAGATCAAAAAAAAGGGTGCATTGTAAACGGTACTATGTATATATAATCGGTCTCCGTGACGAGCCAGAATGTTAAATTACAGAAAACGCAAATATCGGAAGGCAAAGATCGAAAATCGAAAGATCTTAAGTCGAAAGATCAAAAAAAAAGGGTGCATGGTAAACGTACTCACTTAATTTGCGCGAGCAGGATATAACAGGAACAAGAGGAACAGGCTTTTCCTCCCGTATTAATGTGTGCGCGCAGAATGTACCGTTTACCATGCACCCTTTTTTTATCTTTCAACTTAAGATCTTCCGATTTTCGATCTTTGCCTTCCGATATCTTGCTTTTTCTGTAATTTAACATTCCGGCTCGTCACGGAGACCGGTTTTATAGACCTTCTCAACTGCTGATTTATGGACCTATAAGATTCTGTGTAGTATGAGTCAGTGGCTGATTGTCTATATGGGCTGCGAGGCTACAGCGATATTTGTGTTTTCTGTAATTTAACATTCTGGCTCGTCACGTAGACCCATATATAATATATGTATATTAGTGGCATGCGGTGAAATTATCTCTCTTTTTGTCATACAGCCTTGTTTAATGTGCGCGCGCAGGATACTGGAGGAAAAGCCTGTTCCTCTTGTTCCTCTTGTGCCACTTGTATCCTGCTCGCCCATATTAAGTAAGGATGTACGACGGGGGGAGAGAGAGTTTTACCGCACGCCACTGATATATTTACTAACCGTTTTTCATATGTATGCATGGTAAACGAACATTTTCGACTTTTTCACGGTCATCTCTCGATGATTCTGAATAACAATATAGGCAGGGCCGCGCATACCGTATTTACAAATGTGTGCGACACACACAGGCGGCCGGGAAAAAAAATATTGTTTAACCCTTTGAATGCTGACCAACGCCGATCGGCGTTTTGCCAACAAGTCCATGAGCCTGAAATACGGCGATAGGCGTTGTATTTTGAGCATGTACAAAGTAAACAAGAATAATACCCGTCGTGTAATCCGTGTCATTCATTTGTCAACGTTTATAGCCAGCAGCATAGCTCAGTCGTTAAGCTTCTGCTTAGCGTCGAGAGGCGCCGGGTTCGATTCCTGGGCCCGGGCCTCGAATGAAAATCAATTTTTCAGAGTATGCTGTTGTTCAAACCTGGATTTGTGACTCCAGGTTGATCGTTTCCTATCAGAGTTTGCCAATTTTCTCTGATTTCATTGTTGAAACGGTTCCCGGAAAAAAAATTGGCTTAAAATCCTTCCTACCTACGATGTCACCACTATTTGAAGTTTGATTGATGTACAATAAAATGTATGTACAATTCATAGATGTCTCGTTAGTTTGAGAGTTTTTCAGTGTCTCGCAATTCAACGACTTGTAATAAAAATGCTGCATTTGTATTTTGTAATTGGCCAGGAAGGCGCATTGGGCATATTTACATATATACCAGGAAGGCGCCTGTAAGGCCTTCCTGGTATATATGTAAATAAATATGAAATATAAATATGAAAGCTGTATTTTGATTAAATAATACTGGAGGTCTTACTCGACCCCAGTTCGGGACATTCGTTCGATCTCGACGCTCCGTCCTTCACAGGTTAAAGTTTGAATTTCTCGAGAGTGCAACTATCTCGAGTGCATTTTTCCAGTCACCCTACTATTTGAATACATCGCCCTATTTTGCGTGCTTTCAGGAATTTTATGAGTTATTGGAATCTAATAAGAAACATGAAAGAATCTAATGAGAAACATCGAATACTAGTCTGTACGACACTGGACGAGTAGACGCGTGTCATCGGTCACGTTGCGGACCTCAATAGTATCGAACGTGTTTGGGCCGCTTTGGATTGTCGACGAATACGATTGTGCGTGACTTTTTGCCGTCTCTTTCTGACGGGCCGTCACTACGGCGATTACAATGCGATAGAAAAAGACAAAACAAGTGCTCGCATTCTTTGATTGCGCGCGATTTGCGGCCACATCGGAACAGCTGATTGTTAGTTTCTGTTGTGAAACGCGCAGACGCACGTCATACACGTTACACACACTATCTATCTGTCACTTTAAAAGTTGGGCCAACGTCACGTCAGACGACATGTTGTACAAAACGTTTAAAATCTTAGCTCCCCTGTGCACCTACACGGCGGCTAAGAAAAAAAATTTCAGGTTAGTTTGATGACTTTTGAGGTTAGTTCCACTGATAACTTTCTATGTATGATAGTTTTCATACAGATTAACACAGATTACCTAAACACAATAGAAATTTTATATGGAAATCCATCACTATTTCATTTTATAAAAGGTATCTACATATAAATTTTTATATCTATCTTAAAGAAGTTGGTAATCTGATTTTATATAAAAAAAACAGGGCTGTGAAGTCGGAGTCAGAGTCGTTCGAAATCTCCAGACTATGACTCCTATTTTTTTATTATTGTCTAATTAAACGTATTATAGCATGTGTCAACTATGTAGACTCTCCAATTTTATTGAAGTTAATCTACTAATGAATTAAAATCATGGATTGAAATAAAAATAATAAATAAATCTATCTTAAAGAAGTTGGTAATCTGATTTTATATAAAAAAAAACAGGGCTGTGAAGTCGGAGTCAGAGTTGTAAGAAATCTCCAGACTATGCGTCCTATTTTTTTATTATTTTCTTTAATTAAAAGTATTATGGCATGTGTCAACTATGTAGACTCTCCAATTTTATTGAAGTTAGTCTACTAATGAATTAAAATCATGGATTGAAATAAAAATAATAAATAAATATATCTTAAAGAAGTTGGTAATCTGATTTTATATAAAAAAAACAGGGCTGTGAAGTCGGAGTCAGAATCATAAGAAATCTCCAGATTATGCGTCCTATTTTTTTATTATTTTCTTTAATTAAAAGTATTATGGCATGTGTCAACTATGTAGACTCTCCAATTTTATTGAAGTTAATCTACTAATGAATTAAAATCATGGATTGAAATAAAAATAATAAATAAATCTATCTTAAAGAAGTTGGTAATCTGATTTTATATAAAAAAAAACAGGGCTGTGAAGTCGGAGTCAGAGTTGTAAGAAATCTCCAGACTATGCGTCCTATTTTTTTTATTATTTTCTTTAATTAAAAGTATTATGGCATGTGTCAACTATGTAGACTCTCCAATTTTATTGAAGTTAGTCTACTAATGAATTAAAATCATGGATTGAAATAAAAATAATAAATAAATATATCTTAAAGAAGTTGGTAATCTGATTTTATATAAAAAAAACAGGGCTGTGAAGTCGGAGTCAGAATCATAAGAAATCTCCAGATTATGCGTCCTATTTTTTTTTTATTTTCTTTAATTAAAAGTATTATGGCATGTGTCAACTATGTAGACTCTCCAATTTTATTGAAGTTAATCTACTAATGAATTAAAATCATGGATTGAAATAAAAATAATAAATAAATCTATCTTAAAGAAGTTGGTAATCTGATTTTATATAAAAAAAAAACAGGGCTGTGAAGTCGGAGTCAGAATCATAAGAAATCTCCAGACTATGCGTCCTATTTTTTTATTATTGTCTTTAATTAAAAGTATTATGGCATGTGTCAACTATGTAGACTCTCCAATTTTATTGAAGTTAATCTACTAATGAATTAAAATCATGGATTGAAATAAAAATAATAAATAAATCTATCTTAAAGAAATTGGTAATTTGATTTTATATAACAAAACAGGGCTGTGAAGTCAGAGTCAGAGTTGTAAGAAATCTCCACACTATGACACCTATTTTTTTATTATTGTCTTTAATTAAAAGTATTATGGCATGTGTCAACTATGTAGACTCTCCAATTTATTTATTTTTTTAATTTTATTATACATCAATTAATCAAGCAGACTCGTCTAACAGATTGCTCCAAAGCGACGAGTGTGCTAAAAAGATTAAAAAAGGACAAAAAGAAAAAAGTACATGAAATACAAGTAAAAATACATAAATAGAAGAAAAGAAAAATAAATAAACATGACTTAAAAATTCTTAACTGATCAAACTAACTCAACCGTTCTAATTGGTCGCGACTTCCGTAACTTAGGAAGTGGTGCAGAAAAGTTAATCCACTAATAAATTGAAATTTAATAATTTCTTTATAATAATCGTGGATTTAAATTAAATTATAAATAAAATCGTTGAATTTTATGTTTCATACTGTTTCATACGTTTTTACACAGATTATCTAAACACAATCTGCTTTAGGTCATCGACTTTAGAGAGTCTTTAATTAATATTATGTATTAGATGTATTATGAGCATTTGTAAGAATTGTAAATAGGTTTTTGAGCTCTTTTTTCTATTATGATATACTGTATTAACATCAGAATAATATAATACTATGATTACTAACAAAATTAAATTAAAATTGTAAAATAGAAAATGATCAGTAGATCAGTAGCTTTTAAAATAGATATAAGATGTATTGTGAATATAATATTTAGTAATAATAAAAAGCATTTCAAAATCAAAAATCAAAATACTCCCCCTTTCTTCAACATATTGGTTCATTCTTCAGGTTTCTTTGATGCCAATTATGATGATGTGGTCGAACATTCATACATAATATTTATTTTTTATGTTTTTTTAATATACTTCCTATGATTTATTTTATATGCTTTTTTTTACTTCATTGCTATTTTTTATATGTATGTATGTATGTAACCTAAGGTGGGGCCATTTGCACTGATTTTACCAGGACAGTACTGGTTTTTTGGGTATTTGCCCTGGTAAGTCATGAGATAAAACCACTACACTTTTTTATGTAATAGAATTTTATCTAATAGATGGATAAATATACACATTCTTCGCCAAAAATGATTTCTCCTACAAAAATATTGGCAAATTAGTCAAATTAAGTTTCCATTTATCAGGAACAAATGCACCAGTCGAAAGATTTTTTACTTTGATGAATTAAATTGAATGTTGAAAGCTTAAAATGTTTGCTAATCATTTAGTATAATTTTAACCAGTCTTGTGTAGAATTTTATAAGAGCATTCAAGAAAATGAATTCAGTTTTTAATAAATGTGCGTCCGTGATTATTTAATCTTCGTTTTAAATAATTGAAGTATTGAGAAATATGTTTTTGGAAAAAAATGTTCTGGTTTTGAATTTGGCAAAAATGGTCACCTTATAACATAACATAGCATCATGCGAATTTGAAATATATGAAATTTTCACCGTATATTTTCAGTTACATAGGTGCAGCCATATTCGGAACGGGTTTCGTAGCATATTCAGAATACAAAAGAAATGCAGAGATGGCAAAATCTAATATAAAAGTTGATAAATTCATGGCCGAACCGATAACATCGCTCGCCCAGTTGAATAACAGTTCCGACGATATGAAAACAAAAGTGGAGTTGATGATTATGAGAATCCAAGCAGAGTTCTGCAGAGCGTTGGAAGCTGAAGAGGATAGAGTATGTCGGTGGTGATTTGGAAGTATCCGGTGTGATTTATTTCATCGATGATGTTAGGATTTGTTTGCAGGAGACTAAATTCATCGTCGACAGGTGGGAGAGGGAGCAAGGAGGTGGGGGGATAACTTGTGTGATGCAAGACGGACGAATATTTGAGAAAGCTGGAGTTAATATATCCGTCGTCAGTGGAAACTTGCCACCTGGAGCCATACAACAAATGAGATCTAGGTATACATAAGGTTCCATTTGGGAACAGGGATTTTTTATAGATGTCCTATTTATTTTTAGTTTTCGGATTCAATTATCTCTTAAACTCAACGGATCAGACATAAACTTTTTTACATGTAATAGAAATGATAAATTTTATACACTTATATTTTTATCTCAACCAGAGTAGTACTTTTACTCTAGAGAATCGAGGTATTTTGAGTCTTACTCGGAAACTTTTCAGTGTATTTAATTGAAATATAATATAAATTATAAATTTTATATCCTGATATTTTTTACTTTACTGGAAGTAGTACTTTTACTCTAGAGAATCGACGTTTTTTATATTTTTCTCAGAAACTCTTTGGTTTATTGAACTGAAATTTAATATCTAGAAGTTTAATACCAAGTTATCTAGTCTAATCTATAATTTGGAAAGAGACTTTGTATGTATCCTTGGTCGTCGTTTTCGTCGTCGTCGTCCGTAGATCGGTGACGTCATCGAACACGTGATTCGATTTTTTTTTTTTCGATCCATGGGCGCCGATTTGTTTTTTTCGTTTCAATGGATTCACCCCCGCGGGGGCGCAAGGCGAGTAGCTTCATGGGGCCCCGCCAGGGGCGCCACAAGGGGCGCAGCCCCGTGGGGCCCCGAAGGGGGCCCGGGGGGCCCAGCCTCATGGGGCGCAGCCCCATGGGGCTCAAAAGGGGGCGCCACGAGGGGCGCAGCCCCGTGGGGCCCCGGGGGGGCCCAGCCTCATGGGGCACAGCCCCATGGGGCTCAAAAGGGGGCGCCACAAGGGGCGCAGCCCCGTGGGGCCCCGAAGGGGGCCCGGGGGGCCCAGCCTCATGGGGCGCAGCCCCATGGGGCTCAAAAGGGGGCGCCACAAGGGACGCAGCCCCGTGGGGCCCAGCCTCATGGGGCGCAGCCCCATGGGGCTCAAAAGGGGGCGCCACAAGGGGGCGCCACAAGGGGCGCAGCCCCGTGGGGCCCCGGGGGGGCCCAGCCTCATGGGGCGCAGCCCCATGGGGCTCAAAAGGGGGCGCCACATGGGGCCCCGAAGGGGGCCCGGGGGGCCCAGCCTCATGGGGCGCAGCCCCATGGGGCTCAAAAGGGGGCGCCACAAGGGGCGCAGCCCCGTAGGGCCCCGAAGGGGGCCCGGGGGGCCCAGCCTCATGGGGCGCAAGCCCTAATAGGCATTAACTAAGGGGGGCGAAGCCCTAGACGGCAATTAATCATGGGGGCGCGGAGGGGCGAAGCCCTAAAAGGCAACTGATCATGGGGGCGAAGCCTTAGACGGCATTTAATCATGGGGGCGCGGAGGGGCGAAGCCCTAAAAGGCATTAACTAAGGGGGGCGAAGCCCTAAACGGCAATTAATCTTGGGGGCGCGGGGGGCGAAGCCCTAAAAGGCATTAACTAGGGGGGGCGAAGCCCTAGACGGCTTTGAATCATGGGGGCGCGGAGGGGCGAAGCCCTAAAAGGCAACTGATCATGGGGGCGAAGCCCTAAACGGCAATTGCTCATGGGGCGTGGAGGGGCGAAGCCCTAGAAGGCAAAGGCTCAGGGGGGTGCCGAGGGCGAAGCCCTAGAAGGCAAAAAAAAAAATTGATTTTTTTTTTTGATTTTTTTAAATTTTTTTTTTGATTTTTTTTTTATTTTTTTTTTGATTTTATTTTTTATTTTTTTTTAATTTTTTTTTTTATTTTTTTTTTAAATTTTTAAATTTTTTTTTTTTTTTTAATTAAATTAGCTTAGTCATGTTTAAGCGGTTTATATTATAAACACTGAGCGAAGCCGGGTAATACAGCTAGTATATAATAATTAGAGGTAGGATAGTCACAGTGCTATCCATTGTTCGGCAAACCTTTAACAATGCATTTACAACCTTTGAACAATACACGGCCCCCTCAGGCTCCGGTGACTAATAATAATATATAAAATTTTGTGAAGATCCGTCAACAGGAAGTGGCAGTTTACTCTTGTTCGATATTTCTTCTACTATTGTTTTGGTCCCTTTAAATCTGTACGTGTGCTATTCTCGAAAGTTCCAGTATAAATTTAAAAGTAGAAATCCTTGTTTTAATGTCATGTAAAACAAAATTTACAGATTTAAATATGTGTGCTCTTCACTAGAAAATTCAAGTATAATTCTTGTATCAATGAGATGAAATTAAAAAAAAAATGAGATTTTTTCCTCTTAGAAAAGCCATTAGTGTTGCGACCACACGATTTTTTTCACACTACTGAACGTTTCGAGCTCAAAATTTATATTTGTATTCTTTATGTACTAACTTAGAATTGATAAGGTTTTAGATAGAATTCGAAACCCAAAAGTGGTCATTTTTTTTAAAACCAAATTTCATGATTTTATTTTGACTTGTTGTATTAATTTTATCTTTTTGATATTTAATGTCCATTATATTTAGTGATTTTAAGTAATAAAAAAAAATTTGAACAAAATCCGACGACCGGAAGTAGACCTTTTTGTCTTGTGTAAGATTCATAGCCGGTATGTGTGAACGTATATGTATGTTTAATTATCGAATTTTGTTTTGTGACCTTATATTCCTCAAATACATATACAAGGTCGTGGGTTGGTCACATTTTTTTTTTTTGGTTTTATTTTTCATTTACTATTACTTTTTTATGTGTGGGATCCTCGTGTGAGAAATAATCATAGAACCTAATAATATATATTATATGTACCATATATTTTCACATTGCAGAGGAAAGAAATTAAGCGACGGACATTTGCCTTTCTTCGCAGCAGGCGTCAGTGCCGTAATCCATCCACGTAATCCCATGGTGCCGACCATTCACTTCAACTACAGATACTTTGAAGTGACGGACAGTGATGGTTTAACAACTTTTCAAACACTCAACAATTAATAAATAAATAAAATTCAATCCATATACCCAGGCAGTAGACGAATTTTTATATTCGCATTTTGTTACACACATCACGCAAAACCTATATAACTTTTATAAATTTACTTAATAATGAAATAGCTAGGTGATTTTAGTAACAGTTAATGCTGATAGATAGTGAGTTTATGTATGCACTGCTCAATAGCTCGGCCGTTAAGCTTCTGCCTAACACCGAGAGGCGCCATGTTCGATCCCATGAGCTGACCTCGATTGAAAAGAATTTTTCTGAGTATATCGGTAGTGCTGCTGGTCAAATCTGGATATTTGTGACTTCAGGTCGATCGTTTCCTATCAGAGTTTGCCAATTTTCTCCGATTTCATTGTTGAAACGGTTCCCGATTAAAAATTGGCTAAAATTCATCCTACCTACTATGTCACCACTATTTAAGTATGATTAATGTACAATAAAATTTATATACAATTCATAGATGTCTCGCTAATTTGCGAGTTTTCAGTGTCTCGTAATTCAGCAACTTGTATAATAAAAATGCTGTATTGTTTGTAATTGGCCAGGAAGGAGCATTGGGGTTTACCTGTAAGGCCTTCCTGGTTTAAAATGTAATAAAAAAAATATGCACATGTTCAATGTGCATATTATAAAGGTCTTTTCTGACTGATAGCAATTCTGCCTACTGCCAACGATATGGAATAAATTTGTATATAATATAATTCATAATTCAGGATCCGTACAATGGTGGTTTGGCGGTGGAACTGATCTCACTCCGTATTACTTAAACGAAGAAGACACCAAACATTTTCACGGCTCTCTAAAAAAAGCATGCGACAAACATGACAAGTCCTACTATCCAAAGTGTGAATATAAACAGACCGTAAAATGAATATGTAACTTTTTAAAACAATTCTAAGCGATCGTACCGTGTTTAAGGTTCAAGAAATGGTGCGATGATTACTTCTTCATTCCACACCGGCAAGAGCGACGAGGCGTCGGTGGAATTTTCTTCGACGACATCGACAGTCCGACTAAAGAAAAAGCATTTGCGTTCGTAACCAGCTGTGCCGATGCCGTAATACCGAGCTACATCCCATTAGGTTGTCATATTATGCTTCATTCGATTGCATCAATGCTTGTAATAAACATACAATTGTGATTTATAGACGTACATACATTCGCTCTCATGTCTCGGATAGGTGCCACTTTAGTATGCGGTCACCTTCACATATCTACTTCAGTATGCGATCTACCTTCACGTTTTTACTTTAATATGCGGTCTCACTGTCTCGGTTCTCGCGTGTGACTGAATAATACCGATCCTAACAACCTAATCGTAAATGAATAGGGCCAACCCTAACTTAACCTAACCTAACCTGGCCCTTAAATAAATAGGTATTGGCTGCTAAGATATGTTTTTTTGTGAAAATATTGATGAAATAAAACTTAAAAGAAACACATCTTAACAGCCAACACCTATTTATTTAACCCTTTGCCTGCGGCAATAAATATAGCGAACAAGCCCTGTATGCGGCACCTTTTTCGCGAATTTGGCAATCGAGTTTTCGACCTTAAATATAGATTTTAATATTTACTCAAGTAACTAGATATGTTAATTAACACAAAGTATTATTTTAAACAATAAAATACATAATATATCTCGTAGTTTTGGATTAATTTTCAAATAATCATTCTTTATACAATTGAGACGTATCGTCTCAATTGTATAAAGACGTGACGTCACATAAGCGAGGCTTCAGTATGGTTCCACAAAAAACTAATTTTGACTGGTATATATTCATTTTAAGCAAATTGAATAGATGGCATTCAACTCTCAGTAATATATTCAACCAATTTTGAACCTTAAAACAGTTGAAATAGGCGCATATAAGCCTCAAAATCCCGTGCAAAGTTCAGAAAGTCTATGGAAGACAGCCGCGCTACAGACTTGTCGCCCAAAGTTTCCATAGAAGACGGCCGCGGGCAAACGGTTAAGGGTCAGGTTAGGTTAGGTTAAGTTGGGGTTGGCCCTATTCATTTAAGATTAGGTTATTAGGGCCGGTATTTTCTTAGCTGTTGACGATATTTTGATAGAAATGCTTCGACAACATTATGGGGCTTGGGAAAAAACAAAAATTATAATAAACAGGTTGTTGCTACAATACAAAAAAAAAAATAGTCGACTGCAATTCAAAGGTAGATCGCATGCTGAGGTAGACGGCATACTAAAGTAGCACCCTCAGATATGTACATATATAACACCATTGATTCCGTCTTATTGATACTATGAATCACTTTTATTCCTGTACTCAAATTTCACAATCACATCACGGCAGTCGCTAATGTTTCCTTTTAGCGACTTGTTATGAAATATACTTCGAAATTTGACTTAACACTTACTTTTTCAACTCGATGGTGAATCGAAAGCTCAAGTATGAAGTATGTATGATACACTTAGATATAATTGGGATAATTCAAAACGCCTTTTCTTCGTTTTCTGTATAGAAAAGACTTTTGAATATGCTAGTATATAATTCATTAAGACTGGATAATCCTCGCACTGATACGATTCATTATCTTACTCATTGTTGCTAGAAAGGTCCCAAATAACCATATACATCATAATTTGATATCTGCAATGTTCTGAATTTTACAAGAAAAAGTAAAAACAAATAAAATTACAGTGAAGCAACACAAAGATGACGCTTACGGTTACCACGAGCGACAATGGCAACTTTTACGGAGAGGCAGATACGTCGAATTCAATCTGATGTATGATCGGGGGACTAAATTTGGCCTCCACACTCCCGGTGCAAGATATGAATCTATATTGATGTCGTTGCCGTTGAATGCCGTACGTTGGATGTGTATTATTATGTGCATTGTATTATTGTATGTATGATGATTTTTATTTTTGTGTTTTAGAAATGGGAATACATGCATAAGCCTAAACCGGAGTCTTTGGAAGGAAAGCTTTTAGAAGTTTTAAGGAATCCACGCAATTGGTTGAATACTGAGGAAGCGAAATAGTAATTTTGTTAAATTTGAAGTTTTGAAATTTTGATATATTCTATGAATGATTTTTTAATTTTTTATAAAAAAATCGTAAATACAAATAAGAATAATTTTTTATTAAATTAATGAATAAAAATAACAATGTGATTTTATTTTCTAGATTGTAACAATTGCATTGCAAGTTTTTCAGCTTCGCTGACACTCAAACTTGCTGACAGATCTTTAACTCCCGCCCTGAGTTTTTTCATTTTCTTCACACTCTTTTGTTGAATTCCTTTTGAAACTGATAATTTTCTTTTTAAAGGCCTGAAATAATACACACATTAATAATGATCAAATTATTAAGTTTAATAGAACATTTAACATACCTGTGTATATTTTCTTCACTGGCATTGTCATCTTCGTCTTCGCTCGATCTATCGTTGCCTTCAAAACTGCTGTTTTGAGGACTTTCATCATTGTCGCTTTTTCTCTCACCATATACTTTGTCAGGGTCTGGCAACCAGGACATGTCGGGACCGTCGGATTCACTCTCAGAACCGAAATCATCTTTCTCCGCTTCTTCTTTTTTACTTTGTTTCAATTTTCGCTTCTCTTCTTTATGTTTCAATCGGATTTTTTCTCTGAATCTTTCTTTATCAAATCTATCTTCTTCTCTCAGAACTAATTTGGCTTTTTCAATATCTATTCCACCCTTGTCTTCGTTCTCATATTCCTTGGCTAATTCTGAACGCAAATCTCGCTTTTCATTCAACAACGCTTCTCCTTCTTCATTAAATACAACTTTAGTATTTGCTACAATTTTTTTGTTTAACAATTTTTTCACAATCGCAGCCTTAGTGAGTGACTTCTTCTTTTTTACAGGCCTTTCCTCCATATCGATAGGCTGCTCATCGACTTCATCAATTACGTTATGATTCCGCCTTTTGACAGTTAGAATGTCTTCGCCGTCATCATCGGAGATATCAAATTTGAAACCACCGTCTCCTTCAGTTTGACTTTCATTTTGGTAACTATCATCATTGTCATCGTCAGAATCGTCGCGAGTTTTCTTCGATTTATTAACACTCTCTTCGGAAACATCAGATACATCATCTTCCGATCTATTTTTCTGTTTTTGTGCTTCAATGTTCTTTTTAATCTTTTGCAAAAATCTTATTCGAGGTGGAACGACTAATCCGAGAGATTTCGCAAAAGCATTCGTGTCTAGAGCATAAATATTGAATATATTTTTATTTTTCATTAGAAAAACTGATTTTGCATACGATACAAAAGCTCTTTGTGCGGTCTGTTTCAGCTCGGAAAATTCAGCAAGGAAAGATTCCATTTTTCTCTGAGGAGACATTATTTTGCTAGGGTCTATGTGTATTTTGTTTATGGGTATCTTCTTCGACTTCAACTCTAACAGCATGGCTTCTTCCTCACTCGGCAAAAGCATCAACAATCCTTCTCCCTTACCTTGCAAACCCCTAGCAGTCCTCCCCACTCTGTGAATATAAGTATTACCGTCTTCAGGACAATCCACCTGAATAACCCAATTCACCAGCGGAAAATCTAATCCTCGAGACGCTAAATCCGTAGCAAACAAAACTACATTCGACTTTCTACAGAATTCTTTGTAAATTTGCTCTCTACGCTCTTGATGCAATGACCCGTACAAGGCTAAAAGACTTATACCCGGCCTCAACTTGCAAAATATTTCATAAACGTACTTGACTTGTTTACAACTTGCCATAAAAACTATGGACTTCTGTTTCAAGTGATTCTTAATGAACGACCATAATATCGATATCTTTTCATGCACCTCGCATATGACGTAGTTTTGTTGTAGCGAGACGGGAGTGCTCCATTCAGATTGCTCGTGCGGAGCCACGTAAGTCGGATCAGACAAACTCAACCTAGCCAAATCCCGCACTGATTTGGTCTGCGTGGCCGAAAACAGCAACGTCTGCCTTTTAGGCGGTAAATTCTCGATAATGGAATTCATAGCGGCTTCGAAACCCAAATCTAAACACCTGTCGGCCTCGTCCAACACTAATATTTGCATATTGCTACAATTGAAAAGCGGATTTTCGTCCATATGCTGCAAAAGTCTTCCAGGTGTGCATATCATAATGTTGCATTGATCCATTCTTTTGCGCTCGAACTTCAAATTTTGGCCACCGATTATTAGACCGGCTGAGAAATCGTGATGTACACCGACTTTACGTAAAGTCTCGAAGATTTGATACGCCAATTCCCTAGTCGGAGATATGATCAAAGCTCCGACTCCGTCCAAGCGAGTCCATTTTTGGCAGAATAAGTGTTCTAAAATCGGCACTAAGAAGGCTAAAGTTTTACCAGACCCGGTTTTCGCAGCACCCAGGATGTCTTTACCTTGAAGAGCGAATCCTATGGATTGCTTTTGAATTTCAGTCGGCACGAAATATTTGCCGTCTTTCAAGCCACGCAAAGTTTTCACAGATAACGGTAAGTCCTTGAAGCTTTTGATGTTGTCTACGCTGATCTACAATACATGACGAGTAATATGTAATATGTATGACTAAGTAATATGTAAGACGATGTTGGGACAATATGATATTTTCGAAGTAAACTTACATCGGAATAGCGCTGTTGGAGGCTTTCGATGAGATTGCATTCAATTTCTCCAGTTTTCTTACGCGGCTTAAACTTCTTGAACTTTTTATTATTTTTCGTCGTCTTTTCGACCACTTTTTCCTCGCCCATGGCTTAGCAGAATACAAAATCCCAACCAAAGCAAAAGCACGTGCGCAGCAAACGTCAACTGAAATGACAGTTCTCTTTTCAGTGCTGCCAACTTATCATATTAGTCTTATAAACACAATAAATTTTTCGACCATTAGCCATGTAATTTATAGTTCGGTGCGGGGCCACTCTAAGGGGTGATTTGAGGGTGCAGAACACCTGGACGCCAAAACCCCAAATGGCTAAAAAAAACTAAAAATGAAATAATATAAAAAATATATTGACGCTGCCGTTAAATAAAAATTTAAATAAATTTGCAACGTCGCCAAAGCCGACATTTCGGGTGCAAAAGTGGGAGAAAAAAAAATAGCGATGGAAGAAATCGTACATTAATTTTTAATTAAAGATGAAATCCGTTTTCAAAAAACAGCGTTATAACAAATATACAGTAAATATATTTCATATTCCTCTTCGGTCATGGAATGTTTTGTAACGGATTTTTATTGCATTGTCAGATTTTTGGATGCGGTGCATCCGCTCTAAAATCGCCAGACAAATTGAACGACAGATTAACGAACGGCTACTTTAAATGCAATTCTCGTCTTCTCGAATGATAGATTGCACATCAGATGACGGGTAACCTTTCGATGTGCACAGATGCAATTATTAAAATGGTAATTATTAAAATTGAGTTGGATCTTTCAGGCGAGTTAAATAAGGCAAGATTCGATAAGTTCCGAATCTTGCCTTATTAAACTCGCCAGAAGGATCCAACTCAATTTTAATCATTGCATCTGTGCACATGGAAAGGTTACTCGTCATCTGATGTGCAATCTATCATTAAAAAAAAAAGAGAATTACGTTTAAAGCTGCCGTTCTGTTAATCTGGCGGTTTTAGAGCGGATGCACCAAAACCCAGATTTTTAGTTACTGAAAGCTCTCAAAGAAATTATTAAAATTTTAATATCATAGGCTCTTAAACTTTTTTTATTTTCAAACTCGTTTTCAAATTATGGGATTTTTGTGCTCAAAATGAGTATTGGAATCAATAGTCAGATTTTTTTTCTATTGGTTGTGATTTTTTATTGTTTTAAAATACTTGTAATTAATTGTCTAGCGAATTTTAAAAGTCAAAAATATATATTTTTTACGGATTTTTTCTCCGTGCTATGTTGTTTGGCCAATTTTTATTTCACCACGTTAATGAGGATTGGTTTTCTATCTCAATATTTTTTTTATCTAAACTTACTAACTATAGCGGTACGACGCGCCATCCATGAGATTCTCGGCATCCTTCTGTATGTCAACATCTCAAAGGCCTGTATTTTTTAAAAAGTGGCATCTGTCAGGGTCCATGTTTCTGTCCCATACAGAAGGATGCTGAAAACGTAGCATCGTAGAAGTCTCAGTCGGAGTGCTATACTGAGATCACGTGTGGTTAGGACTTTTTTCAATTTCAAGAATGTAGCTCTTGCTTGCTCCACTCTAACGCGAATTTCCTGTTTACTTTCACACGTTTCACCCAGATAGCACCCAAGATATCTGAAATGATCTACTCTTTTCCACCACGTCGTTGTTAATTTTTAGAGTTATTTTAGTTAGAGCCGTATCGAGCATCGACTTACTGAATATCACCCACTTTGTTTTTTTGTCATTCAATGTCAACCCCGCTCTAGAGCTATGCTGCAACTGCAAGTCTGTCAAGAATACAAATTAAACAATAGCGGTGAGAGCACACATCCTTGACGAAAGGATGTGTGCTCTCGATAATATTTTCAGAAATTATGTTTGTCATCGATAATATTTTCCTTTTTTTCTCTCTTTAGTTTCTTTATTTCCCAACACATTAGACACATTAGACACAACACTTGAAAGTTTCTTAGTAATATCGTCTTTAAATAATTATGTATTTTTATTGCTAATATTATATTAATATCGCTTTTTTCCGGGAAATTGGCACGGACAATGTATACTCATTATCATTATCAGGTTGTTCAATTTAATCTGAAAAATGATAAATGTCGGCTGCTGACTTTCTAACTGCTTCACGTCTTGCTCTTCTGGGTGATGGCCTTCTCTCGACTTTGATTTTCACCCTATCCTTAAGAATATTGTAGCATATGCTAAAAGGAGCCGCCGTTATAATTGGTTTTCGAGGATTATCTCCAGTCTAAGTGCAAGTAGTCTAAACAATGACCACCGAGTTGGCTTAGTAACGGCACCCGGTCCCTTTTCAGAACTGACAGCGATAGCGTGGGACTAAGTGTCATGGGAATGCATATCCGGGTACATGCCTAAACAATAGGGAAGTAACCGGACGTCGAAGATGCAGGGTTACTTCCCTATTGTTTAGGCATGTACCCGGATATGCATTCCCATGACACTTAGTCCCACGCTACCTGTCTTTTATAAACGAGTACTTGGGCATTCTGGATGGAGCACTGCCAGTGCGTGTATCTCCTGAATCATCAATAAATGCTGTGAAACGACTTTGGCCTTTTTTTGGATCCTCCACGCACCCCTACGCAACAATATCATTATTGAGTGTGCTGTCTAATGACTTGGGCTCTTTATTGAAGTCATCATTAGTCTTATCACTTACGTAAGAAAAAAAAATTCTTCCGTAATATTTTTAATTTCTTTAACCGATTTTGGAATAGAACTCAGCATTAAAACTTTAAATTTTATATTTACATTGTTGAAGTTTAACAAACAAATGTTATCGGAATATGCACATTTACACAACTGTACTTGAAAATTTTCTTTCGCTTAATATCTATGTATGTATGTACATACATACTATGAGCATATAGTCAAAATATCGATAAAGCCTATCAAAAATTGTCGATAAGGCGCAATGGATAGTAAATATTTCAATTGAAATCGGGTTGACACGCGATTCCATACTTTCGATTATTTAAAACAGTGGTATACACCCTGATGTAACATTAATTGTGGACCTCAATTTATGAACAATTAAGATTTTTTTTAAATTTCACTTGTGGTGGAAATTCGGGTAATTTAAATTGCATTTTTTTGATGCTTGAAAATAAAAAGCATATATTTATTTCAATTGATTTACATATTATTAATTATGATACAAAATAATGTACACATTTGATATTATTATGATTAATATTATCTTTATTGTTGTAGTTTTCTTTTTTAATTCTACAAACATGTGTTTTATATGTTTAAAACGTGTTTAGTCATTAGTCATCAGTGATGACTAAGCGGATCCACAGCGCGCCTTTCATTGTTCAAATGTTGTAAATGCATTTTTTACAAAGCATTTACAACAATTGAACAATGAGCGGTGCGCTGTTTATCCGTACTCTATTCATCACAAATTCATTTTCTGCAATGATGAGAAAATTCCCAATTTACTTCCGGGAAAAACGTTCCCTAGTTTAAACCCTATTTTCTATTTTGTACCGTTCTTGTTCAACTCTACTGACAGTTGTACTAACAAAACCGATCAATCGGGGTGAAATGTCTGAAGGGATCCTGATATTCAGTCGATAGATCGAGAATAGATTGTTTCTTGATTGCGTCTCCATCTGACTGAATCTTTTTACCTTTAGGTACACATATGTATATCAGTGGCGGACGGTGGGTGTTAATACCGGGTGTGCTGTGTATGCCGTAGGGCATAGGGTATAAAATTAGCAATTAAAAAAAAATACTCGTTTTGCATTACAAAAATGTTTAATTTATTAGTTATTTATACATAAGTTCAATGCGACGTTTCTGAGACATAAACTTTTCAATCACGTCTGCATAGAATGTGTCTTTCTGTTTTAATTCCACCAATAACTTTTTTTCTATTGAAATTAAGCTAAGGCCACATAATCTATCTTGACCTTGCGTACCTCTATAGCAAGTTTTTATTCTTTTCAGCGCCGAAAAAGAACGTTCTGCTGAAGCTGTACTGCTTGGTATCGTTAATATTAATTCTCCCAGCTTAAACACCTCTTTAAAACCAGATTTGAGGTTATTTTTTGTCATGAATTGTATTAATTCATGAACAGGTTTCTCTGAAAATTCAGAGCTGGAATATAGCACAATGAGTTCGTTTTTCAATCGAATATAATCAAACAGTGATCCATAAAAATCTTTTAATTTATTAATTAAAACATTTGGAAAATTTTCTTTATATTCGTCATATTTATCATTACAAAGAAGGTGGAAATATTCTAATTTGGAAAGTGAAGAATATCTACATTCGACTTGTGCGATTATGCTATCAACTATTTTGAAATATAATTGACGAAATGAAGTTTTATCTTCTACTTCTGAATAATGTTTTAATCTTTGTGGCCTACGATCATGATCATCATTTTTTTCATTTAAATAATTATTCCATAACATTTCAAAATTATTATCCCTTTCGTATTTCAGTTGCTGCAAAACATCATTAATTTTTTTACAACAATATAAAACGTCCGAAGATTTAGATTGAAGAATGTTATACAAAACATCAGTTATTCCAAACAGTTTTGAAAAAATTTGAAGAAGTTTAATTGTTTGAAAATCCTCTAAAAAGCCTAAAAACCCTCGTGCTTTTATAACAGTATCTGTGTCCCATAATTCACAATTTTCTATAACATGTCGAAAAAAATCTGTAAATTGACTTCTGTATTGTTGTACTGTGCTACTTAAACGAGATGTAAAATTCCACCTTGTGGGTGCTACAGAGGGAAGTCTTTTTGTCACAAATTCCTGTAAAGCGAATACTCTTTTGGAAGATTTTGAAAAGTATGTAGACAATCCATTTAAAGTTTGAAAAAATGATTTACTTTCTTTAATATCAGAAAGACCTTGCTGCAATACTAAATTCAATACATGAGCATAACAGTGTGTAAAAAGAGCAAAAGGATAAGCATTGAGGACTTTGGATTGCAAACCATTTACGTGTCCACTCATTACACTTGCTCCATCATAAGTCTGTCCAACCAATTTGTCTTGAATTTTAAATTCTTCAACTATGTTCACCACGTGACGGAATAGACCATTAGATGTTTTATCAGCACTAACGTCTGTAAAACTAATAAACCGTTCATGTACATTGCCTTTACATACAAAACGTAAAACTGTTGAGAGCTGTGATTTTGTCATTATATCTGAAGTTTCATCGAGAATAATAGCAACAAAACTTGCTGACTCTACTTCATTTTTTATATGAACTTTAATAACATGAGCGATTGCTTCGATTATGTCATTTTGTATACTTGGAGAAGTACCACGAAAGGTAGTAGCAGTATTTAAATGAGTATCTAAAACAGAATCATATTCTCGAAGAGCATTTAGATATTCAATGTAATTGCCTTTGTTTACGGAATTACATGACTCGTCGTGACCTCGCAGGGACAGTTCTTGTTTTCCTAGATAGATTATTGCGTTAATAATTCGTTTTAAAACATCTCTATTTTTATTTACTTGTTCATTATGTCGACTTATTTCGGCTTTACGTTGACTGTCAATTAATACGTCGATTCGTTGTTTGCCAAACATTTGTATGGAAAGAAATGATTGAACGTGTGCCTGCGATCCTTCGTGTTTCTTCAGTGCTGCTGTCAAATGGTTGAGATCAGCAAATCCTTCTTTGTTCCACACATTAATATCTTTGGAGAACAATAAACATGGCCAGCAGAAAAGTTTGGATCGAATTTCACAGCCTGTAATCCATTCGAATTTTTTATAATTTGAAACGCAAAAATGTCTAGTGTAAACTTTTGTTTTTTCTTTATGCAAACTGGATAAATTTGGAAGAGACGGACACGGTTTCCCATATTTAATTATTTTTAATTTTATCTCAAAACTTCTATTTGAAAACGGAATAGTTAAAATGTCTTGAACACTGTTAGCCATTATTAGTTATCAGAGGTATGACTGAGATACGAATGACCATAAAAATACGAATGTGCGAAAAAGTACGAGACCACGTGTCGCATCGCATTGGTCAATTGCCGACTGTTGCGCGGTGCTCTGAAGTCGTAGCACACCGTACGTCTTAATATCGCGAACAAACCTATACAAGCGAATATCCGCCTGCACACTCCAACCAAACCCACCAATTTGCTGCACGGCATAGGTATTCTCTCGTCGCGGCGCACAAACTACATACACACAACACGCTGCAGACTGCACACCACACCATACACGACCAAGCGCACGCGGTAAATACACCATACACATCAATGCCTGTTTATACAACAACACATTATTTTGTATTAAAATACTACTTTATGTGGTCTTTGGTTTTCACGGGTGTGCGCCGCACACCTAGCACACACCCAATATACGCCACTGATGTATATACTGATTTCTCGGGAATTCGAAGAAAACCAATTATGGCTCATATTTGTTGGTATATATAGCTGCACCAGAAGCATGTCGCGGTAGCTGTATAAATATAGAAAGCTGTATATATACAGAAATTGCAATGAGGCGTGTAGCCGCTCGAGGACCATCAAACAACGAATATGTCGAATTAGCGTTTTTAAATTTGAACAATTTGGTTTCACCCCAAAACTGGTGACCGCACCCCCCGCTTGCCTTTAGCGACGCTATTGGTCACAAGTCTCGTCAACTGCTATTGATAACGCTGAAACCAATTTAAGATCTTCAACTCGCTGGTGGGTTAAATTTGAAGACATATTGACTATTCTATCTTTCATTGTTTTAACCTCATAATATCTTCTTTGTTCTTAAACTCCCGAAATAGCTCTTCGGATGCATTTATAAAACAACTTTTTATGTATTTACCAACTGTGTGTACTTTTCTCTCTTAGCAATCTCTTGACTAATCACAAAACTTGCAATATTTACATACATAGTATCACCGACAGGATATTTGGTATTTAATTGAAAAGTGTCTCTTCAAATATGACTTCTCGTTATGCGCCAATTCTTCCTGACAATTTTAGAGCACTTTAGAGGACGAGCCGTACTTTGCCGACCTCTGTGTTATGGTATCCCATTTTCTGTATTAAATTAGCATCCCGACAAATTCTTTAGAATTAAAAAGTTATTTTTGGGAAGCTCGCGAAACACTAGCGAAGAACCACTAGTATGAATGTATGAATGTACATATTTCTGTATTTCCGATGGTTCGGTGATTATTCCGCAAAAAGCGATCTCGCGCACGTCACTAAAATCTCGATCACGGAACATCTACCACCCAAAAAGTCCATCAATCGAAAGCCACGCGAAATATTGTACTAATGAAAACTCGAGTACCAAATATTCCGCATTCGTGGTTATATTCGCAGATATTCCGTATTTTGTGGCAACGATTGTCGCGCAATCGCAATTTGTAAACTGTTTACCATTTCTGATAAATTTTTATCTATGATAATCTGCTTTAAAATTTAGTATCGGTGAACGTTGACAGATGCAAGACGGGTTGACGGACCCATCAGTCTACATTGAATTACTCATCAAGGTATAATATACCTATGTATATATGTATATGATTTAAATGTATTCGTATAATGTTCTGTTCATACCTAGTCGACACGTATCGGCAGCAGCAGGTAACCTGCAAGTAAGGACAGTATTCTTTGGTACATTCTATATGGACGTATTCATACTCCATTACTTTTTACTTTATCTATGTACGTAGTAACAATAGATGAAGTTTTGTGATCATGCGAAAATTCGAACTCGAGATTTTGACTGATTCGAACTCAGAATCGATTACTGATCACGTTTTCATGATCTAGAAAAAATTTGTGTGTGTCTGTATGTGTCTGTATGTGTCTGTGTGTCTGTGTATTTTGGGGATTTTATCAACACCGTTAGTCCTATCAAACCGAAACTTTTATCGACACGATGTAAATTTTTTTCAAATTTTTAAGTTGACCGGAAATGGTACCTCCCCTTATAGGTGTCCCCTTTTTTTTAAATTTTTGAATTTAATTATCTCCCAAATGGCTAACTAAAGCGGATTAAATCTTTTTTACATGTAATATAAATAATAATATCTATAACCTTATATTTTTTAAATATTTTTATCTGAACCGGAAGTAGTAGTTTTACTCTAGAGAAACGAGGTTTTTTATTTTTTTCTCAGAAACCTTTTAGTTTATTGAACTGAAATTTCATATCTAGAAGTTTAAGCGTAATAGCAAGCTATGGATAAAATTTAGGTAAGCATACCTTAACTGGAAGTGGCAGTTTACTCTCGTTCGATTTATCTTCCACTATTTTTTTCGACCCCTTTAACATGTGTGATCTTCACGAAAAAATACATGTATAATTCCTATATTAATTTGATCAAAATAAAAAAATCACTAAATTTAATAAACCGGAAGTGGGATTTTCTCCTCTTAGAAAGGTCAAAAATGTTGTCGCCTGGATCCTGTCCATACCCCTGAACGTATTAAGCTGAAAAATTATATTTGTATTCTTTATGTACTAACTTAGATTTGGTAACGTTTTGGTTAGAATTCGTAAACCGGAAGTAGTATTTTTTTTAAAAACAATATTTCATTATTTTATTTTGACCTTTTAAATTATTTTAAGCGTCTTGATATTTATTTTAACTTCCAGTTGTCGGATTTAGTTCAAATTTTTTATTACTTATAATCACTATAAATATAATAAAAATGAAGTATAAAGAAGATATAGAAAATTTAAAAGGTTAAAATAAAATAATGAAATATTGTGTTAAGAAAAATTACTATTTCCGGTTTACGAATTCTAACCAAAACTTTATCAACTCGTTATTAAGGTTTTTTTCATAAGGAATACAAATATAAATTATTATTATTATATACGGTTCGATGATCATTGGTCACAAAAATTCGTCACAAAAGTCACTAAAATCTCTATAACGGAACATCTGGCAGCCGAAAAGTCCATCATACTAACTAAAACTCGAGTGCCAAATATTCCGCATTCGCGGTTTTCATAGCAAAAATTGTCTTTGTGACCGCCGCAAAGTAACTAATAATCCAATTACCATTATATACATATGCGCATATTTTTACTATGCCAAAAATCTATCAGAACTATTAGAAAAATACCTATGTATATGCTTATTGTTGTTTTTTTTTAATCTTCTTCTTCTTCTAATGCCGAATCCGTATTCGGACGTAGGCGACTACCATGGGCAGACATCGTTTATGGCCCGTGCGAATTCTTCCCTATCATGGGCAAGCCGAAATAACTTTTCGAGACCGAGTCCCATCCATGACCTGATGTTCCGGAGCCAAGAGAGCTTCTTTCTCCCAAGCCACCGTTTGCCTTCTATTTTCCCTTCTATGATTGTTTGTAGAAGGCGATATTTGGGGCCGCGAATAATGTGGCCAAAGTATTCCATCTTACGGCGCTTCACCGTGTCAAGAAGCTCTCTCTTGTTTCGTTTCTTACATGCTCCTTCCACGAGATCTCCTCCTCCATCCTCCGGTAACACTACATTTCAAAGGACTCTATCCTGTTCATGGATGCCACTAACAGCGTTTAAATGTAAAATAAATTCAGTTGATTCATTAAGTGGTTTGGAAGATAATTGAATAAAAAAAGAGGACACCTATAAGGAAAAGTACCATTTTATGTAAACCTAAAAATTTGAAAAAAAATAAACGTTATATCGTTAAACATTTTTCAGTTCGATAGGACCAACGGTGCTCAAAAAAGTTCCCAAAATACACAGACACAAAATACAAATATACATATTTATTTATCTTAATTTTCAGAATATTACAAATTCAAGTACATATTACAAAACATACATATGTAGTGTTCCAGAGAGCATCATGCAGCAAGATAATACAATATCCGAAATGAGCGAAGAGGATGAATCGAATAGTACAATACAATCAGAAGCAGAGGACCGCCTTCATTTCTTTGTCGAATGGTTTGTCATTGAGATAGAAGCGACTTTAACTTGTCAATATAAAATTTTATTCGGAGATTTGCAAAAAGTTGGCGAGCTTGAAGAAGTACTTTGTGAAGTTCTCGGTGATGTGGTAAAATCTTTGGGACTGAACGCATTGAAGTCTCTGTTGAAAAAGTTTTTAAGAATTCCTTTCGGAATTCTTGAGAAAAATAAATGCTACAAATATTTTGAAATTATATACTACTTTCACAAACAAAAATCGGACGCAAGGAATTTGTTAGTCGAAATCGCCATTGAAGTGTTCAAAAGCTTCGAAATACAATTTATGGGGGTTACAGGAGATCGCATATATCAAGATGACATAAAAAACTTAGCGATGGATGCTGCTCAACGATTTTTAAATTTTACTAAAGAAAGTGATGAAAATCCTCCTTCCACATCAAATGATTTTCCGGCGAATAAATTGCAACCTCAAAATGTAGTGTTTGGAAAGTCAAAAAAAAAATTTGTAAACAAATTTAAGCCTGAGATAAGAAAAATTCAAATACGTTCAATTATATTTTCGTTTCCTATGCGTAAAAAACTCGGTTTTCAAATTTTTTATGGTAACAAAATCTGGAACACAGCAAGTTTATTCGAAAAATCAGGTATAGTAGACCGCGAAGGAAACGAAATCAAACTGTTCGCAAGAAATCAGTCAAAATGTGCTAAATATAAATTTCGCAGACCTTTTAATGAAGAAAACTGGAAGCTAAAATACAATGATACCGTCGAAGATGCCGATTTTAAGTATGACTACACTTTAGATGCCGATTTTTATAATCGACAAGAAATAATTTTAAACGACAAAATTGATATGAAGGATAATGATCTCGTTCAACGAAGAAGTTTACAGTTAATAAAGGAACTTCGTACGATTCTCAGTGATGGCTTGGAATCGGTCAAAGAAGAAATGCGAAAACACCATGAAGAAGCAATTAGTGTTTTGGAGAACGAAATGATAAAAATCGTTAATCGATTAAATAGTATAGATCGGAATGTTTCAGATATTAAAAATGAATTAAAAAAAGGGTTTGAAAATTTAGATAAAAAAATTTCAATAAAAGATGCACTCGTAAAACCAAAGAAAGAAATTAGATTCGGATCATTAGAACTCGTGAAATTTTACACCGGACGAGAAACGCAGTTGAAATTGATTCACGAAGTATTAACTGAGAGTAAAGAATCTGCAATATCACAGATAGCAGTTATTACGGGGCTTGGAGGAATTGGGAAAAGCCAATTAGCAGTAAAATATGCCATCGAAAACGATAATTATTATCACAGCATAATCTTTATTAATTGCGAGAAGAAAGAGAATATCGAAACATCCTTTAAATCTTTGGCCAAACAACTTGGCATTTCAGTAATAGAGGAACAAGAACAGCCATTACAAAACTATCTCAAAGAAAAAAGTTTTATAGAGATAGTTGAGAAGGTTTACGAATATTTCAAGGATGTCAGGCTATTAATGATATTAGATAACGTTCACACCTGCAGTTCCATAGAGAATTTAATCTTTAGATCTTCGTCCAAAAATAAGACGATTTCAACTTTAATTACATCTCGTGATCGGAATTTCTGGGAAGGTGAAACAGGAGTTATCAAATTAATCCCGTTAGACGTATTTACTTATGAAGAAGCAATGGTTTTTGGGAAGAAATATTTAAGCAATGAAGAAGAAGAAGAAGATGTGAAAAAATTAATCGAAACTTTGAGCAATTTGCCTCTTGCGATGAAGCAAGCTCTTGCGTATATAGAGAGAAAAAACAAAAACAATTTCTTGATGGGGTTGCAACCGGTCACGGCTAAAAGTTACTTGGAATTATATGAAAAGCAGAGCCATGTGTTGCTTGAACAAGGTCAAAATCTGACGATGGATGTTTATAAAAACACCGTAGCAACAACTTGGTTGATTACTATGAATACGATCAAAGAGAATACATCTTATGGAGAGCTAGCTTTGAAGATTTTCCATATAATGGCGTACTTTTCCCCGGAAAATATTCTCGTGCAGGAAATTTTCTCAGATTTAGGAGAAGAGAATATAATGCAGAAAGCTGTTATACTTTTGCACAATTACTCCATGATTGATTTAATTGGAGGAGTTGTTAGCATTCATCGAATAGTCCAACAGGTCACTCGAAATCATATAAAAAACATAATAAAGGAAGAAGAAAGCATTTTGCATCAGGCTCTGGAGCTCTTGAACGGTTCTGATTTTGAAGAACACGCTGTTTCCGTATGGGACCATTCTTCTAAATATCTTAAATTAATCGACGATTTTTTTTGCACATCAGAATATGGAAGATGGAGATACAATCCACTGAATTTATTAGCAGCATATAGAAATGACTGTAAAGCAATAGAAAACTTATTCAAAAGTTTAAATGAAGATGTTTATTTGGATACCTTTAACCAACAACGTCTTCGATTAGTATTTGAGAATCCATTGAGTGCAGCGGTTAGATTCGGAAATGTAGAAATTGTCGATTTCATTTACAAAAATACAAAACAAAACTTTTTCGAGATTAATGATTTAAGCCCACTACTGCATCTTGCAGCATTTAATGGCCACGTTGAAGTCGTAAAATATTTCCAGAAAATAATTATACCAAGTTATTCAAATTTTGAAAGTGAAGTCGAAAAACTCCATGAATGGACTTATATACTTGATTATGTGTCTTTAAATGGCCACGAAAATATCATCGAGATTTTAAAACCGATAGACAATGAAATTTATTCATTTTGTTCGTCCTTAATGAATGCTTTTTCAAAAAGAAATTATGATGTTTGTAAGACAAAGATTGAAAATGCTAGCAAAAAAAATCCAAGTTTATTATTATGGCATGCGTTTGGATCTGAAAAAAACACCTTATTACACATTTTTTGCGAAAAGGGAAATATTGAAATTGTCGAAATTCTCTTAAAATATATTAACGTTGATATTCCTAATTATCACAAACAAACACCAATATATTTTGCAGCAAAAGCTGGAAATGATGATATGATGTGTTTTCTAATGGAAAAAAAAGCCAATGTCAATAGCACTTTTTCTGATGGATCGTTACTTCACATTGCAGCCAATGCATGCAATGTAAATACCTTAAAAAAGCTCATCGAAAAAGGATGCAATTGCTATGAAACCAATAACTATGGAAATTTTCCGGTACACTATACGCTTAAAAACAATATTGATGCATTAAAATTTTTCATCAATGAGGGTATGAAGTTTGAATCTAATAAAAATAAAATAGCCTTACTTAATGATTTGATCACAACGCCATTCATAAATGAATATGCTATTAAAACGCTAGTGGTTTTAGGAGCAAATATTAACACTCTCAACAAAGATGGTTTCTCTGCATTGTCTCTGGCTTCATTGAAAAATCAATATGATTGCGTGAAAACTCTTTTGGAAAAAGGCGCTAAGCCTAACAATTTCGATTCTAATAATCCAAAAATTGCAATCCATGAAGCCGCAAAATCAAATAATTTGCAGATTGTAAAGTTATTACTAAAAGCTGGTGCTGCAAATAATGAATTGGATGAAAATGGAAATACTGCATTGCATATGGCTACTGGTCATGGAGGTAAACTACCAGTTGTGGAGTTACTAGTTCGACACGGATGCGACATTCAAGCCGTTAATACAGATGGAAAAACTCCCCTTGACTTGGCTACTTTAAAAAATAAACAGAGAATCGTTGAATTCTTCCATAAACATATGGGTAATAAATCCCTTGAGTAATTTTAATATATTTTTTTACGAATAAAAAATTTCGTCACATTTTATTTATTCGTTTAATTTTAAATAGTAACATGTCCTATTACTGTTTTATATTTATATAGGAATGATTTTTGAAACGAGCTGTATGTGTGGTTGGCCAACCTGCTAGGGATAAAGTGTGTGTGTGGTATGCATGGGAGAGACCGGATGCGTGTTGCTATGGTCACTTGTTGGAGAACAAGCCGGACGACATGTTATATAATAAGACTTGACCGAATCTGCACTTTTCACTTGGAATCCTTCACATCCGGAACCTACATTTATATTTATTTTTCATATTATTTTATCCTTTTTTCTTTTTTTGTTTTAAGTAACGACTTAGTAATGGAAAAATTGTAAAATAAATAAATGCTGCTCTAGTGTATTTTTTGTTGATGCATTTGTGATTAAATTGTGGAATACATACATACATACATATTTATGTGCATGCATATACATATATTGTTTTTAAAAATTATTTTTTTAAATAATAAGTAACTTTTTTAATTATGTAATAAGTAAGTTTTTAAATAAAATACTAATTAATAAAGTTGATAGAATGAGTTTATTATTTTGTCTTAATTTAATTATCATTTGAATTCATTTTAATGCGATCAATTTTTTTTTCAATAATCATAAGTAAACCCACATTTCGCTCCCGGGGCAAAGCTTAAATTTGGCACCTCCTCTCCCCCAAAAATTATATAATTTTTTTTTTCATATATAATACATGTAGGGTTGGAATTGAACGAAAGGCTGATGTATGGGCTATGGCTGAGAAAGAGTATGCTACTACTGATTGTGAGAAGGGGATGAAAAGGGGTAGAGATGTAACAGTTAGTCGCAGTTGGACCTGCGCTCCGCGCGGTTGGTCGCTAAACCTCCGCACGTATCGTCTTAATAAACAACATGACTGAAAACGCACGTGTTTGATCTTCACCTAAACCGCCACATCCCAGCCGTGGTCATGAGCAGCGTCATCTGTCAGGAATCTCTACCATCATACATATGTACATAAAAAAGCAAATTCAAATTTTTTGATTGAGTAAACGATTTATGTTATACATATTACTGTCAGGAAAAAAGACATGTAGTCTGAAGAAAATATGTAGTTCCAAGAATTATAGATGTGGTTCCATACTAAAAAATTTCATTATTGGCTCTGATTATACTCCAAGTTCAATTGCAGTATTTCATGATGGTCATATATGTATGTAATTATTAAGAAAAATAAATGCAAGGCTGTTGTGGAAAATATTCTATTTGGTATAAAAGATCCTTGAATAATCCTGATAGAAAATCATCAAATATTTAATAAATAGCTTCTTACACATGTAGATATTAATCTAATATATAATTTCAAAAGAGACTTTGTGTGTTTGATTGGTTCGTAGAAAAAAACAATGAATATTCAAATAAATTAAAATAAAACTATTCAAATGAATTTAATGAAATGTTTACTATTAGATTGGCCATGTTTAAGCGGTTTATATTACAAATACCGAACGAAGCCGGGTAAAAACACCAGTATACATATTATATATGTACTAAAGGTATCTAAAATTACTGTATGATTTTATTTGTAATTTTAGTAGAGCCCTCTTGTGGCTAATTCTCAAATCACCATATCGTTTCGATAATGTCTACAGTAGATTCCTACATACATACATCATCATCAGGAGGTTCAAGAGCAACTTTTGGATAAACTCTGATAAGCGATTCAGTCAGTTACTCTGGATAATGGTTTGTGTTTACGTTTGGTTGCAGCTGTCATCTTTATCCATTTTTGGTGATTAGTTATTCATATCTACATATCTCATTTTGACAGTTTGAATCGATACGTTTTCCCAAATTATTTCATATGATTTTGAAGCATCAAAAACGTTTTTGCCGAATTTCGTTTACAAATTTCTATTTATAATTCTGTTGTATAAACAAGTATTATAAACTGTTTACAAATTTATATTAAGTGCATATAAGAGTATCCTCAATGTTTATAAATGGATTAATTGACATTTTGGTTATTTGTGTTGGATTGATTATTCTGTTACGGGGACAAGTAGGAGATGGTATAGAATATTATAGTCACAGATTTTGTCAAATGATTATATTCTTTAATTAGCAGTAAATATAAACGAGATTAATGTACAAGTTTGTATTACAAATTACTAGTCTCGAAGTGCTAGTTAGGCAGTTTAATTACAAGTGCCTTGTAAGACTGTTTGATCGCAAGTGATTAGTTAGGCTGTCTAATCGCAAGTTACTAGTAAGAGTGTTTGATCGCAAGTGAGGTTCAATAGATCTAACATGAGCATTTATACACAAAAGAATGATAAGTTTTTACCAATCACAGAATTTTGGTAAATAACAAAGTGATTAAGATACAGAGCAACATCCGTGTGTAAGACAGTTTTAATATTTGATTTATGTATCCTTTGAGAGTATCGAGACATTTTTGAGTAGATACACAATTTATCATAGAGATAAATAGTGATAATAATATTTGAGAGTTTACACGGGTCGTGAGACAAAATGCAGCTATAGCAATAAAGATTATTTAAAGTAATACTTTGGATTTCAACAGGTCATTAACTGTTTCGTCTTATATAACAATCGTGTTAGAAACTCGTATAAATTATAATAGATAAAAGTTAAGTAGATAGGATTGAACAGAATAGTTGATTGTTTGTACAGTGTGGAAGCAATAAAGATATTGAAAGTCTCATAAATAATGAGGGATAACTTTAAGAGATAACATCATAAGTAGTTAAAAATGAAACGGATGTTCAAACTTAAGGTTAAAGGGTAATGTAAAGTTTAATAAACTTAAATGTTAATATAAATAAACTAAATGTTAAACGTTAAGTTTAATAAACTTAAAGGTTAAAGGGTAATGTTATGTAAAGGTATTGATTTTAATGATTTCAAACTTAAGGTTAAAGGGTAATGTTATGTAAAGGTATTGATTTTAATGTTTTTTTGCTAATTCTAGTAATGTTTTAAAATGTGCTTGTTTCCGATGTAAAGATTTATCTTGTCATTGTAAAGGTATTGATTTTAATGTTTTGTATTGCTTGTAATAATTTTAAATTGTAATTGTGATACCTTTCTGTTTTGTATTGCTTGAAATAGTTTTAAATTGTAATTGTGATGATTTATGTGTAACTTAAATTGTGATGATTTATGTGTAACTTTATTGAAGATTGAATTGTGTTGAAATGTAAAAATTGATTTGTAGTGAAATGTGTAACGATTAATTTGTTATAATTGTAATTGTTATGTAAATTGTAAAATGATTGATGTATAAGTGTATTGAAATGTAGTTGTGATGATGATTGTAATTGTGATGTAAATTGTAATTGTGACAATTGAAAGCATGTTTAGAAGAATATAAGATGATTTTATGGAATGGAAGATTAAACATTGTTGAGGATGATAGAGGAAATGTTTTAAAAGAATGTAAGATGATACATTGTATAGAGTGGAAGATGAAATGTAAAAGAATATGAGATGAAATGCTATAAAAATATAAAAGACGAATAATGTCATCCGAGGGCGAATGACAGTCAGGAATGACCGAATGTAGGAATGATTTTTAAACGAGCCGAGCCGTATGTGTGGTTGGTCAAACTGCTAGGGTAAAGTATGTGTGTGGTATGCATGGGAGAGACCGGATGCGTGTTGTTATGGTCACTTGTTGGAGAACAGGCCCGACGACATGTTATAATAAATAGTTCTGACTTAATCTGCGTTTCACTTGGAATCCTTCACATCCGGATCCTATATTTGGATCCTTTATTAAACTTAAGTTTTTAAGTTTAATAAAGGCTATGTATATACATAAGTATATCAGTGGCGGACGGTGGGTGTTAATACCGGGTGTGCTGTGTATGCCGTAGGGCATAGGGTATAAAATTAGCAATTTAAAAAAAATACTCGTTTTGCATTACAAAAATGTTTAATTTATTAGTTATTTATACATAAGTTCAATGCGACGTTTCTGAGACATAAACTTTTCAATCACGTCTGCATAGAATGTGTCTTTCTGTTTTAATTCCACCAATAACTTTTTTTCTATTGAAATTAAGCTAAGGCCACATAATCTATCTTGACCTTGCGTACCTCTATAGCAAGTTTTTATTCTTTTCAGCGCCGAAAAAGAACGTTCTGCTGAAGCTGTACTGCTTGGTATCGTTAATATTAATTCTCCCAGCTTAAACACCTCTTTAAAACCAGATTCGAGGTTATTTTTTGTCATGAATTGTATTAATTCATGAACAGGTTTCTCTGAAAATTCAGAGCTGGAATATAGCACAATGAGTTCGTTTTTCAATCGAATATAATCAAACAGTGATCCATAAAAATCTTTTAATTTATTAATTAAAACATTTGGAAAATTTTCTTTATATTCGTCATATTTATCATTACAAAGAAGGTGAAAATATTCTAATTTGGAAAGTGAAGAATATCTACATTCGACTTGTGCGATTATGCTATCAACTATTTTGAAATATAATTGACGAAATGAAGTTTTATCTTCTACTTCTGAATAATTTTTTAATCTTTGTGGCCTACGATCATGATCATCATTTTTTTCATTTAAATAATTATTCCATAACATTTCAAAATTATTATCCCTTTCGTATTTCAGTTGCTGCAAAACATCATTAATTTTTTTACAACAATATAAAACGTCCGAAGATTTAGATTGAAGAATGTTATACAAAACATCAGTTATTCCAAACAGTTTTGAAAAAAATTGAAGAAGTTTAATTGTTTGAAAATCCTCTAAAAAGCCTAAAAACCCTCGTGCTTTTATAACAGTATCTGTGTCCCATAATTCACAATTTTCTATAACATGTCGAAAAAAATCTGTAAATTGACTTCTGTATTGTTGTACTGTGCTACTTAAACGAGATGTAAAATTCCACCTTGTGGGTGAATACTCTTTTGGAAGATTTTGAAAAGTATGTAGACAATCCATTTAAAGTTTGAAAAAATGATTTACTTTCTTTAATATCAGAAAGACCTTGCTGCAATACTAAATTCAATACATGAGCATAACAGTGTGTAAAAAGAGCAAAAGGATAAGCATTGAGGACTTTGGATTGCAAACCATTTACGTGTCCACTCATTACACTTGCTCCATCATAAGTCTGTCCAACCAATTTGTCTTGAATTTTAAATTCTTCAACTATGTTCACCACGTGACGGAATAGACCATTAGATGTTTTATCAGCACTAACGTCTGTAAAACTAATAAACCGTTCATGTACATTGCCTTTACATACAAAACGTAAAAGTGTTGAGAGCTGTGATTTTGTCATTATATCTGAAGTTTCATCGAGAATAATAGCAACAAAACTTGCTGACTCTACTTCATTTTTTATATGAACTTTAATAACATGAGCGATTGCTTCGATTATGTCATTTTGTATACTTGGAGAAGTACCACGAAAGGTAGTAGCAGTATTTAAATGAGTATCTAAAACAGAATCATATTCTCGAAGAGCATTTAGATATTCAATGTAATTGCCTTTGTTTACGGAATTACATGACTCGTCGTGACCTCGCAGGGACAGTTCTTGTTTTCCTAGATAGATTATTGCGTTAATAATTCGTTTTAAAACATCTCTATTTTTATTTACTTGTTCATTATGTCGACTTATTTCGGCTTTACGTTGACTGTCAATTAATACGTCGATTCGTTGTTTGCCAAACATTTGTATGGAAAGAAATGATTGAACGTGTGCCTGCGATCCTTCGTGTTTCTTCAGTGCTGCTGTCAAATGGTTGAGATCAGCAAATCCTTCTTTGTTCCACACATTAATATCTTTGGAGAACAATAAACATGGCCAGCAGAAAAGTTTGGATCGAATTTCACAGCCTGTAATCCATTCGAATTTTTTATAATTTGAAACGCAAAAATGTCTAGTGTAAACTTTTGTTTTTTCTTTATGCAAACTGGATAAATTTGGAAGAGACGGACACGGTTTCCCATCTTTAATTATTTTTAATTTTATCTCAAAACTTCTATTTGAAAACGGAATAGTTAAAATGTCTTGAACACTGTTAGCCATTATTAGTTATTAGAGGTATGACTGAGATACGAATGACCATAAAAATACGAATGTGCGAAAAAGTACGAGAGCACGTGTCGCATCGCATTCGGTCAATTGCCGAGTGGTGCGGTGCGGTGCGGTGCGGTGCGGTGCGGTGCGGTGCGGTGCGGTGCGGTGCGGTGCGCGGTGCTCTGAAGTCGTAGCACACCGTACGTCTTAATATCGCGAACAAACCTATACAAGCGAATATCCGCCTGCACACTCCAACCAAACCCACCAATTTGCTGCACGGCATAGGTATTCTCTCGTCGCGGCGCACAAACTACATCTAACATCACACAACACGCTGCAGACTGCACACCACACCATACACCATACACCATACATTTAGCGCACGCGGTAAATACACCATACACATCAATGCCTGTTTATACAACAACACATTATTTTGTATTAAAATACTACTTTATGTGGTCTTTGGTTTTCACGGGTGTGCGCCGCACACCTAGCACACACCCAATATACGCCACTGAAGTATATACATAGGTTGTAAGATCATACCACATAACAATTCATACCAATGATTTTGATTTGATGTGTATTTTTTGAGTAAAGGTTAGATTAGTTATTAAATTAAATGTGTGAGCAACTACAATGAAAACAATCCAAAATCAAAACATAAATTTGACTTTTATATGACCATGAATCTGAATGGTTGATTATTATAAAAATGTTGGGAATAGTTTATATTCATAGAAATATATTTACTATTTATATAATAAGTATATTTAATATGTTTCTGATGAGAAGAAAAACACTTCAACCTCGCCTTTGTCTAACATTATCAGATAATATTTGATAAACGAATTTTTTTAACGCACGTTTATAGTCTTTTTTTCAAGGTATTACAAATTTAAGTAATAATATGTTTCAACTCAAATATATCTAAAATCAATTTGACAATATGAATGAAAATATTAAAAAGGCAGAAGAAAAAAATTTAGATGAGAAATTGACTTGAAACCAAAACACGTCATTATCTGAAAAGATGAAAATAAGATTCGGCCTATTGCAAATTGTGACATGTTATACTGGAAGACAAACACAATTGGAATTAATTCACAAAGCACTAACGAAGAATAAGGAATCTACAATATCACAGGTGGCAGCCATTATTGGACTCGGAGGAGTTGGAAAGAGTCAATTGGCAGTAAAATATGCCATCTAATACTCCGACTATTATGACAGTATAGTTTTCATTAATTATGAAAAGAAAGATAGCATCGAAACGTCATTTAAATCATTGGCTAAAGAACTTGGCATCCCGGTAATAGAAGAAAGAATAGAGAGAAAGCGATCGTTACAACGAGAAAAAAACATAATAAATATAATACGTAGTATTTACAGATATTTCGAGGGCACCAAGTTATTAATAATACTAGATAATGTAGAATCATATAGTTCAATAAAGGATTGCATATTTAGTTATTCTTCCAGCAACAAGACGATTTCAACTCTGATTACATCCCGTGATTGGAAATGTTGCACCGGTGATGAAGTCGGTATTGAATTAATACCATTAGAAATATTCACCGAAGATGAAGCAAAGGATTTTGCGAAGAATTATTTAAGCAATGAGAATGAAGAAGATGTGAAAACATTAATCAAAACCATGGACAGTTTACCTCTTGCTATGAAGCAAGCACTTCGTTATATAGAGGAGGAAAATAAAAATAATATCTTGAAAGAGCTGGAACAGCTTACAATTAAAAAGTACTTGGATTTATATGAAAAAGAGAATCATATGTTGCTTGATAAAGACCTTAATTTGATGGATGATGTTGATAATAAGACTGTAACAACTACTTGGATGATTACAATAAAAAAGATTGAAGAGAATACACATTGTGGTCAACTGACTTTGAAGATTTTCCACATATTGGCATACTTTGCTCCGGAGAATATTCAATTCGAAGAATTATTCTCAGATTTAGCAATAGATGATGAACAATTGTGGGATGCTGTAGAATTATTGCACAGGTATTCGTTGATCGATCTGTATAAAGGTGTTGTTGACGTCCATCGTCTTGTCCAACAGGTTACCAGAATTAATTTAAAAAGAAAAGGCGAAGAAGAAAACGTTTTGAGAGAAGCTCTGGAGCTCTTGAACGGTTCTAATTTTGAAGATCATGCCGTTTCTGTGTGGGAACATTCTTCCCAATACTCTAAATTGATTGATGATTATTTTTTCATCTCAGAATATGGAACAAGAAAGATGAATCCGTTGAATTTATCAGTAGTATATAGAAATGATTCTAAAGCAATCGAATTTCTAAGCTCTAATAACCATATCTCTAGATATTTTAGAGTGAATTCTTTTGCAATTGAACATCCATTGTGTATAGCAGTTGAAAATGGAAATACAAACGTAGTTACCTTTCTTTGCATAAACAAAAAAAAAATAGTAAAATCTATTTTACACATTGCATTGCATCAAGCAGCAATTAATGGCCACGTTGAAGTAGTAAAATTTTTGCAAAATGAATTACTGATACCAAATTTGAAAAATTAAATTGACGACAAAATACTTGATATGGTGTCTATAAATGGCCACAAAAATATTATTGAAATTTTGAAACCGAACGATAATGAGCTATACTTATTTTATGCATCCTTAATGAGTGCACTTTTAAGAGGAAATCACGATGTTTATAAGTCGATGATTGAAAGTGTTATTACAAAGAATCCAAAACTTCTTACGACATACATTTGGATATGAAGAAAATAGTATACTACACATTGTTTCCGGGAAGGGAAACGTTGAAACCGTTGAAATCCTTTTAAACTATATTGACGTGAATATATGTAATAAATTCAAAGAGACTCCAATTATTTTGGCAGCGAAAGCTAGTAATGAAGATGTGCTGATTTTTCCAATTTCAATCCAATTTATTATGCCATTCATGGAAATAATAACAGTGCTGTAAAATTCTTCATGGAAGAAGCTATGACATTTGATACAACTGAAGGTAAAATAAATCTGATCAATCAAATAGGAAATTTCCCAACGAACACAATCAATTGAAAATTGATGATTATATTTGGAGCCGACATTAATTCTGCATTGATGTGGGCTTTGTTGCAGAATAAATATAATGATGTGAAATTTATTTTGGAAGCAGGCGCTGATCCAAATGTTCCTAATTATGGATACTACAAAATTGTATTGCACGAGGCTGTAGTGCGCAAGTATTTGAGAATGGTAAAGTTGCTTTTGAAAGCCGGTGCTAATCCTAATATAGTAGATAAATATGATAATAATGCTCTACATAAGGCAACCAATTCTGAGAATAAGTTTTCCATTGTGAAGTTACTTGTTCAATATGGATGCAATGTTCGAGCTGTTAATAAAGATGGAGAAACTCCACTGGATATCGCCATTTCTTGGGAAAGAGACAAAAGAATCATCGAATTGTTGAAAAATCAAATGGATTAAACCATCAAATGCCAAGAAAAACTTCAATATTCAATATTTATTTTAATTAAATGCACAATAAATAATTAATTAATTAATAAAGTTGAAATTCGATGCACAATAAATATTATTTTTAAATTATTGTTTAATTTATACAATATATTACCAAATCATCTTATTATTTATTATCTGTATTTTAAAAAGATAACAGGGATAAATAGCCTTTATATTTTAAAGGTTTAGAAAACATATACATACATGTTGACATAATCTTATTCATCATTTTCTAAAATACTTTGCTGTCCAAGATGAGTCTTCTTATTTTATATATTTTATTTTATTTTAGTTACATAGATATATACCAGGAAATCCTAAAAGGTAAACCCCAGTGTACATAAATCAAATTCAGATATCGGCAACAGTGGGTAGGAAGGTTTTTGCCAATTTGGTGGCGAAACCGTTTCAACAATGAAATCTATGGTAATTGGATTACTAGTCACATTGCGGTGGTCACAAAGACAATTTTTGCCATTAAAATCGTGAATACGCAATATTTGGAACTCAAGTTCTCGTTAGTATGATAGTATGGTGGATGAACGAATGAGACGACTGGCACTGGTGTTGCACGTGTTTTATTTATGACAGCTGAAGGCAGAGTGAGTAGCTAGCTCTAAACACAATCTAGTTGGTCCCCACTCGCAGGAAAGTGACCAAACTCGACCATGTCGTATAGCGAGCCGCCACAATAGTTATTGGATAAACGGACTACTAGTCATATGTGAACTAGTCACAGGACAACCGGTCGCTCTAGATCGGTCACACGTGATCATCCGTCACACTAAAACTGGTCACACCCTAAAATCGGTCACGAGAAAACTAGTTGACCGATTTTAGGGTGTGACCAGTTTTAGTGTGACGGGTGATCACGTGTGACCGATCTAGAGCGACCGGTTCACATTTGACTAGTAATCACCGAACCAGTTATTGTTAGTATGATGGACTTTTCAGCTGCCAGATTTTCGAAATCTATATATACAGGGCCGGTGCCGGGCCTGTGCACGCGGTGCCTGGCACAGAAGTGCCTGGCGAAAAGGCGCCAAACTAGTTCAAAAAATTTTGAATTTTGTGAAAAAAAAGTGTAAATTTTCGGAGTATTTCATCGGGTAAAAGTCGAGATTATTCAGGGCACAGCAATACTATTGGCATCGCAAAGAGTAGCCAATGACAAAAAGAAACGGGTCGACCGAGCCTAGAGGGTCCGCCCTGTCGAGAATTCCGACTATTGCCAAAAATGTTGCTCGTTTACAGGCCCCCGTAGAAATGATGACTTCTTGTGCGATTTCTTTCAACTACTTAGAGAGTGACTTGAATAAACGAATAAAGGTCTGTTCATACTTAACAGCACTGCACGGCTTCAGTACTGCATGACTCCGTTTCAAATATGTCATTTTATTACATTTCTATTCATATCTACCTACACGTCGCGGTCACGTCACGTTTACAGCAATTTGGTCGAGTGCAAGGCAAAATCGGCTTACTTACACATTACAGGCCATGACGATCCGGCGCAATATTGCTTACGTCGTATTGTCGAGTACTTACAATATGAATGCATACACGAGCATTCGTAGCTACGCGTCAGAATACAAGTCAGCAAAAATGTTTCGGCGTTTATCGAACGAAAAAATATGTATAATCGCGTTTTTGTTGGAAGAAGAAGCTCAAGAAGGCGAGTTTTGGACACTGTATAAGGAGCTTGTGGATGATGGACAAATTTTTTTTAAATATTTGCGCCAAAACCATGTCGAATGATTGAACAGCTGTCAACTGTCACTATCGATAATTGGTCCAAAACAGCAAAGCGGCAGACTCATGGCACGTAATTCGCGTGTATATTTCCACGATGGCCAAAAAAACGGATACGATACGTTGACGGATGTTGCTGTAAGGTATGAACAGGAAATGTCGGGTACTGCTGTAAGCCTGCCGCGGCGTAAACGTGACGGTTGGTATGAATATACCCATACAAAATGTACCAAAGAATACTTTTCGTACGTCCGGATACCTGCTGAAGTCGGTACGTGCTGACTAGGTATGAACAGACCTTAATACGGGAGGAAAAGCCTGTTCCTCTTGTTCCTGTTGTATCCCGCTCGCGCAAATTAAGTGAGTATGTACCGTTTCCCATGCACCATTTTGTTTTGATCTTTCGACTTAAGATCTTTCGATTTTTGCGTTTTCTGTCATTTAACATTCTGTCTCGTCACGGAGACCGCTCGTTTACAGGCCCCCTTATAAATGATGACTTCTTGTACGATTTCTTTTAACTTCTTAGAGAGCGACTTGAATAAACGAATAAACGAGCAGGGAGTGGAAGAAAATGAGTTTAGCGTAGAGGAGGAGGGGTGGAAAGTCGAGAGAGGAAAGTAGTGGTGGTGGTGGTGGTGGTGGCGGTAGTGGTGGTAGATGGTCGCGATGTGAGTCGTTTAGTCCCGATGAGGGTCGGTGTCGGTGTCGTTCGACGGCCAGGCGCAGGCGGTGGCTTCTTCGAGGTCGGGCTCGCCCGCCAGCCATGACTGCTGTCAACGAAGGCGAGATTTACCATAAACTGGAAGCCATGAAGGACATTCGGTACATCCACTGCCCGCTGTCCCACACTACTCACCCGCTACCCTTTCCCTTTCCCTTTCCGTTCCCATCCCCCGAGCCAACCCCACGCGCCCCACCCGAGTCTCGCCCACCGATCGATACCACTCGCCGCCGCTAAACACCCCCACCCCACCCCACCCACTGGCCCTCTATCGCCTGTCACCGCAACTCCTTTCAATTTGTTTATACTAATTACACTCTTTTGTTTATGTTTATGTTTACGTTCACGTTCGAATTTCGGTCCATTGCAGAAACAAGACTATCACCCTGGAGCGACTGAAGCGGAGCATCTTGAGCGAGGTGCGCTCCGGAGACCAGGAGGGTCGCTGCCTGGCTCAGTACAGGCGGGAGATGGAGCTGCTGCAGCAGGAGAAAATGAGCCACGTCGAGGAGCTGAGGCAAATTCACGCCGACATCAATGCGGTTCGTTCATCAATTTATTTTCTACAATACCACCCCCCCCCCCCCCCCCCCCCACTTATACTATCTCAACTGCACAATTTCATACTAGCTTTTGATACGTTCAACTCCATTAACATAATAAATCCGACGAGGCCTACATATGGTGACGATATATAATACTATTCGTGCGGATATGAATACCTCGAAACAAATCTTCATTTGTTTTTCCATTAAATTTGTTTGAATCGAAAAAAACAACCGACCAATCACAAACGTCTTTGACCGATCCAACCAATCAGGAACGACTTTGACGACAGCCAATCTGAAACGAATTGCAGACGCCCCTTCAGTTTTATTTATTTAACATATTAGCCACAGTGACATTACAGAGCGCTCTAACGCGTCACTGTGGCCAGTCATTCAATAAATGTATAAGATTGAATCGAAAAAAAATAATATTATTTAACGACCGACCAATCAGAAACGAATTACAGACGCCATTTCGGTTTTATAAATAAGATATGGTTCGGTGATCCCTAAAACTCCATCAATCGAAAGCTACCCACGTGAAGTATTGTACTAACGAGAACTCGAGTGGCAGATGTTCCGTGATCGAGATTTTAGTGACTTGCGCAAGATCACTTTTTGCGGAATAATCTGTTTACCATAAGGTACACATATGTATATGTATGTATGTTGACTAAAAAAGATTCATATTATTACTATTAATATTCATATAATATTTAACCAAACCCAACCTAACCATACCTCACCTATTATAAAACAACTTATTGCCTTCTTGATTATTTATTTTAATTACTAATTTCATCACGATGACATATTTATCATAATTAAGCGATTTCACTGCAAAACAATTTGTCGGATAGTTTATTTTTGACTATCTATTTAATTCAATTAACAGTCAATTGAATTTCATAAATAGTTAAATCGATAGTTTAATAATTAAATCAGACAGTCAATTGACTGTGCGATCGATTCTATTAAAGAAGAACTGCAATTAGTAAAGAATTAACAACAGATGTTAATTCAAATTCCAATTTTAATCAATCAGTATTTTAACGACTGCAATTTCAAGATATATTTATGTCATTCACCTTCATATTTTTATTAAATAATCAAATTCAAATGATGTTTTAAATTTTTCCAAGCTTAGAACCGATTAATGTATTTATTAAGTTTATAAAAATTTATGTATTCAAGAAACTGGCATACATAGTAATTAAAATGTTGAGCTAAAACATCTGGTCCTTTGCTTGGTAATATTTCGAATTTTGAAAAATCGAGTTTATGTTTTAAAATCAAAACAAGAATTCAACAATGATAACCTAATAATCTCGATCATTATAACTTTTGATTTGATCCCATTTTATGATTCTATCACAATTTGCTCAATTGTTAACCGATCCTTAAAATTCCCATTGAAATAATTACACCGTTGCATTGATTAATAGACTTTCTACTGTAGTATGTATTTAAGTCGTCTATCAATAAAAATTACAAAGAACATAATTTCAATCGGCCGTACTTCTTATTCAAACTAACACTGAATTTCCCTACTTTATATTCTCGCACTGCCTTTCTTCGCGTTGTTTATCCAAGCTCACTCTAAATTTAAAATAAACGGCCAAACGACAGCTGTGTCCTGTTGAATTTGCTCTGTTGAATAAACACGCTAACGTAAACTTCTTTCGGAATTAACTCCCACATGATGTGCATTCTTCGACCGGTAAATCGGCACTGATATATCTTCAGATGGAGACGGTGATCAAGCAGACGGAGGAGAGCGTGTCGAGGAAGCTGACTGCCGCACAGAAACTGCACGAAGACTGGCGACCGCTCAAAGCCGAGGTGGACGCCCTACGAAGAAGATGTCTAGGCCTTCAACGACTACCCGATTTACACGAAGAGGAAGGAAGTCCCATCACTCCCGAGTATATATCACTTCTTACATTGATAATAAGATATTATTATAGTAGATAGAGTATACTTTCTTATGTTCCAGGTGTACTGAAAAGTTTGTTCATATTTTGGCGATGTTAAATCAATATCGAATTACACAAAAGGTTTCGATCGTATGATTTAGTTTTTGTCACCTTTTATGATCCCTTGCACATTTAACATTATATTTTTGCAGAAAATTGTCAATTCAGATGCAACTTTTTCGTATGGTCCACTTTGAGAGATGACATTTTTTTTAATCTTCCTGTATCGAACAGAGCCCATATTTTGTAGAGATGTGGTTTCTGGAAAAACATGTATCGAAATTTTCTACTTGCTGAAGTTTTTCAAAAATTCTTTCTGAATTGACTCTAAAAATTCACATTTTATATTATTTTTTATCTGTCATGATAGCTTTAAATTGTATGTATTCCATAAATTGTGCTACAAATTATAACAATTGATCTTTGTTTTGAAAATTATGTATAAATAAATAAGTATGTAGATACTTCAAACTGGGTACTATTTGTTAAATCAAAACATTGAAAACAATAAATACTAAAAGCCTTGTAAAAACTACGGGTCTAATGATTAGCCATTCCCAGACATGCCTTGATTTCGGGATTTTATAAGTTTTCTAATTGAGATTTCATTATTGCACTTACTTAACCCTTTCAATGCTGAATCGGCGTTTTGCCGACAAGTCATTGAGCATGTATAAAATAAACAAGAATACTACCTGCTAAGCCTTTCCAGGTGGCAATTGAACATAAGTCAGGTAATCTGTGCAATTGCGTTGTCTTTGTTTATAAAGACTCGTTTACACCGGAATTTCCGAATTTATAACCATAGCAGAATTACCCAATGGAAATCCCTAACTGCTGAGTATTTTAGATTGTGGCTTGGTCTCTTGTTGCACATACATGGGAACGATCAGACTGAACCGAATAGGTGATTACACTGAGCAACAAAAAAAATTACCAGAGCGGAGACTAACCAATCTACTAATTTTGACCCACTGAATTTGAATATGATAATGATTTTTGTTGGTTAGTTATCGTTTACGAGATATGAGCGTGTGAAAAATGCGCGAGTTTTTGGCTTTTGCGGTCTTTAACTCAAAATCTAGCACGTCAAGTGCTCAAAGTGAGTATTGGAATCAATAGTCAGATGTTTTTTCTATTGATTTTGATTGTGATTTTTTTTGTTTTAAAAACTTTGTTTTGTCTAGCGAATTTTAAAAATTACAATCAATAGAAAAAACATCTGAATGTTGATTCCAACTCACTTTAGGCACATCAATACTAGATTTTGAGTTAAAGACCGCATAAAACTATAAAAATCGCGCGTTTTTCTAAACGCTCACATCTCGTAAACAATCACTAACCAACAAAAATCATTATCATATTCGAATTCAGTGGGTTAAGCATAGTAAAGATTGGTTAGTTTCCGCTCTGGTAACTCAAAAACGTGATTTTTTGTTTTTGTTGGAAGAAGCATCACTTATTTAGCCAATACTTGTTACGCGAACGATTTTTATTAATTTTATAACACAAAGAAGATGGAACTAGTTTTAGAAAAAACATTCATTAATAGACTTCTTTTGTTTTTTTACAAACCTCCTTTATTTATATATCGTTGCAAAATATACTAGAAAGTCTAAACACACCTTTACAAAACTCGAAATCCCTGTAAAATAAAGAAAAGAAGTCTATTAATGAATGTATTTTCCAAAACTAGTTCCATCTTCTTCATTGTTGTTAAAATGTAATGCCCACAATCTAAAATACTCAGCAGTTAGGGATTTCCATCGAGAAATTCTGCTATGGTTATAAATTCCAGTGTCAACCAGTCTTTATAAACATTGACATGGGTTACATGACCCACGTTCAATGCATTTTTTTTTTTCAATGCTACCTGGACAGGATTAGCGGGTAGTATTCTTCTTGTTTACTTTGTACATGTTCAATATACTGATGTGCTAAGCGAATGTTGTCGAACTTTTCGAAACGTCCCCAAGGTTCACTTATCAATCGTACGATTTCGCATAAAATAGCTTGAGGTGCGCCAAATTTGACTGAATCAAAATACGAATGAACTTTCCCGTACACCTGATATACGTAATACCTAATATTGTTTATGTGTGTACTTAGAAAAAATGTTTTCAGTCGTTTCCCGTCGACTGCGGGAGTCAGTGGATTTACGCAGCTGGCCGCCCCGGCCCCTCTTCGTCCGATGGTCGGGCCGTATTTACCGCCGGCGCCTCCAGCTCCCCCGGCAGCTTCCAAACCGTTACCTCAACAACCGCATCCGCCTCCACCACCACCACCTGCCTTCAGGTCTGCCGCCGATGATTTTATCACTGTATCGTTAAGGTGTGCATTTTTAGTTGTTTCTTTTCTTTTATCGCCATCGACTCTTCACTTCCCCTCGTATATTGTTGTATTGTTAGAAAAATAAATAAATAAAAAAACAACGTGAATCGAAGTGAAAAGTTGATGACTACTATTTATTATTTATTTTAATTTTTTCATTTGTTTTATTTCTTGTGTTTTTTTTGTTTTTAGAACGTTTATGCTTTTTATTTTATCATTCTGAAATTTTATTAATAGTTGCAATATACATATGTATGCTCATATACAAATTAAACTCAACTATCTGGACTGTAGTTGATCCGATTAGCGTAAGACTTACAAGAACCGAGCTTGAACATTAAAAGGACGTTAAATAATTTCTTTATCTTTTTTTAATTATTTATCTATATAATATTATTACAATATAATTCAATGCAAGGTCTTTAATAATATTACTGTAAGCTTTGCTGTCCATAACATGACGTTGACAATTACTTTCATCGTCTAAAAAATATGCATTTCCAATTATATAAAATATATATACGTATTCCATAAATAAATTAATCATATTAACAACTTACATATTTTATATTAAAATTTTATTAATGTAAATATTTCAAAATACGAAACACGAACTCAAAACTAACAAAAACTGAAAGTCAACTTCTACCGACCGCTATAAGCACGAACAATGTTGTATTTCTTGAACAAAATACAATGCGAAACTGAAACGAAATGTAATTGGCCATCTCGGGTCGAGGGAGGGGGGAATGCGATAGAAATATAAATGAGGAAATAGATTATGTATATAATTGAAACCAAAAAATGTATATAATTGAGGCAAAAATCTGATATTGCCTGGGTTGAATGAGCCATTTAAAAAAACACTAATTGATTTTTTCCTAATTTGTACAATCCGCCATTGTCGTTATAAAATCATTTGTTTTATACAATTCAAATAATCAAGATTCTATTGTAATTTATTTATTATAACTAGAATTGACATTATAAACTCATTTATTAGCCTTTATTTATAGCCTTTCTATGTATGATTTAAGTGTTTTTCTAACACATTTAAACCAATATTCTTAAACTGATGCGGAACAATTATACATAGATCGTTTATCTATGTATAACAAATCTCAAGATCAAAATTTTAACTTCTTCTTCACCTGCCATGTCCTCCTAGAACATCGGCAACTAGATGTCCTATTCGTATTTTGTCAATGGCTGCTCGGAATAGTGCTCCACATGAATAGCCACAATGTTTTCCGACTGCTTTGGCCTACTATTTTCCCCTCGATTATTAGGCGCAGAAGATCCTATTTCTCGTTCCGCATCACATGTCCAAATTACTCCAATTTACGCCTTTTCACACTGTTGAGCACTTCGACATGCTTTCCCATCAGGGCAAGCACCTCAGTTTTGGTATGACGCGCCATCCATGAGATTCTCAGCATCCTTCTGTATGTCCACATCTCAAAGGCCTGTAGTTTTTTTGCACATTGCATATGTCGAGGTCATTGCTTCTGTCCCATACAGAAGGATGCTGAAAACGTAGCATCGTAGAAGTCTTAGTCGGAGTGCTATACTGAGATCACGTGTGGTTAGGACATTTTTCAATTTCAAGAATGCAGCTCTTGCTTACTCCACGAATTTTCTGTTTCACCCAGATAGCACCCAATATATCTAAAATTATCTACTCTTTCCACCATGTTGTTATTAAAACTTTAACGATGTTGTGTTTTGTGTCCGACTAATAAAAAATGCTGGTATAAGTATAAAGCAGGAGTTTATGGCTTATTAGAATTGTTTCACTGTACTTCTAATTAATTTGATTTATCAATTAATATAAAGAAATTGTATAGTAGGCTACTTCTCTTCTGATTACGCCATTATATGTACCTATAGAATTATAAACAAGGTTCTAAAGATTGCAATAAATTGGAATACATTATGATTTTTCACAGTTCACTTCAGTTAGCTGTCTCTCATTTTTGAGTTCCTTTTCTATTTTTTATTTAGTTTTGGAACAAAATTAGTATATGGTTTTAAATTAAAGTTAAATCCTTATTATATAATGCTGCTAAAAATAAATAAATAATTTTAATTAAAAGTTGACAATGTGCTCAGTTGGAATATGAAAAAGAACCGGTACTGCATATTATATACATATGTAATGTTGTACTCTTTCTTTCTGCGGTGTTTGTAATTATTAGAATGTTATAATGTTGTTTCTTTTGATGTAATTTCAGGCAGCAACCACCGCCCATGAAATCGTGTCTCTCCTGTCATCAACAAATTCATAGAAATGCACCAATCTGTCCACTTTGCAAAGCCAAAAGTCGATCGAGAAATCCGAAGAAACCCAAGAAGAAATAGTTTCTTTTTCAAAAACAACGACGACAGTGCTATTATACACATAAATTAATAAACAAAACAAAAAAACTTATTCGTATTAACTATCTAAATATAATTAATTAATTTGGTTTCTGTAATTCAATGTGACCGTAGCGAAATAATAAAATGAAAAATATAACAATTTCAATATATATTGCATATTAAATTTTAAATATTTTTTTAAGTGTTTAAAATGATTATATCGTATTGGATATTTGAATCTACTTGTAGTCGTACTTGATATTTTATTTGTTTTTTTTTTTTACTTAAATAGTTTTTAATAACAATTCTTCGCAGTGTCCTAATTTTAAATTGTTTTTTTTTTTAAGTATATGTAATATTAACCTGAATTGTACGTCTCAAACTACAGTGAAAGTTTTAACAACCGACTAATTATAATATAATATATTATATACTTCCCAATGCTATTATCGCTTTTGGGACCATTCTCATCAATCGCACTGAAAATCATACATTTATCATATAAATTGAAACTATAATACATATATATATATATATATATATATATATATATATATATATATATATATATATATATATATATATATATATATATATATATATATATATATATATATATATAACTGTAATTGCTTTTTCCATTTTATTCATCAGTCCCTACGTAATTGTAAATATTTATTTCATTCAATTGTACATATATAACCCATTTTTTTTTAATTCGTTTTATCAATGAAAGATGTATGTAAATAATGAAATATTCAACTAACCAATCTCATATATATATATATATATATATATATATATATATATATATATATATATATATATATTGTATCGATCTGTTTTACTGTTCTAGTCTTTTTGTTGTTGTTGTTTTTGTAACCCGAATACATTTTTCAATCTGCACAATAGCTTTTTATTATCGATATTTGCAAATAGACAACCGTGTGTCGAAACTTTATTCGTCGTTACTTATCATAATCAAACACTTAATGTGTATATTCTGCCTTTATGCAAACTGATACGTCAGTTGAGTGTCTTTTGATTGCATTCGATTAGTATATTCGGGCGTTTATTTTATTGTAACTTGAGTATACTACCGTGCTGTCGACATACACATCATTAGATCGCCCATTTTGTATAGATCGGAAAAGACTGAGATTTGGGTCGTAACCGAGCCCACTCGCTCGTCGAAAATTATTATATGTATGTATATTGTTATCATTGTGATTTGATTAAAATTGTACGATAGTTTTTAAACCGGATGTATACTGCGGTTTCCCGCGTGAAACGGGAAACGGCAGGGTTTGATGTAATTGTAATATAATAGTACAATTTTTTTCGTTTGGAAATTTTCATTGTTCTCTATATATAAGTGTAGGATTATTTTTTAAATAAAATATGTAAATATGTCATTTGTATTTATTTTCTAGTGAGACAAAAATAAACGATAAAATTATTATAAAAAATATTTATTTGGTTTTGGAAATCATATTGTCTACAATCGAAAGATCAGAATGTTCTATAGAGGTATAGAGTTTTGTTCGAAATATAATACAACTTAAAAAAAAAAAGGTGAATTAAAATGTCACATAATTTGAACCTAACCTAAAACTTGTATCAAAAAATAAAATTAAATCAATTATTCGAAAAAAAATAATGATAAACTTTCCAACTAAATGTAAATTAAAGTTTATAATAGTATCACACAAAATATTAATTAGTACATGTATATTTATAATGAGGAAATACTTAATAAACAAAAAAGTAATCAACGAATTAACGGAAATCGATAACGTTCACATTTGAGGTTATGTTCGCTTTCGGCAGTTTCCATTGCAATCACACACTACGTTAGGAATGAAAGAATCAATTTACAAAATGATAAACTTTGCCGATGGATTTATTAAACTAATGGATAGGATGCGGACGAAGCGATGCCGCAGTGATTCTCCTTGTTTCTGGCCATTTGGATGTAGCCGTCTTTGCCCCAGGTCTGACCCCAAGAGTTCTTCACAATATAGTAGTCTTGACCGGTCTCATCGGTGCCGTAGCCGACAGCCAACACCTGTAATAAAATTAATCACATATATCATACAATAAATATCAATACGTCAAGGCTATGCTATAATATGTTGATGCTTACACCATGATCCAAGTTCTCGGAGCTGCAGTTTGGTTCGTAGTAAACGCCCTCGTGGTAGAATTGGAAGGATTCTTGAGAAGCATCGATGGCGACCGAGACCGGCCCGACTGTAGCCAAAGCTTCTTTCAATTTATCTTCGTCTCCTTGGGGAATGTCGACGAATCCGCTATCGGTAGCTCCAGAGTCTTTGGGATTGTACTTGCAGCTCTCATCCAAAGCATCGTAAGGGTAAGTCTTTTCAGTGTCGATTCCACCGTTATCTTTGACGTAACGGAAGGCGTTATCCATCAAACCGCCGTTGCATCCGTTGTTTCCGTAAGCAGTCGAGCAGTCGACGAGGTTCTGTTCAGAAAGGGAAACTAATTTGCCAGTCTTCCTGTAGTGTTGTCCTTCCAAAGAGCCGGTCTAAAATGTGATGCATCATACTTTAAATACATATATTCTGTGTTGAATGAAGTATATGTGCGGAATTGATGTGTTGCTTACGGCGCTGAATGACCAGCAAGATCCGCATTTGCCCTGGTCCTTGACTTCGGTGACGGCTCCCTTAAGTCTCCAATCGACGCTCTTCGCTAATTGAACGTTAGCTGGAGAGATAAAGGTAGATCCGGGTGACATAGTACCTCTTAACAAGTTTTTGCTAGAAAAAAAATACACAAACGTTAAGTCTCCTTCGTTTTTAAGACACCATTTTTGGGGTGACACCAAATTGCTCAAATTGAAAAACGCTAATTTGACATATTCGTTGTGTGACGGTCCTTCAACGGCTACACGCTTCATTGCAATTTCTGTATATATACAGCTTTCTGTATTTATACAGCCTTCTGTATTTATATAGCTTTCTGTATTTATACAGCTATCGCGAAATCCGTCTAGTGCAGCTATCTATATATAGCATCAAATATGAGACATAATTGGCTTTTGTTCGAATTCCTGAGAAATCAGTGTAGATACAATGTACCTAAAGCAGTTGTTCATAACCTGGGTTCGATCGAACCCCAGGGGTTCGGTGAGTCAGTCTCAGGGGTTCGGCGGAGGTCAAGACACACACCAGACACATATGATTCCGGTGCCAATTAAGAAGGGTTCGGTGAATGCCCATATGAAACTGGTGGGGGTCAGTACGTCCAACAAGGTTAAGAACCACTGACGTAAAGGTAAGAAGGTTAACCGATTCTGTCAGACGGAGACACAATCCAGAAACAATGTGTGAACTTAGCTTCTCTATATTAGTTAATTTGGAAGATAAACTAAACTAAGAAAGCAGAATTCCCAGATTTTTAAGAACTTGCACTGAAAACTCATTTATTTTTTTCAACTTTACCATTTGCATAGACTTACCTTTGCGAGACTGGAATCTCAACCATGAGTTTAATTAAGACAAAACATCGTAATAGAGTACTCATGATCCATTACGTGTGGCATTGTCTTCGATAAAACCATGACTGGATAAGTTATCCAATAACAAACAAGCTCGTGTCTCATTAGTTTTTTTTTTCATTTTTCATCATTGTGTAAGTATGTATGTACATATTGTACTTCTTTGAATTCAATACAATAAATTTTACTACTTATATTTAATATTATTTTTATTAGTTACGCAAGTTCTCACTCATATTCATACATATACGTATAACCTTTTTATTTAAAAATATGATGTTGGTCCGTGAGAATTACTGAAAAATATATGCTGGTCCACCAACTGAAAAAGTTTGAGTAGCACCGGTCTAGGCTGACAATTTATTTCTCACAAAATAAGTCAGACCCCAAGATATAAACCAGCAAGTCATCACAACGAATCTATGTATTATATTGTATATGAATCACAATCCATTATGTACATATATAGTATATTCTGAAATATTAATCACTCCAGTGGCAAAGTCTACATATCATGTGTACATATGAGAGTGACCATTTACTGAAGCATAATACGATTCATTATAAACAGAATGAATCATTCATTTCCTTAGTTAAACAGACGCACTGTGCATGCACTCTCTTATCAATATGATTCACGGTGAAAATAACTTCAAAAACATTCAAGGGCGGAATGCCTTCAAAGGTTTCTTTCATTATAATTGAATCATAGAAACAAACAAAGACGGAGCTATTTAAAAATACATCAACGATACTCACTGTGATGTCGACTTATTGAAGCCATTCAGAGTGGAGATGAACTCGTGGTGCAGCATATCACCGTATTTATTGAGCCTCTGTTTGAAGGTGGCTTTTCCCAATTCGAACATTCTATTGTGTTTGGCGATTTTGTGCTTATTTTCCATGAAAATCTTCATCCTGAATTTTTCTTCAGTCTCGCTTTCGTACTTTTTCGCATGGGTGAGCTGAAATCGACATGAAAACACATATAAAAAGATGACATTGTCGAAAGCTCGTAAAACGCAGAGCGAGATTGCACCAGCAAGTTGTCAAACCAGTTAGTGATGCAAATAGCTGTATTCCAAACTCATCGCGGTTCCAAATACAATATCAATTCCCTAACAAAAGGACTTCAACATCAAACACGTTTACAAATGCAAAGATCAAATTTTATCACTGAATAATATTATATGAACGTCATTAGAGATTGTTTATATGCAAAATCTATTCGCTGTTGACACGAATAAAGGTCGACCCGGTCATTCGTATTATCTTCCGAAGATAAAAGCATACATGTGTACGTACTGCCAAAAAATATAAAAAATCTATTCCAACTGTACAATTTTTTGTATGTTTGTATCCGATAACAAAAATAAATGGCACCACATCGAGTGTTAAAAGTCACGGCGATTAAATTGAAAAAATTCGGGTCAACCGTGCGAGATTGAATCTAGACGTTCTGGTCTAATAGTCGACAATACCTTGAATGTATGCCACTCTTCTTTCACCACCTCGAAGAACGAAATCGCATGGGCGGCAGCCAGTAAGCACGATAGTGCGATGAGGAACTTCATCTTGTAGGTATTTCTGTGAAAACGAAAGATAATTTTTTAAAATAATGTATTCAAACCTTGAACGGGCAAAAAAACAATGATTAGCATAGATATGTATACAAACAACCGGTATTGAGTTACATATGGGCCAAACATAATAATGACCGTGATTTTATCACAATTTGTATATTATTATTGTTGTCTAAACTAAAATTATTCCAATCTAGAATATATTAATAGTTGAATCAGCCTGCCCTTTACTAACTTTATAAAATATATATTATTGAAAATCATAGGATTTTGCGAAAGGATGTATTAATTGTTGCCAATTAGGGCTAAAACAAACGTGCTCATGAACTCCCCCCTCTCGAGAGCTGTTCGACTCCTCAACTTACTGGCACATTCCTTGGATTTCTTCAATGCCAGTTATGTTGAGTTGGTCGAACAAACCCTACATAGCACGATATAATTATACATATATTTGTATTAAAACCACAGTGACGCTTTGGGGCTACCTGTCAAGTCTCTGTTGTATTATTTTAAAATAAAAAATAAAATATCATGTATATATAGTATCGCTATTCTGTGTGTCTGTGTATCTGCGATAAGTCGTTTTGATTCGACATTGTACATATGTACGTCACAACTAAAACACTGCCTACAAAATTTACGAACATAATAACAAAAGAAAAATCTTCCATATATACTGTTTGCTAACAATGTTTCCTCTAGGGAAATAAGTCTCTGAGCATTTAGCGTCTTCTATTGAAAATGTATTTAATTAATTAATTTTTCTATTGGTGTCTTATATTGTTTATATGTAGGTAGCTAGGTAGTTTTTAGCATTTTTTTTTTATATTAAACAATTAAATATAAATATTAAATTAAATATATTTAAAAAAATACAGGACCGATACATTTCTTTTTAATTAATAGCTTAATATGCCATAACTCATGCGATGATATTTCATCGGGCACAACACTAGTCAATTAAAAAGCAAAATTTTATTCATCGTTTTTTATCAATACGTAGCATTGTTATAACATAATAACAATACATAAATATTATAATAATCAAACGTAACTTTTATAAGTTTATAACATTTCATAAAATTTTTTTATTATTTGTATGTATAGCTACACTTTTCCAAACACTTGATTTCCATTAATAATTATATTTTTAATAATTATTATTTTTATAAGCTACATATATTGGAATTGTCTAGCCGCAGTTTATAATGCCATTACGGTGTATAATTTATATAAATATGGCTAATGTACAACAAAGAAAAACATAAATTTTGACTAGAGCACAAATCACAAGGAGTGTGTCATCATCATTTGTGGTGATTAATCACAAACGGGCACAATGCAAATTTTCCAATAGAAAATTACAAATCATGATAAGTTACATGAATTGGGTCATAGGCCATCTTACACACATGACCCAATTGTGCGGAATTGCGACGCAGATAATAAATACTTGTAATACACGCGGAAATGATCACGGTCATGTAAAGATCCGGTCAATGGCAAATTCGACAACAAAGAGTGAGGCAAAGATTTACCAGTTTTGGGTTGGCAACCCTTCCCAATAGAGTTTGTGAATTGTTTTAAGTAACTGGGTGGGGGTTGTTGTTACCTAAAAGCTAAACAAACCGAAAGCTCGGCGTAAACAAAAATGACCTTCGCGAATAAAGAGGGCGTTTTGAATTAGAACATGCAGTCGAAAGGTGGCAAAGGGGCGCAAAGGGGCGCAATTGTAAACGAGCACAAGTCTTACAGAGAAATGATTTTGAATGGTCTTTGGCTTACCACAAAGGCGCAAGGAATGAGGAGAAACACGAACTTCCCGAACGACAGCCACAATGGCACTGAGTGGCGAACGATCGTCTCGCGCGACCTAACCACTACCTGCCAGTGGCTGTCGAATCGCGAAACGCGGTCCTCTCCTATTTTTTATATTCTATTATATATGTAAGTACTCGAATCGTACCCGAGATAATGTGAAACGACGCAAAGAAGGCCACAAGAGGGATGGGTGGGTGGTGACTGGTTGCAAATGATGATAATTAAGGGACATAATTATTCAGGTTCGGTGATTACTGGTCACAAATTACTCGTCACAAAGTCACTAAAATCTCTATAACGGAACATCTGGCAGCCGAAAAGTCCATCATACTAACGATAACTATCATAGTAACGAGAACTTGAGTGCCAAATATTGTGTATTCGCGATTTTCATGACAAAAATTGTCTTTGTGACCACCCCAATGTGACGAATAGTCCAATTACCAATTATTCATTAGGACAAAATGTTATTGGGGCGTTTTGGCTGTTGTTAGCTTCGTAGAAAACCTATTTACAGTGCTTGTCTTAGTTTCACTCCGCCTATGGCTACATCCACACTACCGATATCTACACCCGATATTTAAGAAATTTTCCATATCCAGTTCCCATATTGCAACCTGTGGTTGCTATTTAGGAGCTGATTATGGCAAATTTTGTAAATATCGGGTGTAGATATCGGTAGTGTGGACGTAGCCTATCGGTCTGACGATATTTCCTACATTCTTCCGATCGGTTTGAAACGTTTTTATTACTATTTTGCTTTCAGTACTGTCGAAATGTCTATTGCTATTTGGGATTGCTCTGATGAGCAGGGCCGTGCCTAGGAATTCGGCCGCCTGTGTGCAAACTTAAATCGGCCGCTCTTTAATTTTGTCAGCACGTGTTGAAAATTTCAGTCTTTTTCAGTTTCAATTTACGTGTTGAAAATTTTAATCAGACAGAAAACCAAAATGTTTAGTTCTGAACATGATCAAGTTCATTCATGAAAATATAGTTTTTTTACCCCCCCCCCCCCCAATCCCACATCTAGGACATTATTCTTTCGATGACCAACCAGTACTCAACTTCCTTGAAGAAATACATGTGGCAGTGGTAAAGATAATAGAACATAAAAGACCTAGCTCTATGCGGACCGAAGCTATACCTGCTATCCCGTTATTTCACTCTCATTTCTTTCGGCCGCCTTGTACATATGGTAGGCGTGGCCCTGCTGATAAGTATCCGTTCCTAGTGGAGTTAGGGCGAAATCACACCGAGATGAACGGCACGGCATATCTTCGTGGCTTCAACTGAAGAAAGGGCGTTCCCAGTTAATTGTTAATTTGTACGATACATATTATTATTTCTAAAACTTTCTTCTACATTTCTTCAAATATGGGATTAATCGCTATCAATCACTGTCAAGCTTATATCAATACAAGGAGAAAATATCACCGAAAATACTCCAGGATTTTGTGTGCCATCGTGTGCCATCACTGTGTGCCATCAATGCCATGTGCCACGTACTAGAGATGCTACATTTTTTTCGCAAGTTTAAAAGTATCTAAAAAAAAACGTGTGTAACGTCCCGCTCCGTGTGATTTCGCCCTTACGCGAGGTTGCTCAAGAGGGTGGCAGTTGATAAAAAGTACATACAAATGAAACCTTTACAGATTTTTTTTTCAATCTATGATCTAAATTAGAGTACTATAATGCCCGCTTTTCATTTTGGCTGCTCTGCGACAAAAAAATCGTGCACAAAAAGATGAATATTTAAGACACAAGGGGTATCATGGTGCTATCCCCCTCCCCCTATAAATAACCCCTTACAATTAATGACCTAGTGCTTTAAGAAAGATCTTTTTGTGTTTTCAATCGCATATGTGTAGACGGTTCGGTGATTATTCCGCACAAAGCGATCTCGCACACGTCACTATAATCTCAATCACGGATCATCTGGCAACCGAAACTTCCATCTATCAAGAGCAAATCACGCGATCTATCATACTAATGAGAACTCGAGTGCCAAATAACTAAATAAAAGCTTTTAAATACGCTCAGTGTGTTTTAGGTCTTGAAATATCATTATATGCCTATAATATGTATATCGTATACCAAATTTGATGACAAAAAAACAAATGTGCTAGTAAATATTCATTCTCACATATTGTTTAGTGATTGATTTGATTGTTCAGGAAAATCGATTGGATAGTTTGGTGTGTATGTTTGATTAACCCTGAACCAGACAACAAAGCGCAAATAGGTAGTCATGTGATACATCAGAGGTTGACAACCATTAAATTTTAACATTCAATATTTGCCAGTCATACGGGTCGATGTAACTGATAAATTTATTTTTACTTCAGTGTGTGAAAATTACATTCGAAATTTTATTCACCAACAGAATCCTAGAGAATTTGTTTCTGATCTGCATGCAAATTTATACTATGTGCTTAATATCAAATAAATATTCATTTTACATTTTACATACCTATATATGTATGTATATAGCTTCCAAACATGTATCATATAATTCTGAATTTGATAATAGGCCTGGGTTTTTAATCAGCTATTTTCATTAGTAAAAAAAGGGTTATATATACACATAAATAACGAATGAAATTCTGTAAGCCTCAATATAAAATTTGAAATTAAGTACATTTGGAATGTAATTAATTTGTGTAAGCACGTATTTTTCAAGAACCGGAATTTCGAATGCTTTTTTTCCTTATTTGCGATACATCTTAAGTATTTGTGCGGTCAACAATGTTTTGGCGATTATAACTATTTGAATCACGCAAGCGATGTGGTTTTATGATGAAATGATTTCGCGGTAACAATAAATCCCACGATACCCAATTTTTAAGCTTTCATTGCCAAAACTCAGCCTTATTTACTTAAACTCTTAGGGCGAAAACACATCAGCACATCAGCTTGGCTTCCAGTCAAGAAAGGGCATTCCTAGTTCATTGTTAATTCATACGATCTTATTATTTCGACAAGTTTCTCCTACATTTCTTCAAACATGGGATTAGCCGTTGACAATCACTGTCAAGCTTAATATCAATACAAGGACAAAATATCACCGAAAACCCTCCAGGGGGTGATTTTTGGAACTGCGTGCTTCGGGGATGGCTAGGCATGCTTGAGGTTTTTTTGCATGCTAAAAAGTATTTAAAAATAAAGCACGTACCACGTGCCTCTCTGTATGATTTCGTCCTTATGTAAATAGTTGTGTCATCGTTAGGGATGAATTTATTAGAAATTTTGTGTTTTTGATTACCTCTTCAATTTAAAATCATATGTATGTATGTATACTTAAATTGAAAACATAACATGCTTTATTTAAAATAGTATTACAAATATATTAGTAATACATACATATTACAAAGTGCATGTATATTTTTTTGTTTATCAAAATTAAGCAACATATGTACATATTAGTAATACTGTTCTGCAAATGATTCGATATCGATTTAATAATACGCCCCATTTTACGTCTTTGTCATTGCATTGCAATGATTAATTTGCAATCAAATTCATACAACCGATGTTCTTTTTACTAGCGCAAAATTATACAAAATATTTGTCGAAATCGTGAAACAAACAAAATTTTATTATGTGATGTGATTAATATGTGCGTCAACCAAAAAAAAATATATAAAGAACAACATTGCTAATTACAAACGATTAAGCTGTTGTTTGGTATGTTTACTTATTGTTTATTCATCAATTATTGCGTCATTTTATAATGAAATTGACACCATTTCTAAATGCATGATCGAATGCAAACGCTTTCACTAACTGCGCACATTTCAATATTTATTTCCTAGGCACAAAGTACACATATCCATATTGTAATTAATTGCACATCGGAAAACATATAAATACTTGTAATCTATCACATTGAAACTGAGAAAACTCTAGAAATATTTTGAATTTTTATCCAGAAAAAATTTTATCTTTGAATTGAATTATTTTGTTCGTTTTCACAAAAATGTACTTATCAATCCCATTAAATTTCTTTGCAATAAAATCTGAAAATTTATTAAATATTCAACGCATAAGTAAAAATAAGTGAAGAATAAAAATTACATAAAAATAATTCAAGATAACTGCATCTTACACAATAATTACACTATCGCGTTTTTCAGCATTTCTTTGTAGAAATCGTACAGTTATTAAATTAATAACTATCTATTAATAATTATCTTTAACCTACAGTTCATCTTATGTTCTAATTAATTGTACTTAGTTAAATTATCGAATATACATAAATAATGAAAGCTTTTAAAAATACGTTTTTTTATATTCCGTTACGGCTAATATTTCAAACTTTTTTACACTCAATATAACACAATACGTCAAGATAATTGCAATTGAAAACATACCTTATTTAAAGTGTGATATTAATCGATAATTCTAATATCCTTATATTTTGAAGAGCGACAAGTAAATGAGCGATAAGTAAAAGTTCAATTATCCCTCTTTGTCATATTTACCGAGTGTAAAAGCGAACAGAAAATATAAAATTCTTTAAGTGATAAGATTCGGAGGACTTCTAAAAGCTAAACAATCTGTCATAAATTATGTCACATGATTTTAGATATTTTTTAACTTCTTTACTATCCATCGTCATTAGGGGTTCCAATAGAATATTCGAATATATTCGCCTTTTTTCAATTTTCACAATATTTATAAAGTTATTCAAATATTGTTCGTTTTTACAAATTTGTATTAAAAGTAAATTTTTCTGATCGTAATTATTAATCTATCACTACTAATTATACATTGAGAACAAGGATTTTCTAGATTACATCAAACTTTCACAATTCTTTGCTGAAAATCAAGACTATAGGATGACTTGACTTTGACTTTCTTGTCTAAATTACCTTTTATTTTTGACACCCCCTACCAGTGGCGGCTCAGAAAAGCGGAGCACAGAAAAGAAAAATGAAACAACAACATGCAGCATTTAATACTAATATTTCCAAAACTTGACCAATTTTTAGTCAAAAATCAACGAAGAATTTATGAAAGCGTCGAAACTTTTAATAAAAATAATTAATATAGTTTTAATAAAAAAAATTTTTTTATTAATTTTAATGCGTTTTTTTTATTAATTTTTATTAATTTCATTTGCATGCGGGCCCAACTTTTCTAGTTACGCCACTGACTGGGAGGGTATATGTATATCAGGGCTGTGGAGTCGAATCAAAATTTACCGACTCCGAATCCAACTCGAATGATTTTAGCAAGATCGACTTTTCTTTCGAACGTATAAAATTATTAGTAATGAAAATAGAAGTGACATTCAAAATATAAAAAAATAAAAGACTTCAAACAAACACTAAAAAAAAGTAAGTACCTATTCATAGTGTATGTACAGTATGAATTTCAGGTTCGGTGATTATTGGTCACAAAGCGCTCCCTCAAAAGTCACTAAAATCTCTATAACGGAACATCTGACAGCCGAAAAGTCCATCATACTAACAATAACTATCATACTAACGAAAACTCGAGTGCCAAATATTCCGCATTCGCAATTTTCATGGCAAAAATTGTCTTAGACCACCGCAATGTGACAAATAATCCAATTACCGAATTTCATACAGAAACAAATCAATTTAATAAATAAATAAACACAAGGTAATAAACACATCAAAATACGTGCAATTCAATGATTTTATTTATAATATAATTTAAAGTCATGATTTTGTATAAGAAATTATTAAATTTCAATTTATTAGTGGATTTACTTCAATATAATTGGAGACTCTAACTATAGTTAACACATACTATAATTAAGTTCAAAAAGAGGATATACGTCTGTTTCATCGACTTTGAAAAAGCATTTGATAGAGTGGAACACGATAAATTAATCCATGCACTAAACCAAACCGGTATAGATACAAAGGATATCGCCTATAATATATTCGCATATATTCGAATATATTCGCCTTTTTTCAATTTTCACAATATTTATAAAGTTATTCAAATATTGTTCGTTTTTACAAATTTGTATTAAAAGTAAATTTTTCTGATCGTAATTATTAATCTATCACTACTAATTATACATTGAGAACAAGGATTTTCTAGATTACATCAAACTTTCACAATTCTTTGCTGAAAATCAAGACTATAGGATGACTTGACTTTGACTTTCTTGTCTAAATTACCTTTTATTTTTGACACCCCCTACCAGTGGCGGCTCAGAAAAGCGGAGCACAGAAAAGAAAAATGAAACAACAACATGCAGCATTTAATACTAATATTTCCAAAACTTGACCAATTTTTAGTCAAAAATCAACGAAGAATTTATGAAAGCGTCGAAACTTTTAATAAAAATAATTAATATAGTTTTAATAAAAAAAATTTTTTTATTAATTTTAATGCGTTTTTTTTATTAATTTTTATTAATTTCATTTGCATGCGGGCCCAACTTTTCTAGTTACGCCACTGACTGGGAGGGTATATGTATATCAGGGCTGTGGAGTCGAATCAAAATTTACCGACTCCGAATCCAACTCGAATGATTTTAGCAAGATCGACTTTTCTTTCGAACGTATAAAATTATTAGTAATGAAAATAGAAGTGACATTCAAAATATAAAAAAATAAAAGACTTCAAACAAACACTAAAAAAAAGTAAGTACCTATTCATAGTGTATGTACAGTATGAATTTCAGGTTCGGTGATTATTGGTCACAAAGCGCTCCCTCAAAAGTCACTAAAATCTCTATAACGGAACATCTGACAGCCGAAAAGTCCATCATACTAACAATAACTATCATACTAACGAAAACTCGAGTGCCAAATATTCCGCATTCGCAATTTTCATGGCAAAAATTGTCTTAGACCACCGCAATGTGACAAATAATCCAATTACCGAATTTCATACAGAAACAAATCAATTTAATAAATAAATAAACACAAGGTAATAAACACATCAAAATACGTGCAATTCAATGATTTTATTTATAATATAATTTAAAGTCATGATTTTGTATAAGAAATTATTAAATTTCAATTTATTAGTGGATTTACTTCAATATAATTGGAGACTCTAACTATAGTTAACACATACTATAATTAAGTTCAAAAAGAGGATATACGTCTGTTTCATCGACTTTGAAAAAGCATTTGATAGAGTGGAACACGATAAATTAATCCATGCACTAAACCAAACCGGTATAGATACAAAGGATATCGCCCTTTTGAAGAATCTATATTGGAACCAATCTGCTGTCGTGAAGTTTGAATACTTGGAAACCGAAAAAGTAGAAATTAGTCGAGGGGTACGGCAGGGATGTGTATTGTCGCCCATGCTTTTCAATCTGTATTCGGAAATGGTGTTCAACCAGGCAGTCGATAGTCGAATAGGAGTAAAAATAGGTGGCGAAATTATAAATAATATCCGTTTCGCTGATGATACGGCAATATTGACTAAGAGTGCCGAAGACTTACAATTGTTATTGATCGCAATTGATCATTCATGTCAAAAATGGGGTCTGTCTTTTAATATCAACTAAACAAAATCAATGGTAATATGTAAAGAAAAGACGGATCCATTAAACCTGAGTGTGCGCGGACAAATGATTGAATACAAATACCTAGGAGCAATGATCAATACGGACGTCAGTTCCGAAATGGAGATAAGAAGAAGGATCGAAATAGCAAGAAATGCCTTCGGCAGCATGAAAAATGTTTTATGTTGTCGAAGGTTGTCTATGAAATTGCGTTTAAGAGTCCTGCACTCCTATGTTTGGTCGGTGTTGCTGTACGGATGCGAAACGTGGACACTGTTAGTGGCATCCATGAACAGGACAGAGTCCTTTGAAATGTGGTGTTACCGGAGGATGCTAAAGATCTCGTGGAAGGAGCATGTAAGAAACGAAACAGTCCTCCAGCTTCTTCATAAAAAGAGAGAGCTTCTTAACACGGTGAAGCGCCGTAAGACGGAATACTTTGGCCACATTATTCGCGGCCCCAAATATCGCCTTCTACAAACAATCATAGAAGGGAACATAGAAGGCAAACGGTGGCTTGGGAGAAAGAAGCTCTCTTGGCTCCGGAACATCAGGTCATGGATGGGACTCGGTCTCGAAAAGCTATTTCGGCTTGCCCATGATAGGAAAGAATTCGCAAGGGGCATTAAACGATGTCTGCCCATGGTAGTCGCCTACGTCTGAATACGGATTCGGCATTAGAAGAAAAAGAAGATAATTAAGTAAGCAATAATAAAAAAAGGAAGTTGGATTCAGTTGATTTTGTACGACTCCGGCTCAGACTACACAGCCCTGGTATTAATAAACCCCTTGGGTTCGTCGGCTTTGCCACCTTTCCCAAGTATTCTAAAATAAAAAATAAAAACAAAAGAAAAAGGAAAGAGGCGAATATGTATACTCAGTTCGATGATTATTCCGCAAAAAGCGATCTCGCGCAAATGTTTTGCAGAATAATCCGTTTACCGTATATTCATTTAGATTAAATTTAAAAAGAAAGAATGAAAGTGTACATGTGTATGGTCGTGTCGCTCGTTGTTACGTCTCGTGTCAGTGTCAGTGTTCGCAGAGATGGCGGACGGTCGAGGAAGCTCGGTTCACGTGAGCCCGATGGATCCGCAGTACGGGCTGCCGAAAAGACAAGTGGAGCTTCTGAGAGAACAGGCCGTGTTGAGGGCTCAGCGGCGACACGAATTCATTAAACAAACCACCAACCCTTACAGATTTGCGACCAACGAAGGCGGATATGTCGTATGAACTTTGCGTTACGTAACCTAACCTAACTCGACACCGCAAACGTCAATTTACAGCTGACCTAACAATAATAAAGACATCATTCTTTACTATTTCCTCATTACATATTCCTAAATTATTTAATTTTTTAATATCCATCCAATCGAGGCTGAAGATTTTAACCGACTCAAAAAATTGTCAAGACTTAATTTACTGCTAAATTAATTCTATCATTCATTCACTAATAAATCATTTCAAAATGCCAAATGTGCAATTTTTGTAATATATATGTAAACTCTGAATTTCAAAATGCCAATAATGGTACACGTCTATCTCTCACTCAGAATCATATTGGAAACATTAGATTTAAATTTTTAATTGCATATTGGTTTTGAATTGAAACAGAAACAGAATGCAATTTAAAAATCGTATTTTGTTTCCTATCTCTTCATTGTGATGGAAAACTTAATATCAAAATAGTATAATAAGTATACCATAAAACATGTTTTAAACAGAATCATAGCAATTGGGTTAAACCACTTTAAAAAATACCCATCAAATGTAAGTAACAAGCTGATATGAGGCTTGTAGCCATATTAATCTTGACATGATCTAAATTCGATTCGCTACTTTCAAGAAATCTATTTAGCATCACAATATGTACAATAAGAGATCTTAAAAATATTTGATCCTATTTACATACAATCATTTTAAATAAAGATTCCAAAAAGCTATAAGTACTTAGTATATAATATTATAAATATGTATTTTCAAAAAACAGAACCAGTTTTTGTTATTTCGGAAAATTAAGCTTTGAAAATATGTAATACTAAGGCCAAGACCAAACCAATTTGATTTTTTTTGTTTATATAAAAAATGAATATTTTTGAAACATAAATTGATTATAGAATATTATCCGTCTATTTATTTATGTGTCATTAAATACAGCATTTGCAATTTAAATGTACATATGTATGCTTGATTGATGTTAAATTTTAATATTTCAAGTAAAATCTTACTACTTTCGCTTTGACTTCTTCCAGTTTGATCCAGCCATTCAACGATTTCTGTCAACAAAAGCATGTCAATACGACTACTTCAAGTCTTCACCGAAACCATCTTGGTACGGAGTCGCCGTGATTATGCCATTTTTCGCCCTCGGAATCGCTGTGTGGAAGGAAAGGAGGGATAAAGAACACTCATTCAGAACCGGACAAGTAGCCTATCGCGATAGACTCTTCAAATTTGTCTGAACAGCTTTTTGCATCACTACTTTTTTGTTAATTATGTAATTTATCTCTAGTTTACAGCTCTCAATGTTCATTGTCAGAACATTCTTCAAATTATAAAGGAAATTAAAACGATTCGAAAAATATCATATTTTTTTTATTATTTTATATATAATTGTATGTGTATGTGTATCTTTATTCGTATTAAGATTAATTTGAGACCAAATTTATCTGTCTTCGAGCATTTTGTCACGTGCTATAACAGTATCGTCGAATTTAACCATGTATGTGGTGCCTTGGTGCCAATGTGCCGTTACTTTTGCCGGCTGAAACAAAAAAAAACATCTGTAAAACTTGATCGCATGCTAATAAACGTGTAAACTTATTTAAAATGTTCACTGACAAATCCACTTTTAGTCAGAACGGCTTCAATGATGCCAGCGTTGAAAGTAGCACAATTCAGAGAACCCTTATCTTTGGGGACGCTGATGTATTTATTCACCTAAAAATTTGATCGAATTCGCAAACACTTAGCGGAAATAGTATATTATTTTAAAACTAGTTTAAAATTAGTACCAAAGCTTCTTTTTCGATTATGTAATACGTCCTCTCATCGTCATTTGCATGCTCCAGTTTATCAGCTTCTTTACCAAACAAAGTCTAAAACACATTTAAAGGTATAAATGCGATAATGCCAAAATGACTACTTTTCAAATTTGTAGCAATTATTGTTATAAATCTGTTGGGTAATCATTTTAGAACACCATCTTAGTATAATTTGATGCAATGAACAATTTATAAAAACCGAGTATTAAAATTTAAACTGCATTGTAAATGAATGATATATGATATATACAGTGTCGCCTAGATCGAAATTACCAATAAAACATATTTATAGCAAATTTTACTCAGGAAACACCAGATCATATGCTACGTAATAAATAATAATCTGCATATAAAAAGTCTATGTGTATATATATTAATTTATTTCAAATGGAATATGAAAGATTAAAACCCAAATTTTGCATAAGGTAAAAGGATCAGTTAGTCAGTGCACTATTGAATTTTCAACTTTTTTACATTAAGTGAGTTATATTTATGTTTACCTTCCACAATGTCGACTTTATAAACAAGAGCATATTCAACAGTTTGATTTCACGTTTTCCGTTTTTCTCCCTAACAGTGTATAAGTCGATTATTCTGGTACCGACATCTTGTCCCATTTCTGACAATCTAAAATCGATAGCAAACAATAAATGTAAAATAAAATGACAACGCATACATAGTCCATATTCAAAGGTTTTACTTATTCTGTAATTCTGGTACTGTATAGACACGATTGAGACAATATTGTACGAGCTCGGAGAACAGAAGAGCATAACAACTCAAGGCGACTTCACCTTTCCCACGACTCAACGGCTTATCTAAAATACTGGGTTTTACTCTGGATGACATTCTCCTAAAATTACACACACACACACGTTAGATTATTGAACACTTACAAAATTGACAAAGAAATATGTATCGATAAATACAGAATATTACCTTCGGATTTGTTAAGTAAATATGAATATGAAACTGTACGTCAATACTCACGAAAGCAATGTAAAATGACAGCTGCCTGAATACTCTGTTTAACGACCATATACCGAATATTTACATGCTTCGCATTTAAAAACAAACATTTATAAATTAGGTCTGATGATGCGTAATTTGCTTTATAAATACTAAAAAATTTTAAATCAATGTTTATATTTCGCGTAACAATGGTCTCGAGCTTTGACAAGGTCAAACAATTACGGCTCTTTCTGTTATTTTTATATATGTAAACATATGTATGTAAGCGCCCGATGTGATATCTAATTCTCGATATGCATGATTCTACGTTTCATTGCATGTTTTTTTTATTCCAAATCATATTGTACATTTTCCTTATTCCTCTTGTTATTATTCATTTGTTGTGGTTTCCGATGTGGTTTCCACGATAATAATTTGAGTGACTAATCAAACACTGCATATTTATAAATATATATGTATATATGTATGTATTTACATTTCTGGAATTAAAAATTGTTACAAAATCACTGCGAATCGATGCTCTACTTCTTCTTATAAACGGATTCTTTCACACATTGCGATCACGTTCATGATAATCGTTGCCACGAAAATCGCGAATATAGAATATCTATATATTAGTATGATAGTTCATGTAGACTTTTTTCGATGGATGGAATTTTCGAGTGCCAGATGTTCTTTATTTCATCATCATCATCATCATCTACAGCCACTCACCATCCACTGTTGGATGAAGGCTTCTCCAACACACTTCCAGTCGTCTCTGTTTTCCGCAACTCTCATCCATCTCACCCTACACATTTTCCTAATTTCGTTTACCCAACTTTCCTGCGGTCGTCCTTTTACCCTTTGCATTGCTTCTTTTGTCCATTCTTCTAGTCACGTAGCCCGCCCATTGCTATTTCAATATCTTTACTCTATCGACTACCCTTGTCATACTTCTCATCCACGTGTTCCGCTTACTGTATTTCTTCGTTATGCCAAGAATACAGCGTTCCATACTTCTTTGAGTGCATTTGACTTTGTGTAGCATCTTGGCGTTCAGTGTCTAAGTTTCACAAACATACATCATCTTTATCTATGCTCATGTAAAGAAAACACTACCCATTAAGGTCTGTTCATACCTATCCAGCATGACCCGTATCCTGCAGGTGTCATGCAAGTGCGGATAGTATTCTTTGGTACATTCTGTATGGACGCGCATGAATGCGTAAATGCGCATGCGCGAATGGAGTATGAATACGTCCATATAATGTACCAAAGAATACTATCCACACTTGCATGATACCTGCAGGATACGGGTCGTACTGGATAGGTATGAACAGGCCTTTATTGGTCACTAGGATTTTAGAGTTAAAAAATAAGAGCTCTGTGTTATAGTACGGTCAATAGTGACAGTGAACAGAAGGTTCAGTGATTATTCCGCATAAGCGATCTCGCGCACGTCACTAAAATCTCGATCACGGAACATCTGGTACCCAAATACTCCGTCAATCGAAAGCTTCACACGCGGAATATTGTACTAACGAGAACTCGAGTGGCAGATGTTCCACGATCGAGATTTTAGTGACTTTATTTATTTATTTAATATACTTAGGAGTGGCGGCAAAGCCGATAGACCCAAGAGGTTTGATTTATACATATTATATCAATTTATACATGACAGACTTGCGCGACAATTTATACAGACTTGCGCGAGATCGCTTTTTGCGGAATAAAGGTCTGTTCATACTTAACAGCACTGCACGGCTTCAGCACTGCACGACTTCGTTTCAAATATGTTATTTTATTGCATTTCTATTCATATCTACCTACACGTCGCGGTCACGTCACGATTACATCAATTTGGCCGAGTGTAAGGCAAAATCGGCTTACTTATACATTACAGGCGATGACGATACGGCGCAATATTGCTTACGTCGTATTGTCGAGTACTTGCAATATGAATGCATACACGTGCATTCGTAGCTACGCATCAGAATACAAGTCAGCAAAAATGTTTCGACGTTTATCGAACGAAAAATTATGTATAATCGCACTGTTGTTGGAAGAAGAAGCTCAAGAAGGCAATAAAAAAGCACGGAGGCGTTTTGATGTGCATCCCATGTTAAAAAAAAGAAAAACCGAAGGAGAGTTTTGGACACTGTATAAGCAGCGTGTGGATGATGAACAAAATTTTTTTAAATGTTTCCGTAAAAAAAATTTTTAAATATTTGCGCCAAAACCATATCGAAAGATTGAACAGCTGTCAATTGTCACTATCGATAATTGATCCAAAACAGCAAAGCGGCAGACTCATGGCACGCAATTCGCGTGTATATTTCCACGATGGCCAAAAAAACGGATACGATACGTTGACGGATGTTGCTGTAAGGTATGAACAGGAAATGTCGGGTACTGCTGTAAGCCTGCCGTGGCGTAAACGTGACGGTTGGTATGAATATACCCATACAAAATGTACCAAAGAATACTTTTCATACGGCCGGATACCTGCTGAAGTCGGTACGTGCTGACTAGGTATGAACAGACCTTAATCCTTTCACCGAACAGAAGTACCATAGAAGGCTTCCAAGATGTTAAGCTTTGGCTTAAAAATCTGATGTAAATGAACACAATAAGCATAGCGATATTTGTATTCGTATTTGTAGACGACCGAGCGGCAAATAGAGCATTTTTAGCGTATCGTCAGTGTGTAACGCATGGGTAAAGCGTGCAATCGCGGTTAATCATCGAATGTCATGGGCGTATTTGCTGGTGCTATGTGGCCGTTTCCGGCGATAACAAGAACGCATACGCTCCGCCTCGGAGTGCCAGTCCGAACATGAGGCGAGTGACGTCACGGCGCGAGAGCGAGACGCGGCTATCGGAGAGTCGCGCCGTCTCTTTCTAGGTCGACAGCCGAGCTCTATCCGAGCCGGGAGCCGGGAGCCGAGAGCCGAACGACAAACGACAAACGCCAAACGGTCGCCCGAGTCGGCCCTTCGCCGTTTCGACGATTCGACCTCCGTTCAGGTTTGCACTTGGCTTCATTCGTTCACACTCTTCAGATCGGTTCGATTATCTACCCGCTACAGCTGTATATGTGTCGTTTCAGGAGCCGAGCCGAGCAGTGCAGAGGTAGAACCGCCATCGCCATCGCCATCGCCATCGCCTATCGCCTATCGCCCAGGACATGAACGCCACGGAAGTCGCCAGCTCGCCTACTACCGCGTTCGGTTAGTTCCATTCGACGATGTGTGGTGTTCGATATTCGCAGTTTGCCCTTTGCACTTTGCGGGGGCTCCACGTTGTCGGCTGCAGTTGCAATTGTCACTCAGACAGTGGCGCCATCTCTCCGTCCGTTTTTGTCCCGACTTTTTTCGCGGCTTTTCTGTCGCCTCGTGATTGGTCGATTCTGGCGCCAAAATTGCTCACCTCGTGTGCTTCCCTTTGCTAATTATATCCTACCCTTATTTCCACTTTTTTTTCTACTACTGTCAATTTTGTTCCAAGCATGGAAGCAAATAATTTAATATAGTCAAAAGTTTTTCCTTATACAAACTTCCTTATGAGTGCTAAAATATATATACATATGTATTGAACTATTAGATCATCTTTCAATGGAAATTAGTTTTATTTTTTATTATTCACGAGTAAATTTTATAAAAATAGTTGAATCGATTACTAAAAATTTAATTTATTATATACTAGATAGCGTTTGTTCGAGCGAATACACCTTCAAAGTACTCGAATCTTTTCCAAGACTAGTCTACGATCTAAATTACTATACTATTAGATGGTATACTAAATTTAGTAGTGTTAAATCGAAGACTAGAATGTATATCACACATTCATTTATATGCACGGTAAACCTCGGTTATTAATAATAGCTAATAGTAGCAATAGCGGCTCGTGAGATGGGCTGCAGAGATTATTCAGGCTGTAATAGCTCGTTGTGATCGAATGAAAAGAAAAATAGCTTGAATATGTACTATACTGGGAGGTTCGCAGCCCATGTGGACGACAAAAATAGCATGCATTTGTACTGTACTGGGAATACTGCAGCCCTGCAGTCCAATGCACGAGCCGCCACTGGTTATTATTAATTAAAATGCTCGAGATCCCATAAAATCTGGATAATCGAGAGTTCGGACCTTCATTCAATCTTGTATTAAAATATGAATGAACTGTGTTACAATATATTCTTTGATATCGAAAGGTTTTATGTACCAACTACTCCTTATCTTATGAAAGTTATAATCAGAAGTTAATTGGAGACAAGAATCTTGTAAAAAGTAAAAAATGGTAAAAAGATACCATCTAACATATGTAGGATAGAAAAGTTTGTACTAGAGTGATTGCCAGTATCAATTGTCTTGATATAGTAGACTAAAATATATGTAATTGAATAATGTAAAATACTTCTTTACTGTTTTTTAAATCCATTAATTTTCTTTTTAAATATTCATATTCATTCAAATTTTATAATTTTGCAATATTATGGTGCCGACTGACTCACTCTATGCAATACTCACGAGCATATTGTCAAAAAGTAGTAATTTTGAATTATTTAAATTTTATTGTTACAAACAATGTTCACATTGATCACTCTTTTCAATTTTTACTCAGAAATATTGGATGACAAGGTTGTGTGTGCTTATTCTTTATTAAAAACGAAGAAAATAATACATTATTTGTTATCCAATTTGTATAAAGGTAGAAAGGAAGCTGATGGGTTTGAATGAATGAAAATTCTTTAAAATTATTATGAGAAAATTCGCTAAATAATTAATTATTCGTATTTTGAAGCAATAAATAATTACAATCAATAAAAAAAGCACCTGACTATTGATTACTACGCCCACATTTGGCACAACAATATTAGATTTTGAATTAAAGACTGCAAAAGCCATACATTTTTATTTTTGATTTTTAAATGCTTTTTATTATTACGAAATTATGTTCACAATACATCTTATATCTATTTTAATAGCTACTGATCTACTGATCATTTTCTATTTTAGAATTTCAGTTTAATTTGGTTAGTTATCATAGTATTATATTATTCTAATGTTAATATGTACAGCATAATAGGAAAAAGAGCTCAAAAACCTATTTACAATTCTTAATAAATGCTCATAATACATCTAATACATAATATTTATTAAACACTCTCTAAAGTCGATGACCTAAAGCAGATTGTGTTTAGGTAATCTGTGTAGAAATTTTTATAAACGCTTATATCCATAGAGGTAGAATGCATAGAATGGTCATTGTTAACAAAAGTATCGTCTGAAAGCGAGCCATCGAAGAGAGAGACGGAAAGTCAGAAGAGAGACGAGAGAGAGAGAGACGAATTTTAGCAAACAATGAACAAACTCTGCCGCACAGAGTTTTTGTAGCAACATTTTTGGAGGCTGAGAGCGATTCTATGCATTCTACTTCTATCATATTCGAATCATTGGGTCGAACTGCCCTTTTAAGTAAATAAAAAACGTGATTTTGTGTTGCTCAGTGTATAAGGCGATACAAAATGAACGACACCGACATACAAAAGATAACACATTAAGCTTCTAATTTCAATATGATAAAAAGATTAATCAAATACCTCAAATTCCTCCATATTAAATTTCAACAGAATTTGTCAACAATAAACTGTAATAAATATTCTTTTCTTTCCAGGTTATTATTCGGTGCGTCCCCGCGAAAGACCCCTTCCTGCGCCACGGAAGTGGAATTATTACAAATTAGAAAGCGAATCGTCGCAAGATGAATCCGACGGGAGTGAAAGTGCTCTTAGTGTGCAGGGCAAAGAAACTGGTATGAATGAAACATTTTAAAAATGTGTCATTGAAAAAGTGTTATTAACGTACTGTATCGGCATAATAATAATCCAAGTATATACATATATATATTCATTTAACACGTTTTAGCAGCTAATCATTCCTAAATAATCAACAGCGTGCACCCACTAAATTTAACAGGTCGATTGTTACTACGGGTATTGGTAAATATAGGCTTGTAGTACTCGTAGATTGGTGTCCGGCTGTCGCAGTATTTGATCTTCGTCAGAGTGAACTTTGAAATTTGACCCCGACGGTCTTATTTATCAACGACTCTTTTGTGTGCCAGTGAACGTATAATATTATAGTTATTTTGTAAATGTTTTTTTTTTTTTTTTGTATGTGTTTGTTCAATGTTTTAACATGTGTTAACGGCAATGCCAATTCTTCGGAAACAACACTTGACTCTAGTAATTCGAATGTAAAATTTTAAATGTTTATTCATTGAAAGTCATATAACATTGAATTGAATTTACTTTTGTCGTCAAGTGGCGTTAATATTGGAAAAGTTGTATATATTTATATCTATTGTTTGCATAAGCTTTCATTTTTGCTTGCATAATACATTGCATCTATTAACATTTATTCATAAGAGTTGGCTTGTTATACAGATTTAACTGTTGTATGTATTCTATTAATGAAAATAAGGTCGGAGTGAATTAATTTCATGATTTTGATGGTGAAATTTTCTTCTTAAAATTTGCTGCATAAATATTAATGAATCTTTAATGTTTATTCTTTGCATTTTACACGCAAATATGCCTGCCAGACTTCTCAGAACATGATTCATCATGTCGACTTGTCTTTGCTTGTCGAGTGTGTCATTTATACCTGTTCAAACAAGAATGTTTACTATTTACATACCTTATTCATTTCAGTCACCCTTTTTATTACTTCGCCTTATTGTCATTGCTTGAATAGAAACTGGTGATGCATAATAATATTTATATTGTTATTAATTAGTTAGTATAAATATTTTATGAACAAAAAAAAAATTGAAAATTTGACTAAAAAAAAAAACAAACAAGTATTACAAATAAAAAAGAAACAAAAAAAATCGCGACAAAAATAATTTGTCAAAAAATTTTGAGACAAAGTCAAATTTCATATAAATTTGCATGTATCAAAAATTGATACATGTAGAAAAAAAAATACAAACATTACTAAGTAATGAATAATAAAAAAAAAAAAACACATTTTGAAGTGAATATAAATTTTTGTAAACCTTCATTCATAATATTTGCCAAGTGAAATGTTTATGAATGCGGGTCATCCAAGGATTGTACACGGAAACTGTTGAAACGTGACCGTATATATTCATTTGCTATACGTGTGATTGTAGATCTGGCGAAAGATACCAGCGATACAGCCTGGTCGAGCGATGAATCCGTCGTAGAGTACGAGGTGGTCTCCTCGAATGAAGAGCGAGACGATGTGCCGATGCAGATGATCGACGGTAACGGATCATCGGACACCGAAGAGGTGAGCAAAGTACCCTCCCCGTCAGATTCATTCTAATGGATGCTTGATGGTTTTTATTATCCTTCTTAATCTGTTTTGTAGGATTTTATAGCGACGACGGTTATCAGTATAACCATGCTGAATGAGGGTGATATGGCTTCGGCCGATACTGAGGATTCGCTGACCGCCGCCTCGACCGATTCCGAGATTAGCCCCTTCGACTATTGGATTTGTGCGCAGTGTCGTAACACCAACAACAATCCCATGTTTCGCTATTGTGAAAAGTGCTATAAGGTTTGTATTATATTATATTTATTTTATAATATTGATACGTATAATATATTTCTCTTTTGATTTTTGTAAATATATAATTTTGATATTAGTTTTTGTTTTCAGTTCTGTTCTGTTTAGCTCTTTCTGGTTAGATTATTTACCAAATTTAATTATAAAACCGAAAAAGGCCAACTTGGTCGTACAAAAGCGTATAAGCTCCTTATTTATAATCGAAAATTAGTTACTAATTAGGTTTTGGATATGGTATTTAAAATTTTTCATTTGGTTGGACATTTTTCAGTGTTCAAGATCTATTAATTTTTTTTTTTAATTCAAAATCGCATAACCATATGGTCGAAATGGGGTAAGATTTAACTGTACATTGAGAAAAATACTTTGTATCTTAAAAAAAATGTTTAAATTATTTTCGGTGCATTAAACAATCTCGTATTGTGCATCGAATAAAATATTTTGACATTATAAAGTGACCGTTATAAAATATCTAAACTCAACTGTCTAAAGTGTTTACTTTTGTTTCTCACTAGTGAAATGTAATGTTAAATAAATAAAACCAACCCTAACTTAACCTAACCTGACCAAATCATAAATAAATGAAACCTAACCATTCGTTGGTTCGTATTTTGGTATTCGCAACGTTGCCGATACAGTTCATCTGTCATTTTAATGCACATTTCATCCACTTTTTAGTAGCAAATATTTTTTTCTATGATCAAAGCAAACTGTCTAATGCAATCTGTATCCGTCTTTTAGAAATGCACACAAATTTTTTCAAGTGCTTTTTTTCAATTCAATTAACTGTCCAGTTCAGTCCAAAGTCAAAATATTTGTTTTTTAGTATTATTTGTACTTAAAAATAGAATTAAAGTTATTGGATTAATAACCTGATACTGGGGTCTACCTCACGGAACCGAAAGTGAAAAGGTCGAAAAGGCAAAGATCGAAAATCGAACGATCAAAAAAAAGGGTGCATGGTATGTGTATATAATATATATCAGTGGCATGCGGTGAAATTATCTCTCTTTTTGTCATACAGCCTTGTTTAATGTGCGCGCGCAGGATACGGGAGGAAACGTCTGTTCCTCTTGTTCCTGTTGTATCCTGCTCGCACAAATTAAGTGAGGATGTACGACGCGGGAGAGAAAGAGTTTTACCGCACGCCACTGATATATATACTAAGCGTTTTTCATATGTATGCATGATAAACGAATATTTTCGACTTTTTCACGGTCACCCCCTGATACTATATACTTTATTCTCATCATTTGGAATTTACTAAAAATGTGACTAATCTATATATGTATGTAAATGACATTCATACTCTCAATAGTATTAAAAGTTTATTCGATTGTACCAAAAATGAAAAAAAAACCTTTTGGTATTCGTAACTATTCGTATTCTTTTGGCCAGAAAGAGTTAATATATAGAACAATGAACTTTTCTTCTTTCTTAATTTTTAATGTGACTTTTCTGTCTTAGGTGCGTAAAGACTTCTTTCCTCCTCGTCCAAAACGTAAACGACCTAAGTCTAAGAAATGTAAAAAGCCAAGACGTCGTGGTAATTCAAGTACCGGTTCATCGAATGATAAGATGAAGGCGGTACTTGAGGAGCCTGAAAGTAATACTGTCCAAATCAGCGGTAATAGTAGTAGTTCACCACCCAAACTAGATTTCCAAAATATCGTAGTCCCTTCGTCGATAAAGGGCAAGACTTCAGTTAGTCAAACAGTGAGTACAAATCCATCGACCAGCGCACACTCGGTGGATAGTGTGGAGAGCGTACAGTCTGAAAAGAACGAATGGAAAATCATTCGAGAGAAGAGCGAAAGCGATTCTGAAAGCCGTCGTCGGAAATACTCCGAGACGGACGTGAACGATGACGTAAGCGCAAAGCGAAGAAAGACGGACGAGTGCGATATAACTGTGATAAAGAATGTAAATAAAAATTTTAGTTTTGACGTCGATCCCTTGTTAAATTTAAGCCAAACAACCCCCATTAACGATTCGGTGTCGTCGTTCAGCCAACCGCTGTTTCCGACTTTCGTCGACCCACCTTCCAAATCGTTCAGCGATCCCGCCCTCACTTTCAGCAAAGACGATATCGATTTACTACACGCAAAGTCTGATCATTTTTCCGATATCGAGTCTGATCTGCCGGCGGGCAAAGGTGTCGGTTCGCTCAAACGACAAAATAGCAACAGCTCCGACTCGGACAAGTGCATCACGTGCTTGGCCGAGCCCAAGTCGGGCGTGTTTGTCCACGGGCGCATCGCTCACATTTGCTGCTGCTACAAATGCTCGGTGAAGGTGTGGATGAAGACGAAACGCTGTCCCATTTGCAATTGTAAAGTTAGCAATGTTCTCAAAGCTTTCGTCATCTAATTCAGTGCGTGGAACGGTGTAGTATGCCAACAAATGTTATTCAGGTTGTTACCCACAGCGCAGCTAAAGACACTGAACTTGCTGTGCGTCATCCCGTTTCAGCTCCTCTTCTTTTAGAACGTGCCCGATGTTTTTCTTCTTTTTTATTTTTAAACATTGATAATAAGATTGAATACAATCTTACTAATTTTTTTATCGCCGATGATTAAAACGTCTTTTTTATGCAATATAATATACTAAGCATTTTGAATTGATTATTTTCTGTTCATTTTTGGAGATCAAGTTTTAGCTAAGCTCCAAATTAATCAGAATTAATGTAAAATATTTGTCAATTTCAATAATGCAATAGGTTTTTTCATGTGGTTCTGACGATAGATTTTTGTTAGGCCGATATTTCACACTGATTATAATCGGGGAAAAAAATGTAATTATTCGGTTTGTTTTGCTTTAATTACTCATATATGTAATATATTATTAGTTTCGAAGTGTATGCTTTTGTAAATTTTTTTTCCGGGACCATTATAGATTTAAGTTCAATTAGTATTAGTGTTTTACAAAAAAAAAATTATATTAAAGAAATCCTGAATATTCTTTCCACCGAATTGTTGACCTGTAAAATGTATAGAGATCTATATTTTATTTATAAACTTTTTGAGTTATTAGATTGTTCGAATATATTATATTTAATATGCTTGTTATTTTTTCTAACATATTCTTAATTTATTTGAATGGAAAAGAATTTTTAGGTGATTTTAAATGGAAATGTTTGGAGAACGCTCGACGTCGTCCGTTTCGGAGAATTTTGTGATTCTCAATGTTACCCACATTAAGGAGCACCTTCTGGTTTTCTAAGATGGACAATTTGCGTTTTTCTAACTATATGAAAAAGTGACAAATGCATTTTTTTCTGTATGTAGTATGAATGAGAATTTAATATTAACTAATTATAATAATAAAAAAAAATGCCTTCCGTTTACGTTTAATAAATTGGTTAATGGTGCTGGATTAAATTCAGTTTTGTTTTTCGTTAATATACATGCATATAATACCGAGCGCTGAATTTTGGTAGTGAAAATATCATATGAAAATTTCATAAGCACTTTGCTGTCACTCGATTGATTCACAAATCATTTATTTTTTTTTTTATCATATCACTTTCGGCAGATTTGAACTATGTAGATCGTAGAGCGGTGCATTTATGTTAAATTTTAATTTATTCAAACTATTTTGTAAAATATAATTTATTCGATGAACGCGATGATTTGTACAATTATTTATATTGGGTATGCTACCGTTGCAAAGGGTGTGTATTATATTATTTTTATTATAAAGTTCAGATCTGCTGATCTTGATGTGTGTAATAAATTATTGTATTCGTTGATAGTCTTAAAATGATTTGTGAAAGTCGTACGACTTAATGCTTACTATTTTAATTTTATTGATGAAACTTCAAAACTATTGTAATATGTTTGTAATGGCCATCCCCCCCAACATCAGGGGTAATGAAAAGAATTTCAACTAATAAACATAAATATTTTTTCCAGGTAAAAAAACGTATTTAAATTTGTATACCCCTCAACCTATAAAACTAGCCCTCGGCTGATCAATACACAATTCCCAAATCCTTCTCTGTATATTTTACACACTCTTGGGTACCATTCCCCTGTCCATCTTGCATCTATTATCTTAGCCACATGATCCATTGCTATTCATCTCCTGCACCATACAGCTACTCTTGTCATTCTCATCCATGTTCCGTTATACCTAGCCTAAAATGTTTCCTACTAGTCAAACTTTTACAATAATTATAAATTGAAAATTAGACTTACTTAAACATTCATCTTTATATAGTACATGGTTGTTGAATTGCTCAAGCATACATCAAGTACATCATCAATGGTAGAACATTGATTAAAAATCTTCAAAAGTTGAAGATTTACAATTATTAATAGCTTATTATCTATTAAGACAGTAGGCATAGTTGATTTCCCCATACATATGTTTATGATAAAACTAAATAAAAGATTTTAAAAGTACATTTATGTTCTTTTAACCTTTTGAGTGCTGACGTCTTTTCTGTTAGCCCGCCACGCTGAAAATTTCGCTTACATTTTCAACTAGAATTATTTAGAAATCTAATAGAAAGCGGGTATAAAAATTGTAGCTAATACAAACAAACCCTAGATAACTACCGCCGAGAATTTCGAGTTTTGTAAAGTTGTGTTTAGTCGCTAATATATCTTGCAACAATATAAAATAAAGAAAATAATGAATGAAATGGTTTTTTCCAAAACCAGAACTACATACATCTTCTACATTGTTGTTAAAATGTAATGCTCACAATCTAAAATACTCGGCAGCCAGGGATTTCCATTGGGAATTTCCGCTATGGTTATAAATTCAGAAATTCTGGTGTAAACGAGTCTTTATAAACATTAAAAAATGGATGACACTGATTACACGAACCATGTTCAATGCATTTTTTTTCAATGCTACCTGGAAAGGATTATCTGGTAGTATTCTTGTTTACTTTGTACATGCTCAAAATACAACGCATATCGGCGTTATTCAGGCCCATAGACTTGTTGGCAAAACGCCGATCGGCGTTGGTCAGCATTCAAAGGGTAAAAGTAGGGACTGCTTCAACTAGTATTGTTACAGTTTGCTACGAATGTATGTGAATAAGCGCTGGTATTCAAAGTACATAATTATCACTAGCATATACATATAGTAATAGTAGAGAAGATTGAATTTCACAATAATACACAAGCAGTGAAATTTGAACTGATCTTGTACCCACGAGTTTATTGTGTCCCAATTGTGGTCGCTTACAAGGATTTCGTATGAAACTTACTGTACTAACAGCGAATTTGAGCTGAAATTATGTATGTATTATACTGATGCATTCATCTTGATAGTTCACTGTGAGTCATGTGACAAGTCTCATCTTGCACCAGTTGCATCTGCTGCCGATTCTGTTCAAAGTTGAAGACCCGTCGGTGTATGTTCGACTTCCATTCACCTTTTCACCATTTCGAATGGTGTTTTATCAATGGAATTTATGCATATTTTAGTGAGCTCGTTGGTTCTGCGAGAACACGCGTCCTGCAGACCGTTGAGAAGTTTTAAAACAGAATTTCGTGCAGCAGTGCGGAACTAAAGCCAATTAAAATTGAATACAGCCGCTGTATGGTCGGGTCAGATTACGGTATCGATTCCACAGTTCTTTAACACCAACCGAGCTCAAAAACACCCGTCTTTTAACGTATTCGTTACTGCAATTAGGAAATGCAAATTGAAATCTTAATATTGAGCTACATGATGACTAAAGACACGTATTTTGGGCACTTTGCTATTGATGCTAAAATTCGGAATAGATGCTAAAATAACAAACAAAAGTGAAATTTGCATAACATTTATAAAATTAATAGATATTTTAGAAGGTTCTTCCTATCCCTTTGCCCATTTATTATGTGAAGAAATTGAGGGGATAAAACAGAGCTTGCAGTTTACCATTGTCGGTGTTTTTCCTGTCGAAACCAAGCAACTGCTTTTGTCTACTACTGTAAATAGTAGCCAAAAGTGTGGATGCTGAAAGGTATTTTAGTAAATACAATATAATTGTTACCGATCGTCGCACAAATCTCAAAAAATAATCTGTAGAAATATGCTGCATGTTGAGTTTTAATAAATTTTAATTCGTATTATATTTTTATATTCATATTTTTTGTCTTTTTATTTTTATATTCATGTTTTTTTCATTGAAATTTTAATTCCAAAACATTTTTGAATTTTTCTATTATTTTTTAATTGTCGTGTTGTCTTTAAATTGTATATATGTATGGCTCTTAACCTTTTCGAAGTCACGGTGCACTTTTGATGGAAAAACTGTAACTAAAATTACCCTTAACAAAATGGAATTTATTACTAACCTCTTTTAGGTTTCACTTACGATTACAATTCAGGAAAAAGTTTGCCTCTTATCCGATCGTTTTCATACTTTGTCATATTGCTCATTTTGGTCATCAATATAAGTAAATGGAGCCTCCGCCATTACGATGGTGCAAATATATCGTGTAAGACGCGTTTGTAATTTGCCCGCCGACATTCTATTTGACGTTAATCGCCCTAATTTTAAGTGAAGGAAGCATATCTACTTTCCGAAATCCTGTCAATTTTACCACCACCAGATGAATATGAATAATGAATATGAGTTAGGGGCAGTGGCGTAACTAGAAAAAAATGTTCCGCATTCAAAATTTACCAAAAGGCCCCCCATTTATTTTCCATTGAAATAAATAAACTTGCAAATTATAGTTGTCCTTCTTAGCCTATAGGTAAATTTGAAAATTCTGCAATTACATCTTTTAAAGACATTTTACGAACTTCTTCATGCTAATATTGCAAGTTCGCAGAAAAAGTGGAATTTTTTTATACATACTTCTACCTGTTTTCAATTAGGGTGAATTGCTTTTCTTGTGTTTTTTTTATTTATAGCCTTTTTTATTTATTTTTAATAGACGTATTAATATTGGGAGATCCTCCCGAAGGCTCTCCCGACCCTAAGGGCCGGGCCGCACCGCTCAACTCGCGAACAACTTGGTTGAGGGCGACCAGACCAATGCATGCAGGTAGATGGGACATACCACACTCGTCAACTTGTTTGTCGCACACATTTCCATACATTTAGTCGGCCGACAAAGTTGCACGGTGCGGCCCGGCCCTAAGGGCTCGCAAGCACCGCATACCCCCGCGTCATAGTAGGTACGCCACTGGCTAGGGGTGCTGAGTTTTTTTCGCATGTTTGAAAGTATCTAAAAAAATCATGTGCCACGTCCCACGTGCCAGTGTGTTTTCGCCCTTAGTCAGATCGATCCCCAATGGTGACTTCACAGCAAAATTCGTCGACGATATCGACGTTTATCTGTTTGTGCTTAAAGAATACGCAGGAATATTGACTTTTTATACCTTCTTATTAGTCTGAGAAAAGAGCTAATTGGATTACATGCGATGTGCCTATGAAAGGTTGTTATTTGAACTTTGACCATCCACATAAAGTCCCATGGTGCTTTCTTAATTGAACTATTATGCTTCGATTATATACATGCATACAGAACGAGCGTAGAATCAACGGTCGTGAACGAACAGTCGTGAGCGATTTGTCGGTGAACGACTTGAACGTAGTGTATACCTGAGAAGTCTTATTCCAAAAAACTAAAATATATTATGTACATTATTCCAGAAACCCTCGGCAGTTTCCCTAATATTTACATTTATTTACCCCTTCAAGTTTTTTTTTTTTGAAAACTGACAAAAGTTTCAATCACTTGATTCTTTCAAAATAAAATTATCAAACGATTTATTATTTTATCATCATCTAATATATAATTTCGAAAGAGACTTTGTAACTATGTAAGGCTGGGGTGGGAGCATCGAAAACAAATCAAAATTTATTTTTTTCGATTCAAATAAAATTAATAAAAAAAACAAATGAATGTTTACTATTAGTTTTGCCATGTTTAAGCGGTTTATATTACAAATACCGAGCGAAGCCGGGTAAAACCACTAGTACTAAATATAATACATAAGTAGGAATAAAGATAGCCTTTTCATGGCTCTTGGAAAACTAGCTTACCTCTGCTATTCACTATACATATTTAAGAGTATTCCGTCACATGACTCATATTTGCTCCTATTAATAGACGAACATGTATCTTGTTTCTACATTAGCTGAGCCAATAATCAGGGTTGAACACACTGCCTAGCCAAAATCAAATGCAAAAGTCGTTTTTTTATTATTATTTTTGTGCGCGAAAGCGTAAAAACTTTAAGTGATCGCACGGCAGCTCAAGGCCAAATGTCTTTAAACTCTTCTACATGTCTTGGTCTGCCTACTTCAGAGACTTTTTTGCAAGTTTGAAGCCACACATGCCAGATGATACAGCGTCAATATGACGGATGAACGAATTCGATCTGGTTGTATGGGAACGCATCTGCACAACAACAATGGACCGGCCACGAAATTGCTTTGACCTGGCTACATGGATTAATCCTTCATTTTTCGGCTACGTGTTGTAGGAGTACGTTCCACTGTGAAATTTATGACATGTTAACTAAATTCAAAACCTTGGATTTGTTTATTCGGCGGAAACGAGAAGCAGCGTGACGGATTGTGATTCCTAAGTAGATAGGAGATTCGACTCGAAGTAACCTCTGTATGGAAATGTCGCTCGTGCGGTACTCTTGTATGCAATTCTTGTCATATCCTGTAACATATTTCGAGGATATGAAATCTTTGTAGTGACTAACTATAATAGATACTTTCATCAGTGGCGGCTCGTGAGAATTCATAGGGGGGGGGACTGCAGAGATTAATTGGGCTGTAGTACCGGTGATCAAATTCAGACAAAAATAGCATGCATATGTACTATACTGGGAGGTCTGCAGCCCTGCATCCCATATGGATGGCAAAAAAGCATGAATTTGTACTATACAGGGAGGGCTGTAGCCCCGCAGCCCATATAGATAAGCAGCCACTGACTCATACTACACAGAATCTTATAGCTCCATAAATCAGCAGTTGAGAAGGTCTATAAAACACGTCTAAGTACTCAATATTATTGTTCTGTATACTTAATTAGATGTTACATTATATGTATATGTATATATGAGTACTTAAAAGTGAATCAAATGCTTAATAATAAGCCAGCAGCATGGCTCGGTGGTTGCCGTGATACTGAGTATTTTTTTTAAGTATTTATTCCGAGTATAATCTTTAATGCTGCTGGCCAGACTTGGATATTTGTGACTCCAAGTTGATCGTTTCCTTTCAGAGTTTGTCAATATATTTGATTTCATTGTTGAAGGGGTTCCTCTATTAAATTGCCAAAAACCATCCTATCCACAATGTCACCACTATTTGAATATGATTTTAAAAATTTATCATCTATATTCTATAACATATGTAGATTCCTCGCTAATTTTCTTATATATAGTATCTGTTTATGCTTATATGTCTGGTCACAGTGATGCGTTAGAGTATTCTGTCACTGTGGCTAATATGTAAATAAATAAATATAAAAATCCTTGAATAATTTTACATAAACCACCATTGTTTTTGATTCTCGTTCACTCGTCCAATAAATAAAATAAGACGGATCTGGAGCAGCTTGTATGAATTGCCTTTTGATTTATCTACCTTCAATCTTAAGAGGGCTGGACACCAGCGCTTTGTCCATACAAACGTATTACACTTCTCCTTTCTCAATTATGGCACTAGAGAAATTATTTTTTAATATGCTATAGATATCCACCATAGGCATGTTTCTGTTTTTGATTAGTTTTTTTTTATAGGAGCTAGGAGCCGCCAAACATCTATAAAATTGCCTCTTTTTTACATCCACGAAGAGTCCAACGTGCTTATTTAACGGTTGATTTAAATAAAAAATACGAGGACAAAAACATAGAAAATATCTTTCTCATACCGTTGATGAATTTTTTTTTAAATTGGTCCAGTTTCGGAGAAGAAAACTGGAGAATGCGAAACCTCGATTTCGTCGATTTAAAATACGTATTATCTGGTCGAAGCGCAACTGTCGCATTCACTCAATATATATATTGATATATATTGTCGCATTCACTCAATATACATATATATCGAAGAAAGGAACGGCAACAAAATTAAGGTTTCGGGTATACAGGCCTCTTAACAAACAACCATAGATTTCAATGGGGCGGCGGCTCGTGAGAATTCCCAGAGGGGGGGCTGCAGATACGAATCAGGCTGTAGTAGCTCGTTGATCATACCGGTGATCAAATGCAAACAAAAACAGCATGTATATGTACTAAACCAGTGGGGCTGCAGCCCCACAGACCACATAAACGACAAAAATACCATACATATTTACTATACTGGGAGGCTGTAGCCCGCAGCCCATATAGTCGAGCCGCCACTGTACCTCATACACTTGCAGGCTTCAGCTGTAATAGAATAAATTAGCCGATCTGTTTTAGTTAATTAAGATCAGTTTTGATTTGAGGCTGTCGTTATTCGGACACGCCTCGTGGACAAGACAACGTTAAAAATTCATGGAGGACATGAGGTTTCGTGAACCGCTCGCATGGAGACGATCAATTATCCGGACAGCGCGCATGCACCTCATAGATCGGTTCCGCACCCCTTCACTACCCGTGTTCGCACTAAATTCGCCATTACAGTTCATCGAAACCGTGTGATCAGATCACTGAACATTCCCCTACGTTGTTCCATACGATATGGGTAATTAACTAATAAATAATATTCTACGACACGGAACGTTTGCGTATAAATTTCGCACTGAAAAAGTTAATTTATCTAATTTTCTTCGGACTCGAGCCTGTCTGGGATCTCGCTAGCTGCGTCTCTATCTGACTTGTTTATGCAGACGGAAAAGAGTGAGACAGATACAGTAAAACCCTTCATACATATGTATATTATATCTAGGTATATAATATGTACATGCATATATTGTAAGCGAAGGCGTAATGTTATTTTCTAGAAAGAGAAATTCTATAGGAAAGATTCTAATATAAATCCAAATAATCTATGTACATATTGCTATTTATTCCAAGAATACCGCAATAAAAACAATCTAAAGGAAAAGAAGGACGTTATTAATTTAATTATATCCTGCCCGAAAGGTCTAGTGTGTGTCTTGTCTTGTACAAGATGTTTCTCCTGTCTCCAGGGAGTAAAATTCAGCTATTGTGCTTCTCTGTCAGGTTTCGTGTCGTGAGTTAAAATGTTAAAGTACATATTGAAAATATATACATATGTATGTACATCAGTGGCGTGCGCTGAAATTCTCTCTCTTTTTGTCGTACAGCCTTATGGTGCTTACGGACTAAACCAACAACGATTTTGGGCCAACTTTTTAACCAGCAGTAGCGTACAAAATATCGAAATAAAAATTAAATTTTAAAATTGAAATTAAATATCAAAATCAAGCTAAAGAGCGAGATTGAGCTAAAATTAGATCATCGTTGATGTTTTGAATTACAACAATGTTTTGTATTACGACGATACGCATTTAAAACCAGAGAAATATTATAATTTCTCTGCTTACGAGCGAAAAAAAATATTGTTAAAGTCGTCACGAGATGTTACTGTATTTCCACGTGGATGATGTGCACAATTCATAAAAAAACGCGGTGACGGATGTCGGTGATTTGAAGGGTTTTTGTTCTTTCGTCGAAATAAAATTAATAATCACACATTATCTGATAAATTTTACCTCTGAAATGATTTAATTACTTGATTTATTTCGACGAGAGAAACAATTGAAGAATAAAAAAATCCGTTTGATGTGACCGACAACACCCCGGGTTAGCAAAAATCGTTGGATCACCCATACTAATACATGATATATTCTCAGTAACTGCGCATTACGGGGAAGTAAAAATAATAATTCTTTGGTTTTTTTTTTCGATCTTAGTGCGTATCTTCGTAAGTCAAAACATCTTCGACAAACAAAAGTCGAGGATTACCTGTATGTGATTGTTGATGATCTAATTTTAGGTCAATCTCGAAAATTTATTTAAATTGTGCATGTTCTGTTTTAACTTTCAATATTTAATTTTAATTTTAATATAATGATTATAATTTTATTTTGATACTTGAATTTAATTTTAATATAATAATAATAGTTTTAATTTTGATATTTAATTTCAATTATTAAATTTAATTTTTATTTCGATATTTTGTACGCTACTGGTTTTAAAAGTTGGCCGTTCGTTGGCTTGGTGCGTACGCACCATTACTTAATGTGCACGAACGGGATACAAGAGGAACAGCCTGTTCCTCTTGTATCCTGCTCGTGCACATTAAGTAAGGCAAAAATAGAGAGAATTTCAGCGCACGCCACTGATGTACATAGATCAGTAGCGTCGCTAGGGGCGTGCGGGGGGTGCGGTCCGCACCGGGTGACATCATTTTTGGGGTGACACCTAATTGTTCAAATTGAAAAACGCTAATTCAACATATTCGTTTTATGACGGTCCTCGAGTGGCTACACGCTTTATTGCAATTTCTGTATATATACAGCTTTCTATATTTATACAGCTACCGCGACATCCTTCTGGTGCAGCTATATATAGCATCAAATATGAGCCATAATTGGGTTTTGTTCGATTTCCTGAGAAATCAGTGTATGTACCTAAAGGTACATACACTGATTAATTAACTGATTCAGTCTAAGAAACAATCTATCCTCGATCTATCGACTGAATACAGTGGCGGCCTTACACCCGATGGCGCCCTCGGGAAATTTTTTCTAAACACCATTAGAAAGAACTTTCGCCTTTGGCTAAAGTTTTAAAAAATCTAAAATTTTTAATGGCTTTTGGCGCTCTAGTTTTAAATTTTAAAGCGCCTTTGTCGCATCGTTCGGCGCCCTAACTTATTTGGCACCCTCGGGCGCCGCCCTACCTAGCCCCCCCCCCCTAAAACCGGCACTGACTAAATATCAGGGTTTACACATTTCACCCCGATCGATCGGTTTTGTCAGTACAACTGTCAGTAGAGTTGTAAAAAAACATAGAGGAGAACAGAAAATAGGGATTAAACGTGGAAAAATTCAACCACTAAAATGTTTTTCCCGGAAGTAAAATGGTAATTTTCCCATCCATGCAGAAAATGAATGTATGATGACTAGGCATAGGCGCTGTGTATGCGTCAGCGCCGAAATAAATGGGATCCTATTGTCAATTTCTATTGTTAACCCAAAAGTTCGATTGTTTTGCTCAAAAAAAATGTATAAAGGTTTAAAAAATATATAACGATTAAAAACTTTAAAAAAAGAAGACACATATAAGGGGAGGTACCATTTCCTGTTAACTTAAAAAAATTACGTCGTATCGATAAGAATTTCAATAACCGATATTGGTGTTCAAAAAATCCCCAAAATACACAGCCACACACACATTTTTTATATCTACATATATCATGAAAATGTTATCTGTGGTCGCTTCTGAGTTTGAATCAGTCAAAATCTCAAGTTCTAATTTTCGCATGATCAAAAAACTTCATCTATTGTTCCTACGTACATACATAGATAAAGTAAAAATAAATGCTTAAAAATAAAACTTATATAATATTTCTTTCGGCCCATCAATATTTATTGAATATAAATATGTACATACCTGTATTCAATCCTGAAAAATACATGCGTATATACATATGTATGTATGTACATAGTTTATCAGTTTATCTAGTTATCACATGTACTTATATTTTTTTATACTTTCTTTCAAATGCACCTGCAGGTCTCTGATAATATGCGACATGGTGATTGTGCAAATACTCTACTACATAATACCGGTGGAACACGATGCGAGTAGCTTGGACCAAGTAGCTTTGACTTGGATGTTACTCGAAGTGTGGCAACAGGTGATATAACCATTTTTGAACGTTTTGGACATCCAAGTTACTAGTTCCAAGCTAATCACATCGTGTCAACCCTGTGTAAGATCCAAAAAGTGAAAACGTGCTCGTGTTGGCATCTTATTTTATAGCAAACGTGTTAGAATTCATGCATATATGTACATGTATGTTTACATATTTTATGTATGTATTATAACCAGCAGCGTGGTCTAGTGGTGAATGTTGAATTATTTCGTACTTGATGTTACGGGTTCGAGTCCCACTAAGTCTCGTTGTTGGCCAGACCTTGATTTATCGAGGTCGATCATTTCTTATCAGAATTTGCCAATTTTTCGGATTTTCATGAGAAACTGTTCCTGTAAAATTGGCGTTTCCTTCCTTTCCTTCCGAATTTTCTGTTGCAAACCTTTAATTATTGTTATATCTTAGGTTTCTCCATATTTTTCACCATATCTCTAAGAATTTACTGCCACATGGCGGTAAATTTCAATAGATATTGAAAAATTATGTAATTAACTAATTAATTAATTTTTCTATCGCTGTTTTATATTGTTTATACATATGTAGGTAGGTAGTTTTTACGATATTTTTTTCATATTAAACAATTAAATATATTTAAAAGGTATTTGAATAAATTCGACCGCGTGCAGATCGAACACATGACCGACGAGATATTTATTTTAATTTTTTTTATTTAATAACTTTATAGGCCAACACCCATGCATTGATATATAATATCACAATTACCATAATTCCATTATTTAATTCTAGAAAAGTGACTATTGCTTTCGCCTTTTGACTTTTCATTTGAGAAGATGTCAATAATCATTTATTTGAACATTAACTATTTGAATGATCTTTATTTATAGGTTTCGCTTTCTGCAAATAAAGATATTGCGAGTTCGAGTCCTCCTTCTACCTATATACTTCCTTTCTAAAATAGTAAGAGGAATATTGAGGTTTTGAAGAATATATGCAAACAATAAAATTTTCAACGAACTGTCTTCATACTTTCTAATAAAAAGCAGATGTAAAAATGTTCCTTCAAATATCTTTGTAGTAGAATTCATTGGAATATTTCCAAAGCTAGGTAAAAAAAATTGCTTTTAAATATAACTGAATTTGTATTGGTTATCATACTAAGTCCTAGAGATAATAACGACAACTCAGAAATATTTACCCCTCAACCAATAGAATCGTGTATGTACGTATGTATGTACATACATATAATAGATAATCTGAAGTGGAACCAGATTGCAAATGCCAAACAAGCGTGCTTTACCATGATCCAAGTAATATTACACGCTTAATTAACTTAACTGTGTGGCTTAATTAAACCGTCGTTAGTACAATACGTGAACCGTTCATTGAAATAAGACAATCGTCAATGGAAACCTCATCATTATTATCCGTCCAATTTCAATCAACTCTTCAGTCACGTACATATGTACATATGCATAAATACGTGCATGCAAATAAAAATGGCTTATGTTCAATTGATCATTATTTTATATATAAATAATCAATATAAATAATTTTATATACAAATAATAAGTATACACTCGTTGTTCTTGTTTAAGAGATATTAGCGTTTGAAAAAATGTTCAATTTTTACAAATTTTTGGTATTTGCAGACCTAAATTCAGAATGTACCTATAGTACTGCTGTGTCAAAAGTGACTGTTGGAATGTATATTCAGATGTTTTTCTCTTGATTGTAATTAAAAAGTCAAAAATATTTTTTTCCCCCATAATATTGTTGCGTAGGGGTGGGTGGAGGATCCAAGTAAAAGGCCAACAGTCGTTTCACAGCATTTATTGATGATTAAGGAGATACACGCACTGGCAGTGCTCAGTCCAGAATGACATGATATCGCCTAAGTATCGCGTTATAAGGGATAGCTCTCTCAGGAAATCTTCGACGTCTAATTTGTTTACCTATTGTTATGGTCACGTACGGATATGTCTTCCCACGACATTCCCACGACACTGTACAGGTCAATTATGCGAAAGGACCAATACCAGCCAACTCGGTTGCCATTGTTTAGCCTACATGCACTTAGCTTGTCGCTAATCCTTAAAACCACTTACACCGGTCACACGGTCTCTCAGGACGCTACCCGGCCTAATCCGATCGCAATTACTCGGCGGCTCTTTTTAGTATACGTAACAATATTATGATCTAATTTCGCAAAATTTTCACTTTACCACGTTTATAAGAGTTGATTTTCAATCTAAAATCATTCACCGCCAAAAAATTATGGAAAAACAGTATATTTTTGACTTTTAAAATTCGCTAGATAATTAATTATAAATATTTCAAAGGAATAAAACATCACAATCAACAGAAAAAAATATTTGACTTCAAAAAATTGATTCCATTACTCACTTTTGGCATAGCAATACTAGATTTTGAATTAAAGACTGCAAAAGCCAAAAATCTATAAAAACTGGCCATTTCTTTAAACACTCATATCTCTCAAACGAGAGAAAGCCAACAAAAATCATTGTCAGATTCGAATTCAGTTGGTCAAACTTAGTAAAGATTGGATTAGAATATGCTCCGGTAATTTTTGTTGTTGCTTAGTATGATTAACGTAAGGTGTCGATGAAATAATTGTACTCTTTTGTCTGTCTGTTTGTCAGTCTGTTTGTTTGTCTGTTTGTCCGACTGTTTGTCTGGCTGTTTGTCTGTTTGTTTTTCTGTCTGTTTATCTGTGTCGTATGCGTTCCTATAACATTCAACCGATTGCGATGAAACTTACATGAGTTATTGTGTGCACGTCCGCGATGGTTTCTGTAAAAAAATTCGCTCAAAAACGGAAACGACAAAACGGCAACGGGAACGGGAATTGCAAGCGTTATTGTGACAACGCATGCCGGGCTCAGCTAGTAGTAATATAAAATAACTGAATTCGATGCATCTAGCAAAAAAAAAAAAATGAAAACGAAGAAAGAACTAAGTTACAGAAATTTCATTTGCAATCGACGCACGAACAGTCAGATAGACAACGTTTAGTTATTATAACCTTTTTTATATATGTATATGTTCATATTTATGTTAAATTAAATGACATCAACAATGATTCCCTCCACAAGCAATGGAGCAAATCTTCATTATTGTCAATTCATCTCTAATAAATAATCGGTTATATTAGCCAATCGAAACAGCCAGACTACCGCACCATCGTCGGATCAATAATTAATAAGTGCGCAGTGGACCAAAATTCACCAAGGTCATACATGTACGCATATAAATTCGCACAAAAGGGCAGTTTGAAAGGGGGTTCACCCGTTCGCGTGGGGGGCGGCTTTGTTTGATTTGTGCGAACCCTCGGATGTTTTTTGATCACTATAGCAACTTCATTCTCTCTACGACCAACCCTGATTGTTGATTCAAACTCCCAGTTGCTATTAGAACCCAGAACAATATCAATCTTTTCACTTCTGGATGCAATTACATATGTACATATAACGATACACTATCGATGCATTTGAATTCGGTTTATTGCCGGTCGTTGATTTAAACAGTTCAGTAAACAGACAATGTCACTATCGAAAAACAGGTCAATGTTTAAGGTCACAGTTTTGATAATAGAACGTTTACCGTTAAAAATACAAGATGTTGCCGAGTGAAAAAAGGAAATCTATGTATATGGAAATGTGTTGCTTGCATCTTATCATCATCGTGTGTTCACCAGAGCTGGCCCAAGGAGCGGCCGGAACGGGCAATTGCCCGGGGCGCTAGCTCCAAAGGGGGCGCCATTTACGCATCCTCGTTTAGTTTTAAGCAAAATTAAAGAATTAATTGAATAAAATGTTAAAAACACGAACGATTTTTAAAGCAATGCTACCTAGGGATTGCAATTTACCGTCAAATTTCATAAACCGGTTAATAGTAAATGATTTTTCCTACTACCGGTATTTACCGGTAAATTATTTTTTCGTGTATTAGATAACTGTACATATGTATGTGGTTATTTTCCTAAAAACGTTAATCTAGATTGAATTGTAAATAATTAAAAATAAATCTCGGATGAATAATGTCATATAAATGCATTTAAGTAAATCCGTAATAATAAATAAATTTTATTGCTTAATAATAACCAGTCGCATTTATTTATTTTGAAAACCTAAAAAACGTTAATCTACATATGTATGTACATAGATTGAATCGTAAATAATTAAAAATAAATCTCAGATGAATAATGTCATATAAATGCATTAAAGTAAATTTGTAATAACAAATAAATATATTTTTTTATTTTTAACCAATCATTTATTTATTTTAAGTTTGGACCATTTGAAAGTTTCGATCTTAATCGAAACAACAATCTGATCGCATTTATTATCGGTTAAATGCGATCGGTTGGTTAGTCTGTGTTGCCAGTGCATTTATCAATTTGAAATTTCCATATTTAATACTGAAAATGAAAATAAACAAATTCCAGATAACCTAATCCACAATACGCCATTTGCATCGATCTTAAATGTAATATTATGCAATAATATGCCTGTATATGTACTTAATTCGCGATAAAAATGCCGATTTACCGGTAAACCGGTATAGTGGTATTGCAATCCTTAGTGTCACCTTAGAGTTTTGAAAACCCAATATAATTTCTTTGCAGTACCGGTTTTAGGGGGGGGGGGGCTGGGTCGGGCTAAGTCCGAAGGCGCCAAATAAGTTAGGGCGCCGCACGATGCGCCAAAGGCGCTTTAAAATTTAAAATTAGAGCGCCAAAAGCCATACAAAATTTCAGATTAGAGCCCCAAAGCCAACAATTTTATCTAAGGGTGTTTAGAAAAAATTGTCCGAGGGCGCCATTGGGTGTAAGGCCGGCACTGTTTCTTTGTTAATTGAATTTAAACTAATATTTTTACGTAATAATTACGTAAAGTTTTGACGTAATATGGACTAGTAAAATAAAATTTGACAATCTATGTTCAAAGTGTCCATTTTAAACGGCCTAGAATAATAATTGATGTTAAAAATAAATGAGGCGGGGTAGCGAAAATTTTAGTTATTGCCAGGAGCGCTGAAAATCCGCGGACCGGCCCCAGTGTTCACTATATCAATAAAATGATAACCGAAGACTTAAAAAGTCACTAATACGGGTATACATTTGTACACTGTACTATGAGTAGACCGAGTGTGATTCATCATATGATATTCTGATAATTATGTAGATATAGTTTTGCTTCGAATATTTTATAAGTGAAACGTAAAGGAGGTTTGTAATTTAAAATTTTTCGTTTTTATTTTTAAGTAAAGTTGAGAGTTTTTAACCCTTTGGCCCAACCTCTTTTTTCTTTTTTTTCTCTGGTAACGCTAAAATCGAAGTGGTGTCGAAATGGAACCACTGGGACACTAGGGAAAAATAATGAAATTGTGGTCATTCCACGGCACCACTGGGACACAAAGGGTTAAGTAAAACCAACATTTTGCAACAATATTTTATAAAACGAACGGAATTCAACGATTGACTATTTGTTCGGTATGTAGATAAGATAGGTGAGCTATGATGACTCAAAAGTTATAAGAACCCAAACATATACTACAAGTCAATTTGATTCGTGCAAGGTGCATTTCCATCGTTTAAATTTACGTTATATACAAAGTGAGTAAAATAAAAATATTATACATAAAAGGAGCACTTAATGTCCTGGATCAAATTTGAACATATGATGTTGTTCAAGAATTTTATATACGTAGTAAGTAGTGATCAGAAACCTTTAAGGCTAGAGAGGCCAATCTGGACACTTAATATTGGAAAATATTAAGGTTGCAGCATATTATCGTAACTAAACAACATTAAAATGAAGTAAATATCAACCTTTAAATATTTGAATTATCAGCTGGAAATTATATTTCAAATATTAGAAACTTTAAATATATTTAAATGTATGTACGTACTCAATGTATGTTCATTGGTAAGGGAAATGATATTTATAAAATTTGTAATCGGTTTTTTTTTATTATTCACTTTTATCACTTTTTTCTGATAAGTGATTATTAATAATCACATCATGTGACACATTTTCATTACCAGAAATTTAAATAAAATTAAGTTTGTAAATCGTTTTATGTTTATTATTTACCTAAAATTTTATTTTTAATTACATTTATTTGTATCTAAAGAGATGGTGACGTTGAGAGGCATACTTTTTCATCCAAAGAGCCGCATGCGGCTCCAGATTCTTAGTTTCGCGACCACTTATTTAGGGAGTGTGTACTCATCTACTTTAGTACTCGAAAAAAAAGGATAGGGTGTAGTAATCCCTTTTATATTGATGTTAACTGTTGTTTCCTGTCACATAAACATAACTGTTCATCCCCTATCCCCATAAATGTACTGCTATGGAATTGCAATCACTTGTGAAACGTGTTGTAATATTATTGTAAATGATTTTTACAGTTGAATCCGACATTAACGAGCAGAGATTGAATAACGGACTTCGATGAGATGAGAATTTGCGTTAATTTCACCAACGGTTAAATTGTCAATTGGAAAGGACAAATCGTGATTCTTCGCGATGTGATGTGACCAGTAGGAATCTTATCTGATTCATACTTGACTAAATATAACCAGTTTGCATTACTGAAGGTTTTTTGTACTTTTACGTCTTGTGCCAAATTTATTGTGGGATTTGAGCGTCCGTCAAATCGTTGAGATTTTTTTTACATTCCTCTATGGTTTATATATGAGTATAAACTTGACTTTACTTACGAAATAATAAAAAACGAGGCTTCTATGACTATTCGCTTAGTCGAGAGTATTGTTGAAAAAATTTGTATAGTGTAGCCGTTGATGACTCATTTGTGTTTACGGTAATGCTCGCGTGCTAGTTACGTAGGATGTGTTTATTTTTTTACAAGCTAAGCATCACTCATATTTGTACAAATGTATTTATTATAATTCTTTATCAGTTATATATGTATTTTTAAATATAATCACTACCCATACAAATGTAGATGGAAATTTTTCTTTTTATTATATACTCGTTTTATTCTTAGAATTTCTAGACAATTTTTTTCTTAGAATTATTAACCTCACTATATTCTTGATGATAAGCAACTTTATATTATACCAGTATTGTACCCGATGAAATATTATCGCATGGGTTATGGCGTATTAAGTTATTAAATAAAAAAAATAAAAGAAATGTTTCGGTCCTGTGTTTGATCTGCACGCGGTCGTACTTTTTTCAAATACCTTTTAAATTTATTTAATTTAATATTTATATTTAATTGTTTAATATGAAAAAAATTATAAAAACTACCTACATATAAAATACAATAGAAACATTAATTAATTAAATACATTTTCAATAGATGGTGCTAAATGCTCGGAGAAATTTTGCCTAGAGGAAACATTGGTAGGAAACAGTATATAAAGAAGTTTTTTGTTGATCTGTTATTATTTTCGTACGTTTTGTTGGCAGTGTTTTAACTGTGATGTACTTATGTCGAATCGAAACGGCTATTATAGTACGGCGAGCATTATCTTACACAAACACACAGAATAGCGATAATATATATATATATACAGTGGCGGACTGGGACTGAAATCAGTGCATGCCAGGAGTCAAAGGGGGCCCACCCAGGGTTAAAGAAAATTGTCCCCCCCCCCCCATATAACAAAATTTTCTTCTTTCCACCACGCTAAAAATCAAGGGAAAAAAATAAATGAAATTTTCAAAAATGGGAATAAACAAATTTAGGTACAATAAAAATGGCAAAAGCAAAATAGATCCATAAATTTCATTGTATATTTCGTTTTAACCCTTGTCCTGGGTAAATAGAATGCATCATAAAAGAATGCGGCATAAAAGCGGGGGGCAGGCAAAGATTGGTCAAATAGAATTTTTTTTCAAAAAATCTTTTTTATATCGGAATAAAAATGGAAAATATCCTTTACTTTATTGCATTATAAAATATGAAAAAAATAAGCTTATTCTTGAAAAAGTAATTATAAAAAAAATTGTGAAAAGAGAAAAAAGCGCCGCAGGCGAAAATTTTTTTCCACAAATCTTCACATGGTCAACATTAATCGACCATCAAACTGAGTCATCAAAAACTATCAATAAACTTAATTTCTACCAACTGTCTTTTCACTTTATCTATGTACATACATATGTACATATGTACGTAATAACAATAGATAAAGTTTTTTTTTGTTTTTCTTCAAAGCACATAGCAGCGACTATTTTATTAGTTACCCAAAAGTAACATACATAAGAAATAAACGTAGCACTCATAGATCCTTAGTATCTCATTAATCATTAAATTCAAAAAAATGCATAATACTTTCAATTAATGTCAATCGAAAATCGGGATTTTTGGGAGGGGGCCCCTATCCTATATTTCTATTTACATGGATGTGTCTAGATTAGGAATAGATTTTATATTCGGAAACTGTTTAAAATTGTGTATTTAAATCTTACTATATCATCGAAGTATAATCAAATGTTATTTTGAAAATATGAAGTAAATTTAAATCGCTGGTTGATGATGAATCGTCGTATCAAAATTGTTTTAAGCAATTCTGTTTATATTATTCACGAAAATTTGTTTATTCCCATTTTTATTTCAGTAGTTGTTACATAGGTATTGGTATATACATAATATTGACGTTGGAAATGGGCCCGGCAAAAGGGCCCACGCAAATATTGAAACTTACATTTCGAGCCTAATAAAAAAAGTTAACCGATCCTTGGGCTGTTAAAGCAGGTATTAGTTGTTTGTGTATATCGTAAGAAATTTATTTTGTTGAAATACCCAAACTTTAGGCCCCAAAGTTGCAATATCCTATAAATAGTTAAAAAGCTATTTAATTTTACTGAGGGCCCATATTTTCTAACAGATAATGGGGCCCACATGCCATCGGGCATGTTCGCTTGTATGGCCAGTCCGCCACTGTATATATATATATATATATATATATATATATATATATATATATATATATATATATATATATATATATATATATATATATATATATATATATTTAAAATTTTATATATTTAAAATGATAACTATAAACTAAGGTTTTATTTAATTAGCAAAGTATAGTATTCATTTTTTTTTTATCAGAGGTCATTATTTAAGATGGATGGTAATTAGGGCAAGATGGTTTTGCTATTTGTAACTTTACAGATAAACCTTTTTTTTTGCTTTCATGCTTTGAAACTGTTTTTTTATTTGCCATTGCCTTAATGACCATCCGATGTGTAGTTATTATTGATCTTTAATCAATAATGATGGAAGATGTCAATATGTAGTAGCAATGATCAATCTGCTGTTTGCGATATGCTTCAATGCCGTCGAGATACGGAAAAAAATGACAAATGTGATGGTTTCTGTAAATTTTTTCAAAAAAAAAGTATGAACTAAGAAAACAATTTTCAATAATTTTTTCACTACATATATTTGTACGTTATGAAATTTAATTTCATAATTCATAAAAAAAAATTGAATAGTAAATTTTCCATTTATTTTTAATATATGCCACAGTTCCACGACAGATCGACCTTACGGCTAACTGTGTAAATATCCAAACATATTATAAACATAAATGCAACAATTAACAAATTTAGATTAGCCGCATTTATGAGAATTAAGAGAGAGCTAATAAGTAACTGTTACAACAATTAGATTAATAGCAAACTCTATATACAAAATATTGCCAGCAGCGATAATAAGCTCTGGTAATCAGAGAATAAATCGAATAATTTTTTCGAATTGAATCAACGATCTTTCTACTAGTAAGCAATCGTTTAAACCTGGTGAGCTACGGCCCAGAGCATCTTAACCTGTGTGCCGCGGCAATATTTCTTTCCCGAACAGAACTTCGGCCTAGTGCGTGCGAGTGAGATCGCGTGTGAGGGAGAAAACCGATGATAGTTAGGGTTTTGTCACCTATGCATATACGGAATAACTAGTGACTGCCGATGAAGTACATGGTAATTGGACTATTCGTCACATTGGGGTGGTCACAAAGACAACTGTTGCCATGAAAATCGCGAATACACAATATTTGGCACTCAAGTTCTCGTTACTATGATAGTTATCGTTAGTATGATGGACTTTTCGGCTGCCAGATGTTCCGTTATAGAGATTTTAGTGACTTTGTGACGAATAATTTGTGACCAGTAATCACCGAACCGAAGTACATACATATGTATGTACGTAGCTGACAAACTCTATGAGTCGTAAACAATGTGTGGCGCGAATATCCAGAGGTTACGATGCCAGAATGTCGTATTCAAAAGATACAGAACATTTTTCTTTAAAAAAAAAAAAATGTAGGTTGTCGAAATTTCACAGTAGTGTGTGTAAAAAAAAGTTGTGCCACCCCAAAAGCTGAAACTGTGAATGTGGTGTAAAATAATGCAACAAGTGGGGCAAACGTTAGTTATTAGCTATTGTATAGTTGGCCGTTCTGCTAAAAAATACATGGCTGTTTAAAAATGTCATATTGGGTGGTATTTGAATTGGAAATCCACGCGACTAAGTGAAGCGCAATATTGAATAGATATATATGTAAGTGCTGTTGAATTAGCCGGCGAGGCAGGCTCGATCCCCGTTTAGAGGCGGTTGAGCGTAGAACGCCATCAACATCGGCCATCATCGCGGTCGTCGACAACGCACCAGAAAGCCGGCAGTTGCAGTTGGAGGCTCGTCCGGTCTGGTCGTGTTGCTCGCTCTCTACGTCACTTGTTTCCGCACACAAACGGTGAGACATTCGCATTCATCCGCCCCTACCCGACCCATACCCCTGCCCTCCCCACTCGAAGGGTTAAGGCCACCGTCTGCGCCCCTGACATTGCCCCTCCCGGTCGAACTGGATCGTTACGACCACACCCCCTGTCTGCAGTCTAGTCTGCACATGCACTCTCGCACCCCTTCCCAGCTTCTCAGTACACCCAACCCACACACTCGTAAAATCATTTTTTTTATTTTTTTACCTGTCCATTATTTTTCTACCTTGCAACCCCAGTTGTTTTCGACCAATCAAAATTGAGCACGACGAATTCAAATGATATATGAAACAAAATCAACTGCACTCTGTATATTAGGGCTGTGTAATCTGTATAGAAATTTCGATTTTTGGCCAAGTGGCAAATCCGACTCCAACATTGAGAACTCAAATAAGGACTAAAAAATTCTAATACTCGAGACTAATGTTCGTTAAGTTTACGAAACAGAATCAACACAATGATATATTCAATAATTTACCATATGTTTTTTTGAGTAAAAAATACTCGATTCTTATTGGTCGATTAAGATGTTCCGACCAATAAGAATCGAATATTTCTAATATAACAGCTCGTCGACCAATGAGAATTTGTTTATTGCTAAGACTAATAAAATAAAATAAAAAGGAATATAATTTGGGGTGCAGAATCTCATCTGCGCTGCAATATGTATAAAAAATGTATGAAAAATAAGGTAAATAGATTATTGCACAAATTGCGACCGCGCGCACGACAATCGTTGTCACAAAAATCGCGAATACAGAATATCTGACACCCGATTTTGCGTGTATTGCTTTCGATTGATGGAGTTTTTGGGTGCCAGATGTTCCGTCATCGAGATTTTAGTGATTTGCGCGAGATCGCTTTTTGCGGAATAATCACCGAACTGAAAAATACAATACAAATGGAAGTTTGGCCTTCGGTTTCAATTTGTGGATGATTGCGTTGTCGTAAAGATTAATAAAAAAATATACACATTCTATGTAATTGGGTCTCAAACAAAGCACAAACAAGTAATTCAGGATTTGCTTTTGTACATGTATATATAACAGATAGAACAGCCGGCTAAGATTTTCAGTAGTGTGTGTCACCTTGATTACCAAGCCATTAGTCAATAAAAAAATCTTGGAGATTTTATTTATCAATTATGGGAGATTTCAGAAATTTTTCTAAACCATTTCAAAAACCCGTCGAATTTTTTTTCTTTTTTGATATTTTTTTAAAACGAATACACGTACACTTATACAAAAAAAAAAATAGCTCAAGGTCTTTTAGATACCTCAATTACATATATGTATAATTGTATACCTAAAACAATTTACGACCACTGGAGAAATTCGATAAATAAATTAGAAATATTTATTTATAGGTTTGCGGTGAACAATTCTCCGCTTATTATCCGCCTCCATATTTTATTCTTCATGCTGGTCGCCCACACTTAACGTTTACATTATACTTTTTATTTTATTTTTCGACATGAAATTTTGTTCGGGATCGGGCAGTTTACATTTCACATGTGTGACTCGTATGACTTTCACAATCCTGTTATTAACGATTCGGATTATTAATGCGCTTCTATTCGGGCCGAAATCTTCTCTCTGAAACTGTTAAATTTTGCACGGTTCAAAATAATTGAACACGGTCTGGTTCTCTGGAAATGGCAACAAAATTAAACCTTATCCTACAATCTATCTAGAATCAATATAAAATTGTTTGCATCAAGTATTATGGACTTGATTCACGTCCGCTTTCATTCAGATTCTGATATCGGTATTCAAAGTAAACCAATGATAGATAAGGTGTCACTTGTGTCGCAAAAACTTTGAGTTTTATCGGTGGGAAATTAGAGTTCCACCTAAATTGTCTGATAAATTCGAATCTGCATCTGAAATTGTATCATTTTTTCATTATCTGAATGCGTGGTCGCTACGATAGACTGGAAGAAGTGTCTCCAGATCAGGTATGCAACGAACAGGTTTTCGCCGGGTAGTACATCGATTGTTCGCTCTCGTGACCGGCTCTGCATCACTTCCGTCCTTTTTTTTATATCTCAAGTGATATATGTTCCATGTATGTACATATGTATTCGTTTTGATTTATCAAAAAAAAAAAGGTAAAAAACAGTCTTGACCCAGGATTTATCAGACTTCTTTGAGAACGGATCTGAAAGTTGACCGCTGCGTCGTTTTCAGTTCCCGAATTTCAGAATTTACATATCTGGAATTTGAGGAGAATTGAATCGGTGGGGTGGTGCAGACCCTGGATCAATACTCGGCATCAGCTGGCTACCGGCCGCCATGTAATGAATCAGTACGTTCGCCATTTTATCGACTTCACGTGCGAATAACGTTTGTCGCTTGAGACTTTCTGGCAGTGAGCTGGGCGTTCCCCCTCGTTTTTAAATTTCATCCGGAGTGTATGTTCCTATTTATGTCGCCTTTTAGTTTGTCTTCTTTTTCACAAACGGTCATTATTGGGGATTTCGTTTCCGCTGATTCATAAGGCACTAAAAATTTTATCCCACAAAGAATCTGCCTAGTAGACTTTTTCTTTTTAACATAATGAATGTTATTTATTACTTTTATGAAAGTTCTTAGTAGGGTTGGTCTCGGGTTCGATTGAATTTAGCATCATATATATAATATCGCTATTTTGTGTGTCTGTCTGTTTGTGTACCTGTGTAAAATAACGCTCGCCGTACAATAATAGTCGTTTCGATTCGACATATATATACATATGTATGTCAACAAAACGTAGGAATATAATAACAAAAGAAAAAAACTTCTATATATATATATATATATATATATATATATATATATATATATATATATATATATATATATATATATATATATATATATATATATATATGTATATGTATATATATATATGTATCATCATCATCATTTACAGCCATTCGCCATCCACTGCTGGATGAAGGCCTCTCCAACACTCTTCCACTCGTCTCTGTTTTGCGCAACACTCATCCATCTCATTCCGCACATTTTCCTAATTTCGTTCACCCATCTTCCTTGCGGTCTTCCTTTTACTCTTTTGCCTTCTCTCGGGTACCATTCAAGCACTTCTTTTGTCCACCTTTCGTCCATCCTCCTAGCTACGTGACCCGCCCATTGCCATTTCAATCTCTTCACTCTATCCACTATGTCCACTACCCTTGTCATATTTCTCACCCACGTGTTCCGCTTCCTGTCTTTCCTCGTTATGCCAAGCATACAGCGTTCCATACTTCTTTGAGTGCATTGGATTTTATTTTGCATCTTGGCGTTCAGTGTCCAAGTTTCACATCCATACGTCATCACTGGCAAAACGCATTGATCAAAGATCCTTTTCTTCAGGCAGAGTGGCATTTTTGATTTAAAAACAGCATTCATCCGTCCAAATGCACTCCACCCTAATTTCATACGTCTCTTTATCTCTTCATTTTTACTACCAGACATGTCAATTATTTGACCTAAATATAAATAATTATTTACTACTTCTACTGGTTTATCATCTAAGGGGATGCTATCAGGCATGCAATAATTATTGAACATTAGTTTAGTCTTATCTACGTTAATTTTTAATCCTACTTTTCTACTTTCCCTGTCCAGCTGTGTTAGTCTGATAAGTAGGTCAGCTGAATCACGAGCTACTAAAACTATATCGTCTGCGAACCGAAGGTGACTCAAAAAGCGACCATTGATGCTTACTCCGGCTGTATCCCAATCCAATTTCCTGAAAACTCCCTCAAGCACCGCATTGAATAACTTGGGCGAGATTGTATCTCCTTGTCTTACTCCTTTTCCTATGCTAAATCTATCTGTACCTGAAAAAATTTTAACCGAAGCTGTGGCATTCTTATATATTGCAGCTAACAGTCCCACATAGGGTTCCGGCACTCCCTGTGTTTTTAGAGCGTTAAGTACTGCATTATGACTAACTGTATCGAAGGCTTTCTCATAATCGACGAAACCTAGGCACAATGGCCGTTGATATTCGTTGGCGCGCTCGATTAGTTCGCCAACTACTTGGAGGTGGTCCATTGTGCATATATGTATATATACATATATATATATATAGGATCCGGATGTGAAGGATTCCAAGTGAAACGCAGATTAAGTCAGAACTATGTATTTATTAACACATATCTTCGGGCTCGTTCTCCAACAAGTGACCATAACAACACGCATCCGGTCTTTCCCAGGCATACCACACACACTCTATCTCGGCTCGTTTAAAAATCAATTCTACATTCGGTCATTCCTGACTGTCATTCGCCCTCGGATGACATTCTTCGTCTTTTATATTTTTACAGCATTTCATCTCACATTCTTTTACATTTCATCTTCTACTCTATACAATGTATCATCTTACATTCTTTTAAAACATTTCCTCTATCATCCTCAACAATGTTTCATCTCACATTCTTTTACATTTCATTTTCCACTCTATACAATGTATCATCTTACATTCTTTTAAAACATTTCCTCTATCATCCTCAACAATGTTTAATCTTCCATTCCATAAAATCATCTTATAAATCTAAACATGCTTTCAATTGTCACAATTACAATTTAAATCACAATTACAATCATCATCACAACTACATTTCAATACACTTATACATCAATCATTTTACAATTTACATAACAATTACAATTATAACAAATTAATCGTTACACATTTCACTACAAATCAATTTTTCATTTCAACATAATTCAATCTTCAATAAAGTTACACATCACAATTAAAGTTACACATAAATCATCACAATTACAATTTAAAATTATGTCAAGCAATACAAAACAGAAAGGTATCACAATTACAATTTAAAGTTATTACAAGCAATACAAAACATTAAAATCAATACCTTTACAATGACAAAAGTTAAATCTTTACATCGGAAACAATCACATTTCAAAACATTACTAGAATTAGCAATAAAACATTAAAATCAATACCTTTACAATGACAGGTTAAATCTTTACATCGGAAACAATCACATTTTAAAACATTACTAGAATTAGCAATAAACATTAAAATCAATACCTTTACTATGACAGGTTAAATCTTTACATCGGAAACAATCACATTTCAAAACATTACTAGAATTAGCAATAAAACATTAAAATCAATACCTTTACAATGACAGGTTAAATCTTTACATCGGAAACAATCACATTTTAAAACATTACTAGAATTACATTTCAATACAGTTATCTTATATTCTTCTAAGCATGTAACCAAATTAAAACATGATTCAATATACAAAGCACTTCCCAAAAATACTAGAATAAGCAATAAAACATTACACTTTTCAATCATCAAATTACAAGTAAGGCTTAACTAAAAACCCTCCAGGCATTTCACTTATTCTCTAATTCACAAACGCACACTTCACTTCCATCGGTGCAACTTAAATTCTATCCAATGCCCTCGGCGATTCTCTGTGACTGTCCGAGGAATCTGCCGTCACCCCACAGATATTCTGCTAGTAATTTACCATAAATGAAGTCAACACATATTGGTTCTAGCTCACTGATACATCCAGTAAGTCTTTTCTCAATCCATGGTTCTATTTTCTTTTCCATTGAATTAACATCAATCCGACTACGACCGAGCTTGAAAGTGAATACAGTGTCCTTCGGTGTTGAAATTTTGACTGGGTCTCTTAATCCTTCTTGTGATTTAGCCATATCTTTCTCTTTGTCTTTATGTTTCTCCTCTTCTTTATTCTCATCTTCAGAATTCTTCAAATGACTATAATCCTTAGATCCTTTTCTAAATTGATCATCGGGTGGTTGATCTGTATTTGAAGACGGTATGTCTCCGTAGTCCCAAAGTCTTCCTCTTTGCAAACCATCACCGTCCATACTTCCATCAGCCAGGTTCACACCTCCATCAGCCATGTTCGCATCGTCCTCTTCATCATTGGAAACAATGAGTTTTCTTTGAGCAGACATCTCTCGTGAAGCCCGTTGCTGCAAAGGTCTTTTTCTGTGCAAACCATCACTGTTCACACTTACATCAGCCATGTTCGCATCGTCCTCTTCATTATTGGAAACAATGAGTTCTCTTTGAGCAGACATTTCTCGTGAAGCCCGTTGCTGCAAAGGTCTTTTTCTGTGCAAACCATCACTGTTCACACTTACATTGGCCATGTTTACATCTCCATCAGCCATGTTCGCATCGTCCTCTTGTGTTGGAATACTGACTTCTTTTCTTATTTCTTCTTGTATTGTCAAGACAGTCTTTGTTTTGATGCTGTTACATTGAGCTGATATGTGCCCAAACTCGTTACAATTGAAACAACGAGTTCCTCTCGTCTTAAACCTACAGTCGGCTGCTAAGTGTCCACGTCCACCACAATTGTAGCATCGTGAACTCAGTCTTTCTCGGTTTTCACGGTTTCTCACGGGCCCCGTCACCCTGGGTTCGTCGTCCCACTGGAACTCTTCTATCAGTTTCTGCTTAAGGATAGTCCATGATGTAATTATCCCTTCTGAATCCAGGAACATTCTCGCTGTTCCTACGCAATATATTCTCCCGTAGACCAGTTGCTCCAGGGGCGTCCAGTGGAAGAACTTCGCAAATTCTTCCATGCGCACAATCCACTGGCTGATTGGCACACCGCCGATCCCCTTAAACCGTGGCGCGTATGTCTCGAATTTGTCTCTGTCAAAATATGGCACTTCGTCTTCTTCTTCCTCTTCATCGTCGTCGTCATCATCTTCGTCTAAGTCCGCGAACCTCTGCATCTCCACGACAGTTAGCCGACGTAAAACTGACGCTGATAATGGCGCTATCGTTCTGGATATCATCATCGTCGTGTGGCGTGTTCGCTGACGTGACGCCACCGGCGTCGTCTGTATGTTCGTACGCGTCATGGCGCGCGCGTCCTTAACCTCAACTGTCAAAACTCCGCGTCGTCGTCTGACCGCTCCCGGCTGTCACTCGAAATGTCTTCAGGCATCCCGGACGAGCCCCCAAATATAGGATCCGGATGTGAAGGATTCCAAGTGAAACGCAGATTAAGTCAGAACTATGTATTTATTAACACATATCTTCGGGCTCGTTCTCCAACAAGTGACCATAACAACACGCATCCGGTCTTTCCCAGGCATACCACACACACTCTATCTCGGCTCGTTTAAAAATCAATTCTACATATATATATATATATATATATATATATATATATATATATATATATATATATATATATATATATATATATATATATATATATATATATATATATATATATATATATATGTATATATATGTATATATATATGTATATATATGTATATATATGTATATATATATATATATATATATATATATATATATATATATATATATATATATATATATATGTATATATATATGTATATATACTGTTTGCTACCGATGTTTCCTATAGGCAAGTAGACGGCGCTAAGTCTCTGAGCATTTACCGCCATCTATTGAAAATTTATTTAATTAATTATTTTTTTTTCTATCGGTGTTTTAAAGTTATCTTTTTAAATATCTATTTAATATATTTAAAATCAAATACATATATAATATCGCTGTTCTGTGTGTCTGTGAAAGATAACACTCGCCGTACTATATATAATAGTCGTTTCGATTCGACATACATATGTATTTTCCATTTGGGCCTCGCTGTGATTTTATTTTTTTTTATTCATATTTTGCATATTTTATTTTACTTTTTCTTTCTCCTTTGTACATTTTTATGTACTTTTTTTAATTTTTTTCAGTGTAAACAAAGAATGGGATTTATGGATTTTATTTTTGATTTTTACACTTTTTTTTCTCTGATGTATTATTTTCCTTTTGTTACTTTTTTTTATTATTTTATTTGACCATGTTTTCTGCTTTTGCTTTTTTCCTTTATTTATATTTTACTTGTTTTTATATCATGTTTTTATATCTTTTGTAGGCCATTGTGGCGCATTAGGTTATTCCTGTAATGCCACAATGGTCCAAAACTATTAATAAATAATAATAAATAAAAACACTGCCAACAAAACGTACGAATATAATACGAACATAATAACAGATCAACATAAAACTTTTATATATACTGTTTGCTACCAATTTTTCCTCTAGGCAAATTAGTCTCTTGAGCATTTAGCGCCATCTATTGAAAATTTCTTTAATTAATTTATTAGTTTTTCTATTGGTGTTTTATATTGTTTACATGTAGGTACATAGTTACGTAGTTTTTACCTTTTTTTTCATATTAAACAATTAAATATAAATATTAAATTTAGGTATTTGAAAAAAATTCGACTGCATGCGGATTGAACACTGGACCGACACATTTTTTAATTTTTATTTTATTTAATAACTTAATATGCCAACACCGATGCGATGATATGTCATCGGTTACGACACTAAAAAAAATTTTTTGTTATAAAGCTGATACTAAAACGTACAGATCAGGGAATAAGAACGTAGCAAAGGGTAGACCCAGTCAGTAGATAACGTGGGTACTTTTCGGTCTTCTTCGTTGATATCTTATTCCAAATTGTAATATTCGGCCTTCATACAATTTGAAATATTGATATTCTGTATTGAAATACACAATTTAATTTAAAATGATTAAGACACCGCTTAAAATTTTACGCGTCGTAGATGGATGAGGAATACTAGCAATTTAAATATCAAAATCAATTTCTTTTTCCTTATTTTATTAAATTTCAATATTTCTCGTTCACTGTATGCATATATAAAATGTTTTTTGTAAGTACAAAATGTGTACTGTGTTGGTACAGATTCTTCCATTGTTCAGAAGGTCAGAATTAAGACTAAGGAAACAACTTTGATCCTGTCCCTTTCGAATAAGCTGATCCAAGATTAAAAGCTACCTTTACAGAATGCTGAAACTTTTCGGGTCCAGGGGGTAAAACACTAAATCAGATCTTTTGTGGAAGTTGTAACGACTTTCAGCCCCGAATTTATCCCACAACTTTATACTACGTGGAATTGACGAAGATGCGTCGCCGTTTTCGGTCGTTTTAATGGCGGAGTAGAATTTCAGGTGAACGTGGAGAAGAGTGGAACATGCTCATGGAGCGGAATACTTACGATACGATTTAATCATCTTACGGTGGCCATTGTTTGTCGGAACAATCGAATAATGGCCACCGAGTTGCATTTGTATGCCGAGAGGGTTCTGGCAAGTATGTATTATACTCGCTCGAGGCAGATTACTCATTAACATTCCTCGAGTTGCCCATCCTCTTCTTTTATTCGACATTTTCCACCGTCATATCGATTCTTTAATCCCTTGTGTCACTTGTGTGAAATTTCATGCCGCTTTTCTGGGTTCAACGTCCTTCCCGGGTCACTTTTTCCGTTTTACGGTTTCGCTTTTTCACCCGAAACCGGCTCTTCTGGCGATACGCTCTTTGTGGAATCTCATTCTGCACACGGGCTTCTTTTATTTTACTGTATCATTGTAATCTTGACAACTGTTAATTTCTAATAGGAAACTAGGGTCTTCCCCCTCATGTGGTAGTCGTTGCGCATCACGAAGTCCACGAGGACCGGTTTCCGTTGCCATATGTTTACTGTCCAAATTCGAGCACGTACGTTTGCTGGCCCTCTTTTACAATTTTTGAATTGCATTTTTTTATTACATTGATATGTCCTTCGACCGTTTTATTCGTAATTTGGCTGACGCTGTTGTTATAAACAGTTTCTCCTGTCGTTTCATTTACTAAAATTTTGTGGTCTATTAGTAATATGACTTTTCTTTTATGTTTTACTGACTGGTGACTGGAATTGATTACCATATCGCATAAGATTGCTGGAGGAAGTTGACATTTAAAAGTGACCACGTATCAAAACCGCAAATACCACAATACCCATTGTCGAAACATTTTCCTCGATTGTTTCATTTTGTATTTAATATTAAATTAATTAAGCACGTGTTTTTTTACAATTAATTATTTAATTGGCTTAACTTTTTAGCTATTAAAGCAAATTGTACAATTTTTCTAATTATTATTATAATTGTTCAAACTATCTTTACATGGTTATATAAAGTTGCAAGCAAGATGCAAGAGCCAATTAATAGCCTTATTAATATATATCACGTACGTATGCATGTATACTAGTTGCTTACATGGATTTTAAAACTGAAAGTAGTGAATGAGAGCTTCATTGTGGGCACACAAGGTTCCGGTTAATATTTGATTTGTCTCGACATTATGACCAAAGATCGACGTTAGGTCGATTCGTTTTGCACAAAAAATAGTTCACTATTGTCAATTACTGTTGTCAACCATGCTTTTGTACTCTATTGCTTTGTACAGTAATGGAGTGGTCAATTGTTATTTCAAAAGCACCATGCCAACGCCTAAGTCTAATTATGACACTTGATCCTTAGCCACTTGGTATCACAGGATATTTTTATATGACACTGAGAAGAAACCAAAATTAATTTCGAGTCATAGCCTTAAACATGGAGGAGCGCGCACCGGTGCACTTATGGCGATGAAGTGGTTAAAAATGTAGTAGGGAATGAAAATTTTTCTCATTCTAATTATGATACTTGATTCTTAATGAAACTAAGTAAAACCTTGAAAAAATGTAGTCTTTGGGAATGAAAAATTTGCTCATTCTCGGTAGATTTAGTGATATGTTGTTTATTTTGATCATCATAAGGAATTTCACAACCAAATAATACACTGAGATGTTGAAGCTTGTGAAGTCTCATCTTCCGAGGTCATTCTGTGCAACTTCTAAACTAAACATGTGCTATAAAGTTGTACGCTTTCTTACTCATATTGGGATGAATCAATCCAGTCCCACTTCTACTTGTGCAGGAAGTGTGCATAGCACTCATTAGCCCACCAAGGGCACACTGAGCCAATCAAGTACGGTTTGAGTGTTGTCTCAGAATAAAATAGCAGGAATTAAACTTGTTAAAAGCAATTCTTATTCAGGGTTTTTAAACTTGCTCTCTTGCAGTTGGTTGGCAATCGTACACCTGTGTATACAGAAAAAAAACCAATTGGCTAATTCTGGGTTCAAGTTGTGTCAGATGAGTCATTTTTTGCTTTCTGCGTAGAATGTTCAATATGTATGTACATATGTACTGTATTATCTAATGTGCTCTGTAAGCACTGAACGTTCAACTTCTACTGCTTACGATTAGATTGCGTTGCGTTGGCGTGCTTTGTCCTAATTTCTGTAAAAATAGTAGGATGTTCTTTTCGGTGGCTCGCAACCTTTTTTTCGCCGAGGAGTTTCAACCGGTTTTTGGAAATGATCCTCGAGCGAATGTGCGCTGTCAAATCTTTTCATCAGTGTTATAAATGAGGCGAGTTGCTCGCCGCAAACTTCGCCAAGGTTACCCATTGCACGCTTGCTTATCTCATTGAATTGGATAATTTATTAAACGCATCGTTCGTACCGGGGTTTAAAGTTTTCAAAACTGTCGAAATTGTGATTCGAATTTTAAAAATAATATCGTTTACTTTGTAGAATTACTTTTTCTTATCTTATCTCTGCGGTTTTCTAAGTGCTTGCTTGGTTTCCGATTAGTTTTCCTTCCTTGCCTATAAAGTTAGCTACTAAATGAGAGATCTACATATCTCAAGACAAATCGATTGACATGTTTCTTGGGATTTGTTTGTAGCAGCTGTTTGTCAACGAGGAATAACTTTTCTACCTCCGATTTTCTTCACAACACAGTGAAATCTGTCGGGTGATCCTATTTGTATTGGTCATCGACTTATATACAAGCACAATACTTTTTTTCATAACGAGTTTTAAGTTTTTTTTATATAGGCATATCATACGTTAGTAGTTTTTTCTATTAATTCTATGAAACCGAGCTATTTCACTGGACAAACGTATCGTTATCCGGAAAGATCTTTCAGATTATATTCTTTAATCACTTCATCGCCATAAGCGCACCAGTGCGCGCTCCTTCGTATTTAAGGCCATGAATTGAAATTAATTTTGGTTTCTTCACAGTGACATCTAAAAATATCCTGTAATACTAATGAAATTTAAAAAAGTAAATATGTTTCTTTAGTTTTTGTTATATTCAAGAGGTAGTGTCTCAAGGTTTGGCATTAAACACATATAATAAAATAATCGAATCGGTTTCTAGAAACGCATGGCGTATAAGTGGTTAAGGGAGTGGTAGCCTTATGTTGAGGGTTTTTATGGGCCATCTTCATTGATCGAATAATATACCGATTATTCGACAAAATATTCTTAGAAAAATTTCAAAAGTCAAACATTTGCTGAACATATTGAACATAGCTACTACAAATTTCATAGACAGAGACCCAACGAAAGACCTCTCCGTTGACAAATCTCTCTGCCAGTACCCCAGCTTAATACGCAGTCTTGTTCTATTCAAGTGTCGAAAATGGTTGACCAATTGACTCGTAGACTATATTGATCAATTGCTGTAAAAATCGAGACGTGGAGAACTATAGTTGATAAAATACTTTTACAAATGTGCATCTGGTCGGCGGTCCTTTCTTTCTCGATTCCTTCCATATTTGGCGCTTTGGAATTCTTCCACATCTGAGACGATCAGTATGCGATTGCCGTATTAATTTCTCTTTTTTGCTCCCCGCTCGTTATTTATTAGTCATATCACGCCACATGGCGTCCGCCCGAACGCCATAATGGCGTTTGAGGTTGTCCATGCCCCGAATCGGCCTCATCGATTGCCGTGGATTATTATCTTAGACAAGTCTGCTCGGCTGACCCTATTCGTCCGTATATGGAAAGACAGACAGACGGCACCCAGTATGGTCGTTGTCGCTTTTGCGCAACTGCGAACCGAGTACGCCCCGAAATGTAGACTCTGACGACCGAATCCCAAAGCGAAATCCTCCAATTTGTAAGCGAACGTGGAAAACGAGCTGAAACCCATCAATGTCATCCAGGTGGCGCTTCTAGTGAAATACTACTTCAATCTTGTTTGTAATCATTCAAGGTGTTTGCTCGAGGAGGTTTTGTGTGTGCGCTTTCACTTTATACTTTGACCCCTTTGATTTCATGCAATATTTTTTCTGTCCCTATGTGCTCATCGGACGTCTCGATTCCGCAGTACTGACCACTCCTTTATCTTCTTGATTTTGTAGTGCGTGGAGTCAAAATTTGATCGATTGCTTCTTGAACCAAATTAGAATCTTTTACTCCTTTTCAATCTAAATCAATTGTTTTGTTCGCCCCTTTTTTCTGAGCATAAATCATCTACATTTTTAAATTCTACACCTTATTTCGTCCACCCATTTCACTCGTGGCTTAGACACTCGGTTACCATTCAAGTGCTTCTCTTTTTATTAATTTTTAGCCCCATGATCTACTTTCAAATATTTTAAATGTCTTCACTCGCCCCACTATGTCAGATATTATAAGTAATATGATAAACGGACTATTTCGCACATTGCGCGAATCGCGCACACGAAAATCGTTGCAAAAAAATCGCGAATATGGAATATCTGGCACTCGAGTTCTCGTTAGTATGATATTTCGCGTAGGTATCTCTCGATGGATGAAATTTTCGGGTGCCAGATGTTTCGTGATCGAGATTTTAGTGACGTGTGCGAGATCGCTCTGTGCGGAGTAATCACCGAAATCAGTTAATATATTTCTTAAATGACCATCGCTGAAGCTGCTAGGCGTTCCTATTTTAACTAGATTGACCTGAGCTTTGAAGACAAACTTTGGACATTGTACTTCGACAATTACTTCTACCTGACTGAAAAAATTACGTGATGTCACGTTCCATACTTCCTGTATGAATTTGTTATACGGAAATTGTAGAATTTTACATACACTTCATAAAAATCTAGGAAGAAACTTGGTTATATGTATGTACATATATAATATTTAAATTTTTTTAAAGAATACCGTAGGTGAAACTTTGCTTGCGTGAAAACCAGAATATTTCAATATCAAAGTAGAAATTAGTAATCATGAATTTAATGCGAGTTGGTGCTGTGCCACGAATTTGACTGGATTTTGTCATTTTGATTTGCATCTTGGCTTCTGGAATATGTAGCTAAAATTGGTCGAATAATCGGTACGAGTCATCTGTACCAAGTTGTGTTAATTAGTATAAATGACTAGTGTGCACTATGCTCTTCTCGAACTTCACTTAAAACGATGAGAAAGTTTTCAAGTAAGGGAGTCTGGCGACATTGTACAAGTTCAGACGTCGAGACACGAAAATTAATGGGTTCCTTGGTGCACGTATACCCAAGTTCGTGAGGGTAGTGAACTCGGTCGAAATTTTCGTCGGGCATTATGACTCAGTCGACCCAAGTCCCAGCCAGAAGGGTATGTCAATGTCGCTTCGTATGGCGAAAGGGACGACACCATGAATCACAGTCTAATGCTGTCCAGACAGACCGTTTTGATATTATATCCAGTTGGATACACAGGAAATTGCATGATGCGCACGTCTCGAAAATATCTAAAAATGATGCATAATGCCCGCTCGTGAATCATCCGGGAGAAAGAAAGACGAGGGAAAGGCGGTCGGTAATTTGTAGTAATGCACTTTTGTCGTACGTGTCGCAATGCAATGTTTATTATTTATGTGCATCGTTTGCGATTTGTTCTTGCTACAACGTGTCTGCTTGCTCATCGACATATTATTTGTCGTGGGCGTTTTTGCAGCTCATTGGAAGTTTTGGGTTTGAAGTTGATTTTGTTGTTTAATTTGGACCAATATTGAGCAGTTTGTTTTGTTTAAAGGTGGTAGTTACCATTTATGGTAAGGTTTTAATTAGGACAGATGCCGTTTAACGAATGGTCGAAAATTGAGATCAAATCTGCTTCTGATGCTTATCGATGACTTGAGGGCCTTCCACTTTTAAATTTTTTAATTAAAAATAATACGATTTGGGCTTATGACTTTTATGATTAAAGTTCAGTTGCCCGGTTATGTTTGTACGTGCAAAATATTGTGGAATTCTTTATGGATTGCAATTTACCGTAAAATTTCAAAAACCGGTAAACGGTAAATTATTTTTCTTTATACCGGTATTTACCGGTAAATCAAGAAAAATTTTGTAGATGAATAAAAAGTAATAAAAAAACATAGTCACTTGTCCTAAAAACGTTAAACGAGATTGAATAGTAAATAATTAAAAATAAATCTCAGGTAAATAATATCATATAAATTCGTAATAATAAATAAATTTCATTTATTTTATTTTTTACATTTAAACCAATCATGTTGATTTATTTAAAGTTTGTACCATTTGAAAGTTTCGATCATAATTGTAAAAACGCATTTACTACGATTTGGTTGGTCTGTGTTGCCAGTAAATTTATCAATTTGAAATTTCCACATTTAATACTGAAAATAAACAAATTCCAGACAACCTAATCCACAATACGCCATTTGCATCGATCTTTAATGTAATATTATGCAATAATATGCCTGTATATGTAGTTAATTCGCGAAAAATAGTACGGCAAATATCGATAAATTAAAAAAATTACCGGTATTTACCGATGGCGAAATTTTTCGATTTACCGGTACACCGGTATTGCGATTCCTAATTCTGTCAGCTTTAAGATGTTACGGGTAGTTATATTTAGGAATGTCTCACCCCCACTCTTCAGCAAAAGGTGCGCAAAAGCAACAATCAGTACAAGATCCTATCATGCGCATCTTTTCCGTGGAGTGGGGGTGGGCCTTCGTAAATGGTACGACTTCTACATATATATTATATTTTTTTGATATTGAAACACGACTGGGTATCGAGCCATGAAATGACTTAACTTATTCCGAAATATTCATGATTTGGAATATTAAAAATCATCATCGGCCGCATGTTATTTAACGTTTACGCTGCTTAGCTTATCTGTTACGGCCATTACGTCTTGAAAAGCCTAAATATCGTCGATTCACTCTCGTCATTGTCGACTTGGAATGCACTTGAGGTGTTTTTTTTTCTTTTTTTTACCTGTTGGTTAATTTCTCAGGTGCTTTTTAGTTGATTTATACTTTTAAGTGGTATCCAAGCTACTTTGCTATGCGATTTTCACACGGAACTATACGTACGAAGTCGATGCAATGAATGTCGTATGCTAAATAGATTCGCTTGTAGGGTGAACATCCGTTTTGATACACATCTATTGTGAGAGAGGAGACGATGGTAGGTAGGTATGTGAACCACTTCTTTTCCCATTGTTTTGAGAGAAATGTGTGTTCGTTCAGGTCGGCGAATCTCAACATTTTCTTGCATATTCCACATTGTTTGCCTTGTTCCAAAAAAAAATCTAGTTTCTGTGCTAGAAGAAATTTAGTACTTATGTATTTGAAGACATGGATTAAGCTCACAGCAAGTGTGAATGGAGTGATATCAACGGTGTGGAATTTATTTGTTTGAAAAAATCAAAACTCGCGACTTACATTAGCGGTTCCCAAATGTAGAAATAGTAGGTAGATAACTATTAATGGAACTAGCAATAGGAATCAACTAGGCTAGAGTTCGTCTCCTCAGTAGTTGTGCTCTTTTTTTTAACCCTTTGAATGCTGACCAACGCCGATTTGCGTTTTGCCAACAAGTCTCGTCTGTCTGAAATACGCCGATAGGCGTTGTATTTTGAGTATGTAAAAAGTAAACAAGAATACTACCCGCTAAGCCTTTCCAGGTAGCATTGAAATGCATCGAACATGGGTCGTGTAATCCGTTTCAACGTTTATTAAGATTGGTTTATACCGGAATTTCTGAATTTATAACCATAGAAGAATTTCTCGATGGAAATCCCTAACTGCTGAGTATTTCAGATTGTCGCTTGGCATTTAGATTGTGAGCATTACATTTTGACAACAATGAAGAATATGGAACTAGTTTTGGAAAAATACATTCATTAATAGACTTCTTTTGTTTATTTTATATTGTTGCAAGATATATTAGAGAGTCTAAAAACACCTTTACAAAAATTGGAATCCTCAGCGGTAGTTATATAGGGTTAGTTTGGATTAGCTAAAATTTTTATACCTGATTTCTATTGGATTTCTAAATAATTCTAGTTGGAAATGTTGCCGAAATTTTCAGGGTGGTGTGTTTTTAACAGATAAGACGCCAGCACTCATAGGGTTAAGTATAAATTCAATATAATAAAGTGATTATGCTCGGGTGGTGAACCAATAAGTTGGAATACGTGGACTATCGATTGAATGTTCGTCATGGGCTTGACTCATGGACCTTTCGAATTGAAATAGATGTATGTAATAGAAACCAATTTTTTTCTTGATCTCATTTTACTCACAAGAAATGGAAACATATTTCTTGCGACTAAAAAACTTTATATGATTGAATCGTTGAATTTAATATGTATGTATGTATGTCCATATTTATGTATAATCCTGAAGAGTCAAAATTCAGATCCCAACACTATATACATATAATCAGTATGTATGTATGTATTTTACAATGCAAGAACTCTATTTTTTGATTTTGACTTATTTGTTTGAATGTCAAGTGTAGGCATATTGACTGGTTTCCCATTTTATATATCTATAGGTATAATATATTTTCGATAAAACTGATTGTAACTGTGTATTGTGTACATTGCGCGATCTGATACGGCAATAACTTCAAATGAAATAAGTAATCAAATTCAGGGAATCGTACTTTCGCATATCTACTAGTTACAACCATAGATTGAGCCCAAGTTCCATATGATTTAAGATTTGATAGTTTCTCGAAGAGACTTGTTTAAATATCCCATTCGTAGTCCTAATTACTTTTTGAAATGCCAGTACAGCTCATCGGGGATTCATCAATTGATTAATGCGCAATAATTTCGATTTCTACTGGTAGAAGAGCATTATTATGAAGTTCTAGCATATGTACATGTAGGACCTGGTTGTCAAGAGACCTTATAAGCGGTACAGTAAAATAAGAGTCGTTGAGCGCCACAACCTTCTAACCGTTCGTGCAGATTGACAACTTAACCATTTTTCAACTCAAGCATGCCAACCTAATCATTCATACATGCATTATTTTAGGCGAGAAAACTAAATCCCACATATATGTACCTCCAAATACGCGACTTCTACATACATATATGTATATTGGTCAGACCATCTTAACCCTTTGTCCGTGATAAATCTTGCGGTATTTTTGAATTTGTAAATCGAGTTTTTGATCATAAATATACGTAAGCATATCAAGTGACTAAGTATGTCAATTGATATTTTAAATATTTTTTATTAAATAGTGAATCACACCTGAAGTATTTCGTTTATACGGTGATTCACGCCATTCGCGCTACTGGCATTTTACGCACGACTTCTATAGCGGTCATCCGCGAGGAAAGGGCTAAGGACTGTTTTCAGATTTCGTCACAGCGATTGTTATCTGTCTATTTTGAGAAAAAAAATTATCGTTGTGAAAAACAGAGTTCGAGAACCCGGGAAGATCCATGCTTTCAGTCCATGTCGCTATAGCTGGTGAATGTACGAAATTGGAAACAGCCTTTTATAATAATCATTAAATTAAATGAGGTGTAGCAATGCATTGGATATGAAACTGTAAATGATTTACTGTTACTAAAACTGGCAGTGAAAAGGCATACATAATATATATAATATTCTGTGTGTCTGTGTAAGATAACGCTCGCCGTACTATAATAGTTTCGATTCGACATAAGTACGTCACAGTTAAAACACTGCCAACAAAACGAATATAATACGAACATAATAAGAGATCAACAAAAAACTTCTATATATACTGTTTGCTACCAAATTAGTCTCTGAACATTTAAATTTTTAATTGGTGTTTTATATTGTTTATATGTATGTAGGTAGGTAGATCGTTTTTACCATTTTTTTCATACTAAACAATTAAATATATTTAAAAGGTATATAAAAAAAATACAACCGCGTGCGGATCGAACACAGAACCGACACATTTCTTTTAATGTTTTAATAGCTTAATACGCCATAACTCATGCTATGATATTCCATCGGGCACAACACTAGTAAATATATAGTGACATAAAATTGTAGTCCATAACTTGAACACCGCTAAACTGGTATTGATAATCAAGTCATTGATTCGTCATACGCTATTTTAAGTCATATAATATAGTCGGTATTGTTCTGTCAGAGCATTGAATTTACTCGTTTGATCGTCACATTGATATTCATCAATATCATCCTACCATTTATTAAATTGGATATACATGCACATATTATATTATCATTTTTGCGTCTCGTTTCCTCGACTGCAGATTGTGCGCAATGTGCAATTCTGTGCACTTGGAATATCGATTAGATGCAAAAACGTGCATCACAACTACCTGACCAGACGGTGGCGTGCAGCTTTAATGGTTTATAAGGCTTCACAAGTACTGTATATTATATTTATGCGTATAAAAAAGTTAATTTGATTCTGAATAACGGTTGTTTTGTGGAAGTGTGAACTTCCGAGGCAAAAATTAAATTGCAAATTCTTCCCATATTATTATTACACATATAAAATTCACTGGCGTGCGAAATTAATTCTAATTTTTTGCTTCGGTTGTTGGGAGCTATTCATTATTATTTGGTGCAGAATTAATTAGCGTTTATCAGAGGCATTACATCTGGCAGAGTCGGCTTAATTAAATCGGCTGTTGCACTCTTCGTTGCCAGCACATATGTTTCCAGTGATTCTATATCGTATATTTCTGAATAACTTGTAGCTAATTTATTTACGAGGACTATATATATGTATATATGCATATAAAATCTATTGATTTGAGAATGCTCTCTTTGTGTATTCTGGTTTAGTACCTATTAAGCATTTGGTTCTAAGAGGTCTCTACATACATACATCTTTCCTTAAGTAAGTGTTCTACTATGTATCTTCACATTTATGGTTACACGACAATTGGTGCAAGTCCAAAAGGTTCAACGACAAAATGTACCCGAAAATTAGTGCACTGACAAAATGTTCACGCGAAAAAATGTCCACGGAAATAATGTTCAAGTGACAAAATGTTCAAAAATCCTAAATTTTTTAAGTTAATTATAAATTATTATTATTTTTCAATTTAAATAAGTAAATATTGGATACGGTTGAGAACCCCTAACATTTAAACTAATTCAATGACATCTTAAAATGATATTCAATGAGTCACAATGACATTCGCTTAAAATGTAATTGTTCAATTAAAATAAGAATATGTTGGTGCGGTTGAGAACACCTGTAATTTATTACTAATTTAATAACATCCGCGATCTATACTATAAAAAAGTACCATATACATCGATAAATATAATACAATAAAAAGTTACTTTTTCCATTAAAATAGGAAATTTTAGGATTTTTGAACATTTTGTCGCTTGAACATTATTTCTGTGGACATTTTGTTGCTTGAACATTTTGTCGCGTGAACATTTTGTCGCGTGAACATTTTGTCAGTGCACTAATTTTCGGGTACATTTTGTCGTTGAACCTTTTGGACTTGCACCAATTGTCGCGTCCCCACATTTATGAAGTCCAGTCACAGTATTTGGGGCCTTTCTGTGACCTTCCGGTTTGTTATTCATGAAACTCCTGGCGACTAGTACTGTTCATCTTTGCTCCATGACCCTGCTAACTGTTTGCCCTAAATATGTCGATCAATTATTTAAAATCTCTACTGAAGTTAGTTTGGGAAGTGGAGTGTAATTTTTTTTTAACATAAAGCTTTTTGAAGTGTGTTTGTTCATTATTGAATTAAGCTCGTGCTGAAACGACAGGTGCTGCTTTTACAAGTTCTTTGCACCTGCTCATTTCCTGTACCCTAAACACCTTGGTTGGTGTGTAGTATAATTTTTTTATGAACAAAGACAATAAGTATCTATTGTAAAATTCATCTCTATACTTACTACATATGACATTGTATGTTTGTACGTACGTAGCATTCGGTTTCTTTTTTGAATGTAATAAAATTTACACTTCCATTGAATTTGTATGCAAGGATGTCCTTTTGACCACTTCCTGCTGATAATAATACTCAGTCTGAGTGTAAATGCAACATTTTATTCATAAGGATAGATAGTACCTATTAGTATTTTGTTAAAAATGGTAAATTTTTTGTATTTTCAGCAGCAATAAAATGGCCTGCCCAATTAGCCCGTCTCTGAAAGACTTACCAAAGGTCGGAGACGATCTGAAAAGTCAATTGGAAAGTTTCAATTTCGAATGTTTGAAAGATGTAGACACCAACGAGAAGAACGTCTTGCCATCAGCTCAAGGTAATTTATATTGTGTATATTTCATGCTTGTTTGTGTGTGTTTTTGTGAATAACATTACATACTTATTTGAGTTTTTGTATTTATTTATTGCACTTTAGTATGTGATTCATGGGAGTAATTTTTGTGAAAATTCTTGTAGTTTTATTTATTCTATTTAAAATTTTCTCATGATTCAGACTATTTTTTGTTTTTTATTTTGTAGAACTTGCACATACTTTGCCTATTTCTTCATATAAATGAATTTTTTAATTAAAATTGCATGTTGTATTTTTTGCTTCATATGATTTGTAGTTTTTTTTTTTTATTATTTTATTTTTTTACGTATTATGAATTTATGCACGGAAATCCATTAAAACTTAAGTTTAATTATGCAGAAGATTACATTTTATAGAAAATATGAAAAACAATTAAAAATTTTCTCAATTTTTATGGTTTTTCTTGTATGTATATAGCACATATATTTTATTTTATTATATAAAATTATTTTGCATGCCGCATGTGTATTAGATGTTGCACAGGAAAGACTTCACTCTGATATTCTGAAAGGTGTAGAAACTTTCCAACCTGCTACTTTAAAAAGGACAGATACCCAAGAGAAGATAGTTCTCCCGAAAGCAGAAGGTAGTATTGTATATGCACTATTTTCACTTCTTTTGCTTTGTTTTATTTATTTTGTAAAACTAAATTATACTAACATTATTGTTATCTCTCGGAAACGTGTCATTATGTACTAACAATTCATTAGTATATGAGTGATTTATCTAATGTCCGTTTATCCTGTGTGTGTTATATTTATGTATAGTTAGGCGACTAACTGAGGCATGATATATTTAATATTTGTACGATTTTAGTCAATGGTTTATTCATTTATTTATTGTAATACTTTCAGACGTAGCTGCTGAGAAGTCTCAGAAAACCTTAATCGCCGGTATCGAAGCTTTCGATGCTACCCGTCTGAAACATACGGAGACTCAGGAAAAGAACCCACTGCCTGATAAAGACGGTATGAATAAAAACAATTCCTTGCACTTCTTAGTTTGTTGTTGTGACTTGAAATTGTTAACTTTCACATATATATTAATTTAAAACTCGAACTACCTACGAGCACACACTAACCTCAATAATTCAAAATTTTGTTTGAGAACTCTTATTATTCATTTTTAAATAAATATGACGTATCAAGCATGCAATTTGAATTGATTCGTCTAGATATACGTATATATTTTTTTGATACAAAATACTTTCGCTTGAAAATGCTTTGATTTTTAATATATTTTTAATTTTTATGCTTTCATATATGAATATTTGCATGAGCTTTTTTGCATGTTTTTTTTTCATTTCTGCACGAAATTTATCATGAAGTTGTTGCGGCTGAAAAGATACACCAAAGTTTATTGACGGGAGTTGAGCATTTTGATAAAACAACGATGAAACATACAACGACCGAAGAAAAGAATCCATTACCTCCCGTAGAAGGTTTGTCTGCTTACTAAAAGCTTATTCTAAAGCTTGGCCCTCGTTTAAATAAAAAAACTGACTGACTTTTACTACTTTAAGTAATGAAAAAATTCGAGTTCAAAATTCTTTTTAATTATTCTTTTCTATTTCTTTCTTTTTTCAGCTATCGAACAAGAGAAAGAACAACAAAATATTATTAATGGAATAGAAAACTTCGATCAAAAGAAATTGAAGCACACAGAGACGTGCGAGAAGAACACCTTGCCAACAAAGGACATCATCGACCAAGAGAAGACCGCGTAAAGCGATTTTCATAAATAAGATTCAACAATAAATTTTGCATGTTATTTTTTTTATTTTGCATAATCCATGCCAAGCAAAAATCAAAGTGTCAAAATAATTATATTTTTATTGCGATTTTTGAATGTATGATTTTTATTAATATTTATATCAAACATAATATACAAACATGCTTTAGGTATAAGTTGGTACTATATCATGAGATACCGTAATTGTAATTACTATTATAGATTTTCTGATTTGTTAAGCTAGCGAGGTTCTCATTAAATTCCAGTTGAATTGGACATTTTTTTTAATATTAATTTCATACTGAAATTACTGTAAAAATCTGAAAAACGCGCTCTTTCGAATTTCAACCGACAAGAGAGCGTTGTTTGTTAGAAATGTCCAAAATTGTCTACATACATTTTAATAATGATAATAATAATAATTAGTGTTTCATTTTAATAATATATATATATATATACTACAAACGATGCTATAATAGTCGTCGAATCATCCAAATATCCATTTTTGATACTATCTGTGTTTTAAAGAAATGAAAATATTTTTTTTATATTCGTATATCATGATTATGCGTGTTCCTGGAATTAATTGCTCAGCGTCAATTAGTTTTGACCGTTACTACAATTGTGTATTTTTATTATTACAGTCGTAATACTGAGTTTCGTACTTGAAAGATTTTTTAAAAGATGTAGATCGGTGCTTTTTAAATAAATTTGTATGAAATCAACAAATATGTATTTTATTATATCTTACTGCAACCCTTTGAAAATTCCCTTTCTAAAACAGTACACACACATACAATTTCAGAATTGTAAAATGTTTACAAAACACAATAAACAACAGTGTCTTCCACATACATAATTCATTAGAACATTTTGCTTTTAAGATGATAGAGAAATTACATTCCATATTTTAAATCTAAAAATTCATACATATATTTATAAATTTTATAACTATAAAAATGTACTCACATTTTGTTGTTATTTTCATCTGTTAATTTTTCCTGTATTCTTTATTATTTTTACAAGGCTCTTCTATATTTCACTTTGCTCATTGTTTACGTTAGTTAGTTTAAGTTATTTAAATAAATATAGCACATTGATATCACTTTATATGAAATAAAACAATATTTTATTTATTATTTATTTATATAATTTCAGTTAGTCAGCTAATTTCAATACATACTTTTACTTTAATTTAATATATACTTAATCACATAACTTAAAATTACACATACCAAAATTATATGCACTATCCCTCATAGAGGTGTCTCCTCGCACCTCGCAAGAATGCATCCACGGTTTTGGAAGACCTGATGGACTTGGGGAGGACATTGTATGTACATGAGCACACCCTTGTGAAAGACACCACCAGCTGTCTTCTTTTTCTTTACTCTACCTACTACTAAATTGTTCTTATTTCTAGTATAATAACTATGGATATCACTTCGGTAATAATTTATGATGTAATTTGTAAACAAAAGACAATGTACTAAGATTTAAACTATTTATAATACTTATCCATCCCAATTCATATAACATATTTGTAATACTTTTTAATATACCAACATTCAAAATACCTCTCATAGCTTTATTTTGTAATTTTTTGTATTTTTCCTAAATCTTGACCATTAAACATGTTAAGCACAGTGGCACAATAAACTACTTGCGGCATAATAAATCATTTGCAGCATAATAATTTGATATGTTACTGTTGTACAAGATAGTTAATATTGTCTTTGACACATGTGTTTTAGAAAACAATAATTTTAATATCAATACCTGATTCACCAGATGTACAAATCTTTTTATTACCCACCAAGTTTTCATAATAATGCATCATTTAATAATACAATTGCAAAGATATGTATATCGTTTTTAGAATGGTATGGATGATTGCCTTGATATTTTTGCTCTAACTCTATCAATACTTTTAGGGCTAAGATGAAGAAACAAATCTGTGGTTGATTTGCTTTTTCACCTTCAAATCAACTACAAATTTGCTACAAATCAACCACAAATTCACCTTCAAATCAACCACAGATTTGCTTCTTTATCTTCATTGTTTGTTAATGTTTACTATGATTTTGTTTTCTTTATATTACCATGTGGTGCTCACTGTGTTTGGAATTTAAATATTTTCTTTTATATTTGTATCTTTTTTGTTTCACTATACTGCTTTCTTTTTTATATTTGTATTCTGTATGTGTACCATTAAAAAAATGGAACACATACAGAATGATCGAAATAATGTAGGAATATTGCCCGAATCATTAGCAAAGTGAAACATATAGAGCCTAGTAATAAAATAAAAATAATAAGTCGCAAAAAGTTTAAAAAAGCTTTAATTGAAAAAAATTGATCACAAAAATAGAAACATGGCGAATTGTGGGCGTATAAACAATGAGAATAAACGAGGGATGCATTTTGGAGAAATGGTAAAAAAAACAGTAGTAGGTCGACAATAGTGGTAATTAGACTCAAAAGTTTCAGTCGAAAGAAAGGTAAGTGAAGTTGGAGTGGGAGGTGGAAGTGTAGTTGTGCGGTGGCCGGTCGGCTGCGGGAGCTTTTTCACCGATCGCCGATCGCCGCAGATCTTCGATTCAGACCTTCGATTCTGTACTCCGCGACCTTCGACTCTCGACTCTCGACTCTCGACCCTCGACCCTCGACCCTCAACCCTCGCCCTCGACCTGGCCGGCTCCACCTTGACCCCCGCCCCGAGTAAGTCCCTTGAAAATGTTTGAATTCGACGCTGGCGAGCGAATCCATCGTCTACGGACAGACGCCATAAGGGCGAAAATCGCGTCCACTCGCTCTTCCCGCGACGGATCGCAAACGGCCGCAGCAGAGTTGATCGCCGCCATAGCCTCTCGCTTCGCCCCTCGCCGTTCGAAGGCCCCCGCTCTCGGGCTTGGCCCCCCTCCCCCTACCCCTCCCCCTACCCCTCGAAGACGTCTCCGAAATTGGTGTCGTCGTGGATTTGCTAGCGGTTCGATTTGCAACAATACTCGGTCGTTTTACGGTCGTCCATTTTTTTCCGCGCGTATAAGTTTCGAACGCGTGACTCATCTCGCTCGATGCGAATCGCTCGACGAAACTTGTACGCACTACCGTTTCTCTTATCAATCTCGATTCTTGAAACTTGGCGCGTCCAATTTCAAAGCTCATTATTTTCACATTCCATTCTTATACATGTGTATTTTGTGCAATAGTTGACTGGTCGTAGACGTCTGGACGAGCTGGGCAGGAAATTTCCGTGTATCCGTGGAACTACTTTCTTGCGATTCTTCGGTCAGTAGGGATTGATGTAAAGAAGCACTGTATGTAAGGATTGGTATATAAAATGTAAAATTTAGCGAAATTGAAACACTTGCAGCACTGCGTATGACAATTTATTTCTATGTTGCGTTGTTGCAGTGTTGAGAAATGAACAAAATTCATAATAATTCAAACGTATGTACGTATACTGTTTCAGCTCAAAATGACGCCGGAGAGTCTGATGAAGTCATGGCAGGCCAGCAAACATCGCATGGACGTCCACTCGTGGCTGTACGAGATCGGTTTCTATCGGAAACATATTGCGCGAGATTCGAGTTGTCTTTACCGAGCCGTCTCCGAGGGTCTGTTCTCGAACCAACGCATGCACGCGACAGTCCGCCGACAATGTGCCTATTATCTGACTCTGACGAACAACAAGATGAAATTGGTGCAAATTTTTCACTATGTTTCGAATCGTCGTATAGAATAAAATTGTATTAATGCTCTATTATTTCTTCACAGCCGATTAAATGTTCGATCAAGGATTATGCCGATCATATATTAAATTCAAGATCATTTGGAGGGTTTAATGAGATCGTCTTGCTGAGCCACTTTTATAAGTAATTATATTTTAAATGGACGCTAATTGTTTAGTTGTTATTTATCTATTTTTTTTTTTTTTTGTATTTTTAGGCGCAATTTTGTGATAATAGATAGCCGCGATGGTCCTACGTTAAAATCTTTCTACAATTACCAAAATACTATTTATATTTTCCATCAAATGAACGTAGAACACTTCGATATTTTACTGCCATTTGATTACATTAAAAAGAGTTCATTTTGTCAAGGTAGATGTCTAATATAGCTTATGTTTTACATATTTTTCGATAATTAATTTGTATTCGGTTAATTTTTTCAGCAATAGCATATCAAATATTGTATAAGGGTGTGTTCTCCATATCAAATATAGAATATACCACTGATAAGATATTAGAATGTAACACTAACTACAATGATAATAAGATGCTTAAGATAGAATCCAAAGAGAAGAAAGACGGTGACGATTGTCAGAATGGTCACATGAATTCTAACAGCGTTTCAGACATATCTAAAAAGATGTACCAGTTTCCGTACAAGGTAGCCAGAGGTCTCTCTCCTCATGTTTACAAGAATATAGAATTCGACGTGTGGGTGGAAATGAAACGAGGTATTTAAATTGGTTTGAATTGTTTCTTATCTGCGTATAATACGATGAAACGTTTATGTGCTTTTCAGAAGAGGAAATGTCTTTAAATTATCACGACGGCTTGACGCTGCAAGTGGGCGTCAAATGTCTGTGCAAAATCAAGCCCGATCAGGTGAATCCGTACGTTTGCTACATACAAGCGATGAAACAGGACGGACCTTGTCTCGTTTACGTCGAGGAGCTGGGCGAGAAGCGAACGGTCCATTTCGATCAATTGAAACCGCTGCCGGCCAGCGAAGCTAAGCCTTGGTACACCAATAATAAGAAAGGTCGACGGAAGAAAAAATTGTTCGATTTGAGTTTGACATACATATTTTGTACGATTTTTAACGTTAGTTCAGTTTCAGGTGGTGCTAAGACGATTCGAAAATTCAACATAAAACGTAAGAAGACCTCGAGCGTTCCGGACATACCCAAATTAACGAGCAAGACCAAGACGTTTTTCAAGAGCGAAGACTCTAAACTGACCGATGGCGTCAAAGATTCGAATAATAACAGTCTCACTTCTGATTCAGGAGTATTTTCCGCATCCACATGCTCCACTTTAGAATGGGACGGTGGGAACGTCGATAAGGGAGTGTTGAATAATGTTCAGACTTTGGAAAAGTTCACAAGAGTGGATTATTACACATTTAAGCCGCATTTGGTAAAGATTTGTTTTCGAAAACAGTATTATTGACTGTTTATGGCATTTGGCGGTTTTCTAGACTATATCATATTGTAATATAATATGCATAAGCAATTGAATTGAAGTTTTTTAATTATACTTCTTCTAATGCCGAATCCGTATTGGGACATAGGCGACTGCCATGGGCAGACATCGTTTATGGCGAATCCTTCCCTATCATGGGCAAGTTGAAACAATTTTTCGAGTCCGAGTCCCATGACCTGATGTTCCGGAGCCAAGAGAGCTTCTTTCTCCCAAGCTACCGTTTACTTTCTATTTTCCCCTCTATGATTGTTTATAGAAGGCGATATTTGGGGCCGCGAATAATGTTGCCAAAGTATTCCATCTTACGTCGCTTCACCATGTGAAGAAGCTCTCTCTCTTTATGAAGAAGCTGGAGGACCATTTTGTTCCTCACATGCTCTTTAACATCCTCCGGTAACAGCACATTTCAAAGGACTCTATCCTGTTCAGGCATGCCACTAATATCGTCCACGTTTCGCATCCCTACAGCAATACCGACCAAACATAGGAACGCAGGATTCTTATGCGCAATTTCATAGACAACCTTCGACAACACAAAACATCTTTCATGCTGCTGAAGGCATTTCTTGCTATTTCGATACTTATTCTTATCTTGATAGTATTTCTAGTGTTCGACCTTTTCAATCATTTGTCCGCTCACATTCAGGTTTAATGAATCTGTTTTTGCATATGAACATTGATTTTGTATTTTTGATATTAATGGACGGACCCCATTTGTGACATGCTTGGTCGATTGCAGGTCTTCGGCACTCTCAGTCAATATTGTCGTATCATCAGCGAAATGAATATTATTTATAATTTCGCCGTCTATTCATACTCTTATTCGGCTATCGACTGCCTGGTTGATCACCATTTCCGAATACACATTGAACAGCATGGGCGACAATACACATCCCTGCTGCACCCTTCGACGAATTTCTACTTTTTCGGTTTCCAAGTCTTCGACCTTTACGACAGCAGATTGATTCCAGTATATGTACATAGGTTCTTCAAAAGGGCGATATCCTTTGCATCTATCCCAGTTTAGTTTAGTGCATGGATTAATCTGTCATGTTCCACTCTATTGAATGCTTTTTCGAAGTCGATGAAACAGACATATATCCTCCACTTTTGTAGGAGTACATTCATGCAGAACAATACAGCGATGAAAAAAAAAATGGCAATAAGAAATCTCGTTTTTTACTTACTGGAGTGGAGATTAATCAATCTCTACTGAGTTTGACCCGCTGAATTCGAATATGACAATGATTTTTGTTGGTTTATGAGATATGATTGTATAAAAAAATTCGCAATTTTTACTTGCAGTCTAACTCAAAATCTATTATTACATATACACCTTTGTTTCATATGATAAAATTGTTTTCAGGTGGAGTATGTAACCATGCCATATACGGTAGAAACCAATGGACGCGACAATTCCGGATTGAATCGTCAAAATTCGCAGTTTAATTTTCCTCCGACTACTGTCGCCACATCTTGTAGCAACTCTTGCGTGCCTTACGTACAGCCTGTACAGTCAAATCCATTCACAATACAATGTATATTTATTATTTCAGTATGTAAAGGTAGTTTTTGTTCGTAGGCAACAAACGGTACGGATGTTAACAATTCCACGTACACCTCGAGTGCTTCTACTCCGGCAGCCACGCCTGCCTCCATACCGTCTGGTAACGGTTGTAAGTATGATCAGACGAGTCATATTTACATTTTGCAAGATTTCGTTCGATGACTATGTATTTATATTTGTGTGCAGCAGGTGTGATGTATAATGGCAACGGTTGCAGTCCAGCGTATGCTCCGTACACGTATGTGATGCCACCGATGGGAGTCCCATTGATCAGGCCCCATTCTCCGTTTCCCGTGCAGTACTCGACGCGTCCTCCGTTCACGCCGATCGGTGTTAATTATGCTGTTCAACGTTCGATAAACAACAACGGATCTGATCTGCCGTATAATGGTAGAGTGTGGTTGACGATCAATTCAAATCTTTTATATTTATATTGATGGATTTTCGTCGTATGCCTTAGGTTTATTAAAAAAAAAAAAAACTAATGAACCATGATTACGATTTCAGATGTTCAGACGTTGCGATTCTTTTTCAATCTCGGAATTGATTATATGCAGAGCGGCGGTATGAGTTGGTCGTATCCTCCGCCTCCTGCACCACCGACGACACCTATCAATAATAACGGATACTATTACCAAACTACTCCCAATCAGTTGGCTCAGGTGTGTATTTTTTTGCCAAGTATATTTATATGTAATTTGTTTATTTATTTACATACATATATACCAGGAAGGCCTAACGGGTACACCCCAATGCGCCTTCCTGGCCAATTACAAACAATGCAGCTCTTTTATTACATAAGAAATTAACATCTATGAGTTTAAACTTTTGCATAAATTATACTCAAATAGTGATGGCCGTCACTGCATCGAAAGTCGAAAGATAGAAAAGAAGGGCGGAGTCAACTGAGATACGAAAAACTATATACCTACTGATTGGCGTGGTATACCTATGTACTGATACTATAATGTTTAACCCTTTGCCCGCGGCAATAAATATAGCGAACAAGTCCTATACGCGAATTTGGCAATCGAGTTTTCGACCTTAAATACAGATTTTAATATTTACTCAAGTAACCAGATATGTTAATTAACACAAAGTATTATTTTAAACAATAAAATACATAATATATCTCGTAGTTTTGGCTTAATTGTCAAATAATCATTCTTCATACAATTGAGATGTATCGTCGCCATTGTTCAACAGACGTGACGTCACATAAACGAGGTTTCAGTATGGTTCCACAAAATACTAATTTTGACTGGTATATATTCATTTTAAGCAAATTGAATAGATGGCATTCAACTCTCAGTAATATATTCAACCAATTTTGAACCTTAAAACAGTTGAAATAGGCGCATATAAGGCTCAAAATCGCGTGCAAAGTTCAGAAATTCTATGGAAGACAGCCTCGCTACAGACTTGTCGCGCAAAGCTTCCATAGAAGACGGCCGCGGGCAAACGGTTAACATCTCTTCGATATCGTGTCTATCTATTAACGACTCGCAATTTCAAGCAAAACACGAAAAACAATTCAGATTCGAAAACATTTGAAATTATAGCGTTGCAATGACACTCATTCCTGTTTTTCCTGTTTCCATTCCTGTTTTACCCCGTTTTTATTTCACGGTAATCTTCTCGGACATGCATACAACAAATCCTGAAAGTTCCATCATAATTGATTCAGTGGTTTAGGAGCATATTCGAGACACAGACAGACAGACATTCATTTTGATGACAGACATTCCGAGTTGAATTCCGAATAATATTGCTTTTGTCTCGTTCTAACGCATACATATTCGGATATACTCTTCACACTCGTACGTCGTCGTATGACATTACGGAGGGGGGGTATGAAGGGGGATTTGTTGACTTCGCCCTTCTTTTCTATCTTTTGACTTTCTATCAAGTCACTTTCTATGCAGAGACCCAGACCCATCAAATTGTTCAAATCTATTGATGCCCTTTGCGATTCGGTTGAACTTCAATCAGATTTGGATGCCATTTTCAATTGGTCAACGCTAAACATGTTACCGTTCAACATCGAGAAGTGCTGCTCTCTAAGCTTCACCAAATCGCGAAACCAACTTGAATACTCTTACCATTTAATTGGCATTATGTTAAATTCGGTTGTGATCTGGGAATCTTATTCTGATGAAATTTAGTGAATTTTAGTGACCTGGGAATTTTATTCTGTGCGAATTTCGATTTTGGACGGCACATTGATAATATTTGCTCAAGAGCTATACAAATGTTGGGTTTCGTAGTGCATTGAGTACTCTGTATCCTATATGATTCGCTAGTACGAAGCATTCTTGAGTTTTCTTCTATTATATGGAGCCCCAGTGATCGGGTCGAAATAGTACAGAGAGGGTTTCTCAGATATACCTACGTACATGATGGCTTACGGTCGCTATCTTTAGCTCTATTATAGTGCGTACCTGCTGGGATCACTAGGTTATAATTCCCCCGAATCACGACATATAGTATATTTGGGGAAACATTTCTTTAAATTACTAGTTGCTTTGGTGAGCAATCCTCAAACGCAGAATTAAGCTCCAATGTTCCCAGCAAACTCGATACATTATACTTCTTCTGGGGCACGTACCAATTTGATGGTTTTGTCGCCCGTTGCTTGGGCATCAAACTCTTCAACCAGATCTCTTGTCAACTTGGATTTGTTCAATCTAAAATATGCCGATCTGGTTGAGGGATTGTTCAGTTTGAGATCATAATTGTGTTCTCACATTTAATTGTTAATATTTCATATTATTTTTACTATTATTGTTCTTTATATTATTTTTTTGCTTTAGTTTTGCCTCTTCTATCACGTATATATCCTAGCTATAGTGATGCCCTTAAATATATCTGTAATTCACTATAGCTTAACTGTAGTAAATAAATAAATAAAAACATATAGGTCAAGAAATGAAATTGGACTTTATGTGTTTCCATAATGTCTTTGTAAATAAAATGAAGTATAATTTAGTATATACATACTATATATTTGTTTATACTTTTTATAGGAATTGCAGAATGTCGCAATAGATGATTCTCCAGCAAACTCGACGCAGCAAGATTTGAACAATAAGAATAATTCTCAATATCATAACAATAATCCGCATAAGCCGAATAAATTCAACGAATACAAGGGTAGCCGTGGAGGATACAGAGGATTCCGACGCAACGATACTATTGAGGAAAGAACCCCAAGGAGCAACGCCAATTTTAATCGAGGTGGATACAATAATGTTCAAAAAAGAAACAACGCCCGCAATGAAACAAACGGTACGTCTGTAGAAAACCAGGATAAGAATAAAAACCAGGACAATCAGAATCAAGACTCGGAACATGGCAATGGGGAGTCGGCAACAACACCAAACTTTCCGTATATTCCGTATCCGCCTCCGTCGCTGTACAGATTCCCATATTATCCCGGCGAAGTGGACGGGTCGGTGATGTCCAACTATCCTGCGAACTACATGTTCGGATCGTCTGATGAGAACTCCATGCCGCCGCCAGAAGGAGGGTACATGCCTCCACCGGGATCCATGCCGCCTTCGCAATACATGACTTACATTTCGCCGCCTCCTCCGTACTATTACTCGCCGTCGAACGGATCCAACTTTCTGCCGCCAAACTTCCAGCAGCCGCCGTCTGCCGAAAATCAACCGTTGAATAAGAATTGAGTAGCCGCAGTCTTTTTTTATTATCAGATGGTTAACTAAATTTTGTATGTAGCTTAGAAAGCGTTTTATTTTAAGCTTATATTATAAGAATAGCGAATAGATTTTTTTTTTTTGCAAGTGTAATTACGATTACGTTTGCTATATATTTTTTTTACTAACATTGTTCTTAAATGTTTCAATTCGTCATTTTTTTTTGTATTGTTTAGCACCATCTCTACATTGTTACTATAATGTTAATTAGGTTATATGGATAAAGACAAAAAAACACATTTCTTAATAAGAAAACAGGATTTAAATCGGATTTTGGTTTACAATAATGACGATTGACACAATTAAAGCTAACTATGAACTGAAATGTTTATGAACTGACTTTCATATTCAAAAATAACGATATTAGAATGGAAATGTTTGGTGAGCGAAACATTATCACTCGTTAGCGTTTGCTAAATTTATTCCGATTTTATTGTCCTGACTGACCGACTTTATTTTTAATTATTATACGTATGTTCAACAAGTTTTGGCGAAAGTATGCAGTTAACTAGAAATGCAATGGCAATTTCTGGTCTAGCAAGGCTGCAATTTCGCTCATAGGATTACTAATGATAGTTTTTTCACTTATTTTTCATTATTGATTATTTTTGTTCAAAATATAATACGTAGTTATAGCTAGAATTTATTTACACAATAAAATTTATTAAAAACATCTAAGAGTGTCATTTCACATTCTTTAATAATATCCCGTAAATGCATAAAATGAATCCTCAAAATAGAAAGACACCATATTCTTCAATCATTCATTTATTTTTGCAATCACCAATAAGAACTTTTTTCAGGTTTCCAATCATATTCAAAATTAAGAAATTAAAAAAAATGTAAACAATAAATAACTACATATGTATGTATGTATGTATTATATATCAAAATGTTTAAATAATACTAAGAACTTTCAAAACTGTAAATATTATTTAATCAAAACAAGTAAGTCTCATGATTTATGGTGTGCTTTTTTAAACATTTTACCATCCAGGGTATATCAGACATACATTTGTATAAAATAGAAACACATTATTGTTTTATAGTGTATTCGAAAAATTCGATTGGACATTATTTAATATTATTGTATATTTATAAGACACAAGAGTCTCCGGCGTATCCTTTGACTCCAAGGCCTGTAACTTTAAATACGGCTCCGCACGGTGGTTTCTGTTCGCTTTTGATATTCATACTGGCCGATGTCACGTACAACTCGTCCAGGTTTCGTCCGCCGAAAGCTACCGAGGTCACCTGCAGCGCCGGTATGGCTACCTTCTGGAGGATGTTACCCGTGTTGGGATCTACTTTGATGACCTTTGACCCGTCGAAGCACGCAATCCACAAGTTGCCGTTCGTATCGATGGTCATCCCGTCGGGCACGCCTTCCAAATTGTGTTTTTTGAAGTCCATCACGAATCTTTGGTTTGTCAATTCGCCACTTCTGAAGTTGTAGTCGTACGCGCGGACAGAATGCTCCAGGCTGTCGATGTAGTACATGATGTTTTTGTCGACGTCCCAGCACAAACCGTTCGATATGCTCACTTTATCAACTTTTTTGTGAGCTCCGCTTTTGTCAAAGATGAAGAGCGATCCTTTGTTCATTTGAAAGCTTCCTGGAGGATCTTCTTTTCCCATTGTACCTGTAATGTGTTTAATAGCTTACTAGACATGTACATAATATACAATTACATACTTGTGTTGAATTTATGGCTGATGTTTTTGGCAAGCTGATCTATTAGCATTTACATATATCCTAATGGAAGGTGTCAACTTAAGGCAAGAGAGGTGACATATCTTAGGAATTGTAAGACTAATCACTAATCATCATCATCTACAGCCAACACGCTTCTACTCGTCTCTATTTTGTGCAACTCTCATCCATCTCACCCCACACATTTTCTTAATTTCATCTACCCATCTTCCCTGCGGTCTTCCTTTTACCCTTTTGCTTTCTCTCGGGTACCATTCTAGCACTTTTCGTCCATTCTTTCGCTCACCCATTGCCATTTCAATCTCTTCACTATCTATTATATCCAGTACCCTTGTAATACTTCTCACCCAAGTCAAGCATACAGCGTTCCATACTTCTTTGAGTGTTTGTTTTCAGGGTAATTAGATTATTAGTCACATTACGATCGCCCAAAAGACAATTTTTGCCACGAAAATCGCGAATATGGAATATTTGGCACTGGAGTTCTCGTTAGTATGATAGTTATCGTTAGTATGATGGACTTTTCGGCTGCCAGATGTTCCGTTATAGAGATTTTAGTGATTTTGGGCGAGCGCTTTGTGACCAATAATCACCGAACCGTTTACAGAATGCTTGAAGATTTTCCAAAAAAGGAAAGGATAAGATGAGTTTAAGTTGAGAGAGGCTGGTATTTCAGTAGGAGCTTGTTATAAAAGTATTAAAGGACGGATTAGTCTTAAATAACTAATAAGGATATTGTGACTCAATTCAAAAGTGAAAGAAGTATCTCGAAACAAGACTTTATGAAACAACTATTCTAACGAGCTTGCTTGGATATGTTTTCAGAATGCCTGAATGATACTTTGGGTAGTCTTGAGAAGCTACTTTAGAAAGTTTGCATCCAATCAATCACTCAGCGAGTGAGAATACATAAAGCAGTATAGTTCTTCAAAAAGCATCCAACCCCTATGACTAATATAAGTTTGTTTTTATATTGTACAAGAAAGTTTCACGGAGTTGTGGTTAAAGTGCTAGTCACGTGGACGCTTTAGATACATACCTCCATATAATCTACCCTTAGGATCAGCTTTTCCATCGTTGAGACGGTTTGTGTTGTAGCCTGGTTCGCTATCAACTTCCGCAATCTCCGAGAGAATTTCAACTTTAGCATTGTTCTCGCCGTTCCATTTGATAAGAAGAACTTTGCGACCGACTCCGACTGCGAATTGATCAGTAGTTTTCGCTATCGGTACCATAAATCCGGTGTTATCAGCTAAGTAAACAATATCACACGGTTAGTTTATATTTTCACTGGTAAGTGTTCGAGATAATTGAGACACTTACGTAGAACGGCCCTAGTTTCTTTACCGGTCGCCGGAACATACTTGTGAATGGAGTGATCGAAGATGCTGACATAATATAAACATTGCAATTCGGCGTCCCAATGGGGACCTTCACCCAAAAGAACGGGTTCGGTGACTTGCTCCACTTTTACACTCATCTGAAAAAAATGTTATATTACATATTATCGGAATTATTTATAATTGTAAATGTATCTAAATATATACAAGTTTTTACCTTTGGCTTTTGATAAGGTGATAACAAATTTTCAACGACAGTGTCCAGAAGATGGACTGTTAATGCGGTACAATGTGATTGATAGTCACTTATATATGGTACAGCGAGTGGCCACGCTTTTGAAACGTGAGGGTCGCCCGTATAATATGTATATCAAGTTATCTCAAACAAGATATCTTGTTGAAGATAACAATGGTGGGAAAGTACTCATAGTTATGTATAGATAATCTATTATGTATAATTGGTCGAGATTGGTATCGGCTTCTTTGAATTTATTTTATAAATAGCGCCAAATTTTTTATTATAAACTTAAAGCAAAATTAAAATATAAAAATAAAAATTTTATTAGACTAAGAATTCAGGCAAATTATTCTGTTTTATTTTGATTATTTATTGTTGTTTTTATTCAATTTAAAACTTTCAATATGAACCTCGTATAAATTACGTAGATCAGCAGTGGGGAAACTATGGTACTTGTGCCGAAATTATACATGAGAAATATTTTTATTTGGTTTTTTAAGTAAACAAATAATGTGTGCTAATAAAAATAAAAATCTTCACTAATTTTTGTATATTTTTACATAAAGGTCTGTTCATACCTATCCAGCACGAATCGGCAGTAGCAGGTATTCTGCAAGTATGCATTCATACGCGTCCATATAGAATGTACCAAAGAATACTGAGTAGAATTTGGATACGGAAATGAAATTTTAGAAAAAGTATTACAATATATGGTAATACAATTTTTAATACAAGTCTCTTATATTAAAAATTGTCTTGTCAAGAGACCAAATTCAATGTTGAATTTTATAATTTTGATTGTTTTCCTGCCTTAGATGAATAACTTAAATTTTAAAGTAGATGAAGAAGTTTCCAAAGTATTTTTAGCACCCATATAACTTGAAAACAACTCTTGTGCAATATTTTCCCAAAACTAGCTAGGACGATTCCTGGGTTCGGAATCCATTTTCCGTGACAGCTAAACCAATAAGCTTAAGAGGGTTGGATACCCGAAATCTTAATTTTGTTGCCGTTCCTTTCTTCGATATATATATTGAGTGAATGCGACAATATATATCAATATATATATATTGAGTGAATGCGACAGTTGCGCCTCGACCAGATAATACCTATTTTAAATCGACAAAATCAAGGTTTCGTATTCTCCAGTTTTCTCCTTCGAAACTGGACCAATTTAAAAAAAAAATTCATCATCGGTATGAGAAAGATATTTTCTATGTTTGTGTCTTTGTATTTTTTTAAAACTCAACCGTTAAATTAGCACGTTGGACTCTTTTCGTGGGTGTAAAAACGAGGCGATTTTATAGATGTTTGGTGGCTCCTAGCTCCTATAAAAAATAACTAATCAAAAAAATAAAAAGATAGAAACATGCCTATGGTGGATATCCATAGCATATTAAAAAATAATTTCTCTAGTGCCATAATTGAGGAAGGGAGAAGTGTAAAACGTTTGTATGGACAAGGCGCTGGTGTCCAGCCCTCTTAAGTATGCCTGATATAAAATAGAATTGCGATTCAAGGACTCGAAATCATCAAAGTCTTTGTTTACTAATTTAAAAAAAAATATGAAATAAATAAGTGTTTTAATAATATATATATTTTTTTATATTTACCCAATTTTAAAAATAAGCTAAGTGTTCCGTTAAAATTTCCGGATTTGTTAAGTGTTCCATTGCAGAAAAACTTTGGGAAACCCTGTCCTAAATATACGAAACATCTTGTGATCTTTCAAAGATTTTTAAGCTAGTAACACACCTTTAAAATATTTAACAATCAATTCTCACTAAATATTTTTCATCCATATACATACCTAAAGAGTCGAGAAATTTCAAGTCAGTGGAACTGAGTAGACCTGTTTTTGAGGTATTACATAATAAATACCCCTCTGAGAGTTCAAATTATTTATTAAAAAAACAGAAACATTCAGTATTACAATATTTTTTCAAAACATTGACACCAAAAAAGTATCTACATATATATATGTAGATACTTTTATATATTCCTCTTCCCAATTCATCGAGTAAAAATACAGAGTTAATTGCAGTACGCCTCAATATTGCTGCTGCTTCACTCAATTCAACCGACATTACATTATTGAGGTGGAATAAAAAATATAATGTTTATATATATTTTTTTATTGTTTCTGATGTTTTCAATAATAGTAAATTTTAAAGACATGATATGCATGAAATTTTCATCAATTATGTAATCGAGGATTTTCTATATATGTATATGAAAATTTTAAATATGCATATCATTATTGAATATCTTTAAAACGATATGAACAATTGTTATTTCCGTTTTTTAAACGTCTATCCAAAATGATAATGGGCATTAATTGAAGGGAAGTGTGGGATGAAAATAGGATAATGCAATCCTTTACTGCGTCCTGTTGATTTATATTTTATTCCAAAAATATCTAATCACGGCCATAACAATGATTACCGTTGGTTATACGACAGCGTTAAGCGTCCGGCAATTAAAACAGCATATACACAAAAAATAAGTTTTATTTTCACAACACGTATACAAATCATGACGGTAGATTGATCTTTATTATTTCAATGCCTTTTCCATAGAGACAAATCAAAACTTCGTTCCTGAAAAAATAAATAAAGAATTATAGTTTGATTCATATACATGTTTAATAATAATGCTTCAATAATAAAACAACAGAAAAATGATACGTGTTATCTAGCAGTCATGTATAATTTTTAAACGGTACAATAATATGTACTTATATATATTGCTATATATATAATATGATAACACAAACAAAAGGTTATTGAAATTACACATTAGCCCGTAATGTAGGGCTGCCATACGTCCCGGTAGCCCGGGATATTTATTTTTATTTTTTTTATTTTTGACAACACATACCAGGAAGGCATTACAGGCAACCCCAATGCGCCTTCCTGGCCAATTACAAATATTGCAGCATTTTTCATTATATAAGTAATTGAATTACGAGAGACTGAAAAACTCGCAAATCAATGAGACATCTATCAACTTATTTATTGCACATCATTCAAACACAAATTATTGGTGATATATTGTATATATAGGAAGGATTTTTACCGGGAACCGTTTCAACAGTGAAATCAGAGAAAGTTGGCAAACTCTGATAGGAAACGATCAACCTGAAGCACAAATCCAGGTCTAACCAGCAGCATACTCTGAAAAATTCATTTTCACTCGAGGCCCGGCCCTGGGATCGAACCCGGCACCTCACGACGCTAAGCAGAAGCTTAACAATCGAGCTATGCTGCTGACATGTCCTGGTTTATAGATATATGTTCCCATGTCCCGGTCCATGAGTCAGTTTTCTATCGAGCAGTCACTTAATCAGGCAAAAATAACTAAAGAAAAACTGGTAAATGTGAGAATGAAAGGTGTAAGAGCGACAAGGGGCCAAGAATAAGTGCGAATGCAAGTCGCCAGAGCTAATCATATCCTCGTTTCGATCTGCAATTACTTAATCGTATGCACAGAGCTGTGCGAAGGCATCTTACGGTCCCGGGCTTCAAAATCTGGGGGCGCCAAAATCATCACATACATACATTTGCTCATGCATCCATCTCGGGTTTGGTGCAAACGATCGACAAGCGCCAGACAGACTGAACCACAGATTAACTGGATGGCTGCTTTAAACGCAATTGTCGACTTCACGAATGATAGATTGCACATCAGATGACGAGTAACCTTTCGATGTGCACAGATGCAATTATTAAAATTGAGTTGGATCTTTCTGGCGTGTTTAATAAGGCAAAATTCGGAACTAAAGTATCAGAAGCACAGAACGTATACAGGGTAGGTGTATATCGAGACTTCGGGTAGATTTTGCTTAGTGTAAGTGCGAGCAGTGCGCACGCAAAAGGTACACGTGTCGTTAATCTGTGGTTCAGTCTGTCTGGCGCTTGTCGATCGTTTGCACCGCATCGATCCATCTCATCTCATACATTTTTATAATTTTGTCCTTGCGGCCATCCTTTCACCCTTTTATATTTTATCGGGTACCATTCTAGCACTTTCTTTCCCTATGATACCAAACTGAAAATACAAAAAGCACTCTCATAGTTTAGTCTAAATAGCTCGCGAGCTAAGAATTTTGAAATAAAACTACTAGTTTGCTGATGTTGATGAACTCATGTGTTTTTAAAGTCTACTTTCATCATTTAATTTCGGCAGCAATTATGGCAGCCCTAGCGTAATGTCAGTTTTCTTTATTTTATTTTACAATTGAAGTATTTAATAAAAAAACAATCTGTCTAACCTGTCATGATTCAAAACGGTCATCCCTTGAATATCAGAAACACTAGCATGGCATTGTCCGACGAATATACATTCAATATCTACCAAAGTAGTTTTATCGTACACCAATCGAGCAATCGTAACTCTTTGATCGATCGAAGCACTCAAGATATACTCATCGTTCAACAGTTTCACTCCTGTGATTTGCGAACAATGATATTTATTGCAACTCCATTTGCACACTTCTGAAACCATCAACATCTCCTCCGCCATCGAGAACGATACAACATTCAATTGAACATCATTATCGTCTCCACCCGTCGCCAATATGAATTTATCATTACCAATATGACTCAAATCGAAGCTGTTAATACCGGCTTTGTGCAACTTCATACTTTTAACCGGTTTAACATCATCGGTGATGCAATTGAAGTCCCATATCGATAACGTGCCATCTGTAGACGCGGTGAAGACGATTGGATGTGATTCAAATACAATGCTGTGCACTTTGAGGATACATTTCGAATTGAAGTTATAACATCCGATCAATTCGAAGGTGCTATTCGCGGAGTATACCCGAAGATAGCCATCCGAACAGCCAGAAAACAGTACGATGCCGTATGATTGGATGTTTAAGCACGAGAGGCTCATGAATCTAGTCTCGGCGTCCATATCCACTTGGATATTCTTCCAACCGACATTTCCTTTCCTTTCTAAGTCGGTTCCTTTCACTAAATGACTCCCAATCTCTTTGCACCCGAATACGGCATCATTTCCTTTCGAATATATCAACTCCCAAGCGCATATTTGAGCTCGTCCTCCGGCTGAAAATATAACTGTACGTTCATCTACTTCATGAACATACAAACATCTCACGCTAGATAAATGTTTAGTTATTTTGAATTGATTCTCAAAGTTGACTGTATTACCGTCGATACGACACCGGTTAAAAACCAGCATCGTATCTTCCCCGGCAGATACAAATGTAAAACCATCGCCATGCTTTAATGATATTAAAGTGTTTATTTCTTTGACGTGGAATCCTTGTATGATACTGTGTGAAAAGTCGTCCACTTTAACATCGATCGTATGAACAGTGCTATTTTTTATGTATGTAAATTGTAAATAGGATACGATAGTATGATCGTTTGCTTTATTCCATTTTTTGATCACATCCCACGATCTATGCCCTCCTCCGCAATTGATCTCAGCCAAATGTTGGTTATCTTCGACGTCCCAAACTACGAGATCCGTCTCTCGGAAACCACACACGACGGTTCCATCTCTGCCGATAAACCGATCGACCCAATTAAATGGCACTTTAGTACAATACAAGTACTGCAGTTCGAGTATACTGCCGTCATTGACTATATTGAAGACTTTAACAGTTCCGTCTCTTCCAAGCGTTGTTATTTTACTGTTGGTCAGCTTGATGGAATTGACTCCGAGCCGTCCGTGAACTTTTGCCAATGTCTGCACAGGATGAGCCGATTGCTTATTGAACAGATGAATGCTACCACATCTATCACCGACTACGAAAACATCGTCGGAAACAGTCAAAGCAACCGTGAGCCATCGCTCTTTACAAATTGGAAGATAATATTCATTGAACTTGACACATCGATCGGCCCGAGATCCCCAAACGGTGATCATTCCATTTTTATCGCAAGTGCAAAACTTCCGATCGTGCAACCAATTGAATGAAAGTATCCGTCCATCGCATATTTTCTGATTCACACATTGTACGAGCTTCGCTTCGAATTTGCAAGTTTCTGCCAACACGATCAGGAACCCGTTGACATCCGTCAAAGCTATGAATTGTTTACAGATCGATAGGAACATAGAGCTCGGTTTTATTCCGTCCCAGTTTTGCATATCCCATTCATCGCTATCAGTGCTATAGATAAGTTTGCCGCATTCGGTTAAACATGCAATATTGTTACGAGCCGTAATAGCAATGCTTTTAGCCGTGCCGGGAATATCTAAAGAATTTATATGCGTAGGATCAGATACTAGTCGGTGTATCATGACTCCGCTATCTCCGCCTCCGGTCACCGCGATGTTTTTGCTCAGATTACAATCTAAGCTCCAGAGACATCCGTCTTGGTGTATTCTTCGCTTTTTCAATAAATTTCCGGCCAAGTCCCATGTGCACATTATGGAGTCTTCTCCAATTGAGACTATATAATTTCCGACGATTTCATTTCGCATTACACGTGCCGTGTGGCCAAACAGTGTAATCTTCATAGATATCTTTATATCAGACCAATTGTTGATATCTTTGCGTTCAATCGACCAAATTATTACCGATCTGTCGTCCGATGTAGTGACAATTATGTTATTGGTTTCGTCGTAAGATATAGAAAATATAACACCCTGAAATATTTTTTTTTAAATAATAGCGTGTTGGTGGTATCAATAGTTTCAAATTCAATATATGTATGTAGTCCTAAAAATTTGTACTATAGTCATTTCTATACGATTGATAGACGTATATAAATGTGTGTTCAATTTAAGTAAAATCTCAGATATTTAAGATATATATTAATGTTATGTGATTTAAAAATCTATAACTTTAAACTAATTTCAAGTATTCATATACTAGTCTATGGACTAAGTATTGTTTATTGAAATATAATTTAATAAAAAAAGTAGTTGTAATGGTACTGGAGCATTACTGGAAATATTAAGATATATTGAAATATATGTAAGTTATTTGAGAAAGACGATTATAGTCTTTTATTATTAAAAATTATTAGTAAAATTACCTTATGACCGACCAATCGATTCTGTACTTTATGGTTATTCGTACTCCATAATACCACTTGTGAAAAAACAGTTCCAGCGAATACGGCTATGCTGTCATTATATTCTTTCAATAGTCCACTATATAAAATACACTTTTCCTCACATTTAAAAGATGTTTGCAACGTATTCGATTCTATGTTCCAAATCTGTAAAATGAAAATTATTTTAAATTTTATTCGATAAAAATAATAATTAGGATGTATAAAACCATACCTGAACCACATTGTGTGATGTAAGTAAGGCGAACTCTACATCATTTTTCATCCAAATCAATGCTAAAATCCAATCGTCGCATTGTATATGTACTTGATTGGTTGATATTGTTATGTTATTGTTGACATTGACATTGCAGGTTTTAATCTCTTTTCCTCCGTATACAGCTATTTGATTTTCATCTTGAGATGGGACTAAGCCGTGTATCTTTTGTCCAATGAATATTTTAGTATGTGTAATGAAACGCTTACTTGAAATTTCGTACAAATTTAAAGTGTTTCCAATACCTTCAGTCAAAAAAAAAATATATAATAAAATTTAAAATTACCGCCATTTAAAAAGAGGTTATTATAAATAACTTTTTGCTCTGTAAAATACAATTATAATAGTGTAACTAACCAACTAATAAATAATCATTTTTAACAATCTTCAAAGCTGTTACATCAGTTTTAACGAAGATAGTATCAAATGCTAGTTTATTTTCCATTGTACGATGTCATATACAGCTGTCAGTTTGACAGCCGCATGGTTTGTGTGGTCGTAATAATGTATATTAAAACCATGACATTTCAATAATTGGAGGTTTAAATAAAAAATAAAACATAACATCCATCCAGCATGATTTAAAATTACTTAATTTACATATAATTGTGAGAACCATCAAAGTATTTTGTAACAATATTTTAAGAGAAAAATCATTTACATACAGTTTAAAGGTCTGTTCATACCTATCCAGCACGACCCGAATCCTGTAAGTATCCTGCAAGTACGGACAGTATTCTTTAGTGCATTCTATATGGACGCGCATGGAGTATGAATACGTCCATATAATGTACCAAAGAATACTATCCGCACTTGCAGGACACCTGCAGGATACGGGTCGTGCTGGATAGGTATGAACAGACCTTTAAACTGTATGTAAATGATTTTTCTCTTAAAATAAGTGAAAATACTTTTTAAGATACCTAATTAATTTTTTATGATAAAGCAGAAGTATTATTGATATTTTTATAATAAGGACATGATAATAGGGGACTTCTGTTGTCAGCCATGCGACAGTCGTGAGCAATTCACATTCAAATTATACATTGATGCCAATATTTTTGGTAAATTAATATTACGCATTGATGTCGGTGGCAGCTCGTCTATATGGGCTGCGGAGCTACAGACCTCCCAGTATAGTACAAATGCGTGTTATTTTTGTCTGCATTTGATCACCGGTATGGGCAACGAGCTATTTCAGCCCGATTAATCTCTGCAGCCCCCCCCTATGAATTCTCACGAGCCGCCACTGATTGATGTTAGTTAAAAGTGAACAGGAGCATCTTCGAAGGCACAAAATAGCTTTATTAATGTCGCAAGGTTCTTAATTTTTATGTTTTAAATTCAAGTGGATAACGATTAAAATAGTTAATGACCATAATATCACCTCCTTTACAACGTATAATTTGGAACAAAAAAAAAAGGTTATTTCCATGCTACAATATTTTGCTACATAATGTATTCCGAATGTAATAAATCAGTAGTTTATTTGTGACGTGTGCCACTTATACGACCGCACATGTTTTTAATTCTATTGTTATCAGTACGATACGCATACGTTGAATATTTATATAGCGCGTATATGTGTCTGTTGGGTCAGGCAGTGGCAGTGACAGTGGTTCTTACTGATAACGTCACCAAATTTGTTGCCTGGGGACATGGCGTTCTGTCGACGATGGAGTCCATTGCTCAAAAATGCTGCCAAATTGCACATCATGAGGGTAATTTATAATATTTTGAACAATCTGCATAAGCACGATAACTCGGTGCCTTTTATTGAATTGTCGCAATGCAGGTGGATTGTATACAGGTGTTTTGAGGCATTCTTAAAATAATCGACATATTTGTTTTATTGATTTTAAGGCGACATCGACCAGTGCAAATCCCCATCAACTGCGTTTCGTTAAGGACAATTTGGCAAAGTTTCCGGGATGTTCAGGATCGTTCACCAACGAATTATTTTTCACGGACTCCAGCACCAATGAAACTATACCAATCTATAGAATCATGTACAATACGGGGGAGATAGTTGAAAATGTGGAAGATCCTCAAATACCGAAAGAAATTGTATTAAAAATGTATAAAGATATGGTCCTTTTAAACATTTTTGACAAACTCCTATATGAATCTCAAAGGTAAGGAAACTATTGCTGTATAAATTGATTTTACTAGCACGTCAGTTTTGATTTTATTATTTTTGATAGACAAGGACGAATTTCCTTCTATATGACTAATTACGGTGAAGAAGGCATGCATGTTGGAAGTGCAGCAGCATTATCATCTGATGATTTAGTGTACGGTCAATATAGAGAGTGTGGTGTTTTAATGTGGAGAGGAATGTCAGTAGCTCAGCTTATCAATCAATGTTTTGGAAATCACGAGGATGAAGGCAAAGGAAAACAAATGCCAGTACATTATGGAAATAAAAATTTGAACATTGCTACCATATCCAGTCCTTTAGGTGAGTGCTCTATCAATGAATCATTTGATAGGACTATCTAAAGTTTAGTTAAAAAGTACATTAATACGAACAGGAACACAGTTGCCTCAAGCAGCAGGATCGGCGTATGCCTTCAAAATGATGGAAAACAATCAAAAATGTGTCATTTGCTATTTTGGCGAAGGTGCAGCTTCTGAAGGAGACGCGCATGCTGCGTTCAATTTTGCTTCCACACTTGACTGTCCCGTTATTTTCTTCTGGTAAAATGGAACGCTTACATATGGATGTAATTTATGTGTGTTTTATATATATTAAACTAATTTATTGAATGCTTTGGCTGTGTTTTAGTCGCAATAACGGTTTCGCTATTTCAACTCCTTCAGATGAACAATATAAGGGAGACGGTATTGCGGGTCGAGGTCCAGCTTATGGAATCAATACTATTCGAGTGGATGGGACAGATGTGTTTGCTGTGTACAATGCAACTAAAAAAGCACGTGAATTCGCCATTAAAAATAACAGGCCTGTCATAATAGAAGCAATGTCTTATAGGTTAGTGATAAATAGAACTCGATCGATTGATTCAAACTAGAATCTCATAAGAAATTTAATTCTGATATTAGAGTCGGACATCATTCCACTTCAGACGATAGTAGCGCCTACAGAGAAATATCTGAAATAACAAAATGGACGACCGAAGAAAGTCCAATCCAAAAGCTACGTTTATATTTAGAAGCGAAAGGTTGGTGGGATCAGAATGCAGAAAACTCTTGGACGTCTGAAACTAAGAAATTAGTGCTCGACACGATGAAAGATGCTGAAAAAAAAACAAAACCAGCCTGGAAGGAGATGTTCTACGATGTTTATTATGAAATGCCTTCTCACATACAGTAATTATAATATTTTTATATACGAGTTATTTGTCATATTAAAAGACATGCTTTGAAATCGTAATTTTTTATACTTTCAGAGATCAAATGAAGGAAATGGAAGAGCACTTGAAAAAATACGGGGAACACTATCCTCTTTCAAGTTTTAAAAGCGAATAAGCGGAATATAAAATTTAGTATATGGAATTGATAGTTTTTGTGTTTTGTACATACATTTTTACGTTGTTTTTGTTACAGAATTAAATGATTTTTATGCTTAGTTAATTGTATTAAATATAATTTTAAAATAAATGGTCCAATTTTTATTGCTTATTTCTTCATCACTCTTTCTGCCAAGCAGGTGTCGTAGATGAGGAGGAGGCCACGAATAAAAAATTAAATGCAGTCAAAAAATGTTAAGAACTTATGGCAAAAATCTGTACTTTTCCTGGCATATTTCATACTATTATGTCCGCTGGTGAACCAATTCAATGACAAATTTTTGTGCAACTAAAGATGCGGGCATTAAAGGAAGACGTGCAGCGCCGTTTGTCTGTAAAATACAAAAGACGTGCAAATCTTTTGTCGTGACTTAATTGGCGTTCAGAGGGGACAACAATCGAGAAAAATGCCTTTATATTTATCAATTTTATTTTGAAAATGAAATTCGTCTGTTGGGGTTTTGAGTGTGGATGTATGACAAGCGATTTAACGATGGTGAAATTAATTTTCTGATTATACATATACATACTATGTAAGAACTATATAAGAAAAATAAAAAAATAGTTTCTTCAAAACCCACCTGCGGCATATTATTCAATTTTTGTAATAATTTTCTATATTGCATCCACACATTTTTTTGCCTGTAACGTGGGAGAGGAGGGGCGCCAAACATTCATAGGATAAAAAAAATAGCACGTGCTAGCTTTACGTACAGGTCTGTTACGGTAAACTGATTATTGCAGAAATTGCGTTCGCGGGCACGACATTTATTGCCACAAAAATCGCGAAAACGGAATATCTGGCACTCGAGTTCTCGTTAGTACAATATTTCGCGTGATTGATGGAGTTTTGGGTGCCAGATGTTCCGTGATCGAGATTTTAGTGACGTGCGCGGGATCATTTTTTGTGGAATAATCACCGAACCGTCAGTTACTGAGAGTTGGCGCGTTCTCGTACTCATACAGAGCGTCCCTTTTAGCGTTTATTATTGAATGCAGTGTGACAGCATGCTATACATCTATTAACCGACACAACACAATCGCATTTGTTCGCGCTAACTCTCAGTAACAGACCTATACTTCAATGGCGCACTTAAAATTTAACCCTTTGAGTGCTGACATCTTTTCTGTTGAAAGCCCGCCACGCTGAAAATTTCGCCAACATTTCCAATTAGAATTATTTAGAAATCTAATAGAAAGCAGGTATAAAAATTGTAGCTAATTCAAACAAACCATAAATCATTACCCGTGGTAACTACGGCCAAGAAATTCGAGTTTTCTCTAATATATCTTGTATCGAGTCTCTAATATATCTTGCAACAATATAAAATAAACAAAATAAGTCTATTATTAATGAATGTATTTTTCTAAAACTAGTTCCATCTTCTTCATTGTTGTTAAAATGTAATGCTCACGATCTAAATTCCAAGCCACAATCTAGAATACTCGGCAGTTAGGGATTGAAAATTGTATTTATTTATATTTCAACAATAGATAAAGGATAGTTTGATGCATATATTGCTTTAACAAATGCTCTATCAAATTGATGACATTCAGAATCAGTAATATTGTCAGAATATGATTCTATTCGCCTACGTCTTACGATATGTTAACGTGCAGTAGATGCAATGCACGAAGATTCAGAAGTAGAGAGCCGATCTATTGCATCTACATAAGTTAATAATATCGGTATCCATTAAAAGTGATGTCTCAACTACGTGATTATTTTCTCTATTTTCTTGATATTTAGCGCACTTCTGATTTGTCATTTTTGTAGCATTTGGAAAGTTATATTTCGCATCACAATATCTACATACAGCTGGAAACTTCTTACTTGTTCCAGATTATTGCTGAATTCTTTTAAAGTGATTCCAAACTGTCGATTATGGTCGTACCATTTTCTAATGGGATGAAAATATGAATGAATAATAGAACTGTATTTTTGAATGAAACCAAATGATATTGAAAAGAATTTATTGTACGTATTTCGAACAAGCGATAATAACTAATAGATTATTTACGTGAAGCATCCGACTCGAACGGTTCGGTGATTACTGGTCACAAAGGACTCGTCACAAAGTCTATTTCTATTCATATCTACCTACACGTCGCGGTCACGTCACGTTTACAGCAATTTGGCTGAGTGCAAGGCAAAATCGGCTTACTTATACATTAGAGGCCATGACGATACGGCGCAATATTGTTTACGTCGTATTATCGAGTACTTACAATATGAATGCATACACGTGCATTCGTAGCTACGCGTCAGAATACAAGTCAGCAAAAATGTTTCGACGTTTATCGAACGAAAAACTATGTATAATCGCGCTGTTGTTGGAAGAAGAAGCTCAAGAAGGCAATAAAAAAGCACAGACCTTAAAGGTCTGTTCATACCTATGTAATAAAATGACATATTTGAAACGGAGTCCTGCAGTGCTGAAGTCGTGCAGTGCTGTTAAATATGAACAGACTGTAGGCGGGGTAGGTAAGTGTTGACCGTATCCCGGCCTAACGAAACACTGTTGTGCTAGTTTTATAAAGTTTTATTGTTTGCCTATGGTTGTACAAAGGTATAGTATTTGTGGGCAAAAGTATGTCGTTCAGCGGTCTCTGGATATGGTAGAGTGTCGCTGGCTCGGCATTCAGCTATGTTCAGAAGGTCTCTGGATGCGGCAGTGTGTTGCTGGCTCGTTGTTCGGCTATGTTCGGAAGGTCTCTGGATACGGCAGTGTGTTGCTGGCTCGTCCGGCTGGTTGATCTTCCAAGTCCGCGTAGTGTAGTGGTGGCTGGTCAGGAGCTGTATGTCGACGCTTGCTGCTGTGGGTCGACTGGCGTTGTTTGGGTTGTACCTCCTTTTATAGTGTTTCTGGAATCGCCTGACCGATGGTGGTGGTTTGTTGATGCGTAAGAAAGGAATGCACTTTTGTCGAGGCGTAGAATTTTCTGGAACGCTTGATGGAAGTGGTTATTGATGCGTGCGAGCATTTAGTTGTTGATGCGTACAAGAGGAATGCACTTTTGTCGAGGCGTAGTATTTTCTGGAATGCTTGGCGCTGTTCCGCTCGATGTATTTTGTTGTTGCGGAATATTCTCGAAGGTTTCGATGACGATGACGACGACGAGATTCCTACAAGACCTTAAACAGGAAATCCCAAGGAGCTACACAACTACGCATCAAACATAGAACACAAAGGAAGACCTCCACCCCGTTGGAATCTTCCAGAACGTGATCTCACCAGCCCAGCTACCCTTGCTCAAGCAACACTTTTACAAACCAGCGCATCGTCCCCAGATGCCAGTGAGCTTCAAGAACTCGACCCGGCGCATTCCAGCGAATCACCTACCTATATTCGCTGTACATACAAATACACCTGTATTAATCGAGTAATAAAGATCCTCTTCAAAATTCAACTGAATTTCCATAGGCCGGGAAACGGTCCAAACCTTTAACTCGCCCTATATATCAATGGCATTAGCCCCCTTTACACAGTCGTTCTATCGCGCGTTTTCAGGAGCGTACAGGATTGCATGCGGGTAAGCCTGTGCGCGCAATCGTGCGCGATACTGTTTTTACAGTTGTGAACACTAACGTTCTTTCGCGCGCGATTACTCCTACCACTTTTTGTTAAAACGGAAAGAGCGAACGTGTAAAGGCTAATCGTGCGTGATAGACCGCGCGAAACTGGCGCGTGTTGGAGTGTGTGCGAAACGCACAGTTTTACTGAAGTAACGCAGTTTTATAGTAGTGTTGCGGTGAAAAATGGATAGAAGAAATATCATGGCGCAAGTTATGATGTTCGTTGATGTTGATTTAATCAAAAAGAAGAAGAATCGATCCATGTGGGTTAAGAAATATAGATAAGCAATATTGTCATATGCCACTGATTGAAGAATTACGAGAAAATTATCCGGACGATTGCAAGAATTAAAATTTAACTTAAAAATTTAAAATGTATTCAAAATTATTTATAAATTATTTTATTCAAAATTTAACTTCCGGAAGGTCCCTCTTAAACTTTGAAACTTGTTGACAACAAAATCTCGATTAGCATTAGAAAATCCTCTTTCTTTAACGAAGTCAACTATTTTTTTTATCAGCTTCCTCTTTCAGATTTTAATTTTTATATTCCTCAGACTTAATTTTCCAGAGGCACGGAAAATTCTGGTACATTAAAAGTAATTCCACAATCAATTCTTTACTCCACGTGCGTAAGTCCGCCATCTTGTAACAAAAGCGCGCCCGAAAGAATTTTCAGTGTAAAGACAACGTCAAGCCACACGATTGCGCGCAGGACTGCTGAGTTTATCGCGCGGTTTATCCCTTCCCGGTCCAAGATCTTTACACGCGCACGCTTTCGCGCACGATTAGCTGTTTCACGCGCGATAGAACTACTGTGTAAAGAGGGCTATTGACTCTATGCGAGTATCTAAAAATATGTCGATTTGAAAATCTGATTGATATACATTTTTTTTAAATTTTCCCAATTTTCCCAAAATTTCCGTCGCCCAATTTTCCCAGGGAAAAACCCGGTTTATTCCCGGGAATAAACCGGTTTTTCCCCGCGGGCACATATCTAGTAATGAGCAACGGACAAGGAGCATGACGTAAACCAAGAGTATGGTCATGAAAGTGTGCGAGTTGAGTGTGAGTGTGAGTGCGAGTGTTGTTGTGCGAACGGCGAACGGCGAATGGCGAGTGGCGGGTGACGAGCGCTGAGGAGTTTCAGGTTATGAGCGGAGAGATCGGAGGCCGGGGTCGGGGACGGGGACGGGGGCAGGAGCAGGAGCAGGATCAGGATCAGGATCAGGATCAGGATGCCTTTCCGGCTCAAGTTGAAGAAGAGTCGCCACTATAGCGTCGTGTCGAAGAGCCTGTTCGTGGTGTCCGTGGAGCTGCTCGACGGGCTCGTAGTGGAATGTACTCTGGCTGCAGACAGCTTGGCGCAAGAATGTCTCGAGCACGTCTGCCAGAGGCTTTGCATCCAGCAGCCCGAGCTGATGGGGCTGCGGGCGGCGGGGGCTGCGGGGGCCGCGGGGACTACGCCCCCGCGCTGGGTGGACTTGTCGCGCCCCCTGGCCAGGCAACTCCGCAAGCTGCGCTCGCCGTGCGTTCAGCTCCGACTCATGCACTATCCCAGCCGAGGGTCTCCGCCGCCTCTGGACGAGACCACTCGCTACCACTACTTCCTGCAGCTGAAGGCCGACCTGGTCGACGGCAGGCTTTGGTGCGATTGCCGCCAGGCCGTCTTGCTGCTGGCCTACAGTCATCAGGCCGAGTACGGGGACCACCAAGAGAGGCATACCGTGGATTACTTTAAGGATTTGATAGCGTTTCCCAAAGCTATGAGGGACGGAGGGAGGGTCGTCGACGGGAGTCAGTTGGCCGACGCTCAGTTGGAGATGTTGATCGCTGCCGTTATACATCACCATCAGACTTTGAGAGGGTTGACGCAGGTATTGTAACAAACTGAAGTTTGAGTGAGATTTAGCATTGGTTGCCCAATTTTTAAATCTATTTATCATTCAATTAAAATCAATTTAATCTGTCATACTCAATTTGGAACCCAATGTATTATAGATATATCTGCATATTTTTTTGCATACATTATGTTTGTCGTTTCCAATATAGTAATTTTACTCGGACGAAAAATATCCTATGTATTATTAATAATCATATGAAATGATTTATTGTCAGTTTCGATAAGGCTCAGATTACTGAGAATAATTGCAGATTAGTATTATAATCTATGTATTGTATTATTACACTCATATTGAGTTTCTGTGATTAACGAGCGAATTAATTCATAATAGATTTTGTTTTTTGATCAACCTGAAATATATAAAAAAATATATTTATCGATTAACATTGACTTGGAAAACGCTGGGTGTATATTTATGAGTTTATAAAACTTTCTTTATTAGAATATTTTAATTTTAGAGCTAGTATTTTTCTCCCAAAGACGACAGACATATATGTATATAAAAAAATCATTATTCATATTGATTTTTCAATATGAATAATAAGAATAATTCACTTGTTAATTCTCATAAAATTAACGCATTATTTGTAGACGCAAGCAGAGGAAGGTTTCATCAGCGCGTGTCAATCATTGAGTGGATATGGACAGGAGACTTTCGCGGCTAAAGAACATTCTCGTCAAAATGATGTAGAGATTGCGATATCCCTCACTGGGATTACAATCACACAGGAGAATTCCGACACCCCTAAGTTCTACAAGTAAACATCATATCCGAGTTGAATACAATATATTACTGTTTAAATTGACTTACTTTTCATTTCTTTATTTTAGGTGGACGGACATAAAAAACGTAATCAATCACAAACGAAACTTTAGTATCGAATGTCAAAACACAGCCGATAATACGTCGTTCGTATTTTCCTCGGCCGAAGACGGCAAATACGTGTGGCGAATGTGCGTGCTGCAGCACACGTTTTTCATGAAACACCAACAGGCCGTGCATATTCCCGGAGATCAGACCATACCCGCAGCTCAATTACCACAACCGAAATTTCAAAACGATGGCATTTCGGACAGCCGTGACGATTTGGACTGCGTTGCGCTGGATAAAGAATACAGTATGAGCGTACCTGGGTTGCTAGAAACGTCCGGCTTGAAGATGATGGCTTACGGAGGATCCCAACAAGGCCTCCAATCGGAAGCTGCACAACCGTTATCGAACACACAACGAGCTCTATCAACGTCTTGTTTAGATCTCACCGTATCGAATAACCAACTGCAATCTCAGAACGAAATAGACAAGTTAAAAGCATTGCTACCGACATATCGAGCAGCTCCGGACTACGACACCGCAGTCCAGCAAAAGTACAGCCAGCAACTTCCGACACATGTAGTTCACGCGAATCCGATGGGCTCTGCGAAACCATTCATATACGGTTCACAACCGGAAATTCACAGACCGATTCATTATCCCGACGTTACCAGACACACAGCCGTCGTAAACAGACCGATCAGACATCCTGATGACATGTCGTACATTAGGCACGACGGATATAGCGGATTTCCATTAGAAAGCGGTTTAATGCAGACAGGAATACATCAACAGATTCACTATTTGAATGTTTATAAACCGCCTCCCCCGTATCCGTCCAACGGGCTCGCTTCTAATTCAACTCCAGATTTGGCCATCGCTAGTCAGAGCATCAGTCCTGTCGGATATCACCGGGGCTACATCAGCTCGCAAGTTTCAGGCTCTAGTCCCGATTTAGTCTCATCCAGGACGTTCCTCAGCAGGCAGTACTTGAACCGTCTGCATGGCGGCAACGTTCATAATGTAGCCTATCCCGGAATGCCTCAAAACGTGTTGCCGTCAGCTCATGGCACGTACGAAAACTTAGCGTCCATAATGGACGTCCCGAACCGGCATATAATAATCGAACAGCCGCATCATCTCACCAATCACATTCAAAAGGTTTACGACGATAGAGGTAATATAATGTATTGCATGCCGGCCACGCAAGTGCCGTACAGGAGTCATATGATCCTGCAGCAGCATCAGAAACTGAACACTGTCAGCGATTCGCAAGAGCCGATATATGAGAACGTTCCGTTGCCGTGGCAAGCTGAAACTACACGAGACCGGGCTTATAGTCTTAATTTGGCTCCGGAGGTGAACAAAGCCGCCGAACGTAAAGTAAGCCAGCCGATATCTATTATGTTGAACAGTAACCAGGCCGGAGTATCCGGCTCGTTTGCCGGAGCTTTTAATCAAAGCGTTAATGTGAATCATTACGTAAATGCTCATGTATTAAAATCGAACAATAATGAGACCCAAGTCGAAATCAATGAACGACCAAGTAGGCGGAGCGATGTTCAAGACATAACCAATTCGTTGCAATCCATCTCTGTTAGCAGAGACGATGAAATAGTCAATGCTAATAAGGTCGAATGTAACGTGTCGTTGAAAGGATCAGTTACCGGTTTACATATTCCGTTGATTCAAACGTCGGACAATAACAACGTCACGACGATCACGATAAGCACGCCGGAGGATGTCAATCAGCCGTTCACTTTTGCTAAAGTGAACAGCGGATACTTTAAACGGGACAAGGCTGGTGACGGTTTGCACAACTTGAGTGAGGTATCGTCGCAACGGAGCGCTTTGGATTTCACTATGCCATCGTCGTCATTCTTCGACTCTACCCAGCAGAGCAGCTCGTACGATTTGGAGACGAGCGTGAATTCCTCAAACGCTAGCAGTGTCGTACCCGGAAAGGAGAAGAAGAAAAGGCGATGGGGAATGTTCGGAGGCAGGAGCAATAAGACCGAAGTCAAGAGTGCGACACTCGGGAGACAGGATAAGAGTAAGAAAAACACGCTGCAAGATTCGAATGAGAAGCATCGGTGGTCGACGGCGCTGCCCAAGCTGCAGCCTCTTCCGCCGAGTATTTCCAAAGAAGTCATGGTATGAACGGTGGCTCAATGCTGTATGAATATTTCTGCTTTTATTTCATTCGTCTTTTTTTGGGATTTCAGTGTCAATTGTTGGAGAGGAAGATGGTCGATACTCAGTTGTCGTTTTCGTTCGAGCGGATACCGAAAGGTAGGGATGTCAATACGGATATGACGACTGCATTGCTGCCGGAGAACTCGCACCTCAACGCTGGAAATATTGAATTTTTGCCGTATGAAGACAACCGAGTTCGACTCACACCTACAAAAGCGAATAAATATGGATATATCAATGCGTCTCATATTACAGTAAGTTTGATGAGTTTCGGATAGGGTTTATTTCAATTATTCTATTACAAGTTGACGATAACAAAGCTAGGGAAATATATAAATAAATTTAAAACTGTATTTTTGCATTGTAGACAAACGAACGATCAAACGTTATACATATATAGGGATTGCAATACCGATATCGATAGTACCAGTATTTGATTGAAAATAAGCCTTTGGTACTATCGGTATTAAATAAATAAATATCGACAGTATCGTTTCTTTTCAAATTCGTACATTTCAAATAATATACCGATGTGTTTATTGTTTGAAAGCAGGTACAAAAGCGGATAATACAACAAACTAAATGAAAGCTTTTAAAAATGCTCATTGTAGGGAATTAAATGTATTATCGGCGTGGGATTTTATTTTTCGCCATTTTTGGAGAAGAAGTTGCAGATATAATTAATTATATAAGTATGCCAATAACGAGTGTAAAATCCGGCCACGTGCAGACTTATCAAAGTTACGTTTTATGAATTAAAATGGAGATACTTTCTATATTTTAATTGGCAATTTTTACTTTAAATTTTGAAATATTGCCCATATATATATTTTTTTTATATACCAGGAAGGACTAACAGGTAATCCCAATGCGCATTCCCGGCCAGAAACATTGTACATTTGATTATACAAAGTAAATACATGTCAATTAATACCCACATAGTCTATGGTCAAATTTGTAAATTTCCACATTTTTAAACAATTCAGCGAAATTAAGTAAATACATATCAATCAACATTCACAAATACAGTAATGTTCCAATTTGTTAAGGTTGACAATCTGTTGGAACCGTTTCAATGAAAATCAGATAAATTGGCAAACTCTGATAGGAAACGATCGACCTGGAGTCACAAATCCAAGGTCTGGTCAGCAGAAACCAGTGGGATTTGAACCCGTGAGCACTTTGTTCAAAGCATCAACCACTAGTTTATTCTGCTGGTTACGCGACTTTTTCATAATTTATTCCTCATTCCCCAGTTGTTGGTAGGCTCTTGCATCTCCAGTGAGCGATATTTCTACGGAATATTACAATCCTTTATACCTGGGCAGAGCCGCCCCCAAACTTTGCGGGGGCCTGTGCAAGACGAATTAAAAAGTTGCTTATATACGGACAAAATGATTGTTTCATATTATATATATTTCATTTTCTCTTTTTGAAGCATGTGAAAATTAAAAATCAGGAAATAAAAGTAATAATTCAAATAAATACATTTTATTATATTTTTAAAATTGAAGAAAATATTCAATTAAATAGAATTTAAACATCAATTACAACATAAAAGATGTATATGTTACAGTGAAAGCATATTTCAAGTGAAAATATATTTTCACCAATTCAAGCAGTGAAAATGTATGAAACAATGAATTTACAATGTTTAACTCTTAAATTTAAATTTAACCCTAACAACCCAATCTTAAATTAATAGGGCCAACACTTACTTAACCTAACCTATCCTAATCCTTATCCCTTTGCCCGCGTCACCAAATTTAGCGAACATGCCCTGTACGCGGCAGCTTTTTTGCGGATTTTGTTATCGCGTTTTCGACTATAAATATAGGTTGTAATATTTTATAAATTATTTTAGCCTATATTGAATTTTTTTTGACTACTGCCATCTATTGAATTTGGTAAAGTATACATTTAGTAATATTTTCAACCAAGTTATAAAATTTTAACACAATAGACTGCTCTTATACAGGTTGGAACTTCCAAGACATCTATGCGTGTCTCACGCGCTGAGGGCATGTTCGCTAGGACATGTACAGTAGTCGTACGCGGTGGAAAGGTTACATAATACCAACCCTAACAATCTAATCTTAAATGAATAAAACCAACCCTGAAAATTTAACCGATTATTATTTCACTGAAACGTCAGTGAAAATATATTTTCACTTGAATTATAATTTCACTGTGACATATGTATATAAACAAAGTAATAACTACAATTAAAATATTGAATCACCAAACCACCTGGGGCGTACCTACTTCACAGTTTTGTACCCGAATATCCTGTATTTAAATGTTTTGACGTATTTTTTTCCAATAAACATGTTGCTCTGATATCGAGAGCACTGTTTTTTTTTATATTAACAATTAATTAATTAAAAAAAAATACTAGAAGTACCGGTAATATCGGTATCGTTCTTTCGATAATACCGATATCGAATACATTGGTATTTTTGCAATCTAGTTATATATAGGATATATTTCCGTTCATTTTATGTGTTCTAACGTTTTTTGTGTAAAGTGTAATGTCTTTGAAATTGATCATATAGGCTACAGTCGGCAGCAGTCAAAGGTTTTACGTGGCGTGTTCCGTTACGAATCAAACCAACGCTTCATCGCCACTAAGCAGTGCCATATTCTGGCAAGCGGTCTGGGAAGCGGGGGCGCGAGTGCTCGCTTACATATCCAGCAACGTTTCTCCGGACCACCTGCCCGAACTCTCACCAGGACGAACCAAAGATTATGGACAGGTTGATAAAAAAAAAAAAAAACACTTCTTTAAACTCGTACACACATTTTCCCAGTCATTAATCATCTCGTTCGTTCAAATCCAGTATCAAGTCTTCGTCGAATCAAGTCAGGCTTCGGATTACGTGGTGATTTCGCGATTGCGAGTGATCAACGGCAAGGGCAATTACAGCAACATGGGCACGATCGGTCAGATGAGGACTATATGGCATTTGCAGTATATAGAATGGCCTGATAGTATCACCGTTCCCAAGTCGACCGAGCATTTCCTCGGTAATGCAATAGTTTTATCGGTGAATGTTGTGTTGTTTTTGTACGTTTTGACGATGATGTTTTTATTTTAAAGGGTTTTTGGAGGAACTGTCTGCCGTTCGGCAACATTGTGCTTCTGAAATAACACCGCTTCATAATGCTAATCCTCCTGTCTTCGTAGCGTGTCTTCAAGGAGCCGGAAGAACCGGCGTAACCATCGCTTCCGATCTGCTGCTTTATACTTTAGAACATAATCAGGTTATTTTTGCTCGATTTGAATACGAATACGGTATGGATAATGGTGTTTAAACTATTAATTTATTTTAGGAACTTGACATACCGCGTGTGATCAGTCTACTTCATCAGCAGCGGGCTAATCTTCTGCAGAACGTTCATCAGTATCGTTTCATACACGGACTTTTGATACACTATCTCAAACAGACGAGGTTGATATAAACGGAATACTCTGGTTTTTTTTATTTCCACACAACTTACTGATTTTGTAATGAAAAAATCAAGTATTGTTTGATACGTTTTATGTATGTGGAAGCTTTTCAACGGTTTCGTGGTTAATATTGGTTATTTTTTTGTAGTAACTTTTAAATATTTATCACAGTCTTTCATCGCGATTGAATGAATGCATGTACATCAATTGAATTGACAATGTATTAAGATTTTATACGTATTTATAATATAAGTCATGAATTATATATACGTCTAAGTGCAGTATTAAAACGCTCATCGTTTATAATGCTGTGATTGAAAATCATATTTCATATTAAATGGTCGCTCAATACTCAATCTGTCCATCGGAATAAGTAATAAATAGTTTATATACACACATTATATATATTTATAATTTAACGCGGAAAGCAACTGAGAGCAACTATTTTATGAGTATTGTTTTATAGCACTGACTGAACTTTTTTTTTTTGTAAAATTATATGTATTTAAAGTGAGTTTTGTCATGTGTAATGACACGACATTTCGTCTCGTGTCGAAACGTCTTAAGAGATTATTCTATAGTGTGCTTTATTATATACTTAACAATTAAGACAATCGTTTGTATGTATATTAGGTAGATCTGACGGGTGTGTAAATTTTGATGACATTGACATATTCGTATATTTGACTAGTCCCGTTTCATATTTGCGGTCCAAAGCATGTACAATTTACCATTTACTTTCGACCGATGTGCAGTATTTCCCAGGCCGAAGTGTCAAACAGAAAACGTGCCATAAATCGAACTGAAGATTGCCGATCAAATCAGCCGACGGTTTGAGTCCGATTTACCGTATATTTTCATCTAAAATCGGCCTTGTGTCTCCAATATATGTACGTACTTATTTACACCATTACTACTTATACTTCGTAATAATAATACATGTACATATCCTTTTTACTAATTATGTATTGTGTATTATAATGATTAAAGAGAAGACGTCTACGTTGCAATTTTTAGATGTTTAAAAATAAATTGTATGTGCCTTATGAAATTTATATTATCATTTGTACATATTGTACGAGATTGTTAAAAGTATGATATCTTTGATATAGTGCCTTTATACTGTGTTTTTTTTTTCTTTCAAAAAGTATTTACATGTATTTGTATATTTATACAATTTAACTCTAAATATAAACGTATAACTGTTGATCGTCTAATCAATTCATATTGTAAACATTGGAAACCTGCCTTATTTCCTTGCATTCCAGGTATGAGAATATATAAAAGTCAAAACAGGAATAATTAATTACTTACGACAATTTATTTTACAAAAATAAATACAATTACAATTGGATCACACCCGATCCAATCATTGAATAGTTGAGATTAAAGTGAATTTGAGATGTGATATTTTTGTACGTCACAAGCAAATACAAAATAAATTTTATTAACAGTCTATACAACATCTGAATTATATTAAGTAGGTGGTGGATAATAGGATCTGGATTGAGGGGGTGGAAAGTAATTATGGGGAGGAACAGGTACCGAGGGGGGATAATGATTGGGTGGCGGTTCAGAAAACCCTAATGGAGGTCTAATTGTAGGCAAGGATAGGAGTGGAGGTGGTGCCGTCGGCAAAGTCGGAATGTTAGCTTGGAACGATGCAGCGTAAGGCGGCGGAGGGCCATAATTCATTGGATACTGGAACCTCGCCGGGTCAATGCTGACTATGGATTTGATCGGGTGTACATGCAGATCTGGTTTAGTATCCATCCTCTCAATACCGTTGTTTTTAATCGGAGTGTTTATGGATTTGATCGTGGTGATGGGATTTACGGGCGACATTGACTGCGGGGGCGAGACTGATTTTTTCTTTTCGCTCTTCGGCGTCTGGGCTGCAAGCGGAAGCAGTGGTGGGCTCTCCGGCACCAGCGTCGTCGTGTTCGTATATAGATCCAAAACCTGCAAATCTTGGAATGTATCATGATCGTTTTATATGCGTGTTCTCTTTGTGTGGATATTTACCTGATGACATATGTCCTCTAGGAGATCGGTCGTCGCGTCTTCGAGGAACATGTCCCACCATGCGTTGTGTTTCGGTGTTCGTCCGCTCCAATCTTCGATCTTAAATAAGCTCAGTTTACCGGCGAGGAACATCAGAGCGACGGCTATTATTTCAGGCTCCCATTGCAGGGAGAGTGTAGTGCTTAAGCTGTATAACATTTTCAATATGGCATATATATATACATACAATGTCTAAGGTTAACGAAACGAATTGTTACGTCAACTCATGGATATTGTAAAATGTCTATATAACAATCTACTACATATGTGCGTCTTAGATTTGAAGTTTTTCAATAAGTGCCTAGTATAAACCAGATCATCGAGATTAGTCGACTATGGCATGTATTAAAACGAACCAGTTTAAAGATAGACCTGTAAACATATCAGTTTAAATATAAAAATGAAAGAAGAATATTAAAAAGGCTTATCTTATCGATTACCTTTGATACAAGTCACCCTTGTTTATGAATACAAACATTAGGGTGAAGTACTGTTCATAGCTATCCAGCACGAACCGGCAGCAACAGGTATTTTGAAAGTATGGATAGTATTCTCCGGTACATTCTATATGGACGGATTCATATTCCATTCGCGCATGCGCATTCTTAAAGAATGTACCAGAGAATATTGTCCGTACTTAAAGAATACGGTTCGTGCTGGATAGGTTAAGTTGTGGGTAAATTCTATAGAGAATATATAGTCTCAAGGAAGCTGAAATGGCGAGTCTTTAGAGACAAGGGGGAAAATGAATTTCGCCATATTGGTTTATTATATCGATCGAAACCGAGCGAGGTTCGTTTTATAATCGGAGTTGGGCAAGTGAAACGACTGACCTGTCGTTGACGAAAGTCCACGCCATCTGCACCATCTTCTGCAGCTTGACCTTGTCGCCCTTGAGGCATTTGGCGTATTTGAGCAGGTACTGGTAGGGGTGCTCCACCTGCAGGTCGAACTTGATGGACTGCAGCAGGATCCTCTCGAGGGTCATGACCTCCTCCTTGGGGTCGGCGCCGAAGGTGGCGAACTTGGAGTCGGAGAGCAGCTGCTTGGCCTGCTTGATGATGTCCTTGCACTTCTTGGGCGTCTCCTCGACCTTGCCGGCGAGGAAGAGGCAGCAGCAGGCGGTGACGTAGCGGGGGAAGGTGCGGAAGGAGTGCAGCATGTAGAAGCGGTGGAAGTAGACGACGCCCGTGGCCGTGGTGCTGTAGCCGAGGTCCATGAGGGTGCCCGTGTCGATGATGAAGCGCGCGCCCTCCTTGCGGTAGCGGCTCTCCGTCTCCGCGCTGATCCCCTCCAGGAACGACGGGCTGCGCAACAGCGCGCTCTTGTCGTAGTACCAGCTCGGCATCTTCGCTTCTTCGCTTCTCACTTATCGACGACTGCGCACACCATCTGTCACTTGCGCACTGACACTAGTTGGCCCCAAGCCCGTCTCGTTCCGACGTCCTTCTCGTTATTTCGAATTTCGAATTATGTACACACACACACACGGTCTCGTGCTTCTGAGGGCACAAAAGTCTCCAAAATATGCCTGATTTTTATTTTATTTTAAAAATAAAACCCTTTAATTTCTTACTGGTTTTCACTGGATGCCCTGTAGGCATATAGTACAACTGAAATGATCTCATCAGGTCACTGCGACACATATCCAGGAAAGTCATTAACGCATGGCACACGCTCGCCTCGTCAAAAGGTCGATACGTGTTTCTATACACTGTGGCGGCTCGCTTATACGACATGGTCGAGTTTGGTTGCCTTCCTGCGAGTGGGGACCAACCCGGCTGGGTTCGGAGAGCCACTACTCACTCTGTCTTCAGCTGTCATATAATAAACACGTGCATTAACATGCCAGTCGTCTCATTCGTTCATCCTCCATACTGGTGACCCCCGACATCGAGCCACGCAGCCTCGATCAATTTCAACATGCCGCTCATCCCTGCCTCGCCGAGCCAGGCGGGAAAGCTTACCCGCCGCGCCCCCATCGCCATCAACACAGCACGCCGCGGCCCGCGGGTGACAATAAACGAGCAGACACGGCTACCTACCTACCTACCTACCTATCGACATGAGTCCAGCCACAACGTCGATGACAGGTGCTTAAAAAAATGGGGGAGCGAATGAGACGACGATCTTGACAGCTGGATGTGGAGTCATGCGCGATCCACTACACATAGAACGGTCATCCAGCACCACAAGATTCATCACACACCACCTCAGCACCATCATCATCATCAAGGCCCCGTCCGTCCCCACGAGCGTCGTCACGCCGAGACGGGCGGTAGCGCTACAACACCTCCATGAGCCACAACGACTCACAGTCCAGCTCGGAGTATCATCAACCACATCGATGCCCCTGCCGCCCCCGCCGCCTCACCAACCGACATCAGCCTCGGAAGAGCGGCGCCGCCGCAGCATCGCATCGGCGCGACCATCGGACCACCCACCGTCCTGCTCGCGACGTTACCGCCCTCGAATGTACCGACCATTCAGGGCGGTACACCTACACAGCGGATGACCCACGTCAACAATTTTTTTCTCCCCACTCAATAATTTTTTTTCTCTTTGTGTAACAATAATTTTTTTCTTTTGTAAAATTTGTTTCTTTGTAATTTTGGTATCGCTGATGCTGGGGGGGGGGGAGTGATGTGGCGGCTCACTTATACGACATGGTCGAGTTTGGTTGCCTTCCTGCGAGTGGGGACCAACCCGGCTGGGTTCGGAGAGCCACTACTCACTCTGTCTTCAGCTGTCATATAATAAACACGTGCATTAACATGCCAGTCGTCTCATTCGTTGATCCTCCATAACACGTATCTGGGAAACAAAGGAAGAACACACTGAACCCATAAAAACCACGAACTACGTCCAGGCGTATGAACCCATAAAACCACGCTCGCAGCATAACTAGGGCAGCGCGAGTACCAATAACAAAAGATGTGCACACGACACACTTCAACCCAAAACGTTTATAAGCAACGCAGCAACCTCCACCGGCAGAGTGAGCCTCTGGAGTTCAAACAGATCACTTCTCCGAAGAAACCTCTTCGTACATACAATAACCATTGTACCAATTGAACAAAAATAAACGATCCTCTTTCAAACTACACAACGCGTGTTTCGTTAGACCGGGATACGGTCAACATACCTTCCCTGTCTTACACTGGTGACCCCCTCAACGAACGTCGCAACTTCGCAACAGCCAGAACTACCTGTCTTACACTGATGACCGCCGACTACTAAATTGGCGATCTTACAGCCCCTCCCCCAAATTTCAATAATGCGTCAGGACTCGCACATGAATGTTGCATCATTAGCCCTTTGCCCGCGGCAATAAATATAGCAAACAAGCCCTGTTCGCGTCACCTTTTTCGCGAATTTGGTAATCGAGTTTTCAACTTTAAATACAGATTTTAATATTTACTCAAGTAACCAGATATGTTAATTAACACAAAGTATTATTTTAAACAATAAAATACATAATATATCTCGTAGTTTTGGCTTAATTGTCAAATAATCATTCTTCATAATTGTATGAAGACGTGACGTCACATAGACGAGGTTTCAGTATGGTTCCACAAAAAACTAATTTTTGACTGGTATATGATGTAACGCGACGTTCTCCCCATCGTCTCATAGGGCAACACTCGTCCTTTATTTCGAGTGGCCACACAGAAAAAAGCCTTATAGGCGCGCGCGCATGGAGAGCGACCCTCTCTCACCCGCCATCGACCGACGAAGAAAGATCTCTCCTGTGCACGTCTCCAGGGGGAGACGGGGCCCAGAGATCCACCATATTGCTGAAGAACCGCTGTGAGGTCGAGTGCAGCATCACTCCCTCCCAAGAGTACCAGCCCAACGTCCCCTGCCTGTATTCCTCACGCCGTTTCCGGAGAATCATCAGCCGTGAGAGGTCCGACCGACGAGAGGACCGCAGAGCCAGCTTCCCGACCACGAGGAAGCTGTTATCAACGAGACGATTTGCAGTCAGGAACCTCCCCGACTATATATAACTGTATCCCAAGGTTAGTCCACGTTTCCATATAACCCGACCCTTGGAAGAAGAACGACGTAAACACCCTCTGCATCACCCACCGCAAGATCAGATAAGCGTGCGTAAAACCGTTCGTTACAATATTCATTTTAAGCAAATTGAATAGATGGCATTCAACTCTCAGTAATATATTCAACCAATTTTGAACCTTAAAACAGTTGAAATAGGCGCATATAAGCCTCAAAATCCCGTGCAAAGTTCAGAAATTCTATGGAAGACAGCTGCGCTACAGACTTGTCGCCCAAAGCTTCCAAAGAAGACGGCCGCGGGCAAACGGTTAAATGTAAAGGAAACGCTACAGTGATTGACCGGCGTAGAGCTATTAAAACATTTCATTTATTTGCACAATTATTATTAAACAATATAATTAAACAATATATTTTATAGCTAAAAAAATTATGTGACATTACTCACATTACTAAAAGTCGACGTATATATGTACATATGGATAAAATTTCCTTTTATATATTACTAGTGGCCTGTGTGCACATCAGTGGCGGCTCGTCTATATGCGTGTCACGACATAAGGTAAAAAGCTATAAGACCTTTAAAAGGGTGGATGTTTTTCGGTTGGACGTTTTATTATCTGGGCTTTTTACTGTCTGAATCACTTAGCAGGTGGGCATTCTAACGGGTGGATCTTCTTTCGTGGTGCCCTTGTCGTTGGATCTTATAGCTTTGGACCTTATGTCGTGGAACCGTCTATATGGGCTGCGGAGCTACAGCCTCCTAATATAGTACAAATACATGCTATTTTTGCCTATTTTTACTAGTAACCCGTGGGTAGGGTACAATGGTGTAACTAGAGAGATTTGATTGGCATGCTATAGTTACCAAAGGGCCTCTTGTTTTTTTTAACCACAATTAACTTACAAATTTTACATGTCCTTCCTTGCCTTTAAATTTGCAAATTGTGCAATCACTTTTTTTAAAAACAATTTATGACCTTCATCATGTCCAATAGTTAATATTGCAAGTTCAGTAAGTCTGGGTTGACCGATTGAATTTATTCTATGGACGAATCCATATCATAAGAAACAATAAAACGCTCGGAGTCAATGACTTACAGCGTTGCTTTTCTAAATTTGTGAAATAATCAAACTATGTTTTATGATATGTAAGATTCTTTTGCATTTCTAGTCTTTAAAATAATGTATTAATTAATATTTGAAGATCCCAAGGTACCCAAGATTTTTTAATAAGAAAATTTTGTTTTAATTTTTAATTTTAGAGTGGAAACAAAAGAATAATTGAATTGAGTAATGTTTGGCAATACAAAAACACAAGGTAGCCTTTAAGAAATCCAAACAGAATAATACATTTTCACATTTCCAATCAGTCATTTGTGTTTTTATCAAATAAAACAAATTAAAATAAATACATTTTCAGTATATTTATATATTTTAACAGGTACTTAACATGAAAATGAAATATTTATACGTAATATGTACAAAAATAATTTATTAATAATCGAACGGAATAAGTAACATGTCAAGTCTACACTAATCAAGTCGTAATAATATCGCTTGTGGGTGACGTCACGCCAGTGAAGATGCGATTTTGCGCGAATAAACTGCTCGCGGTTCCATTGGCTTGACCTCTTGAAATTAATATCGTGTACAAGCGATTATTTATTTACACGTGTAAATAAATAATAATAACCGGCCCTACATATTGTGCATGCGCCGTAACGGTATTCGACACATTCGATCGTTCGTATCACATACATATTTTTCGTTACACAACATTCAAACTATTCACAATAATAAATAATATACACTATGCATGTGTGGTCGCCGTTCTCAAATACGCTCATCCATAAATATTTCTTTTCACTAAATTATTTTCTAAATAACGCCTTTCGTTATTATTGTTGTTTTTGTATATTTGATTATTTATCGACGTGAAGCTGTTGTTTCTCGTGTATATGTACGGATGATCAATGGTGGGACATAAAACGGTATCATAGATATCTTTCCAGTTCATCGATTTATTACCCACGGGTTCCATCATGTTGTTCCACAGTGCATTGGCGGCTGTTTTCAAACAAAACCAAATATTCTGCATTAAGAATTGTATGGCATATCACGATAAAAACACAGATTAAATTTAATTGAGTATGTCGTACATATCAGATGATTTTCATGTTGTCATAAAAATCTTTTGTATAATTTGTAAAAAATTATGCACAGAAATCTGACATCTATAGATGTCTCTATAATTTCGTGTTTATTGTGTGTATAAAAAAATGTAATAATAATTGTGCACAAAATCTAAAAATAATCCACAGATGTCTCTATGATTATTATTTCTGTACTTGATTAATTATTGTATTTTATGTTTATTGAACGTACTGTATACGTTGTCTGACCATTCTCGTACACTCGTCGCATTGGAGCGATCTGTAATGACTAGTCACCGGAGCCTGAGGGGGCCGTGTATTGTTCAAAGGTTGTAAATGCATTGTTAAAGGTTTGCCGAACAATGGATAGCACTGTGACTATCCTACCTCTAGTAATGACTAGACTGCGGATAGACACCGTGCTTTTTCCAGGAATTGGGGCGGTTTGGCTCTATTTACAAAGCTAGAGTACAAAAAAAAGGTTGGGCGAACCTTTTACAACAATTGACTAATAGCAATTCCAACAATTGAACAATAAACGGCACGTTGTGGATCCGGCCACAAGTAATGATGAGTGTACATTGATTGTAATAAAAAAAAATGTAAAAATTACCGATGGCGTATCCTTTTTGACTGAAGTGGAAACAATCCGTTGAGAGATACGAATAATCAGTGTTGCCATTTTTATCAGTTGGAAATTTTATATCGAGATCGAACGGTTGTACAACGACTGCAAAGTCTTCTTTTGTATTAAATTCAGGCGCTTGATCGATCTAAAATATACATGTTTAATAATTTTGGATCAAATAAGAGTTAGTTTAAATTGACCAAAAGAGTGAATTGATTACCGTAGCGTCGACCTGTTGCCACTTTTTAATTATATCTCTCATCATTGGCCACATGTGTCTGTGAGCTTCGCCCATGAAGCAAGGGCAGTTCACCAAGTGCAAAATTTGGCACACCGGTGGCTTATTGCTAAATCTTTTGATGGTTTCGACATCTATAAGTAATAACAGTAGTCAGAGCCTGTTTTTTTCACGACGGCCCACCCCCACTCCTCGGAAAAGGTGCGTAAAAGCAACGGTCAGTACATAATTCTAGCGTGCGCAGCTTTTTCGTGGAGTGAGGGCGAGCCAACGTAAATAGTATGACATGTACATCATTTGTTTTAAAAAATCATTGCTTATACGCACTAGGGCCAGGAACTACGTTTACTAAAGTCCTCGGCAAGTTGTCCCTGAGTGTTCTAAGAGCTGTGCGAAGCTCTTGGACGTGATTATCTACAGCTTTCATCGGATTTCTTTGGTAGCAGACATCTACACAAAAGTCATTAGCTCCTATCATGATTGTGATTAACTGAAATTGAAATCGGAAGTTTCATCCTCTAATTACACTGTTCGACACGAAAAATGGTTCAGAGACGAGATATGACTTTCCTTATAGATCTATGCCCACTAAACACGAATCTGGTAATAAAAAATGTTGATTAGCTCGAGATTCGGAGATATAGAATGTGTTTTTTAAATCGCGCAATTTTTCTATATCTTGGTGTTGTTCGGTCGATGTCTCAAAATTTGTCAATTTCCTGTTCAAAATGAATATTGGAATCTATAGTCGGGTATTATATATTTTATTTGTAGTACTTTTCAGCTTTCAAATCTCTCTAAGTAGTCATCCAGTTCAAATCAAAAGTCAAAAGTACATATTTTCACTTGGGAATTTTTCCCACAGTTAACACTATTTTATAATGAGTATCTTCTATTGAAAAATGTTTATTGGGATAATGTTCTGGCCACACTATTTTTTGTTTTCGTTTAAAAGGATTAATTGGAAGTGTGCTGAATTTTAAATCGGTAAAATTGCGAGCTAAAAGCTCGTACTAGTATTTACTCGTATTTACACGAATCTGAATTGAATTAATAGGGATAATATATTAAATTGTCTTTATATGAGAATTAAATAAAATTCCACTTGGAAAAATCATATTTCGACTATTCTTGTGGATTAATAACAAATTCTATTTTTGACTGGTTTACCTCGATAAAATAAACGAATTTTTAATACCAGATTCGTGCTCACTGGGCATAGATTTATAAGAAAAGTCATATCTCGTCTCTGAACCAAAAAAAAAGTCGTCATTTGTCGAACAGTGTTATGGTTACAAAGCCATGAGCAGTTTAGGCATACTTTTCCAGAATGAAAATACCTTCCAATCGTTGTTTATATCGACTCTTGGGTCGTTCTTCATTCTTCTCACCAGTTCTCGAGCCATGTGAGGTAGATCGCGCGACATTGCTCCAATTTCTGCTGCATTAAACTGTGTGACGGATTGGTGACCCAGACCATCAGCTAAAGAGTATCCGATCAACTTTGGATTGAACTCCTTTAAGATGTTGGGCAAGGTACAGTACTCTCTCCACGTATTTTGCCCTCCTATTAAATAAAAAAAATATTTAATCCGTTCTGATATGTCATGTTTTAAGATACATTTGTACATTTCTTGTACATAGAAGCCCAACCACCGAGCCAGCAGCATGGCTCGGTGGTTGGGCTTTGCTTAGCACCGAGAGGCGTCGGGTTCGATCCTGTGAGTTGACCTCCATTGAAAATAATTTATTCTGAGTATATTTGTAATGCTGCTGGTCAGACTAGGATATTTGTGACTCCAGGTCAATCGTTTCCTACCAGAGTTTGCCAATTTTTCTGATTTCATTGTTGAAACGGTTCCTTGATTAAATTGGCTAAAAACCTTCCTACCTACTATGTATGTCACCACTATTTGAGTACAATTAATGTACAATAAAAATTATGTACAAGTTAAAATTCATAGATATCTCCTTAATTTCGAGTTTTCAGTGTTTCATAATTCAACGACTTAATAAAAATTCTGCATTATTTGTAATCGGTATATGTTATAGATATAATGAATTTTTGATATAATATTCAAATAGTGGTGACTAGGTAGGATAGTTTTTGCCAATTTCATGAAGGAACCACTTCGACAATGAAATCAGATAAATTGGCAGAGTCTGATAGGAAACGATCGACTTGGAGTCACAAATATTCAAGTCTGACCAGCAGCATTAAAGATTATACTCGGAATAAATTCTTTTTAATCGTAGTCAGTTCACAGGATTGAACCTGGTGACTTCTTAGTATCAACGTAACCACCGAGCCATGATGCTGGCTAAGGACTGAGATGCTCAGTGAATATGATGAATATGGTCTTAGATATATTATATATGGTTAAAGTAAAATATTTCTAAGTCCTAAACTAGTAGACTAGAGAGCACTCTGAAATGTGTCAGTTGAAAACTAGTATTACCTATAGACCAAGATACCCCTCTGTTTTCAATGAAGACTTGGAATACATTTGAAGCTCCAGCTCCATTAGCAGCGGTCAAGGAATCTCCCATGGCTCCTACAACGTCGATATCTCCAGGTCTTAGAGCGTGGACTGAAGTAGGTCTAGTCTTGGATCTGACTTCGCTCCATGGAAGCATACGAGAATTTTTAACGCTCTTGAATAGGTTTTGGTCGTTGTTCGATTGCCGACAGGGAAATTCAACGTTCGATGGCATTCGTTTTTGTATCCTCTATTAAGTTTTAAGCTAATTATATTAAGAAGATTTTCAAATGTGTGTTGGAAATGAGATTAAAACTTACATGTTGAGAGTCTGCTCTTTGTAGAAGTCTAGGTTCGTTTATACTTCGACCTATTATACTGAAAGCCATTTCTCTAATGTTTCTGTAAATACTACGTATGTTCGGTTGAGCTTTCACTTGAAAGATCAAGCATAATACTAAGAAATAGCCTAAGAAGGATATTCTAAAAACCTAAAAAAATATATATGTATTAAATTAAGTGTTAAAACGCACTAATTCAAACACATTAAAAACGAATGCATATTTTTTTGGATGTGGCTATTTGTACATATAGTATCGACGAATTATTGGCTATCTGCACATACAGTATCGACGAATTATTGGCTATTTGTACATACAGTATCGACGAATTATTGGCTATTTGTACATACAGTATCGAAGAATTATTGGCTATTTGTACATACAGTACATAGTACATAAAAACATTATAAAAATTAGGATTTAATATTTATAATTTATAAGATAAGAAATTTAAAGTCGATTAAGAAGCTTTTTCCTTCGGCCGTACAAATAGCCACATCCTATGTTTTTTACTGTATTAAGTTTTAATATATATTTTAGGTCTGCAATTGGAATGATTTGAAGTGTGATTTAAGTAAGTAGAAGTAATTTAATCGGAATTATCACAAAAACAATAAAAAAAGTGGAAACTATCACATACATACATGAAAGCTCTGGAATGTGGAAAGAAGTACATATTTAGATTTTCATTTAAATCTCAACAATTATTTATAAATATTTTAAAGGTATGAAAATTGAAAGAAAAAACCCTCTAGTATTGGTTCAAACACATTTTATAAAAATGTTATTTAAAATTCGTTGTAGAAAAGTGGAATTTGTGGATATATTCTTTATTCAATCAAAACATATGTACATATAATGACAAGGATAAGGTTTATGTTCAATATATATCTATCATATATAAATATAATATTTGTATAATGTATATCCAATAACAAAACATGTTTTTTCCTTTTAGATAAATATTTACAATTTTCAAGGCTGCAGCATCTAATAATTTAATAGAATTTAAAATCATTTTATTTTATGCACATTGAATAGGGTTCGTTAGATCAAATATAAAAGTAATATTTCATTGTAACCTGACTGCTTTTAAATAAATTGTTAAAACGTGATCTCATCATATTCTACACTCATACAATACAATACAATTATTACTGTCATATAATTTATTATATTTGACCATCAATAAGGTGTTAGTGTGCCATTTAAATATTATGATGATACATGTTTACGGATAAGAATCGAACGTAAAAGCGTCAGAGATTTTAATACGTGCAAACAAATTACCATAAAATTAAAGCCACCGTAAATATCGTATTAATTATAAAAAATAATATGTACAATTGAGCATTTTTCGCTTTGCAAATGTGTCACGGTTCTGTCCTTGCCTAATTATCGAACGTTATTTTCAATCTCCATACACATCGGACATTTCATGATAATTATACAATGCATCGAGATGAATATATGCAATTTTATGGAATAGTGTCATTACAGGCTAATTTCAATTATCATGTGCAAAAATGCACTTGTTTGCTGTATGTGTAATTGCTTGTCATAACGACTTACTTATTTTAGATGGTTTATTTGTTCAACGAGTTGAGATGATTGATCAACTATCCTCATCCGTGATTCTTCTTTCTTTCTTTAACTTTGTACATATGTACATATGCACATGTCATTAATCTTCATATTGATGAAATCCTCTACATTACGCTTACAATCTTTCCAATGTTTATGTCCTACTAACCAGTGCCGGTTATAGGAGGGGGGGGGGCTAAGTCGGGAAATAAGTTAGGACGCCGAACGATGCGCCAAAGGCGCTTTCAAATTTAAAATTAGAGCGCCAAAAGCCATTCAAAATTTTAGATTAGAGAGCCAAAGGCGAAAGTTCTTTCTAAGGATGTTTAGAAAAAATTGCCCGAGGGCGCCATCGGGTGTAAGGCCGGCACTGCTTCTAACTCCACATGATTTTCTATTTTTTTAAGTTCGACTCACTTATACACAGTGGCGGCTCGTCCATACGTACTGGGGTACTGCAGCACCCCCAAGGAAATTGAGAAAAATTTAATATTATTATATACATAAATATGTATGTATATTATATGAAAATATCAATACTATTTAAGCGTGTATTAAGCTCGCCCGCACACCGATACATCCAATAATGATCATACATCGCGGTACTAATATCAGAAAGTGAGACATCGTTTATGATTTTGTGCAGTACGGTTTTCGATGGAATTGCTCGAGTGGGCGAAGGAGGGGCGCGGGGGCAGCTAGAAGCTTGGTCCGTACTGCACTCCCAACAGTACATATGTACACATTTCTTGTTGCGTTCGTGTGCGCTCGACACGCTCCTCACTTTTCGTCATTTCTTCTGCACCTTTTTTCTTTCTTTCTACACCTCTTACACTTTCTATCTTTCTACACATACTTCTACACGTCACTCTAAGTATTTAAGATGGTATAAAAATCAAGAGAAGCTGAGCTAATGTTTTCAAGAACTTAAATATTCTTCTGAAAATACTGATAAAACAAATACAATTTTTTATTTTAGTCACAACTTTTTCACAAGTTAATGCCGCACGTATAAATTATTTATAACCAAATGCAATCTAGTAATATCGATGCATTTTGAATTAAAGAAAACTTACTAATGTTAAGTTTTACTAATGTCATTATACAAATACGAGAACAAAATAGAAGCCAAAAATATGTGATGCATATATTATAGAAGCCAAAAATATGTGCGATGTTATTATTAAGGATATAAAAGAAAGATATACTTTTTCTAATCAATTAAAAGCTGTGAAATTATTTAATAAAGAAAATTTTGAAAAGTACTGAAAGAAAATGCCAATGAAAGATCTACTACTAACCGTTGAATCATATCCAATGCTAGATAAAGAAAAACTTCAAACTGAATTAGAAGTGTTTTACTCAAGGAAAGAAATGCATAGTATTAACGATTTATTAATATTTTTAAAACTTATTTTTGCAATCAATTTATGCAAAGTTCGTGTGGAAACAGCAAAACATATTCAAATTCTGCTTACAACTTTAACTACCTCTGAGCCAGAACGGTGTTTTTCATCAATAAATAGAATAAAGACATGCATACATATACGAGTATAAGAAACACAATGGTCCAGGAAAGATTGACGGCTTTGTCTATGCTGTCAATTGAAAAAAAATGATTATGGACAATAAAAAATTTAATGAAAAGGTGATAGATCTTTTTTCAAAGAAAAAAGACAGAATAATCAATTTTATAATGAAATAAAATATATATAATGTTTAATTTTGATAATATTGATGTTAATAGTAAAATATAATCCAAATAAACATTTTTTTTATTTTTAATCAACCCCCAGATATCTTATCCACGAGCCGCCACTGCTTATACATATGTACATTGCTTCTTTCTGTAATACTCCAGAAACTATTTTCTATATATGTAATAATATTACGTAAGAGCTCTATAGATCAAAAACTGCATATTATTTCCCAAAAAGATGTGAAATTAACCACCGAATTGAAAAAAGCCATTTAAACCAAGATTAAATTAGTACATTTTCATATAAAAATCCCTGATAGATTTTCGTTGATTAGTGAGGGGTGTGGATCTGTTTATTTATTTTATTTTATTTTCTTACATATTTTATTTTTGTTTTATTTTACATAGATATATACCAAGAAGGCCTAACAGGTAGACCCCAATGCACCTTCCTAGACAATTAATTACAAATATTGCAGTATTTTCAGTACAGAAATAGCTGTATTTCGAAAGGCTGAAGAAAACGAAATTAATAATTAATTAATCCATTGAGATATCCATGGATTTTGACTTGTACATAATTTTCTACATATTGTACATCAATCAAATTCAGATAATTGTGACATAGCGGGTAGGATGATTTTTGTCAATCTGTTGGAACCATTTCCATGAAAATTAGATAAATTGGCTAACCCTGATAAGAAACCATCGACTTGGAGTAAAAAATATCCAAGTCTGACCAGCAGTATTAATGATTATCTCGGGATCGAACCCGGAACCTCTCGGTGCTAAACATAAACGCAACAACCGAGCCATACTGCTGGCTATATACATACATCATATGTATGAACATATGTACATATATACCATGACAGGAACTACCCCAAGGTGATACATGCATACTATTTTTATTTATAATACTATTTTTATTATATTTATTATACTATTTTTGTACATAAGTACTAAAGAATTTTCAAACATAATAGTACATAGAATATAAACGAGACATCTATGGATAATCAACAAACTTTTTTGATACAGTAAATTTGCGAAGAATACATTATGTAGGTAAAATTTATAAGATTCAACAAATTCGAAATGCTAATAGCTTGAATTTGCGAGAAAATGAGGGGGAATATATAAATTTATTGGATCCGTCACAGCAACCAAGCTAGAGAAATTGGAAAATTCTAATAGGTGACGGTCAATCTGTAATAAACACAAGATCTCGCCAGCAGCTTATTCTGGCCGGGACTTGAACCCACGACATCTCTACTGTTATGCAATAGCTCTACCAGGGCACTACACTGTGGTATTTGTCTATTTATTTCAAACGTGGTTGTAACAAAGTAGTGAGATTAGTTAATGAAAGGCTGGGATTTCAGCAGGGGTGGGTTTCAGATTCAGCAGCAGATGGTTGTGACGAGGAAGAAGAAGATTAAGGGCGAAAACACCAGCGATGAACGGCACATCGTGTGCTTGGCTCCCCGCTGTGGGGGATCTCCTACATTTCTACAAATATGGGATAAACCGTTATCGATCACTGTCAAGCAAGGATACAATTTTACTGAAAACAGTGCAGGGGGTCATTTTGGAGCGGGAAGTGCTGGCCGTTCCATGAATATGTGCAAGGCACGGCCCACGTGCCACGTGCATCGCTGTGTGTTTTCGCCCAAACTCTGTCAAAATTCTATTTTTGTAATAAAGAACAATTTGTTTTTTAAAAGAGTCTGGGAACTAATAAAGGAAAATATGTTATTACTACTCAAAATATTCGAAATACTACCCTTTTGATTAAAAAATGAATGTTTTTGAAAGTGGGGGGGACCTTCTACCGAGGAATTCAAAATATTTAGAGGTGATGCGATTTCAATACATATGTGTATGTATGTATGTATGTACATACATGCATATATAATCATAGCATCTCAGTGTCTACCTTTCATACTTAGTTAGTACTTATACATATGTCCTTCCCACTTTCATTTCAACTTGCATATATTTACTAACTGCATAATTAAGTCATACATTCGATACAAATGATTTTGTTCAAATCATCTCGTTAGATGTACATACATATGTGACATATCGTGTTCTTAGAGCACAAGGCATAATTGTTCAAGGCAGCATTTTAAATCAAGGGAACTGAATTAAAAAATGATGGTTTTTTCAATCAATTGTGAGTGCATTTGACTTTCATTTTTTACTAGTGTACAATCACGTTTGCGCTCAGATATTACATATATAATATCATATATGTCACAGTGAAATTATATTTCAAGTGAAAATATATAAAATCATAACCAGTGACATTTTCAGGGTTGGTTTTATTCATTTAAGATTAGATTGTTAGGGTTGGTATTATTTGTTTCCCGGAAAGGTGCACTAAATTGCAATGGATAGTAGCGCAGTTTCGAGAAGTCTTAATTTTAAAATGCGCTCAAAAAGAACTTACGCAATAGAATTTCACAAAAAAAGGTTAGCACCCTTGGATAACATACAACTACCCCTTGACGCTTTTTTGTGGAATTCTATTGCGTTAGTTCTCCTTTAGCATCTTTTAAAGTTTGGATGTCTCGAGAGTGATATCTATCTCGAGTGTATTTTTCCGGTCACCGTATTATTTAAGGGTTAGGATAGGTTAGGTTAAATAAGGGTTGGCCCTATTCACGATTGGGTTGTTAGGGTTAAATGTTGTAATTTCATTGTTTGATACATTTTCACTGTAACATATACACAACTATCTAAAACAGTGGTTCTCAGGCGAAATTTTACCGTGGCCGCACGGGTGATAATAGTGGTCCCATGGAAATGTCTGGTGGCCGCACCATATTTAATCAAATAAATTAAAGTTACAAAAAAAGTGGATCGATTTATTCATAAAATAAAATAAATTTTAACATTTTCGTATCTATTTATTTAATAATAATGCAAATGGAAATTGCTCAATACTCCTTTCTTCCAATGCAAGCCGCATTGCTGCTTCTAAGTTTGCGTCTATCAGCTGGTTTCTAAATTTGTTTTTAATACAGTGCATTACACTGAATGATCTTTCGCAATATACGGTAGTGGGAAAAATAGACAATATTAATAAACCAATTGTTGCCAAATCTTTGTATTGGTTTGTTTCATTGTCAACGTATATTTCCGACCAAAATTTTTGAACCGAAATATTATTAAAATGGTTATTAAGTACTTGATCATGACTAATTTCTAATAATAAATATTTTACGTTAGCCCAGTTAATTAATCTCAATACTGAAAATGATTTTAATCTATTTTGTAGTACTATGAAATTTTCATTTGTCATCATAGTAACGTTTGATAAAAGAATGAGATGGGCACCTCACATTGAGGCAGCGAAATGCAAGGCGATGCGGGGTATATCCTCAATATATCCAATATTTAATCGCCATAGTTCCTTATCAACGCTAAATAAAATAAAATTATATCGCGCGCTCATATTACCATTATTAACCTATGCTTCACCTGTATGGAATAACGCCTCGAATACTAACCTTTCCAAGCTCCAAGTAATACAAAATAAATCCCTAAAAATAATTTATAATACACCCATATATACTAACCTGAAAAAACTGCATGCCATATATAATATTCCGTTTGTTACAGACATTACTAACAAACTAACCAGTAGATTCTATGACAGAATCACTAATAACTAGAGGTCGGAATCTGAAGGGGCCGGAAACGTGCCGCCTATTGTTCCATTGTTGTAAATCCTTTGTAAAAAAGGTTCGGCAAACCTTTAACAATGCATTTACAATCTTTGAACAATAAACAGCCCCTTCAGATTCCGGTCTCTACTAATAACCATACTAACACATTTGTGAAGAGTCTCGGTGATTACAACAAAATGTCTATACCCTTCAGGTATAAACACAGATTACCTAAACACAATATGCTTTAGGTCATCGACTTTAGAGAGTCTTTAATTAATATTATGTATTAGATGTATTATGAACATTTATAAGGATTGTAAATAGGTTTTTGAGCTCTTTTTCCTATTATGCTTTAGATTAACATTAGAATAATATAATACTGTGATTAATAACCAAATTAAATTAAATTGTAAAATAGAAAATGATCAGTAGATTAGTAGCTATTAAAATAGATATAAGATGTATTGTGAACATAATTTCGTAATAATAAAAAGCATTTAAAAATCAAAATTTGTCATCATAATAAAAGGGGAAGATACAAAAGAAACAGTTTCAAAAAAATTCAATTCTTCGAACCCTTTATCAAGTTCCAGATTCAGAGATTTTAAACACTCTATTATTTTAAGTTTTAATTTTAATTTTGAAGTTGTGTCTGTCATCTTATCTATCAAATCACTAACAGAAGACAAAATTGAAAAATTGTCATTTTCAACTTCTGTCACAAGGCTTTTCGCTATATTTTTTAGTTTATTAATGATGAGCATGGTTTCTATTATTGTTAAGTTACTTTTTTGTAGTTTTAAAAATATATATATTTTTTTAAATATTAGTATTATTTACTATTAAGTCGCGGGTGGCCGCAGTAAAATCCACTAGTGTCCGCACTTGAGAACCACGGATCTAAAAGCTTCTGCATGCACTTTTATAGCGTTTTTTTTTTATAAATTTATAGTTCATGTTTCACTTCCAATCGTCAATATTAAAAAAAAACAACACATAATCTAATTCAAGAGTTGTATTAGGTATATTAATCGTATTGGCATATTAATCAAATAAAATTTGTCCTACGATGTCGCTTGGTATTTGCGGTTTTTTGATTTACTTTTTTCTTAGTATTATATGAAGTAAAAATTGATTTTCCGATGTAATTTTCATTTGTATTTTTTTTTAATAAATTCTTTTAACCGTTTAAGTACTAAACCAGTCTGTAGGAATCTGAGTGAGCCTTCACTTGACAATGTCAACGGTTAGTTATGACCAAATAGGTTACATACATATATCTCGAACCACCGTTTGAACGGCGCTGGCGTCCCAGTTTTTCAAGTTGACCAGTTGTTGCTCAAGGCGAACGTACATACGCACCACCGTTTGTTTATATTCAGGGACAATACCAAGGTTTCTCAAGGGCCGCTAATGATTTGTAATCGTATTCAAGTGACCGCATACTTGACGAACGAAAAAATGCACACTGCAAGTTGCAACTTCTGCATAAATGCATCGGTAGGCAAATGATGAATGTATGTACATATGTAGGTAAGTTGTTTTCGAACTGCTTGTGGTCTTAAATACTTGAATCCAATGATACCGTATTTTTCATGAAAATTTCCTTTAATTTTTATCTCAATATGATGTCGTTTTTAATTTAGGAGATACTTATTGAGTGAAGGCTTAAAAAAAAAGTAAAAAAGAAAAATTTTCCGTCAATTTCAGTCTCCAGTCCAAATTAAAGTACCCTGAGAAATGTGGTGTACGAAATTGAATGGCTCTCAACTGAAAACTGTAGATTTACAAACAAATAATGATATTTAAGTTCTTAAAAAAAGTAGGTATGTCTTGAAATAAAAAAACTTCAAAGAAGAAATTTTGCCGCCAATTCAACTACAATAGTATAATATAATTAAATATATTGATGAAAATTATGATAACAAATAATGACACTTATTTGTTATAATTTAATATAATATGTTCTATATATATATATATATATATATATATATATATATATATATATATATATATATATATATATATATATATATATATATATATATATATATATATATGTTAATTTTTACAATATATAGTAATGGATTTATGTACTGCATTTTAAGTTATAGCTTGACTTTGATCTCGTTTCAAAAGTTGATTATCCTTTTCAGTTAATTAGTTTAAATGTAAATTACAGCTTCAATACACCATTTGCATTTCAAATAAGTTTTCATTATGTATCGATGCCAAAGAAAGGCAAAAGGAAGTTTGCGATTACTAAATATAAAAATTATTACAGCTAATTAAACGCTAAACGGTGACTTACCTTCATACTTGAGCCAATCACTTAACAACTTGAAAACAACACACTATCACTCGAAATTAAACTATTCAGATAAGACTTATCACAGCTTCGATTTAAAAACGAGTCATATTTTATCTCGTTAATTTGGAAACCATCGTTAAAATTCACTTAAATGGGTGATACAATTTTTGTATGTAAACACACTTATTATCTGAAAAAATCACATATTTCTACCATTAATATAAAGACAAACAAACAGATCATTTTTGTTCCAGTATAGATCTATTATGCAAAACTACTACATTTTATAGTTAATTTATAGGAAGTAAAAGGATATTTAAAAAAAATAATAATTAAACAATTGAAAATGTATGAAATAGTTTGAATTTCCACCGATAGATCGCGCTAGTTCATTTATTAAATTCAAATAATAATTTTCACCTCACTTTAATTGTGCTTTATTTTTACTGTGTTTACATTTAAATTCAATTATATAATTGAATAAAAATAAATTGAAAACAAACAATTGATAAAATGAAGATTCGGTTGGCAACTTGACTCGACCGTTTTCCTTAGAATTTTCCAGCCAAATTAGTTTGAATCCTACTGCTATCGTTTAATATACACACAAGGGAACGTGTGCATTCGAAGTGCACCTCCTACTACTGATCTTGACCTATGCAATCGAGGTACTGATGTTGTCGCTCGGCTCGATCATATTATATTATGTATATGCGGAGAGAGATGGTCACCCTACTGTACACGACTCTTCTCTGGAGGTTCTATTCGTGTCGGATGACTGGTGATAACTGAAAAAATATCCATCGAAATAGCCATAAGGCTAGGTGGGGTAGACTGTGTGTGTGTACATTGGGTATACACACGTGTGTGCACCAACATCACGCACACACGTGTATGTATACCAAATACCGAATTTGAGATGAGACTGTAACTCAAATCAAGGATGTTGCGATTCTGCCAGCTTCTGAGGTCGAAGGAAGGAAGATTTTATTGACGTTGATTGACGTTTATGTAAAAAAAATAATCAAATTGGAAGTTAGCTGAGCTAGCTTTAGAAGCACTTAGCTTTATTGTTTTTTTTTAATAGACGTGTCTTTTGTTAGAATATACCATAATAATTTTTTTATGATTAAGGTAGTATAGTTAATACTAAATAATGAAAAATTAGCATTTTATTAAATTTAAAATTTATATTAAACTATCTGAACCTGGCATGCGTTACAATGCAACAATAACGCATGCAATTCCCGTTCCCGTTCCCATTTGTCGGAAAAACGCAGACATTTGAAATTATTGCGTTGCAATGACACTCATTCCCGTTTTTCCGGTTTCCGTTCCAGTTTTTGGGTGATTTTTTTTCACAGTAATCTTCCCGGATATGCATACAACAAATCCCGAAAGTTCCATTGTAATCGGTTCAGTGGTTTAGGAGCCTATACACACACACACACACACACACACACACACACACACACACACACACAGACATTCACTTCTTATTCATATATACGATTTTATTTATTTATTTTTTACATATATACCAGGAAAGCCTTTACAGGTAACCCTAATGTACCTTCCTGGCCAATTACAAACATTGCAGCATTTTTTTATTGTACAAGTCGTTGAATTACGAGACACTGAAAAACTCGCAAATCAACGAGACATCTATGAATCGTACATACATTTTATTGTACATTAATCAATCTCAAATAGTGGTGACATAGTAGGTAGGAAGGATATTTAGCCAATTTTACCGGGAACCGTTTCAACAATGAAATAAGAGAAAATTAGCAAACTCTGATCTGAGGAAACGATCGACCTGGAGTCACAAATATCCAGGTCTGACCAGCAGCACTACAGATATACTCAGAAAAATTCTTTTCAATCGAGGTCAGCTCATGGGATCGAACCCGGCGCCTCTTGAGGCTAATCAGAAGCTTAACGACCGAGCTATGCTGCTGGCTATCACTAGTTGAACCTGGCATGCGTTGCAATGTGTGAATAAGGCATGCAATTCCCGTTCCAGTTTCAAGTAATGGTTGGAGATCAAATAACGTCTCTTCAAAGCCGTATCATCATAAACCAACTTGTTAACGTGGTTACCAACAAACACATTTCCTTAACTACACAATGGCGTTTCAAACTTTCGCGTCGGTAAAATCGTAATTATGAATATAATTATTAAGAGGTTTTTTTTTCACAGAAATCTTCCCGGACATGCATACAACAAATCCTGAAAGTTCCATCGTAATCGGTTCAGTGGTTTAGGAGCCTAAACGAGAGACAGACATTCAATTTTATATAGATATATAGATATCTGAATTTACTTCGCCAAATTAACAGATAAATCGCCCAACTTTTTTTAAACAATCTTCTGTGGGTACATTAGAATATTTTAATCGAAAAACTAGACTACAATTAAGAAAAGGTTTAAGATAATTGTCGTCAGAAGATTTTAGCATAGCTAGTAGAGTGGCTCCCAACCTTTTTTGCTCTATTTCCCTTTTCACCATTGTTTAGAATTTAATTCCCTCTTCTTATATTTCTCTAATCCATTTCCCAACGAAATTTTCACCACTTAGAGAGCACAGGATTTGATAAAATTTTCTCAAATTGTATGTGTTTTTTTCTGATTTTCTATCGCTAGTGCTACGTAAAAAGCTTCAATAATTCTCACGACGTTTAAAAAATGTTTTTTTCTTGTCCTTGTGTTGTAGATGAACATTCAGCAAATGTTGCTTCAACTTTGCTGGTTTCATAGAATCGTTTAATTTATTTATTTATACAGGTTTACACTCATTTATTTTATTTTACACAACATCTATGTATGGTCAAACATTGTACATAAGTATTATTCAAGGCTAATTACGAACATCGATTAACAATCATAGAGACATCTATGGATAAATTTGCAGAATTTTTATAAATCCACGAATTAGAGATGCTGTGAATTGGAATTTTGTGAGAAATAGGACAGGGTTGCCAAGTTGTTGGAACCGTTTCAATGAAATCAGATAAATCGGCAACGATTGACCTTGGAGTCACATATCCAAGGTATGGTTAGTAGCACAGCCAGGGATTGATCTTGTGACCACACAATTGAAAGAATTACACGCTAACCATTGATCTATGCTGCTGGTTGACCAAAATTTGATGCAATTAGCACACTGAGGCCTTACTTCTCTATTAATAAAAGGTCATAGGCCAAAAGCCATAATATGTTGTGATTTTTGGCCTAAAACACATCAATAGTCGCGCCGTACGTTTCATCGATATTTTGCTTTATTTAATTTATCATTGAAGTAAAAATGTATATGAGAAAGTATGAAAGCTTGTAATATAAAGCTTTATGAGAAAAAAATAAGAATTAGAATCCCAACAATTCAGAAATTCACCACATCGGTTGAGTACCCCTGTGCTAGTAAATCAATCGAATTGACTTACAAAGTTTATGAGTGATAATCATTTCGATTAGTTATACAACAATTTAGAAGATAAATCGCATCGTTGGTGGGCTCTATCATTAATCAACGTAATTGGTATGGATCTAGTAGCATAATATTACTAGTATGCAACACATGCGTGATCGATTGAAGAAGGTTACTTAATATTTTTTCAACTTTGCTTTGCAAACATACTAAGCCCGCTTTAAATGTCAAGGAATTTGACCACTTAAGCCCTTAACATGAGGCCACCCCCCCCCCCAAGTAATACAGTCTAAGGGCCGGGCCGCACCGTGGGACTTGCATGCGACTTGGTTGAGGGCGAACAGACCAATGCATGCAGGCAGATGGGATATGCAACACCCGTCAACTTGTTTGTCGCACACATTTCCATACATTTTTTCGTGTCGCGCAACTAGTCGGCCGCCAAAGTTGCACGGTGTGGCCCGACCCTAAGAGACCCTTTCGTCGGAGAACGAGACGGTTGTTCATGAATATCGCACATGAACAACCGCACATCACTGTTCTAATAAAAAAGCCACACTGTACATAACCAAGTACAAAATAAACAACAACACATGAACACATAAAGCGCGCATGCGTTAGGAAAACATAAAGCAATAGTCAAAAAGTATCCTAAGGATTCTAAAGAACTATGCTTAACCCCTTGAATGCTGACCAACGCCGATCGTTTTGCCAAAAGCGTTTTGCCAACAAGTCCATCAGCCTGAAATACGCCGATGGATGCTGTATATTGAGCATGTAAAAAATAAACAAGAATACTACCCGCTAAGCCTTTCCAGGTATCATTGAAAATAAATTATTATTTTGAATAAAAATACCAATAATTTTATTTTACTACCGCCATCTATGTATAAAACTAAAGACTACATAGACGTCACCCAGATTTCAAATTTCCAAACTTCAAACGCGTCTTATGGTGCGTACGCACCAAGCCAACGAACGGCCCACAGGCCAACTTTTAAAACCAGTAGCGTACAAAATATCGAAATAAAAATTAAATTTAAAAATTGAAATTAAATATCAAAATTAAAACTATTATTATTATATTAAAATTAAATTCAAGTATCAAAATAAAATTATAATCATTATATTAAAATTAAAATTAAATATTGAAAGTTAAAACACAACATGCACAATTTAAATAAATTTTCGAGATTGACCTAAAATTAGATCATCAACAATCACATACAGGTAATCCTCGACTTTTGTTTGTCGAAGATGTTTTGACTTACGAAGATACGCACTAAGATCGAAAAAAAATCAAAGAATTATTATTTTTACTTCCCCGTAATGCGCAGTTACTGAGAATATATCATGTATTAGTATGGGTGATCCAACGATTTTTGCTAACCCGGGGTGTTATCGGTCACATCAAACGGATTTTTTTATTCTTCAATTGTTTCTCTCGTCGAAATAAATCAAGTAATTAAATCATTTCAGAGGTAAAATTTATCGGATAATGTGTGATTATTAATTTTATTTCGACGAAAGAAAAAAAACCCTTTGACAAATCACCGACATCCGACACCGCGTTTTTTTATGAATTGTTTTTTTTTATCGATCATCCACGTGGAAATACAGTAACATCTCGTGACGACTTTAACAATATTTTTTTTCGCTCTTAATCAGAGAAATTATAATATTTCTCTGGTTTTATATGCGGTATCGTCGTAATTCAAAACATTGTTGTAATTCAAAACATCAACGATGATCTAATTTTAGCTCAATCTCGCTCTTTAGCTTGATTTTGATATTTAATTTCCATTTTAAAATTTAATTTTTATTTCGATATTTTGTACGCTACTGCTGGTTAAAAAGTTGGCCCAAAATCGTCGTTGGTTTAGTCCGTAAGCACCATTAAACGATATTTTATCTCTATCGTAATGGCGGAGGATCCATTTACTTATATTGATGACCAAAATGAGCAATATGGCAAAGTATGAAAACGATCGGATAAGAGGCAAATTTTTTCCTGAATTGTTTGTAAAAAATGCATTGAACATGGGTTGTGTAATCCGTGTCGATGTTTATAAAGACTGATTTACACCGGAATTTCTGAATTTATAACCATACCAGAATTTCTCGATGGAAACCCCTAACTGCTGAGTAATTTAGATTGTGGCGTGGCATTTAGATTGTGAGCATTACATTTTAACAACAATGAAGAAGATGGAACTAGTTTTGGAAAAATACATTCATTAAAGGACTTCTTTTGTTTATTTTATATTGTTGCAAGATATATTATAGAGTCTAAACACACCTTTAAAAAACTCGAAATCCTCGGTGGTAGTTATCTAGGGCTCGTTTGAATTAGCTACAATTTTTATACTTGCTTTCTATTGAAATTCTAAATAATTCTAGTTGATATATTTATTATATATATTATATATATATATATATATATATATATATATATATATATATATATATATATATATATATATATATATATATATTTATTATATACATACAATCCAACATGATATATTTCCAATATCACTCATATCAATCAGTTCAAACACTAACTACATACACGTGTGTACACATACTGAGTATACCATACAAATTGTATTTACTCATATATAATATCACATTACAACGTTAATAGAACCGATCGAGTGCGTACTAATATTAAACCACAACGGCAAGTTAAATCGGAGAGGCCTTGATCTTGACTGATGATGAGGCCAACTGGTATATAATCGATTTTTAAAACAGAATCATTTGCGGCCAGCCAACGATTGGTGAACCTTTGTGAAATGAACGATAAAAGCGAGAAAGCGACTTTTCAGCCACTTATGTATGTACATATTTGAATATCAAAGAAGCTTTTTTTTCTTCAGCGAAATGAAGGTCTTTCCACTGCACTCGTGTGCAAGTTTGGTCAACGACTCTGGTTGCACTCCATGATTTATGATACCTCTACCAATTTACACACAGAATGTACATATGTATTATATACAATAGGCGAAGTGTAAATTTAAAAATTTGAGGTGGAATACGTCCGCTAATCAATACAGTAAAGATGCATCTAATGAAATTCTATGAATGGTGTTTGAATTTTTAATGTCAAGGATGAGAATAGACGAAAAAGAACGAGGAAGATCGAGTTTTAAAATAATATTTCGAGCGGCCTTATGAATGATATTGAAATTTTAAGCCCACCTGTGTATTTTGACTGTTTATGATAATTATTTTAGTGTATAAGCGGTTCCGGATATTTAGCACTGTGTGTAATGCCTTTTAAAAATCTATATATCGATGGCTTGATGCACAGATATTGTATGTCCATTTTTGAATTTGTATCGTATTTTAAGTTTGTAGATGATGGAATACTTCAGGTTTCTTCCTTTTAATGTACATAATTTATGTGGTATACATAAATCGATACAAATTCAAAAATCGGCATACAATATCTGTGCACCAAGTAATCGATGTATGTGTCAATTATTATATAGTACTAATATATGTATGTGTCAATTATTGCACAATATTGTAAAACAATTCAAATCTTTCTTTATACACAATATTTTAATTAAAATTCAATTCTTTCCTTAAAATTTATACGGGTTTGGTGCAAACGATCGAAAAGCGCCAGACAGATTGAACCACAGATTAACTGGATGGCTGCTTTAAATGCAATTCTCGACTTCACGAATGAAAAATTGCACATCAGATGACGAGTAACCTTTCGATGTGCACAGATGCAATTATTAAAATGGTAATTATTAAAATTGAGTTGGATCTTTCTGGCGAGTTTAATAAGGCAAAACTCGGAACTAAAGTATCAGAAGCACAGAACGAATACAGGGTAGGTATGTCGGGACTTCGGGTAGATTTCGCTTCGTGTAAGTGCGAGCAGTGCGCACGCATAAGGTACACGTGTCGTTAATCTGTGGTTCAGTCTGTCTGGCGCTTTTAGATCGTTTGCACCGCATCGAATTTATACATATGTCAATATGTGTATATGTATAAGTGAAGACATATGATTTTTTTTATAATATTTATTATAGTAAATTATATGCATACATATCAGAGCCGATACTAGACATTTTGTCAATTAAAAACTATCATGCGAATTTTTTTTTCGAGTGTTTGAGGAAGGCTGGTGTAGAATATAAGCTTAATGGGCCACTGTTCGAAGAAGAGTATCTTCAAAAGTTTTCACATACACATATGTACATATATTATATGTATTATATGTATTCATAATATATTGACATCTTTGTATGTGATCAGTCAGGGTTTCTCAAATGAATTATTAATAATTTATTTAATTTTATTTGATACCACTACCTCATGTAGGGTCGATTTCAGTTTTTAAACATCGCTAATTCAAGTGAGCAGTATCAATATGGTCAACGATTTGAATTTATATAATTTTTGATATTTTTAGTACAGGGATTTTAGGGGACTAGTCTAGTCCCTGTAGTCCGATGTGCGCACGCCACTGGTATATATAATATGTATGTTGTATCTGCTTAGGGACTGCACTGAATAAGTGTGTGTATATTATGTATATGTACATACATATATAATATGTAATATTGTACGATCGCGATCGAATTTTTTTTTTATTCGAACTCTACTTATAAAAATCGAACTGCAATAAATCCATCAACACTCAAAAAGGGTAGGAATGGCCCTGTTTTAAATTGGATATTTGACATACTTGAAATCCATTTTCTCACGTTTAAACGACATTTCGTAATTGTAAATACATTTTTATCGATGGAACGTGTTCTGTCGGCCAAATATACTCGAGCATTGTAGCTTTGCTTTATTTTTGCAGAATCTGTCTTTTGAATTTTAATGTTTCCACTTTTTCCGTGTTAACGTACATATATGTACATTTGCTGTTCGCCTTTGTTCATAATTTATGTGAATTTTGGATCGTTTTTGACATTCAGTAACGAAAATAACGCCCCCACACAACCAATCGTGTAGGGGTCACAATCAATCAGAAACTACATACAAATATATACCTAGAATAATTTGTTTATCAAATTCTATATTTATTGTGCATTGAAATCATAATGACTTGTTGATAATTTACATATTACAATGTATATATGTATATGTATGAAAATATTTCCATTATACAATTGTATGTAATAAAAACAACTAACCTGTTATTTAAAATAAGACTATTTGCACTAACAAATGTACATAAATGTTCCATAGTAACAGAGCTTTTAAACAGTGCTAATTTTTGCATAGTTGCCGACCAATTTAAAACAATTTTAATCGCAGCTATTTACAGTTATTATTCTAAGTTTAAAATTATTTAATGATTATAATACTAGTCGTAATAATTTAATTAGTTAACTTCAATTAAATATGATGAATAGCGATTTCAATATGAATTTTAAAATGCAGTTAGTGTGATTTTATATAGAGCCATATAAAATCATTTTAGCAAATTCAAAGATTTAAAAAGTTAAATCTATTGGGAAAATACATCATATTTAAACTTTTATAAAGCGAGGATTAAATGTTGATTAATTGATATGGGAACCAAGTAAATATATGCCATTTATCCAGTTGTCATTCGAATTTCGTAACAACGGGGTTTTTTTTATTAAATTTAAATACATACACATCATAGTTACAAAAACATGTATTGTATTTTTAAAATTAATTATATAAGGGATGGGAGTCAACAAAAATTTGGATTAAATATCGAAATTTCAACAGGAATACGTATGTATATGCAAAATTTCAAGAAAATCTGTTCCATATTTCAATAATTAAAAACCTAAAAGATTTGTCACAAATAAAATGAATTGTTTTGATTACATATTGCTGAGTGAAGTTCCACGAGTTACTTTACATTACGAATTCATTACATATTGTGAAGTAATTGTTTATGTGTCTATTTGTAGAATTTTAATCGTCTTTGAATCTGAAATGTTGAACACGTCCAATATCGGTTTTTTTGGTATTTGCATAATTCCAATATTGTAAACAATAGAAACTTAAACTTTTTCGTTTTGTTTCGTATTAATATGCCAAAACAGACATGGATCATACATATGTGAAAATCATGACACGTAGGCTAATTTTTTTGTAAATTTTTTTTGAAGGTTAAGGAGATGTGGAATATATAATTGCACGTTCAATATGCGTATTAGCACTTCGTCTCGAACGCAGAGCATTAGTTCAACTTCATTTTTATGTTATAAAATACATAAATACTTATTCCAAGTTAACGAATTGTTTGAATTTCAATCGACGAATTATTTAAATCGATACGTACATATGTGTAATTTATATCATTAATCGACTCCTTGTACTAATTATATAATGTGATAAAATGACATCCGACAAGGAACAGCAGTACGTATTTATTCGAGATTAAACAATTATTAAGATGATTTTCAATGTCTCCTTCAACATTATTAACATGAATAATTATCATGTGTGATAAATGCGCAATTAAATTTCCTTACGCATTATAAAAATTCTGAAAAATTATGCGACCTTTTGCGAAGCACAATAAAAATATCAAATATAATCTTATTAAAACACCAATTGCTATTACAAGCAATATACATAGATGATATTTAATATCTTTTCTAATGCATTGTTTTGTAGGCAGGGAAGATATGTTGACCGTGTAATAGAAGAGGATCTTTATTGTTGACACCAAGTGTAAATGTATGTACGGCGAAGTTGCTCGTTAGTTGCTCGGCTTTGGAGGAGTGAGCAGGCTGAACTCCTGAAGCTCACTGGCAACTGGGGATGATGCGCTGATTTATATTTTGGTTGATTGTGCAACGCGTAGCTTGGCTGGTGAGATAATGTCCTGGAAGATTCCTACAGGGTCGAGGTTATCCTTTGTGTAACTGTGTCTCAAAGCTTGGTTGGTTTGTAGCTATATGATGAGATCATCGTCTCGGGGGCTTCCGTGTACTCATGATTGCATATCTGGAGTGAATTGATGGTGTCTTTGCCCTAGTTTGAACAGTATTTCGGCCAAGGTTGATATTATGTATTCGTACGGGACGCGATGATGCAATTTTACAGCTTGAGTTTAATGGGGAAATGTGTGAGATCATCGACCTCGATTCGGGATAGTACAAGTTGTGCTATATTCCTACAGTTTTTATTACAAGCTTTTTATTAGCTTCATTCTGTTAGTTCAATGAAATTCCTGCCTGTCAAAAATTTGTGATCTGATTTTATACCACTTCAATTCTTCAGGAGACTTTGATATTTTACTGACATGCGGGGCTTAGCTAACATTGATGTAAGCTATTGCTTCCAACATGAAGTTAGATAAGTTTAATCATTAACTTTCTTTAAGGCTTTCTACCGCCCCGTTGCAACTCTATTAAACAATGCTAAAAGCTACTTTTTCACTCTCATTTTTTATATATGTTTTTAAATCAATTTTATTACAAACTTCAATTTAATACATATGCTATTTAGATAAGTAATGCTTTGAATAAATGAATAATAAAATATGAACGTTAAAAAAACGCGTTTCAAATATACCGAACCGGATGCATAATCTGATCAATGAGAGATTGTTTTGATTATTTTACTATGAATAATTGATGATTTTACTATTATTTAAAACTACATATAATATTTTCATTTACAAAAATTAAATTCATCTCATTTTTACAAGGTTTTTATTAGTTTTTATTGATTAAAGAGAATTCAAAGTTAGCACTTTGTCACAATATACTATAGGTATGTAGGTGCGTGTAAATCGTTAAAGTTCTACCCAAGAAATTTATCAATGAATCCAAGATCAAGATACTTTTTAAATTTCTAACTTTAAAACTTTTTAAAGTTAGAATTTAATTGAAATAAAATTTTCGAAGTAAAGTGCCAATATTTTATTTGTATATTATATTTAAAATAAATAAGTTTAATCGATTAAATACTCGTACAGTGTACATACATACCTCAAGTAGTTGAAATTCTTATCACTTCCTGCTTCGGTCGTTGAACTGTGCTAATAAATATTACGTAAAATATATATAACCACTCATCGACGTTTCCTTGACAATGCAAATTTTATGGAAGAGTGAAAGGATTACTCCTTACGTATAAAAATGTCATAAATACATATGCATGTGCTTTAAATTTTTATTTTATTTTATTTTACGACGTTGACCTTCACACAGAGTTGACTGACTGAAATGAGAATCCAGTTTATAATGTGAATCGTTAACCCGTTGCGGCCAAGTGGGCAGAAGTCATTCGGAAGCCCACAGCAAGTTATTTCGATTTTCAATTATTTATTTATTTTTGTCTCCCATCGGCCTCGCCTGTGAAGACGTTTCAATATAATTACTGATTAACATTTTTTTATTTTATTTTTGCAATAAAATTAGTCGTACATCAAAGTATTATACCGTAGTAATGAATTAATGTTTGTTTAACAATATGCAAAATTAAAAAAAATATATTTTAACGATTCGATGACTATGGGTTAACTCATTAAATGGCATTGAAATTGCAAGGCGAAGCCTTGATTTATAGTTAAATATTTGTTTTAATTTTACTCGATGTTTAAATTTATATACGCAAACTTGAAATTCCTTTGAAAATATTATTGTATAATTTCTATTGATTTTGCATAATTTTAACTGTGCATATAAAATTCTAGAACTGTCTACTTATTAATATAATTTATTTTCAATCTTTGTATACATTAAATAAATAATTAAATATATAAAACATATACATATGTACATATAATAGGTACTAATAAATACATGGATATGTAATATTTTTCTATACAATAAAGTATGTATTGCTTTCATTAAAAATATAATACAAAAACAATATTTTTATCAAGAATTAAAAACGAAAACGAAATAAAAATATTAACCGATTATTTTTGGAAGATTAAAATATTTTTCGTTCTAGGATTAAAAAGGAAATAAATAATATTTGTTAAAAACTGTAATTATGTATATTTACTGATTTTATTTAGAATATTAATACTTAAATCCTCAATAATTTGACATTTTTAAATATTAAAAATATATTATGTTTATTTTTCAAAAGGATTTTATCATTTTTTAAAACCAGTTAATATATATTATTTATTTCGCTTTACGATAGTGAAAACGAAAACGATATATAACGTTTTCGTTTTCGTTTCCGATCAGAATCAAACGAACTATTTTTCATTTGAAGTACCTAATTTAAATTATACACGATCAACTGTCAAATAAAGTTGCAATATTTACAGTAAATATGTTAAATTTAGAGGTTAGGTTAGGTTTTATATCACTCAATGTTAAATTACTGCTTTGGACGGATTTACTATTAAAAATATTGTAAAATATGAATAAATATTACTTAGGGTCAATCACAGAGAAACTAATGGATAAGCAACTGCTAAATCAGCTGAGTGATCATAGGTGAGTTTGTATAATGTTATTATTAGTATCTTGAGAGTCATGATCGAACGATGCATTTGTTTCCGATTTATCTTTTATCCACAGATCCACGTGATGTCCATAGCCAGACATCTCCTCAATCTCATGCTCGAATGTCCTGGAGTTGTAGGAATAGTCTTGTTGAGGAGGATACGAATCGTGCTCGAAGTGCATCTCGATGAGTCCGTCATTGGAAGCAGAGTAGAAGGAGCTACCGAAGATTTGAGCTGCTGGTTCCTCGTCGGCAGGTAGATTTGATGGAGTTGCTTGATGATCCCTGTTGGAAGTATCGGTGATGTAGATCGATGGTCGACTATCGGTGTCCACCATGGTTGAGTATGTGTCTCGTCTGTTGGACATGTTGGCTTGGGTTGCTCTCCTTCGTTGAGCCCCCTTGGTGAAGTGTGTTGAGACTACGTTTTCTGTCTTTTTGTAGGTGACCTTAATCAGGTTGTGGACCTGAAATTATAAGGATGTGTTTATGTTGTTGCAGGACTTGTTTGCGACTTTTCTTCAAGGACCTGATGCAAATCTAAGAGCGTGGTTATGAGAGGAGATGCATTGGAATCTTGACCTTTGAACAATGTGATTCACAAAAGATTTTTGTTTTATTTTCAAGGAAGGAAGTTCTTTAGACGCCTTTTCGAACTTTTGAATATATAAATAAATTGTATCAAATGTTTTTTTTTTTTTGTATCAAATGTTCTGTGATAGAAAAAAGTAAATGTAATTAATTATAAGTATTTTTAAGTAATAAAAATCACAATCAATAGAAAAAACATGGGATTATTGATTTCAAAAATCATTTTTGGCACAGCAATACTAAATTTTGAGTTAAATACTTAAACGCTTATATCTCATAAACGAGAAGAAGCCAACAAAAATCATTGTTATATTCGAATTAATTGGGTCAAACTTAGTAAAGATTGATTAGTTTTTGCTCCTGTAATTTTTTTTGTTGCTCAGTGTTATTTTTCTGGATCTTTTAATATCCATTTTGTCTTGGGATGATATACAGTGTGCTACGAAGCTAAGTGCAAAGCCTTAAAGGGTTCCAATTTATCTTATTACATCTGGGGAAGAGCCAAGGAACTTCTTGAGCTCTTTTACGCAAAAAAAATAATTACAAAACAACACCTAATCAGAAAAGTATAAAAATCTTTTCAAACCATGAAGAAGAGATAAAACTGAAATTCTAATAATTGGCAAGACATCTGCATGAGTGATATATTAAAAGAAAGGGCAATAATCAGGCATTTTTTTAAAAAGGTTTAACCTCTTAAAGAAAATTAAGCTATTTTTTTTAATACAAAAAGTATATCAGATTTTTCCTACTTTTGAAAACATTTTGAAAACTTATTGTGCCTCTCATATTTTTTTATGTTGACGCTGATGGTTGTATTTATTTTTATTTGATTGAATAAATATAATATTAGAAAATTAAAAAAATAATAATTGACTAACATACCACTTTTAACTTGGGCAGTATTAGCAATTAACTGTGAGATTTACTAAAAATCATTAAAAATTAAATTAAAAAAAAACCGTATGACTTTGGACTGAGGTAGGTATGTGTGGCTAAAATGTTATAAATAACATGAGCTATCAACCATTTAAGTCTTTGCACTTAGCTTCATAACAACCTGTATATTTGAACTGAGATATTAAAATTCATCAATTGATTTGCAAGACTTCTTGTTTGAAATTTAGATAACAGTTTCATTCATATGCATGCCTGCACAATGTAATTGTGTACATATTTTGTCTTTGATGCGTTTATCATCAAACCATATTTTGAGTGATTTTTGATGCTCAGTGTAATAGACGAAGAACATAATCGGAAGGATTTTACGATTAAATGGACCAACCTCTGTGTTCCAGTAGCAATATAGCACAGAAACCATAATTCCTTGTAAACTGTCCATAACGTATGTGAATACATAATAAGTCTGCTCCCAAGGACACGAACCAGTTTGAGGTCTCCAAGCTGTCAACAAGAACTGAACTCCAAACAAAGGCATCAGGAACAAAGTAGCCCTTGCCGTACTCCTACAAACACAAGCTCAACTTTAGTATGATACTGTAAGTCAAAACTTTCAACTACCAACACTCTGCACACTTACAGTTGATTCGCATTCTCCTGTTTGTTCAACTTGGTCATTATCACCCTCAGGATGTCGACGAGGAGGACCGTGTTGGCGAGGAGTATGCAGATTCTGGGCACGTCTAAGATCCACTGGATTCCTTGTGTGTCGTAGACTATCCAACAATTTGAGTCGTTGTAGACGGCCATCAGTGCGATCCAAATGACCACGGGAATGATCGTAATGGCTGAAAATTAGCATTTGGAATGTGACATGTGAAATGGAACCAACAGACATGGTAATTAAACTTTGATCGAGCACGAGTTGGGTCACCCAGGCACGCCACCACATTCGATTTGAATCTTAATTAGAAGTTGTTAAACACACAACTTCACTCAACAATGTGGAAATGTGGAAATAGTTGTCAAGCTGTCGTTTTTTTTATCGTATCTAGGAAATTGGTCGGAAGCAATTGTTCGATTGCTATTTTTCAGAATGTTTCAGTTTTAAGTTACCATAACTATGTATGTATAATATATGTTACAGTCGAGGTGTAATTTCAGTTGTAATATATTTCAACCAGCGTTTTTGGTCATTCATATTCGAATACAATTCAACTAGTAAATTATATCTCTACATACAAGCGTAAATACACTTTCAACAATGTGCGCCAGTTGTAATATAGCAATTGAGTTTAGACAGCTCAGATGTTTTTGCGAATGCTTTAGAATTCAATAATGCGTCAATTTGTAAATTTCAATTTCTTCTTATATTCTATTTTATAACCTTTTCCAAATATTTTAATACTATAGTTTAATTGTGCAATGTTCTACATATTTTGTCATGCCTTTATTCTTTACTTTTTAATTTGTTTTCCTTATATTTATCTTTTTCATTTTTGTAAAAATCTATTATTGGACTCGGATGTTACATATATTATTTATTTACTATTTGTTTTTTTATACATATCTATGTACATCCTGTCTGTTGATTTTTCAATTAATAAAATAAAAAATAAATACAAAATAAATAAATAAAAATACTAGCTAAGTATTAAAAATAAAAGTAATGAGTACCGTATTACGATAACTCTAAGAATGTGTTCAAAACAAAAATGTGACTTTTCAACTCAATTAGTCGAGTGTCGTTTTCAAGAAAACCTAACCTCTCCATAGAACTTGGTACCAACTTATAGTTGAACTGTATTTTCAGTTGATATATACATATGTTGACCAGTTTGAATGTAATTCGCCATATGAATCAACTTACGTGGGTTAGACGGAATATATTTCAAGTATTCAAAATATGTATCCTACAACTGAAAATAAACTTCAACTATGTGTAACGGTAGTTAGTACTAGTTTAGATGGAGTACATATATTCCAACTAGTTAAAATATTGTAACGTGGGAACAAGGAAGAAGAGGATTCGCCGGCTAAGTGCATTTATTGAATGATTCAGGACGTCCACACACAGCCAGCGCTCGATCCAGAATAATCCTGATATGGCGTGTGAACCCCCTTATAAAGGACAAGTTGCTCACCACAGCTTCCCCGATCTATTTATTTATCCGTTGTCTAGGCACGTACAGTTTTAAGTGTCTCATGCTCTTGTCCGGGTTCTGAGAATTTTATCAGGTACTTACCGAGTACCGTTCGGCCTAATCCGGGGGTCTCTATTGTCCACCCCTGTATGCACTTAGCTGGCGGATCCTCTTATCTCGTGTTCCCACGTTATTATTATATATATTTCAACTGGAAGATACACTTCGACTATAACATATTGTTACGTACGCTGCGGATTGAGCGAATTGCACTTAGACCAACGGATATCTGTTATCGGATTTACTAAGTGCATGCACTTACTTCCAAGGATTATAGCTGGACTCTAAGTGCATTTAGGCTAAACAATGACCGTTATTAGTTATTTCTCAGAATCGGTACGGGGAGACCCAATGTCGTGGAAATACATATCCGAATACGTGACTATACAACAGGTAAACAGATTAGGCGTCCTGAGAGATCTACCCTTTATAAGGCGGTACGTAGGCGATATCAGGTCATTCTGTACTGAGCAGTGACAGTGCGTGTATCTCCTTAATCATCAATAAATGCTGTGATACGACTGTTGGCCTTTTACTTGGATCCTCCACCCACCCCTACGCAACAATATGTATATGCCTATCTGGTTAGTTAATTTATCAGTTTGATCTGTAAGTACTTTGAATAGATACATCAAAATGTCGATCCTGTAAAATTAGAAAATCATTCACGTGTTTCAAATAAGTACAAATTTCATTATGAAGATTTGTATATTATCAATTGTATATCGTTCCCCAAAATCATTCATATTTTATAATCATTTTTTGTCGATATTTCGACCTGCTCTTATATGCTTTTCATATATTAAATAAATAATAAAATATATATTCGAATAACCGTTTTCGATCAATTCCTCTATGGCTGCTTATCTTTCAATCATTTTTACCTGCAGCTGTCGAGTACACGATGATCAGGTTGAAAGACTTCTTAAATACGTTCACAATTCTTCGATGTAGGAAGATTCCATCAACCAGCATGCACATAAAGGTACTGCTGGCTGCCAACTTCTCCATAATGGTCAGAAATTTGCACCAGAAGCCATTTTGGGTCATGATAGTCATTCCCTCGGCTGTTGTCAGCTCGTCTTCGATTATCTGCGTCGAAAAAATTATAAGTGAGATAGAGTTTTATGTACACGTGGGAAGAGTGCCATTTAATTATTATATACAAATTGAATGCATTTATCTTTTACTGATCACTTGAATCGAGTTTTAATTGCATCGATGTGTTGTTTATGAGTTTATGAGGTATTGCATATACCAATCAATGGATTTATATTTTTTATTTATTATTTTTTTAGAATAGGTTTTATAGAACCGTTAATGCTAAAGCGATTATTTTGGATCTTCAAAACGGGTTTCAATTATGAGTATGATATGTAAATTCCTTCAAATTGATAGAGACGTCAATAAAGTTACTTCAAAATATTAATTGGATAAGAAACTGAGAAAATTTAGTACCCAATATTGTATGTACGTATATAAAATACAGGGTCTACAACTAATAAAGAAATCTTGGGCTGAAACAAAAAACATCGAAACTGTCTGGACTTTTATCCTGAACAGGGCCGTGCCGTGCATCAGGCGGCACCTTAAGGGGGGCGGCATAAGCAGCGAAATCAAAATATAATTTGAACCAATTCAATGATTAAAAATCAATTTGATCAATTTGAATATGAAGAAGCTGTCGATGAACTCTTAACAGGGGAGAACAAATTAAAAAAATATTTTTCAATTATATTCTGGACATTAAACTTTATTCTCTGAATGAACGATTCACGCTTGTGGCATATTTTCTCCCATAGCAACATTTTTTAGTTTTTAGATGACATTTTAGAACTCAAAGATATACATATGTAGATGATAAAACGCTAGAAAATTATTTTAGCAGTCTCCAATCAATACTTTCAGTCGAAAATGCATCAGATATAAATGTAAATGATCTTCAAGAAGATTTACGTGACGTATCCCAATTGCTAACATATTCTATGAAACCTTTGGATGTTTTGAATTATTTGTGCCAAAATAATTTAATTTCTTTGTATCTGTATACTGTTCTAGCTCTGAGAATTTTATTGACACTCTCTGTCTCAGTATCTCTGTAGTGGGGAAATAAGTTTTTCAAAATTAAAATTTAGAAATTCAATAAGCAATCTGACATTAATGACGACACATCCCTAATTAACGAATTTGCTAAGGTTAAAGTTAGAAGCTTAAAACTGTAGTAAATTGTCATACTTGATATCATTATTTTAACGTAGTTTATATTTTAAAAATAATAGATTTGGTACATTTTGTGCAGTTTTTTAAAATCACAATCGAAGGTAAGAAAAAACATTATGGGGGCGGCAATTCGAAGACTTGCATCATACTGAGACAATCTAACGCACGGCCCTGATCTTAAAGTATATAAATCTATGTATGTCTAAATGAAGACATTCGGAAACACAAGGCGTTCACGAAGACATAATAATATGTACGCTTTGTGTCCCGACTATCGAGCAGAGACAAGACGCCCACGAAAACACAATGTGCGCATGAATATACAACACGCGCAGGGAGACACAAAGCGCAATCCTGTGTTTAAGAGGGCTGTACACCTGAAACCTTAATTTTGTTACCGTTCCTTTCTTCGATATATATATTGAGTGTACGTATATATTGAGTGAATGCGACAATATATATCAATATATATATATTGAGTGAATGCGACAGTTGCGCTTCGACCAGATAAAACGTATTTCAAATTGACAAAATCGAGGTTTCGTATTTTACTATTTTCTCCTCCAAAACTGGACCAATTTTTAAAAAAAATTCATCATCGCTATAAGAAAGATACTTTCTGTGCATCTATCGGCGTATTTTTTTTTAAATCGACCGTTAAATAAGCACGCTGGACTCGTTTCGTGGGTGTAAAAAAGAGGCGATTATATGGATGTTTGGCGGCTCCTAGCTCATATAAAAAATAATTAATCAAAAAAAAAAAAAACGATAGATGCACCTCAATGGTGGATATCCACAGCATATTAAAAAATAATTTCTCTAGTGCCATAATTGAGGAAGGGAGAAGTATAGTACGTTTGTATGGACAAGGCGCTGCTGTCCAGCCCTCTTAAGGGTGATGAAGAGAAATAGAAGAAATAATTAAGTTAATAATGACTTTATTTAAAAGTACTGTCCAGTCACATCGCAGATTAACCACAAGTTTATTGGGTCAGCAACCGCAACACCACTGTGGCGGTCATATATGTATATATTTCATAAACATTGATAGAAAATATATATATATATATATATATATATATATATATATATATATATATATATATATATATATATATATATATATATATTTCGTGATAATAATATAGCGGTTTCAATCCGATTATGTTTCCAGAGCGGTCTGGTATCAAAAACATTTAAGCAAATCCCGTCTGAAGTGTTTTATGTATGTATGTAGCAGCTATGCAAATAGTTCAAGGCATGTGTAATTGCATCATTAGCCAGGTCATCGGTTGTATTCTGGTGGAATGAGTCCAACTTAACATATGCTTTTCATTTACAATTGATCAAAATATGCGTTACCATCATTGCGACGGCCTTATTAATTACATACATATATAGTAATGTACTCACTACTGTTTTGATTATGATGATCAGAACGTTCCTGATGATGATGAAGATGAGGAGGTTTCGATGCATGGCTAATCTCTCAGTACGAAGGCGCTTATAGGCCAACATTATGATGACAGCTGGGGTGCAAATTCCAACAGAAATGGCCAAAAGGGTAACGTGGATTTCGTTCCTCAGGAGAAGTCTGGGTGTGACCGTGCACGTGGAATAATCTGTTTTATCAATCCAAGCTGTTCCGGTTGGTGTTATATTGCAGAACTTGTAGCTGTAATCTGAAAAACATCGTATATACATATGTATAATCTTCCCTAAATAATTCCAATATATAATTTCGAAAGAGACTTTGTATGTAAGTATTGTAAGGGCGCTACTTTAGTATGCGATCTACCTTCACGTTTTTACTTTAATATGCGGTCTCACTGTCTCAGTTCTCGCGTGGGACACTGAGACTGAATAATACCGACCCGAACAACCTAATCTTGAATGAATAGGTTGACTTATTCATTCAAGCCAACCTTAACTTAATCTAACCTATCCTGACCCTTAAATAAATGGATGTTGGCTGTTAAGATATCTTTTTTTTTAAGTTTTATTTCATCAATATTTTCACAAAAAAAAAACATATCTTAGCAGCCAAAACCTATTTATTTAAGGGTTAGGATAGGTTAGGTTAAGTTAAGGTTGGCCATATTCATTTGGTGATTTGGTTAACCGCTTAGACGCCCAGCCGACGCGCTGAGCGTATAATAGATACGGCTGTTTGCGTCTTAAGGCGCTTTGGGCAGCTAAGCGGTTAAGAGATATGTATCTGCTGACGATATTTTGATAGAAATGCTTCGACAACGTTATGGGGTGGCAGGAGAAAACAATAATTGTAATAAACATTTAGTTGCTACTGCAGCGTAGGCTAAAAGGAGCCGCCGTTATAATTGGTTTCGAGGATTATCTCCAGGCTTAAGTGCAAGTCGGCTAACCCGACCCCCGAATGCACTTAGCGGTCGCATTCCCGTGGAGTTCTTAGAACTGACAACGCCAAAGTGTGGGACTGCATATCCGAGTACGTGACTAAACAATGGGGAAGTAACCGGACGTCGAAGATGCCCTGAGCGACCTGTCCCTTTATAAGGAGGTACTAAGACCCTATCAAGACATTCTGGACGGAGCACTTCCAGTGTTTGTATCTCCTTAATCGCCAATAAATGCTGTGAAAGGACTTTGGCCTTTCACTTGGATCCTCCACCCACCCCTATGCAACACTACTATACAATTTATTTACATGATATTGATACTTAGATTACATATATAGAGCAATAAACTAAAAGATTTCTGAGAAAAACATAAAAAACCTCGATTCTCTGGAATAAAAGTACTACTTCCGGTTGAGGAAAAAATATTTTAAAAATACTTATGTAGTTTTTTATACCTATTACATGCAAAAAGTTTTGATCATATTTGTCGAGTGGTTTATAATTGAATCCAAAATCTTAAAACAGGGGACAGCTATAAGGGTACCACTTCCAATCAACGACAAAATTTACATTGTGTCGATAAGCATTTCAGTAACTGATATTAAGTTTCAGTTTGTTAAGATTATTGTTGTTTATAATGTGTGTTCCTAAATCAGGCAAAATCTGGAAGTCAAATTGTCGCATGGTCACAAAACTTCATATAGTTATTACCCCTAAAAATAATTTATAATACACCCATATATACTAACTTGAAAAAACTGCATGCCATATATAATATTCCGTTTGTTACAGACATTACTAACAAACTAACCAGTAGATTCTATGACAGAATCACTAATAACCATACTAACACACTTGTGAAGAGTCTCGGTGATAACAACAAAATGTCTATACCCTTCAAGTATAAACACAGATGACCTAAACACAATCTGCTTTAGATCATCGACTTTAATTTTAAGAGAGGTTTTAATTAATATTATGTATTAGATGTATTATGAGCATTTATTAGAATTGTAAATAGGTTTTTGAGCTCTTTTTCCTATAATGCTGTACATTAACATTAGAATAATATAATACTATGATTACTAACCAAATTAAATTAAATTGTAAAATAGAAAATGATCAGTAGATCAGTAGCTATTAAAATAGACATAAGATGTATTGTGAACATAATTTCGTAATAATAAAAAGCATTTAAAAATCAAAAATATAGTTATTACGAACATATAGATAAAGTAAAACAATACAAAAGTTTATTTAAAAAAAAAAAGCTTTATAACGATTGCCCGTTTATATGGCCCGCTAATCGTTTTCCGTACAATTAAGTAAACAGCCATTATTCGAAGGTTTTCTTTTTGAATGGCCATATTAAAATTTAATTGAATTCGTGTACAGAATATTTCAGTTCTGAAAACAAATAAGTACATGTGAAATTACGACTAGAAAATGCGTAAACACGGTGACGTTAGTTTCGTAAATATATCTGCAAACAAGGTCAAAGAGGATGAGAACGTTATATTGTAATATATATATATATATATATTTTTATTTTCAAAACGATGACCTTAACCCTGACGTGTCATTGTTAACACATTGACGGCCGTACACATATAAACTCGGATAAATTTTCGACGTAAATTAGCGCTTCTGAAAAGGTGCGTGCTTAAACCGTGATAATTTACAATGGGTAACATCTTCGCGACATTGTGGAATATTTCACACGCTATTATGTGCAGCTTTGTTGTTAATTACGAAACGGTGTATCTTCGTGACGCATTGCTTGTTTCCGTGTGTGACTTTTGACGTAACTTACGATTGCAAACCGGTCCTTGGTTCGAGTATGCGAATTCGGGACACACTTGAGTTGAATTCTTGCCTCCTATTCCTTGAGACCAGCATCCCCAAGCGTCCCAAATAGTGGAGCAAGTGTCTGAAATTTAATACTAAAGTTATGTAGGTATTTTCAGTCAGTTGGTGAACGGTCAGTATATAGGAATATTATAAAGATTTAATTATCAAATAAATTTTGAAATAAAATGTCAATTAATAGTGTTTGAGCATCTTAATTTTATCTTAGTTTAAAAAATTTAAACCAGGAAGGCCTATCAGGTAAACCTAGGGTTGCCAGATTTCTTCCAAGTCAAACCGGGATAAAATCAACAATATTAGACCACTTAGTTTTTTCAAATAATTACATTTGGCAATAATTGAAATAATTACATCTATAGAAAGTCTATTTATTTCATTAATCTGCATTAACGAGAGTATTCGAGAATATAATTTAACTACCCATTTTTCTACAGCAATTTTTCCATTCCAATTTGTAAATTGTAATTCTCTTTTTGATTTAATTTTTAATACAACAAATTGTATTATAATATTTTTCGTATTTAACTGTTTTTTCAATATCTAGCCATTCTGGTATTTTTTCCAAGCTCATCCAGAAAAACACTTTTTTTAATGGTATTGTCTATTGTTTCAAATAATCTTTCAATGTTTCATAAAACTTTGCTACTTCTTTATTAAATCCATCAATTTGTCCCTTTGAAAATGTTTTAAAAGTATGCATAATAGACAAATGTGAAAACTGGGACTTTTGGGCGTGCCGAAAGGTTCGTTCGGGACACAGGGACACGAGGCTTAAAATCAGTGACAATCCCGATTAATCGGGACGCCTGGCAAAAAGATTAATGACTATTGAATAAATGAGAAAAAAAACATGTAAACACATACACATACCCACATACATATATACACATACATACATATAACAATGGAGACTTCCGAATTGGCCTAGCGGGACTCTAAGTGGTCGGTAGAATTGCTAGAACCCTGAGAGCGTGAGAGCGTGAGATCGTGAGATTGCGAGACTCATTTAAAACTGTACGTGCTTAGCCAATGGAGAAACAAACGGAGCGGGGAAGCTGTATTGAGCAACTTTCCCTTTATACGCTTATACATATGTATGTTCATAGTGTTTTAAGTAAAGTAGATATAGGTAGCGATCACAGATTAGTCCGTGCCAAGATGGCCATTAATATAAATTGCGAACGTAGGAAATTAATAAAAGGATGCAGTAACTCTCCAGATTTCGCTCAACTAAGGTCTAGGAAAAAGGAATTCGAACTCGAACTTGGAAATCGATACGGGAAATTAAACCCAGAAGCAGACATCGAGGAATTGAACACTGTAATTAGTTCGGTTCTAACCTCAACAGGTAAGAAATTAGGTGGATTCAGGAAACAGATTAAATTAAGCAAAATTTCAGCGGAAACAAAAAACCTAATTAAGCATAAAAGGAATTTAGATAGGGATAATAATAAGCAAGAATACAATCTAGTAAATAAGGAAATTAAAAAGAGAATAGTCAGGGATGTCAGGGATTTTAACAGCAAGCTAATAGAAAATACCATTAAGAATAACCGTAGCCTGAAAAAGTGCAAACAGGATCTTTTCTTAGGCAAAAACCAAATGATCGCAATCAGATCAGAGAGCGGAGTAATAACTAGGAATAGAGAAGAAATCATAGACAGAGTTTACACGTTCTATGCAAAACTATACGAGAACGACAACGGCCAATTCCCCGCTCTGGAATCGACACACGGCCAAAGGGTTCCTGCAGTATTGCCTAGCGAAGTAGAGGCCGCGCTAAAAACTGCAAAGAACGGTAAATCCCCAGGGGAAGATAATATTCCCATTGACTTACTAAAATGTGGCGGCCCCCCCCTAATTAATATCTTAGCTAGGCTTTTCAGCAAATGCATCCAGAACCAAGCTATACCAGAAGGATGGAATAACGCAACTATCATTTTAATACACAAAAAAGGCGACAAAAGCGATATCAAGAACTACCGACCCATTAGTCTACTTTCAGCGGTCTACAAGCTCTTCACGAAGGTTATTACAGAAAGGCTGAAGAATATCCTCGACGAGAACCAACCTGTAGAGCAGGCAGGGTTTAGGGCAAATTTCAGCACAATGGACCACCTCCAAGTAGTTGGCGAACTAATCGAGCGCGCCAACGAATATCAACGGCCATTGTGCCTAGGTTTCGTCGATTATGAGAAAGCCTTCGATACAGTTAGTCATAATGCAGTACTTAACGCTCTAAAAACACAGGGAGTGCCGGAACCCTATGTGGGACTGTTAGCTGCAATATATAAGAATGCCACAGCTTCGGTTAAAATTTTTTCAGGTACAGATAGATTTAGCATAGGAAAAGGAGTAAGACAAGGAGATACAATCTCGCCCAAGTTATTCAATGCGGTGCTTGAGGGAGTTTTCAGGAAATTGGATTGGGATACAGCCGGAGTAAGCATCAATGGTCGCTTTTTGAGTCACCTTCGGTTCGCAGACGATATAGTTTTAGTAGCTCGTGATTCAGCTGACCCACTTATCAGACTAACACAGCTGGACAGGGAAAGTAGAAAAGTAGGATTAAAAATTAACGTAGATAAGACTAAACTAATGTTCAATAGTTATTGCATGCCTGATAGCATCCCCTTAGATGATAAACCAGTAGAAGTAGTAAATAATTATTTATATTTAGGTCAAATAATTGACATGTCTGGTAGTAAAAATGAAGAGATAAAGAGACGTATGAAATTAGGGTGGAGTGCATTTGGACGGATGAATGCTGTTTTTAAATCAAAAATGCCACTCTGCCTGAAGAAAAGGATCTTTGATCAATGCGTTTTGCCAGTGATGACGTATGGATGTGAAACTTGGACACTGAACGCCAAGATGCAAAATAAAATCCAATGCACTCAAAGAAGTATGGAACGCTGTATGCTTGGCATAACGAGGAAAGACAGGAAGCGGAACACGTGGGTGAGAAATATGACAAGGGTAGTGGACATAGTGGATAGAGTGAAGAGATTGAAATGGCAATGGGCGGGTCACGTAGCTAGGAGGATGGACGAAAGGTGGACAAAAGAAGTGCTTGAATGGTACCCGAGAGAAGGCAAAAGAGTAAAAGGAAGACCGCAAGGAAGATGGGTGAACGAAATTAGGAAAATGTGCGGAATGAGATGGATGAGTGTTGCGCAAAACAGAGACGAGTGGAAGCGTGTTGGAGAGGCCTTCATCCAGCAGTGGATGGCGAATGGCTGTAAATGATGATGATGATGATGACATATGTATGTATATATGTAGGTATGCAGGTTATATAGTCGAATGGCCCTTGAAAAGGGCAAGTCATTGAGAACATTAGTTCTGGTCTGAATTGGCAGAGTTCTGGAGCGAGATTCTCCCAGCTTCCCAGGTATCCAAAGTTTGAGATTAAGCAGAACTTCTGGAAGGTGGCATTCATCCCTTGGAATTTTTAGAAAAAGCTTACTGAATTGAGCGTTTCTACGCGAGGTTAAGGAGTCAAAGCCCAAAGAGAAAACTTATCAGACTCTCATAATAGAGATTACATAATTACAGTACAGATTAGAGATCATTCACGTGAATATTTAAGTATGTATCTTGCAATTTTTCTATTGTAGCAGTTTCTCGGGGACCAGCAGTTTGTCTACCAACAGATAAAGATATTGTTGCAATATAAGATGGTAACTCAATTAGATTAGACTCAATGGTTTGATAACTTCTTGTTATTAGTTTTTTTTTAATCTAAAAGACATAGATTGAAATAATACATTTAGGAGAAACATTTGATTCAATCATAAATACTCTTGATATGATGTCACCAACTTACAAATTAATACATGTAGTTTGGAACTTTAAATATTGAAATATACCATCAGTAAGTTGACTCTTTCGTTTTGGAGGATCCGTTCGAATATATGAGTATTATTGAAATAAAATAATTAAAAATAAATAAATTATTTTGGAACTTGTTAATATATAATATATATGTATGTATGTATGTACATATGTATACGCATATGTATGACACTACATTAGAAATTTGCATATTCGATATATTGATGGTAGCTGAATTTTAAGTTTAAAACTAACTTTGATCTGGAGTATCTTCCGAGTTATCACAACACTCCATGGCAGCTTTCGCACATCGTCTCCATTTATCAACCGCTTGCTTATTAGCCATAGTTCGTTCTATTTCCCGAATGACTTCCGGTGTATCTGAATCGATGGGATAACACAACGATATCGACTCATTAAATACGGGCTGTGTAAAATAAATTTATGTATAGTAGAAAAATTTAGATTATATGTATTAAAAAAAAGCGTTTTCTTGTCATAGAGATTGCATAAAATCAGGCGTTACTCACAATGTAAAAGCATGGCGCGTATCCGATATCTTTGTACTTGCAAGTTCCAATTTGAGGTTTGTTTACTGGATCACAACTAGCTGGTTGGGCGAAATAGAAACATTGTTGTCCGGTTATAAATTTGTATAATATATCCGCATAGTTTCTTCCTCGATAGTTGCAATTTTTAAACTTTAAAGTTAACTTAGTGTTGGCTGACTTTTTTGGAACCTGTACAACAAGAAAGTTTATATTTGCTATAAAAATGTCTACATTAGATTATTTAAAATATGTATATGTATATATATATATATATATATATATATATATATATATATATATATATATATATATATATATATATATATATATATATATATATATATATATATATATTTGAAGACAGATCTTCATTTAGACTCATTTAGAAAAAATAATTCTATAAGCATAGAAGTAGAATGCAGTAGAGGCTGAGAGCGATTCTATGCATTCTACTTCTATGTCTATAAGTCATAAGTGACCCATAAAAGTGTTTATATGTCATTTGCTTTATATTTTTGAACTAAATTTAAAAAGCTAAAAACATATTGAATCAAATTTTGTTTTTAATTTGTAATAATATCAACAAACCCATAAAACATTTCATGAAAAAAAAATATGAGCCGATTACACTGTATATGTACATACATATGTATGTATTACATATGCACTTAATATGTAATATGGGTCAACTATTTGTTCGTGAATTATTATTTTAATAATCGATTTAAATTGTGTGCATCTGAAAATAAGATTTTTTATTCAGTTTGCATTAAGAATAGTCTCCTTAAATGTAACGTGTATGTATTATACTAATAATCATTGAATAATTTATTCAATTAAACGATGACCCGTGTATTGTTATTTTTATAACAATGAAAACAATATTATATTTAAGATTAATGCATAATGGGATATGAGATATGTATCAATCATATGTACTATATTATTTCAGGTGAATCAATGTTTACTATTGCAATAAATTAACCCATGACTTTATAGTCCTTAGAGTAATTGACGTACATACATACGTATTGTAATCATTTAATGGGTAAAAAATGTTTTTAAATCGCTCTATTTATTATTATATTGATTACGGAAACATTATCAAATTATAATACCGAGGAGAAAATGGGAATCGCACTCGATGTTTGTATAACAATGTTATCATAATGCATTAAAGCCGAGTATAATCGCACTATCTCTTTTTGTTTTTATATGTTGTTATTATCATTAAGTTATAATATTGAAGTAATAGCCTTTTTTTTTTTTAATCTCAAAAATTTAAAAATCGACTTATCAAAAATAAATCAAAAATATCTATAAATCAAAATTTTTACATTTATACACTAACTTTAATCAGCTTGTGTGTATTATGATATAATATTGTATTGCATTGTGAACAAAAGTCAAAGTCAAAAGTAGAGATTGCAAAACCGTTATACCGGTAAATCGACAAAATTTCGCAATCGGTAAGTACCGGTAAATTTTAAAATTTACCGGAATTTACCGGAAACTATTTTATCGTGAATGAAGTATATAAACGCGCATTAAATTTTCAAATTATTACTATAAAAATCGATGTAAATGGCGAATTGTAGATAAGGTTGTCTGGAATATGTTTATTTTCAGTATTAATTGTGGCAATATTAAATTGATAAATTCACTGGCAACGCAAAACAACCAAATCGTGATAAATGCGATGAGACGATTGTTTCAATTATGATCGAAACTTTTAAATGATCCAAACTTTAAATAAATTAATATGATCGGTTGAAAATAAAAAGTTAAATTTATTTATTATTACGAATTTACTTTTTTATGCATTTATTTGATATTATTCACCTGAGATTTATTTTTAATTACATACATATTTAAGATTCAATCTAGACTAACGTTTTTGAGCAAAGTAACCACATACAGTTATCTAATCCAGGATTTTTTCATTTACCGGTAAAAACCGGTATACCTACCGTTAGTAGGAAAAGTCATTTAACGTTTACCGGTTTATGAAATTTGACGGCAAATTGCAATCCCTAGACTTAAGCTAATTGAAACTTATCTAAACCTTGCTCGTTGCTATAAAAAGTTAGGTTAAATTCCTGATCTAGAGTAATTTTCATTCGAAATATTTTTCCGTCGCAATCATTCGTCAACGTTCAGATAAGATTATCAGATGGGCTTTTAACCCGTAATGTAGCGTCGAAAACAAGCGATAAAAAATAAATAATTTTCGCATTCAGGTTGTTCGGGGTCGAGCTTGTTTTGTGCTGTTCAAAATCGGTATAACGTCATAGCGGGCCTTGGCCGCTGATATTGTTCTGCCAAAATAATATAATATAATACAATATAATATAATAATAAGTCGCTATCATCACGCCATTTTAATTATTGCCCAACCGTGGCACTATCGCCTTTCAGCTTGTCGTCGACTTTCAGTAAAGGCACTTTCAGAATCGTTACCATTTAAATCCCAACAATGTCGAAATGGCAATGATTTATTGGTGAAATGCGCGTAAATATCGTAATGGGGTCAGTTCGTTGGAATCGTTCACACTTACTACGGCGATAAGCGAAGATAACCTTTTCTTTGCCATGTATTATATTTTCGATGTGCGCTCATATCGATTGCCGTTTATTATTATTATAAAACGGAAGTAGACAACAGTGGCGACAAACACTCGATATTCTCCATACAATTCGGCTTTGGAAATAATCAATGGCGATTCGCATCACTTTCAAGTTTATACCTATGTAATACATAAGTAGATATATTATATATTTTTTTACATTGCGATAGTTTTCAATTTTCATATGTTTTTACATATTAGGGAGTTCAATTTACCGTTAATCCGGTATTTTTTTACCGGTAAAGTACCCGATTTTTAAAAAATTACTTTTTGTTATTATTATTAGTATTAAAAGCCTCTTCTAAGCTTGCCTTAGCTCATTCGTCTGCAGAGAGATGTAATAAGAATAGAGGGGCCCTAGGAATAAATAATTGTTGTCAATTTTATGCGGCACGTCTCTATAAATACGCTACATCGCACGGAATACAATCGGATCAATTTACTTGTTGTTTATTGTGTGTTTTTGAATGTATTCTGCAATTTTTACCGACGCTTGCCCATCTTGCGAGTAATATAAACGAACAGAGAAGTTTTTATCGGACATACGTCGAGCACCAAGCGTCAAATACGACTGATGCTAAAATTATTTAAATCTGTCCGTGGACAGAATGTTACTTGACAACAATATAACACCTAAAGCCACTTCTATTAATATTACATTTATGTGTTCGTCTGACAATGTTTGGATTTGATATCCTACATTCATTCAATCGTTTTGAAACTTTGCCATTTTGCGCGGTTTGGTCAACAATATATTCAAATCAAATCCGCCAGTACGATGGTGAAAAATAATCGTAATAGACAAGTTTAAAAAATGTTACAATTTTGACCATCTTGACGTTTAATGGTAAGTTGCCGTATCTATCTGCCTTTCTGCCACCCTTTCGTTTTGTCAGATTTTAATTGTTTAAACGCCTATAACTTTATATTTTTCACACTATATGTATCTTATAATTTACTTAATATGTTTAACCAAACGGCAATAAACATTGAAGTGATAATGAACTAAAAAAAAAAATTCGTTGTTAGCAACTAAAAAAAAAAAATATATTCACATTATCGTTCGATTGCTACTTACCGAGCTATTTTTTAATAAATTAATAATAATAAATAATAAATTACAAGCTGTTTTTCGGGGCTGTTATCGGTAAACCGGTTTACCGGTTATGGACTCCCTAATATGTATGTATGTAATTATTGGATGATTAGTAATCTGAATATTAATACTATTTGTAAAACAAATAATCACTAACTAAATAAAACCAAACTTTTTTTTCTATTTTGCGCATGCGCTCGTTGTCTCTTATTATTAATAAATGGTTGCATATTTTATTTATATTTTGCACGTATATTATGTATGTATGTATAGCCAAACACATTATTCAATGTATGTATGTATGTACATAGATAAAAACAGGGCTTTTTTTTGAAAAAAAGGTGCCGGAACTCAAATGTTGTCAAGTTTTTTTATTAGAAAAACTTATTTTCAAATAAAAAGCATAAAAAATGCCGAGAAAAAAGGAACTGGAACGCTGTTCCACCGTGTTACATAGGGAAAAAAACCCTGGGTAGACATATGTATATTAATTACAAACCACAAACATGCATATTTTTGCGAAAAACCAACAAATCCAGGCTAGCAGAAAAGGGATGCCGATTTTATTGGAACTGAGACAATAATTGAATTAGATAAATTGAAAAACTCTAACAGGAGACGGTCGATCTGGATTTAATGACACATTAATTTGATGATCAAATGTTCATGCTGTTCTTTGAAACGTTTTTTTTTTAATTTTCTCGATTGTTTCATTATTATTATTATTTGGAATATTAAAAAAAAGTTAGTTGTGAGTTTTCAAAATTCACATAATGCTACTTATTTATGTACATATTTACATACCTACATTAATATATAATATCTAGATTTGAAAATCTACATATAATATACACACTTATTTACGTATGTAATATGTTTGTAAGTTTAGGCATAAATTAATTAATATTATTTATCAAATATGAATTTGTTGCTTTGTTAAATGGATTTCAAATGAAAGAAAAAAATATAAAATGATAGCAATAATCAGATAATAATTGACATCCATTTGTTAATTAATTTAATTAATCTAATACGCAAGAAAATTCGAAAAATTTGATTGTTCGTTTTTAGAAACATGAATGTTTGATTTTATCTATTTGTAATAACTCATAGACATCGATTCAAAGTCTATTTTGATACTAATTATGTATATATATTTTATTTTTAATTTATTACATCACAAGTAGTCTGTAATATGTTTTAAATTTATAAAGCAAATTAAATACAACACACATTAATTATTGATAAATAACTATAATATGTATTACATGTTATTATCGTCAACATTTTTAAAGGTTATTAAAAATAATACATGATAATACATAATGATTATTCAATAAGATAAGAGTGCCTCGTGCTGTAGTCTTCAGTTGGCTTTGATTTAATTTTAATTAATAATTATAATAATCACCTCACATGCTGGATAATCATCTTTCATATCCTTGGAAAATGGTTGCAAGAATGGAAAATCCTGGTCTAATTCTCGATCCAGAAGAAAAGGATCGAATTTGTTCATCCAATCTTCTTCAACTATCATAGGAGTCTGAAGAAAAAGAAAAAAAGAAATAGCAATTCATAGTTATTGGTTATTTTGATCGCATTGATACTTATAAGAGAATATATTTTTAAGATAAAATTTCGAAAGTTTAATTTGATTCGATTTACAATCGCTGTATTTGTTTGTAATAATATTATTTTGTGTGATTCGTTCAAGACCTATTTATTCAGTATCGAACTACATATTTTAATTATGACACACCTCTCATAGAGATCAAGTTGTTTTCTAACGAAATGAGTTGCCATGGCACTTAAAAAATTGTAATATCTGTTCGAAAAAGCTGATTCGATAACAAATTCGATTTATATGATTTAAGTACGGGTCAAATTTGAATAACCCACTTGATTAATTAGCGTATGAATAACAGTTTTCCATCTCATATATCGATTGTGTAATAATATTTCTACATATGTATTTGTTGATAAATTCATTTCATTTATTCAATAATAAGACGGAATCTGAATGGATCATCTTGCGAGAATGACCAATCAATTAGAAATTAACGCAATAAGTCCAATGTGCAATTAGTTTTTAAAAAAAGGACATTAACCCTTTGAGTGCTGAAGTATTGTCTGTTGAAAACCCGCCACGTGGAAAATTAGAATTATTTAGAAATCCAATAGAAAGGAGGTATAAAAATTGTAGCTAATTCAAACAAACCCTAGATAACTACCGACGAGGATTTCGGGTTTTGTAAAGGTGTGTTTAGACTTTCTAATAAATCTTGCAACAATATAAAATAAACAAAAAAGTTTATTAATGAATGTATTTTTCCAAAACTAGTTCCATCTTCTTCATTATTGTTAAAGTGTAATGCTCACAATCTAAATGCCAATCCTCAATCTAAAATACTCAATATTTAGGGATTTCCATCGGGAAATTCTGCTATGGTTATAAATTCAGAAATTATAGCATATAAACAGTAAACATATAGAAATTCCATCTTGAATATGACTATACATCAACTAATTGGTGTATTATGTAAATTCATTTTATTTACTAATTTTTAAATTTTAATTGTATGAAAAGCAAAGTTCAAAATCTCGGAACTATATAATACATATTTATATAAACTAAAAATGCGAGAATTTGCAACAGTTTCAAATTCAAATGTAATAAAAAAAAAATTCTAACTTGTGAGCTTATTCTTAACTTAAAAAGATCAGAATTCTGAAAGTTGATGGTTCTGAATTTAAAGTTGTTGATTTGAAAAATAAATATTCATTTTTATAAATCATTAGTCGAACTACCCGGCGTTGAAAAGTTGCAAAAAAAAATAGATCATGAAACTTTTTCAGAAAATATCATCAGCATGCTGAAACCCCTGCCAAAAAGCATCAACAGCTTAAGTTAGAGCACCATAAGACATAATTTATGTCAAATTTAGGAAATATCACCATCTTCATATTAAGGTACATACATATATTTATCTTGCCAAACATTTTCATATGTATGTATTTAAATATACATATCAAACAATTGTGTACATATGTACACGTGTTATATACAAAAGAATAAAATCCTTGATTCAAAGACACAAAAAAAATCAACAAATCCTTAAAGATTTTGAAAATGGCATATATGTACCTACATATGTATTATATATGTATATGTATTGTACTACATTTACGCTTCCGCGAGTCTTCACATTTAATGCCAAGCGTACTTTTTAGCACACTATCACTCAATTCCGGTTATATCTGGTGGAGTAATTAATTTATTGTAATCAAGTGGTGTTTGGGGCCACGACTTAAGGGTTATCTTACCGTCAGGACGACTAATGTCGTCAACACGACAACTTCCAATGTCCATTTGATCATAGCCAAAAAACACTATAGCTTCACTGGTGACAGATCTTGCATCATAGCCAACTCGATTGTTGAGCTCACAACATTTCACACAACAATGTCTTTTCGTCGAACTGTCCACAATGTCACTTAAGATTAGTAATCGTTGAGATGTCGATCGAATTTTGTGTTAATTATAGTCTTTTTGCCCGTCGGCTACCGTCGCAGATACGATCTAAAATGCGATACAGAGTTAGAAAAAAAATAATTGTGGCAGACGGACAATCATTAAGATCTGTTTTTTTTTTATGTTGATAATAAGTGTTTAGATAGTATGATGGTATTTAGTAATTTGCTTCTGAAATCTATTATGTGTGGTTTTGAGATAGCACCGCTTCAGGTGAAAGCTATTGGTAATTGTTTAGGAATTTATTTTATTAAGCAAATCAAATCTACAAAGTGCTTTTAACGATGCAACTTATATATAATTTATTTCATTGTTACAATAATTTAAGTTTTATTCGTCCAACCATCAAGAATCAATCATCTGTTGTTGAGTATGAATGAGTTATGGGAATATATTTTTAAATTATTTTATACTCAGATTCCCAACTCATGGGATTTCAACCCTCAAGAAATTTTATAAATATTTCTTAAAAAAAAAACTAATCAATTTTGCTTTCTAAGAACAACATTGAATACGATCCATATTAGTATTCAATCTGATATCCGAATGAAAGTATTTTGAATCCATTGAAAGATGATTTCAAATGTGCTTTTTTCAGTTTTCTGCAGAAGAAATTGCATTTGTGCAAAAGACTATTTTTTGTGGGACTGGATTTTTAACACTTTTACATATCAAAATAAAATCAAGAAGTAGATTGAATGTTAAAAAGGATATGATGTCGATTTCAACATGGACAGGAAATTGAAAGATGATTTCAAATGTGCTTTTTTCAGTTTTCTGCAGAAGAAATTGCATTTGTGCAAAAGACTATCATTTGTGGGACTGGATTTTTAACACTTTTACATATCAAAATAAAAACAAGAAGTAGATTGAATGTTGAAAATGATATGATGTTGATTTCAACATGGACAGGAAAGTTTTTGAAGATTATTGTCCAGATGCAAGATAAATCATAAATACTGATGTATGTATGTATATTATTAATGGGTTTTCTCTTATACAGATTTTTTGGTTTTTAGAAAAAGGGGTATCGAATTTAATATATCTGGGAATCATTGTGAATATATTAAAAAAAAAACATTTATTAGTTCAAAAGCTAAAAATACATAACGGTAATTTCCCGATTCACTCTATTGTGAATGTTATTTAATTAATAAATAGTATTTTTACTTTTAAATTGAATTTAATGAAGAAAAACTTCAAAATAATATGTCAAAGCAGATATTTAAAAAAAATAAAACAAAACCCACAATGATTATTTCAAAACTTCTAAAAAGGCTTTTAAGTGAGTGCATTATATTAAAAAGATTTGTTTATAAAATTACATCTATATAGCATACTAAATGTGTGAAAAGCTGATTTTATATGCAACTAACGCCATCTATCGTAATTCGATAACGTTTCTGACAATATTTATGATGACTCAATTGAATTATGACATGACAAAATAATCGAAACTACGATCCACACGCATACAAACACATTCAAAACGTTTTTTTTTTAAATATTTATGCACATATTATATATGTATTATTAAATATATTAACATTCACTGGTTGAAACTTTAGTGTATCGTTTCGATACGAATGTCGAACTTAAAAATGCACTTTTATTGTTGTCTAGTGCAATAAAAACGATAGCACTTCATGTGTGTATGCATATTGTTCAATAATATTATGCACACATGCGATTACCGTGTTATTGAAGAACCGGCCCTCGTAATTTAAATATTTTATTATATCCACAAATTGTCTCTATTTAACACTTGTAAATATGTACAAACACTGTCACTGGTGAAATAGAATTATAACCGACTAAAATTGCTAATCAAACGATTGACATATTTGACTATTGTTCTGTTCGATACTGACTGAGGATATCTCTTATTGTTGAACGAGTATCATCGACGAGATATCGATTGATAAATCATCATTTGAATTCTAAGAAAAAAATTTCGATCTCCGAACAATCGCTACATTTATAAATAGTAGATATAGAATTATAATTCAATGAAAATTAAGAAAAAATATGTATGTATGTGCGATTTCATCTCATAAATATAAATATAATTTCAAAAATGGACAACAAAGGTGATTTTTGTATTATGTCTCTTTTCGATGATTAATTTAAGATGTTCTCAATTTTGGAATTAAATTTCCCGCTCGCACTATCTGCAGAGTTTAAGGGTTAAATTTAGCACTTAATCTGCAGGTTGGCAACAGTTTCAGACGTTGAAAAATACGCTTTCAGCAGGGAATGGGGAAATCTAACATATTATCTCTAGTTGCTGTTGCTCTTAATGTGTTTATAATGATTTACTTCTTCATCGTCTATTTAATATCTGTTTCTGCCCCCTGACAAAGTTCAATGAAAATTTTGATTGATTGCACAAATTCAATAATATGTGCTGGAATAGTTTTATGATCAACGTGTTTTATCAGTAAAAATTTCTAGTATGTAATGATGTATTATTGCTATAACGGAGAGAGAGAGAGAGAGATGATGTAGACATACATATGTACATATTTATTTATTTAATTAACATTTTGGACCATTGTGGCATTACAGGAAAAACCTAATGCGCCACAATGACCTTTATAATAAAATAAAATAAGAGGGAGAAAACAAAAAATAAAATTGAAAATAAATTAATAACAAAAAGCAAAAGCAAAAAATTAAGATATAAAAAATTACAAAAACAAAAAAAAGTAAAACAAAATACAGCATATAACACAATCATAAAAAACATTATAGTAATAAATAAAATAAAAATACAAAGAAGGGAATGTCTTGCACCTGCAGCCTGTTCCGATAAATAAAAAACAAGCTACAAATACAAAACATCCCTGCGAGGCCCAAATGGAAAAGAGTGGATTAAGATTCCACACATACATAAAATTCAAATTAAGAAAATAATGATGAGCGTAGGTTACCAGATAAATATGTTAAAATAATATCCGATAATCTACGCTCACTTGGGTGGAAAATATCGCATATGAAATATGTATACAGTAGTTGACATATTGGAGCGACTTAAGATGTTGAAATGGCATATGACATACATATGTAGATGGTTCATGTGGCTCGAAAAATGCTCGAATAGTACCCAAGAGATTGCGTTGAAGAGTTGGGTTGAGTTGGAGAGATGGGGTAGACATACATATATACATACATATGACATATGTACATACATATACATATGTTGCAGTGAAACTGTTATTGTCAGTGAAATTATAATTTAACTGACTCAATCAGTGAGTACGGATATAACAATAGAATTACAAATTCACGTCCCAATGTCAGTGATTTTATAATTCGAATTACAACGCACTACCAACACCAACAACTTAATCTTAAATAAATAAAACCAACCCTAACTTAACCTAACCTAACCTAACCTTAAAAAACATGCTAAGAAAGTGTTGGCTGCTAAGATATTGTTGCGTAGGGGTGGGTGGAGGATCCAAATAAAAGGCCAACAGTCGTTTCACAGCATTTATTGATGATTAAGGAGATACACGCACTGTCAGTGCTAAGTCCAGAATGACCTGATATCGCCTAAGTATCGCCTTATAAGGGATAGATCTCTCAGGACATCTTCGACGTCTAATTTGTTTACCTATTGTTATGGTCACGTACGGATATGTCTTCCTACGACACGGTACAGTTCAATTCTGCGAAAGGACCAATACCAGCCAACTCGGTCGCCATTGTTTAGCCTACATGCACTTAGCTTATCGCTAATCCTTAAAACCACTTACACCGGTCTCACGGTCTCTCAGGACGCTACCCGGCCTAATCCGATCGCAATTACTCGGCGGCTCTGTTTAGTATACGTAACAATATTATGACGTGTTTGCCAAATCGAAACAGATAGTACACCATGAGGAGAATGGAAATGGACAGGAGCGGAGCTGTGACGTGGGGTGGCGCGATTCGTACCGGTGACGCACTATCGTTCAACTTTCAAAAATTATCTCACTAATAGGGGCCAGTGAAAATGTAATTGGATATGATTTCACTGAAACGTCAGTGAAATTATAATTTCACTGTGACGTATACATTAGTTCAGAGCATCGTAACCTCTGGATATTCGCGGCACACGTTGTTTACGACTTAGAGTTTGTCAGCTACGTACATACATAGTACATATGTACTTCATCGACAGTCGCTAGTTATTCCGTATATGCATAGGGCCAAAACACTAACTAACATCGGTTTTCTCCCTCACACGCGATCTCACTCGCACGCATTAGGCCAAAGTGCTGTTCGGGGAACACATATTACCGCGGTGCACAGGTTACGATGCTGACATAGTGGATCAACTTAAGATGTTGAAATTGAAGTAAAGTTCATGGGGATCTCGAAGAATGTTCGAATAGTACCCAAGACATTGAAAAATGCCAAAAATGAGATAAGTGGACGATAAATATGTAGATGAATGAAGAATATACATAAGTGTATTGAAGAAGTCTTCATTCACCAGTCGATTGTTGCAAATGATAATAATGATGATTGGCCAAGCAACGTTTCTGTTTAATTTAAATATAGCTTTCTGGAATTATAAATTCAAAAAAAAAAGGGAATAAACAGCGTTGCTTGGGATGACAAAAGTTGGATAAGACCTATGTACATATAAGTTAAAAATTGGTATACTAAAGTATACTAAATTTGGTTGCACGTTAAATCTATATTTGCATAGTAGACATACATATGTACATACAAACACATACATATGTGCAGTGGCGGACTGGGACTGAAATTAGTGCATGCCAGGAGTCAAAGGGGGGCCCCCTTTGACTTTGACCCAGGGTTAAAAAAATTTGTCCCCCCCCCCCCCCAAATATCAAAATTTTCTTCTTTCCATCACGCTAAAAATCAAGGGTAAAAAATAAATTAAATTTTCAAAAATGAGAATAAACAAATTTAGGTACAAGAAAAATGGTAAAAGCAAAATAGATCCATAAATTTATATTTCAACATTGAAACATTGTATATTTCGTTTTAACCCTTGGCCTAGGTAAATAGAATGCATCATAAAAGAATGCGGCATAAAAGCGGCTTTTAATTTCGGTAGAAAACAATCAGAGACGTCATTTCAGCTTTTTCTTGGGGGGGCAGGCAAAGATTGGTCAAATTGAGTTTTTTTTCAAAAAATCTTTTTTATATCGTAATAAAAATGGAAAATATTCTTTGTACACTTTATTGAGTTATAAAAAAAAAAATAAGCTTATTTTTAAAAATATATTATGTAAAAAGTCAAAAAAGCGCCGCAGGCGAAAATTTTTTTCCAAAAATCTTCACATGGTCAACAAAAATCGACCATTAAACTGTGTCACTAAAAAACTATCAATTAACTTAATTTCTACCGACTATCTATGTACATAATGTACGTTATAAGTTATAACGTATAACAATAAATAAAGTTTTTGGGATCATGCGATAATTCTAACTCGGAATCGACCACTGATCACGTGTACATAATATAGAAAAATGTGTGTGGCTTTGTGTGCCTGAGTGTGTGTTTCTGTGTGTTTTTTTATTATTTTATATATGTATATTAGTGCTTCCAATCCTGGAAGGTTACTTCAGCACCGGAATTGCGGTGCTGGGAATTTCCGATCCAGGGATCCCAGTGCTATCACCGGGATTTCAAATGTATAAGAAAAAAAAGTTCAATTTGCATGTTTTCATATTTCAAAAACGTTCTATTGCATTTTGCAAACTTTCCCGATGTTTCACGCAAAAAATACTCCCATATTGGCGTACTAATTTTGGGAGTTTGGCTACATTCTTTAAATTTTCGGTTCGCATCCACACCCATCCACACCCCAGAACGTATCAAGCTGAAAATTTATATTTGTATTCTTTATGTACTAAATTTGATAAGGTTTTGGTCAGAAAGCAATTTTATTAAATAACTAAAACTTTTTTTGGACCGAATTCGTTACACATGAAGTTTAAATCCATCTCATTCGTTGTTTAGGGAGAGAATGGACGTCTGCAAATAAAATAAAAATACGAGAAATAAAATCATTTGTTATTGAACCGATAAAGTAAAATATTAATTTAAAACCTTTCCTGAAAAAAAAAAAATTTATATTTGTATTCTTTATGTACTAAATTTGATAAGGTTTTGGTCAGAAAGCAATTTTATTAAATAACTAAAACTTTTTTTGGACCGAATTCGTTACACATGAAGTTTAAATCCATCTCATTCGTTGTTTAGGGAGAGAATGGACGTCTGCAAATAAAATAAAAATACGAGAAATAAAATCATTTGTTATTGAACCGATAAAGTAAAATATTAATTTAAAACCTTTCCTGAAAAAAAAAATATAGTTTCGGAAAAATAAACGTTATACATCTGTTTTTGAGACAAAATAAAGTAAAGGGGACCTTTCTAACGATTCGCTCCATAGGATGAACAATTTCTAAGAATTTTACCCGAGGCATACCACTTAAAAACCAAAATATACTTGCTTCGAAATAATAAAATCTTTTTTTTTTCAAAGCACATAGCAGCGATTATTTTATTAGTTTACCCAAAAGTAACATACATAAGAAATAAACGTAGCATTCATAGATTCGTAGTATATAATTAATCATTAAATTCATAATATTTTCTAAATTCACACTATTCCTTAATTTAGGAATTCCCCCCCCCCAAATTACGTCCCTGAAAACAATGCATAATATTTTCAATTAATGTTAATCGAAAATCTGGATTTTGGGGAGGGGGCCCCTATCGTATATTTCTTTATACATGGATGTGTCTACATAGATTAGGAATAGATTTTATATTCGGAAACTGCTTAAAATTGTGTATTTAAATCTTACTATATCGTCGAAGTATAATCAAATGTTATTTTGAAAGTATGTAGTAAATTTAAATCGAAGGTTGATGATGAATCGTCCTATCAAAATTGTTTTAAGCAATTCAGTTTATACTATTCACGGAAATTTGTTTATTCCCATTTTAATTTCAGTAGGTACTTGTTACATAGGTAATATATACATAATCTTGAGGTTGAAAATGGGCCCAGCAAAAGGGCCCACGCAAATATTGAAACTTACATTTCGAGCCTAATAAAAAAAGTTAACCGATCCTTGGTATGTTAAAGCATGTATTAGTTGTTTGTGTATATCGTAAGAAATTTGTTTTGTTGAATTACCCAAACTTTAGGTCCCAAAGTGCAATATCCTATAAATTTTTACACACATGAAATAGTTACAAAGTTATTTAATTTTACTGAGGGCCCGATGGCATGTGGGGCCCACATGCCATCGGGCATGTTCGCTTGTATGGCCAGTCCGCCACTGCATATGTGCTAGTTCTAATATTGTTTGAAGTTGTATTATGATAACAAAATGATTCAGATTAAAATTAATTAAGTGTGATATATATGTATATATTTATTTGTATATTTCAAAATCGAAATTAAATATGAAGACATCAGGTGATGTTTAAATTTTTAAATCAGTTGACCTTTAACTGATGCGGAATTCGGCGGTTTTTTAAAGATTGTAAATTATAAATAAAAATCAAATTCGATTCACACTTTTGAGATTCAACAAGCTAAATTTTATTAATTATAGAAAATTTCAACAACAAAATAAACCAAATTGACGTCAAATTATCGATCGGTATAGCTTTATCTACCTATGTATGTATAGGTATATGGTATAGCAACGTGTTTCGCGAAATTCCATGAATCATACGACATTGTTGATTTTTAAAGTCATAACTGATAATGTACTATAATATAAAGAACACTGTCATTCATTTTAATTATTATTTTAACGCAGATATCTATTCCGGAAGTTTCCGCAAGCATTCAAATACATTTTATCAAATAAACGTCAGATTAATTGAACAGCAAAAATTTTTTTTTTGTTTATAGGCGAATTCCTCGAAAATCAATACGAAATTGCCATATTGAAGTTTTTAGAATGTAAATTGCTCGAAATACAATTATTATTAATGTTAATATGAATTATTACATGTAAATTATTTAATATATATTATTTATGTAAATGTATTTATTATATAATTTCATATTACTCAAAGAAATGCTTACACGTGTCAAGAAAAAAAGGACGTTAACAAAATATGTAGAAAAATAAAGAGCAAGTTTCATAGCTTTGTTTTACTTTATCTACATATGTATATATGTACGTTTATGGATACAATATATGGAGTTTTATGATCATGCGAAAATTCAAACTCGGTTTTTCGAGCGACATGACATTCGAGCAATTGCATTCTAGTAATTTACCGAATACCGTTTCAATTTGTGTAGAAAATACGGTTCCCGGAAAAATGCACTAAATTGCATTGAATAGTAGCGCAGTTTCGAGAAGTCCTAATTTTTAAAGAGAACTTAGGCAATAGAATTCCAAAAAAAAGGTTAGCACCCTCGGATAACATACAAATACCCCTTGACGTTTTTTTGTGGGATTCTATTGCGTTAGTTCTCCTTGAGCGTCTTTGAAAGTCTGGATGTCTCGAGAGTGCATCTATCTCGAGTGCATTTTTCCGGTCACCGTAAAATACATATACATACATATATTATGTTCTTAAGTATTTTTTTTATTTTGTTTTACTTGTAAAGAATTTTCGTTATATGTATTTCAAATATAATCGTCGTAAGTAATAACTTCACTCTATTATTTATATTTTATTTAACACAGCTATTATTTATATTTTAAGATAAAAGACGGACATACTAAAATATTAATAATATATTTAATTTAGATTTTTTTTATGTAAAGATCAAAATAATTGTATTGCGAAAACTAACATAAATATGTACATACATTTTTTTCGCATAATAATATTATATATATGTAACTCGCTTGGAATTCACAAACGGTTATCTATCAAGAATCACCAATAATCAATTGAACTAGAAGCAAAAGTCATCGCATATAACCTCTTAACCCTTTAAGTGCTGACGTATTTTCTGTTGAAAGCCCGCCACGCTGAAAATTTCACATTTCCAACTAGAATTATTTAGAAATCCAAAATAGTAAGAAGGTATAAAAATTGTAGCTAGTCCAAACAAACGCTAGATCACTACTCTACATAGTTACCGCCGAGGATTTCGAGTTTTGTAAATGTGTGTTTAGACTCTCTAATATATTTGCAACAATATAAAATAAATATAAGAAGTCTATTAATGAATGTATTTTTACAAAATTAGTTCCAGATTCTTCATTGCTGCTAAAATGTAATGCTCACAATCTAAATGTCAAGCCACAATCTGAAAACCCCAGCAGTTAGGGATTTCCATTGAGAAATGCTGCTATGGTTATAAATTCAGAAATTCCGGTGTAAACCAGTCTTTATAGACGTTGACAAATGAATGACATGGATTACACGACCCATGTTCAATGCATTTTTTTTTCAATGCTACGTGGAAAGGCTCAGTTTAAATTCATTAAATTCTTGTTTATTTTCTGCATGCTCTAAATACAACGCTCATCGGCGTTTTTCAGGCCCATGGACTTGTTGGCAAAACGCCAAAGGATTAAAATGTAATCGTGTAAGATGAAAGGAATGACTGAAAACATATATAAATTCCATCTTGAATATGACTACATATACACAGAGCCGTAGAGAGAAAATCCGCCCCCCCCCGTTAACCCATTTAAAAAAAAATTCAAATTATGTTAAAAAATAAAAGTGATGTGGATATTTCAATTAATATCGTTGCTTATTAATAAAAATATATTTCGTATTAATTTATATATGTACATAAATTCAATAAATTGAAAGAAATGAAATTAATTAAATACAATAATAAGCTATAACAACTTTAATTAATTAAATTTAATTAATTAAAACATATGTATACGCACTTTAAAAAATATTTTCATTAAAAAAATAATGCTGTCATACATGAAATAAAAATTAAACATATAACATAAAAAACCGTAAAATATCAACTTATAATATTTATGGAAAAGCAGTTAATAATGTATTGAATTTGAGATGATTTTTTTATTCTGTGACAGCTTTTTAAAATGTCTCTATATACATATCATATGCACTTTAGATTGATACATGTTCATAATGGGTTAAAATAATCAACATAGAAAACAGCTAAATAATAAAAATGAATTTGTAAACGACAAATATTATTAATTTAAAAACTAACTTTTATTTGACATATTCTAAATCCAGTCTAACGTTCGCAATTGTACAGTAAAATTTGAATAACGTATTTTCCTAAAGTCGACAGACAAAAGAAATACTGTTAACGATTAAAATCAATCATTTATTAGTATATTTCTGTTGAATTATTCTAGGAATAACACGTGCATCACATTTGCAATTTTAAGTCAAAAGTTTCATTGCAAATTTGCAAATAGGTAAACGTGAAAGATTTTATCTCTATTGTCGATGTAAAAATGCACTAATCTCGTACTTGTAACTGTCCGCCTGTTACCTGCTTGAATCCGGCTATTTTACTAATTTGTTTTGGATATTGTGACGAGGAACTGACCATTCTGAACATCAGAACGGATCTTTCCCTAAATTTTATTATGCCATAAAAAGTAAGTAAAGTCCGTCACTCGAAAACAGTTATACCATTTTGAGTATAATGGCCAAATATTGCTTTTATACCTTTGCTAAAAACGTACATATTATTTGCGGGGGCCCCGGGCCACCTTCGAAAGCCGGGCCCCGGTTTATTTGCATACCCTTTCCCCCCCCCCCCTCGTCAGCCATGAATATACATCAACTAATTGTTGTATTATGTAAATTCATTTTATTGACTAAATTTGATCTCGCAAAGATGACTTGCTAAAAACGGCATGCGATAACTCCACGCATTTTGCATGATGAAATTCGTCAAGTCGCAAGGTCTTAATTTTCAATAAATAAATAACATTGATTATACTCCGTATGATGATTTTGTTTAGTTATGTTTTCAGATTGAAGCATGTGCCTAAACGACCCAAGACAATGATTGTGCAAAAAAATGAACGCGTGCAAATTGGGCCCATCTCGGATCAAAGTTTAGTATCAGTCGAAGTTCACGTGTCCGTTTGGGTCATCATTTGATGATTTCGATAAAGAATTTGGAATGGTTTTATATCAGAGAATGCTTCGCAAGGTCTTCTTATCGCTTTACAAGCAATATGAAGACAAAGTGAATCGCAGTCGATAGCCTCTTTTTAGTTATCATTGAAATAAGGTGGTTGAACTTTCGTCAAAAAATTCTTTACCATTTTGAACGACCATAAATGTTCAATAAATTTGATTTAAAAATAAATGACATCTACAAGGACTTTTCCGATGCACTTGTTTACGAATTGTATGCGATAATTCGTTAATTGGCTCAAAATTAAATAAAAACATGTCAAATATTTAATACAACCCACGCATGTTTTGTCTTGGATGATGACGATTGATAACCGGAAGCTTAAAAGACGTCATCAGTTATCGCCGAATCTTTATAGAGTATACATAGGTCATTTGTTGGTGATGATTTGCATGTATCCTTTGTTGATTTGAGTGTACGTATAATAATGTGCGTATTTTTGTAAGCACATTCAGCTTGACACAATTGTCAGTTATGATTTAGATAAGATTGAGTTCACTATGCTAATTACATTCTATTCAAATGTATATACAATATATTATCAATAAAGCGAACGTGTAGTTTTATATTGAGAATATATGTATGCATGTATGTATGACCCGAGGGTGCAAGGATGCATTTTCCCTCCCCTTAATTTGAACCGTTAAGAATTACATTTTTCATAAAAATATACAGGTTTATAAAATGCACGGCTTAACATACCGCAATTTAAATACTTCACCTGTATATGATACCTGTATATTTGTATATGATCCAAGTTTCATTAATAATTTTGACTTGTGTTTATCTTTTAATATGATTGAGTATGTAATTACGTCGCTTTTACATTAAATCTGATATGTTTATGGTATCGTAAAAATATTTACTTAAAAGTAGTTAGGTACGTACGTAAATACGAGTATGTCTTTATTCAAACTGTAGAAAAAAATAGCCATGCTCAAGCAAACAAATCATCTTTAAAGCAACAATAACATATTCATTTTCCGGAAATGTTATTGCTCTATATCGCCCAATGTCGTAATTCAAAATTTGGTAAAAAACGTCAAGTTGTTTGGGGGAGGTCACGGTTATCCATAGACTGGTTTGGTTTTGGTTTTTTACTTTATCTATGTACATAGTAACAATAGACGAAGTTTTGTGATCATGCGAAATCAGAATCTATCACTGATCACATTTTAATATTTTAACTTTGGAAAAAGAATGATAGAAGGTATATACATAGAATTGAAAAACTTATGATTTCAGCCCGAGGGTATATGGCGCCCCTAAGCAAATTGGTTTCAGCGCCCCCCCCCTTAAAATTTTAAACAATAAATCTCATGGAAGTTGTCGAAGTTTTTTATTCAAAAACGGCACGTTTTATGTATAAAAAAGACCGCAAAAACCAAAAAACTGTAAAAATCGAGCATTTTTTTAAACGCTCATATCTCGTAAACGATCACCAACCAACAAAAATCATTATCATATTTGAACTCAGTGGGTCAAAATTAGTAAAGATTGGTTAGTCTCCGCTCTGGTAACTCAAAAACGTGATTTTTTGTTGCTCAGTGTTGTTAAAGTAATTTTTTGTTTTTCTAATTTTTATCATATCAAATAAAAATTACAATTATATAAATTTTTTTAAAAACATACCTCTTCTATAATTTGTATATAAAATTATTATTTTGAATAAAAATACCAATAATTTTATTTTACTACCGCCATCTATGTATAAAATTAATGATTACGAGACGTCACCGAGATAAGAAATTTTCGATCTTGAAACGCTTCTTAAACGATATTTTATCTCTATCGTAATGGCGGAGGATCCATTTACTTATATTGATGACCAAAATGAGCAATATGGCAAAGTATGAAAACGATCGGATAATGGTGCGTACGCACCAAGCCAACGAACGGCCCACAGGCCAACTTTAAAAACCAGTAGCGTACAAAATATCGAAATAAAAATTAAATTTAAAAATTGAAATTAAATATCAAAATTAAAACTATTATTATTATATTCAAATTAAATTCAAGTATCAAAATAAAATTATAATCATTATATTAAAATTAAAATTAAATATTGAAAGTTAAAACAGAACATGCACAATTTAAATAAATTTTCGAGATTGACCTAAAATTAGATCATCAACAATCACATACAGGTAATCCTCGACTTTTGTTTGTCGAAGATGTTTTTACTTACGAAGATACGCACTAAGATCGAAAAAAAATCAAAGAATTATTATTTTTACTTCCCCGTAATGCACAGTTACTGAGAATATATCATGTATTAGTATGGGTGATCCAACGATTTTTGCTAACCCGGGGTGTTGTCGGTCACATCAAACGGATTTTTTTATTCTTCAATTGTTTCTCTCGTCGAAATAAATCAAGTAATTAAATCATTTCAGAGGTAAAATTTATCGGATAATGTGTGATTATTAATTTTATTTCGACGAAAGAAAAAAAACCCTTTGACAAATCACCGACATCCGACACCGCGTTTTTTTATGAATTGTTTTTTTTTTATCGATCATCCAAGTGGAAATACAGTAACATCTCGTGACGACTTTAACAATATTTTTTTTCGCTCGTACGCAGAGAAATTATAATATTTCTCTGGTTTTAAATGCGCTATCGTCGTAATTCAAAACATTGTTGTAATTCAAAACATCAACGATGATCTAATTTTAGCTCAATCTCGCTCTTTAGCTTGATTTTGATATTTAATTTCAATTTTAAAATTTAAGTTTTATTTCGATATTTTGTACGCTACTGCTGGTTAAAAAGTTGGCCCAAAATCGTCGTTGGTTTAGTCCGTCGGAGGATCCATTTACTTATATTGATGACCAAAATGAGCAATATGGCAAAGTATGAAAACGATCGGATAAGAGGCAAACTTTTTCCTGAATTGAAATCGTATGTGAAACGTAAAGGAGGTATGTAAAAATGAATAAAATAAAATAAAATACGGATAACTATGAATAAATTTGGTATTTTTATTTTTCAATTTTTTATATATATACCAGGAAAGCTAAACCCCAATGCGCCTTCCTGGCCAATTACAAACAATGTAGCATTTTTATTACATAAGTCACTGAATTACGAGACACTGAAAACTCTAAATTAACGAGACATCTATGAGTTGTACATACATATTTATTGTACATTAATCATACTCAAATAGTGATGACATAGAAGGTCGGAAGGTTTTTAGCTAATTTAATCGGGAACCGTTTCAACAATGAAATCAGAAAAATTGGCAAACTCTGATAGGAAACGAACGACCTGGAGTCACAAATATCCAAGTCTGACCAGTAGCACTACAGATATAGTCAGAAAAAATATTTTCAATCGAGGTCAGCTCATGGGAAATGGGGGCGCCTCGCAGCGCCCCTTGTCTATGGCGCCCTAGGCATCTGCCTAGTCTGCTGTACCATTGAGCCGGCCCTGATTTCAATTAAAATCCACAAACTTGCAGTTTTTTTTTCAATATTCTTGGCTTGCGATCTACATATTTGGACTAAACTATGGGAGCGCTTTTTGAATTTTAATTTTGGTATCATATCATCAAGATTATGGACAAAGGGAATGCTGGAATGGTAACCGAGAATATGTAAAAGGGTGAAAGGGATGTCGCAAATAAGATGGGTGGACAAAATTATAAAAATGTGTGAGGAGAGATGGATGTATGAGCAAATGTATGGTGACGATTTTGGCACCCCCAGATTTTGAAGCCCGGGACCGTCGCACACTGGTTGAAATTGATAATCTATGTGTGCAAAAGTCCAAAACGAAGTACATGTCAATCCCAATAACCGTTGCAATTATAAGTATAAAATAAACAAGTGATTCCTGAGAAAGCATCACTATTTTTGTCTGCTCAATAAATAAAATACATATCGCTCACAACAAACGTTTTTGTGACGGTAATATTTGTCACCTGAATTAGTCTCGTTTTAAATGTTAAAGTGTACGCATTGCTTTCAAAGTTGTATATTTTTTTTTGTTTTAAAACTATGGAGTTTTCATCTACAGGTATGTACTATTTTTTTGCATAACTTTAGTTTAATATTAATAAATATTTAGTAGTAATATTTTTAATTCAAAGTTAGAGAGTAATTTTATCAATAATTTTAGATATTTTGTATTTTATTGGGCCAAAACTTTCCATATCCGCATATGTCCGAACTGGCACATTTTTTATATATTAATTACTAGTGGTTTTACCCGGCTTCGCTCGGTATTTGTAATATAAACCGCTTAAACATGACTAATCTAATAGTAAACATTTTCTTAAATTTATTTCAATAGTTTTATTTTATATAAATTTATTTGAGTACTCATTTGTTTTTTTTATTAAATTGACTGTCGCAAACGAACAAACAAACATATATACTAAGTCTCTTTCGAAATTATATGTATACCAGAATCCGGCGGCCCCCCCCCCAGGCGCCTTCGATTTCGAATCCTTTGAATCGAAAAAAAAAATCGAATGTGTTGTCAACGAACCAACGAACGAAGATTAAATACATATAAAGAAAGATTCGAAAGAAACAAAGTATCTTTCGAAATTATGGGTCTACGTGACGAGACAGAATGTTAAATGACATAAAACGCAAATATCGGAAGGCAAAGATCGAAAATCGAAAGATCTTAAGTCGAAAGATCAAAAAAACATAGATAAAGTAAAAAATGGTGCATGGTAAACGGTACATACTCACTTAATTTGCGCGAGCAGGATACAACAGGAACAAGAGGAACATGCTTTTCATCCCGTATTCTGCGCGCGCTAATTAATACGGGAGGAAAAGCCTGTTCCTCTTGTTCCTGTTGTATCCTGCTCGCGCAAATTAAGTGTGCATGTACCGTTTACCATGCGCCATTTTTTTTTTGATCTTTCGACTTAAGATCTTTTGATTTTCGATCTTTGCCTTCCGATATTTGCGTTTTCTGTCATTTAACATTCTGTCTCGTCACGGAGACCGTGAAATTATATATTAGATACATTAAAGTATACAACCCATACAAAATTATTTAAAAATAATCGCAGCTTTGTAACATATTGAATTATTTCAGGTGCTGTATCTTTATCTCGGAAAGAGCTGTGTAATGTTTGGCGTGAAGAAAAGACGTAAGATATAACTGAAATGATGAAAGCTGACTCCGAGCTTATCATAAAAAAATAAGAAATTGGTTAAGGTGCTGCAGTACCGTAGTCTGTATGAAGGTTGTGATTTCTCGACTTTTTTTGATTCTCGAGATTCGAGAATCTCCTTTTCTCGGAATATTTGAATCTCGAGATTTGAGAATCTTATTTTCTCGAAATATTTGAATCTCGAGAAGAATTCGAGATTTTCTTTTTTTGTTTCTCGAGATTCTCGAGAATTCTCGAGAAAGTATAATTTTTTATTTAATATAGTGAATTGATTTTTTTAGCATATAAACTTGACAACATACAAAAATCAAAATTACACAAACACTACATATGTATATTATATCAGGGGGTTACAACTTTATTAAAGACATGATGAAAGAAAGATATATAGAGAGATACAATAGAACATTGAATAGAAAAAAAGTAAAATTATATAAAAAAAATATTATAAAAGAAGGCATGAAAAGAAAATAAAAATATACAAAAGTAATTTAAAATAGTAAAAATAATATGTAAAAAAGAATTTTATAAAATTCCCAGTGTTGCTACCCGACTTTGCCCGTGCTTTTTTGACCGGACAAATAATAAAATACTGACCATCTATGCATATTAAAATACTGACTATAAATTGATAAATATCTAAGGAACAAATACTCAAATAAATAAATAATAAATCAAAAATCTTTGTTTTATGTATGTTAAGTGGGGTAATATTGTCAGTGAAAATATATCTTCAGTAGCGTTTTAGTGATATCATAACCGAATTCTTTCGCACTAGTGAATAGTACCTATGTACATGCACATACATATATGTTACTTAAAAATGGTGCGATTTCGTTGTAACATGTGTATATGTACTTATATGATGACCGAATAATAACTTACCGGACAAATAATAAAAATACTGATCATCTATACATATTACTTCACAAAATTATTTACGAGTTATCAAGTATACAAATCAGTCAGTTTATTGAGCAAAAAAATGTAGTGATAAATATTAAGAATATTCTCGATATTTTCGAGATTCTAATAAACGATTTCTCGAGATAATTTTCATAATAAAATATTCTAGAGAAATGAAAATATCGAAATTTTACAATAAAATATTCTCGAGAAACGAGAATCAAAATTTCTCGGGAATTCTCGAGAAATCTCGAGACGAGATTTCTCCGCGCTTGGAAAATACCCACATATTTCACTGAGCGTAAAATTGAAATTACGAATTAGTATCAAACTTGACTGACTTTCCAGAACTGAACTGAATCTAGTGGACGATACATGTAACTAATTGTTCGTGCCGTTAACCTTTTGCACTCGCACGATGCTTATCGTCGAAATACACATGCATATACATACGTACGCACGAACAAAGAATACTTTCGCTCTGGAATATTTTTTGCCAAATATTTTCGTGGCACATTTACATCATAGCTTCGTCGGTGATAAGCGGAGTATTTTTTTTCGCCTTCGATTTTTTTTTTCTTATTATTTTCATTCTATTATTTTTCTCCCGTTATCGATGACGCTTTGGTTAGCTGAGGGGTGAAAAGGTCGTCAATATATAAAGTTACAACACGCCGTCTGACATGAGTGCCATTTGCGAATTGCTCGTGTCCACATTAAGTCGCGAAAAGGATATTGGGTGTATCACTTGCCTGCCCAAGTTCGAGGATATTACTCAGCCGTTACCTCGACTAGTTATAAACCTGTATGTTTCTCGCATTACTTAATCGATTCGATACCTATGTACATATATATATATATATATATATATATATATATATATATATATATATATATATATATATATACATATATATATATATATATATATATATATATATATATATATATATATATATATATATATATATATATATATATATATATATATATATAACATTGCGAATTTATTTCGTTTCGTATGAATGTGTTAATTTTATTTATATGCTAAATTGGAGGCAGGTAAGTTCGTAATTTGTATAATAGCATTAGTGTTGTGAGTGAAGGTTATACATACATACATATATAATGTACTATTGCATAATATTTCGAGAGGGAAGCTTTCGAGGTATGTTTTGGTGTTAAATATTTTCAATGGAATTTTCATGAAGAATTCATAAATAAAAAATTAAAGACCAAGTGTTTAATTTTTTATTATTTGAAAGGTGAAAATTAATTCGTGTTCAAATTCAAATTTAAATATAAATTCATATTAAAATTTATAATATTTATTTGTACTTTTTTTCTATTAAATTTTTGATATTAAATTTAATTAAATTTTTGAACATGCAATCAATTGATTAGGTTGTCTGCAATTTTATTTCAAACGTACATATATTTTATTATAAACAAAGGGAATTTCTATTGTATTGTGTAAATTATTATCATATAAATTGACTTTGAATTATTGAATGCATTCAAATTACATTAAATTTAATTTTTATGACTTTTTCAAAAATTTGTGGTATTATATTTTTAATTCGAAGAGGATCAAATAATCGTTTTATATTAAATTGCCGATGTAGGATTTTTTTTATTCACATTTAATCACCAATGTTTCTATTTGTTTGAAATAAAATTAAAACGTTTATTTATTTAGTCTGTAAAAATAAATGAAAAAATTCAATGAAATTCAAATGAAATAAAGTGTTGCTTTATTTATTTAAAAAAAATAATATCAATTCAGATAATTCATAATAAATTAATTATATAATATGATTGTTAATATAAATAAGTAATTTTTATCGAAGGAAATTAAACTGAAATTTCTAAATTATGACTATGAAGAATAATTATGGAAAATATCTCAAAAGTGAAATATTTATTATTTAACACGAATTCAAGCAAGTGATTATTTTAAGTTTGAAATTTACAATTGAAAAAAAAAATTCTTTACTTTACATACTTTTGAAAATATACAGCGAAGTTCCAAATATTGTGTGCAGAATTACTTTATATCTACGAAAAACATAAACACGGCTATTATTTATTGAGTTTATATAAATATTTTTAAGAAGATTATATAAATACAAAAGAAAATGAAAATCGCACGTCATAATTGCATTTGTCCAGATGCACACTTATGTATGTGCTTACATATGTATGTACACACATATGTACATATGTGCTAAATGTCGCAATCGCTCGCAAAATTCCGATAAGGATATTATTGTTTTATTATTATTATTATCATAACACAATAACATGTTGGATTAGCTACAGATATATTTATATTTTTTTTCACTTTTTTTGTTTCTAAATTGTTCTATTATTTGAATTTATTATCATGGGTCTGAGAGAGGAGAGAGTTCGGGTTTTGGCAAACCGTTTGCTAGTAGTAATGGGTCAAGATCGGTTGCCATGGTATATTTTTGGAGTAAGCTAACGCATTTCTAGCTCACTTGCCGGTTACGATGTACGTTACGATGTGAAGTCTTGAAATTCCAACAATCACACGAAACTTGATCGTATTACACTAATTTATTGTTATCGTGTGCATACACATGTATCGGTGAGCTAATCATCATGTTATTTGAATATTTTTAATTATGAGAGGGAAAAATATTAGAACGAGAATCATTCATGTTAATAATGTAAAATCACTTCCGTATTTGAATTGATAAATTCTAATTGACACGCTTGGAGTTCGGACTTCTTGTAACGAGCGAACCACAAACGGATTGTACAATATTTCATTTGTGTAATATCGATGCTATCGTTTAAATGTGTTTGTGATTATAAATAATACAACATTAGAAAATTCCACAAGACTACTAAGTTACTGAGTTACTTTTTCATAGACAATTGTGAAATACCACTTACCACTTTACTAGTTAACGATAGTGAAAAAATTAATAAAAAAAAATATAGCTTAGTTAGTAATTATAACGTTTTTTTTATAGCTCCCCCATTTCTTAATCCACATTTCTGTATACATATATAGTTATACATAAACATTACATTATATAAGACTATAGATAAATGATTATTTTTTATATAAATTCGTTTATTTTATCGAGGTAAGCCAGTTATCAATATAATTTTTGTTATTAATCCACAAGAATAGTCGAAATATAATTTTCCTAAGTGGAATTTTATTTAATTCTCATATAAAGACAATTTTATATATTATCCCTATTAATTCAATTCAGATTCGTGTAAATACGAGTAAATACTACTACGAGCTTTTTGCTCGCAATTTTATCGATTTAAAATTCAGCACACTTCCAATTATCCCTTTTAAACGAAAACAAAAAATAGTATGGCCAGAACACTATCTCAATAAACATGTTTCAATAGAAAATACTCAATATAAAATAGTATTAACCGTGGGAAAAAATCCCAAGTGAAAATACGTACTTTTGACTTTTGATTTGAACTGGACGACTACTTAGAGAGATTTGAAAGCTGAAAAGTACTACAAATGAAAGATAAAATACCCGACTATAGATTCCAATATTCATTTTGAACAGGCAATTGACAGATTTTGAGACATCGAACGAACAACACCAAGATATAGAAAAATCGCGCGATTTAAAAAACACACATATCTCCGAATCTCGAGCCTTATTAACATTTTTTATTACCACATTCGTGTTCACTGGGCATAGATATATAAGAAAAGTCATATTTCGTCTCTGAAACAAAAAAAGTCGTCATTTGTCGAACAGTGTACGTAATTCAAAGTTTTTTGTAATTACCATTCCGTCAATTTATTTCTCGTAATAGAAAAAATTCTTTCCATGTTATGCATTACTTACGGGTATCTATTGAATGCTTACCAAGTTTTGGTAGTTCAGTGATAATGTTACACTCTAACAGTTAGAGGAAAGTATTTTTATAGACAGGCAAATCGAGAGATTTGATGGAAAGAACGATATTTTTAAGAAGGTAGATATCACCATAAAATTTATCGGCACTTAATTCTACATTGATGTATTTTGCATCATCTTGGTATTCGTTCTTAAGACTTATTACTTATTTCGTTCTTAAGATTTATTACTAGGGATTGCAATGCTGGTAAATCGACAAAACTTCGCCACCGGTAAGTACCGGTAAGTTTTTAAATTTACCGGTGATTACCGAAAACTATCTTATCGCAAATTTAAGTACATAATATACAGGCATTTTGCACAATCTTACATTAAAAATCGATGCAAATGGCGTATCGTCGACTAGTTTGTATGGAATTTGTTTGTTTTCAGTTTTAAATGTGGCTATTTCAAATTGAGAAATTCACTGCCAACTCAGACCAACCAAACCGTATTAAACGTGATCAGATGTTTGTTTCAATTTCGATTGAAACTTTCAAATGGTCCAAAATATAAATAAATAAATATGATAGGTTAAAAATAAAAATAAAAATTTATTTATTATTACAAATCTACTTAATTGTGACCTGTATGTGATAATATGACATTATTAACCTGAGATTTATTTTTAATTATTTATGATTCAATCTAGGAAAGATACTGTATGTGGTTACTTTTTAGGAAAAGTAACGACATACAGGTATCTAAATCCACGAAAGAAAACTTTTTTCATTTACTAGTAAATACCGGTATACCAGTAGTAGGACTATTATGACTAGACTCCGGACCCAAAGCGCGCCGTTTATTGTTAAATTGCTGTAAGTGCTTTGTTAAAGGTTCGCCGAACCTGTTTTTTTGCACTTGGAAAAAGCACTGTCTCTATCCCCAGTCTAATTATGACACGGTGGTAGGACTATTATGACTAGAGATAGGACCGGAAGCGTGCCGTTCTTTGTTTATTGTTCACCGTGCATTGTTAATTTTTATGTTGAACCATTTTATTGCACTCTAGCTTTGTAGTTTGCTCTATTTCCTGGAAAACAGACCCAAAATGCCTTGTTTCCTGGAAAAAGCACGCTTCCGGTCCTACCTCTAATTATGACTTTTACCATTTCCCGTTTTCCGGTTTATTAAATTTAACGGTAAATTGCAATTCCTATTTATTACTGAAAAATATTTGAATGGCCTGCTTTCAAAATTTTAAAATTTTACCAAGTAAACAATAGCCTTTATGTATAGTATACATACTTTCGCTTCAGTAACACAATTTTGTAAACGAGATATCGTCAGACATTTCGTACACGAGATATGCGCCACAGGCCTATTTATTCTTTTATACGCTTTGCATACAATGAATTTATAATGTACATTTCTATAATTTTGTGCGGAATTTAATACAAATCCGGAGAAATAACACTCAAACCCGGATCCCGGGTACGACTAGCCGAAACCCGGAGATTCCGTGTCAAAACTGTAGGGGTGGCAACCCTACCGATGAACGACAATTTCAAACATAACGCCTAAACTACATACATTAGCCAGGAATATGACTCGTTGGTTGCTTTTATGTTTAGCACCGATAGATAACTGGGTTCGATCCCATGCTAATCTTTAAACTGCTGGTTAGACTTGGATATTTGTAACCAACTCTAAGTAGATCGTTTCTTATCAGAGTTTGGGAATTTATCTGATTTTCATTGTTGAAACGGTTCCTCAAATTGGCAAAAATCACTCTACCTGCTGTTACAAATATCTGAATTTGATTTATGTACAATATGTAAAAAATTATGTACAAGTCTATATCCATAGATGTCTCAATGGATTAATTAATTAATTAAACCTTTGGGTTCTGACGTCTTTTGTTGTTGAAAGCCCGCCACGCTGAAAATTTCGCCAACATTTCTAATTAGAATTATTTAGAAATCCAATAGAAAGCAGTTATAAAAATTGTAGCTAATCCAAACAAAACCTAGTTAACTACCGCCGAGGATTTCGAGTTTTGTAAAGGTGTGTTTAGACTCTCTAATGTATCTTGAAACAATATAAAAAAAAACAAAAGAAGTCTATTAATGAATGTATTTTTCCAAAAGTAGTTCCACCTTCTTTATTGTTGTTAAAATGTAATGCTCACAATCTAAAATACTTAGCAGTTAGGGATTTCTATCGGGTAATACTGCTATGGTTATAAATTCGGAAATTCCGGTGTAAGCGAGTCTTTATAAACGTTGACAAATTAATTACATGGATTATACGACCCATGTTCAATGCATTTGTTTTTCAATTCTATTTTTAAAGCCTTATTCTTGTAGTATTCGTAGTATTCTTGTTTACGTTATATGGCTGATGGGCTCTTCAACAAAACGCCGATCGGCGTTGGTCAGCATTCAAAGGGTTAAGGTCTGACCGCACTATGCGACTGCGACGCGACATGGCAGTGCGCGGCCAAATATTGTTTGTATGGGGCTGTCAACACCAACAATATTACTTACAATATTTTCCATATCCAGTTCCCATATTGCAACCTGTGGTTACTATTTAGGAACTGTATATGGAAAATATTGTGAGTAATATTGTTGGTTTCGACGGCCTCGACGAAATTGTGTGAGATAGAACGTACTACGAGTCACGCGACAGAGTTTGCCGTGTCAACTTTACCGTATCGTGTCGCGTCGCAGCAGTGCAATGTCGCTTAGTGCGTTCGGACCTTTAGTTGTTAATTAATTCATTTAGTTGTGTTCTTTTGTCTCTATAGTGATTTATGTAATAAAAAAATGCTGCAATATTTGTAATTAATTATCTAGGAACTGCGCATTGGGGTCTAACTGTCAGGCCTTCCTCGTATATATCTACATATGTAAAAATAAAATAAAAATATGTCAGTATCTACCTTTCATAGTTAGTATTTATGTTATTTATTTCCCACTTTAATTTCAACTTGCATAAATATATCAACTGCATAATCAAGTTATACATTCGATACAAATGATTTTATTCAAATCATCTCGTTATATGTATATACATATGTGACGGGTCTACGTGACGAGACAGAATGTTAAATTACAGAAAACACAAATATCGGAAGGCAAAGATCGAAAATCGAAAGATCTTAAGTTGAAAGATCAAAAAAAAAATGGTGCATGGTAAACGGTACATACTCACTTAATTTGCACGAGCAGGATACAACAGGAACAAGAGGAACATGCTTTTCCTCCCGTATTCTGCGTGCGCACATTAATACGGGAGGAAAAGCCTGTTCCTCGTGTTCCTATTGTATCCTGCTCGCGCAAATTAAGTGAGTATGTACCGTTTACCATTCACCATTTTTTTTTGATCTTTCGACTTTAGATCTTTCGATTTTCGATCTTTGCCTTTGGATATTTGCGTTTTCTGTAATTTAACATTCTGTCTCGTCACGTAGACCCGTCACATATGTATATACATATAACGAGATGATTTGAATAAAATCATTTGTATCGAATGTATAACTTGATTATGCAGTTGATATATTTATGCAAGTTGAAATTAAAGATCACAAATCCAGGTCTGACCAGCAGCATTACAGATATACTCAGAAAAATTCTTTTCAATCGAGGTCAGCTCAAGGGATCGAACCCGGCGCCTCTCAGTGTTAAGCAGAAGCTTAACGACCGAGCCACGCTGCTGGCTCATATAAAAGCTTCTGCATGAACTTTTATATGTAGGCCTTCTTCATATATTAAATAAATTTTGATTAACTCTCTTCCATTTGGGCCTTACAGGGATGTTTTGTATTTGTAGTTGTTTCTTACATATTTATTGAAACTGGCTGTAGGTGCAAGGCATTCCTCATGCTATATTTTTTTATTTGATATTTTTACTCTATCTGTTATTATTGAATGCTATTTTTTATGTTTATGTATGGATGTATTTATGTTTATGTTCAAATGTATTTTTTTTATGTATAATTGATGAGTATATTATTTTCGTTATGTATTAATTGTTATTTTGTTTTATATTTGTTGACCATTGTGGCGCTTTAGGAATTCCTGTTATGCCACAATGGTCTGTTTAGAATAAAAATAAATAAATATAGATCTATGTAAAATAAAATATTTGCACAATTTGCAACCCGACGTAAATTTAACCAACGATATCTTTATTGTACGAACACTCGGCTGGATGAAACGGTCGTTCATCGAAGGGGTGATCGCGGGGGTGATTGCACCACCCATTCCCTGTATAGTGTATGGTGTACATTGTATAGGTGTTAGGATAAGAAAAAGCGGTTTGTTATTGTTTGCGCATTTTAAAGTTGGCGGTTTTGTGCGTTCGCAGCGACACCTAGCGGGCCACCGGACCTGGAGTATAAATAGCGAGTGCGCCTTGGTTTGCGCCTCTTTTCCCAGTGGTCAGCGGTGGGACACGCTGTGACGTACCTCTCGCTGCTCAACCCCAGCTGCTCCTCGGCCTTCGCCCCTCGCCCTGCGCCCCCAACGACACCGACACCGACACCAACACACCAACCCACACCCACACCGAAGATGCCGGAGCACCTCGTCAACGGCTTCGGCCGCTCCAACGGATACAACTACGAGACCCAGAACGACTCCACCTTCCTCTTCACCTCGGAGTCGGTCGGCGAAGGACACCCTGGTAATTATCACCACCCCTATCATCCAAACCCCACCCCCACCCTTACCCCTACTCCCACTCCCACTCCTCACTCTTCACTCGCCACCTGCCCACGTGCTCTCCCCTCTCCCCCCGCTGGCGCTGAACCGCTCTTCGGCCCTTCCTCTCCCCACTCCGAGCACGTGGTGTGGAAGCGCGCCATAATATCACCTAACCTCAAAGTGCACGTTTCATGCATCTTCGCCTCATGTCTCATCGTTATGCTTTCAGAATGTGTCAAGTCTCCTGATCCCATGTATCGTTTTACCCTCTGGATGTGTTTATTTTTTTCGTTTAGATTTGCATCCCGACTAGGACTGACAGGCGTCCCGGTATTCCGGGTTCAAGCTTCACGTCCCGGCGTACCGAAGGGACCTCTCGGCACGGCCAAATATCCCAGTTTTCGATAGCTGCTTGCTTATTGACCTTTCATTGTTCAGAAATACTGAAATACACGAATCTCAATCTTACCGTAAATCCACATCCATGGTTAAAAAAGGAAGAAATGAAATTTTCAATCTTTGACAATATGTTTGATTTTTAAATGCTTTTTATTATTTCGAAATTATGTTCACAATACATCTTATATCTATTTTAATAGCTACTGATCTACTGATCATTTTCTATTTTACAATTTAATTTAATTTGGTTAGTAATTACAGTATTATATTATTCTAATGTTAATCTAAAGCATAATAGGAAAAAGAGCTCAAAAACCTATTTACAATCCTTATAAATGTTCATAATACATCTAATACATAGTAATAATTAAAGACTCTCTTAAGTCGATGATCTAAAGCAGATTGTGTTTAGGTAATCTGTGTGTTATACTTGAAGGGTATAGACATTTTGTTGTAATCACCGAGACTGTTCACAAGTGTGTTAGTATGGTTATTAGTGATTCTGTCATAGAATCTACTGGTTAGTTTGTTAGTAATGTCTGTAACAAACGGAATTTTATATATGGTATGCAGTTTTTTCAGGTTAGTATATATGGGTGTATTATAAATTATTTTTAGGGATTTTGACAATATATAATTAATTTTGTCTAATATTAAAGTAACTAAATATACGGGGGAAAATGAAAGGAAATGCTAGTTTATAAAAGGAAGGATCTTTTATATACGCTTTTTACAGTTTTTTTTTATCATTGTAATATCTAGAGGTAGGATAGTCACAGTGCTATCAATTGTTCCATTGTTGTAAATCCTTTGTAAAAAAGGTTCCGCAAACCTTTAACAATGCATTTACAACCTTTGAACAATACACGGCCCCCTCAGGCTCCAGTGACTAGTAATATCTAGAGGTCGGAATCTGAAGGGGCCGGAAACGTGTAGCCTATTGTTCAATTGTTGTAAATCCTTTGTAAAAAAGGTTCGGGAAACCTTTAACAATGCATTTACAATCTTTGAACAATAAACAGCCCCCTCAGATTCCGGGCTCTAGTAATATCTATGTCTATGTACCTTCTTTAATTTTTGTATTATTTTATATTTATTTCAAAGACAAAAGCATTCAAATTTTTGGGCGCTTGAAATGTAAAAAAGATTCATACAAGCAAATGAACAAATACGATTTCGGTTGATACATGGTGGGGTTCAATTAAAGTGTCCCAGTTTGAATATCATTAAATTTTATGCACCTTTCGAGAACCGTCACTCACATACATGGGTAGAGATTAGGGCTGCCAGATTTATTAATATCCCAACCGGGACACTTTAATTGTTTCTTGTTCTCCGGGACATTCTTGTAAAATCTGTGCCTGGAGGGGGGTGGGGATACCATTAAAATGTCCTGGTTTGGATATCAATAAATCTGGCAGCCCCAATCTCAACCCATGTATGTGAGTGACGGTTCTCGAAAGGTGCATTAAATTTATTGATATTCAAACTGGGACACTTTAATTGAACCCCACCATGTATCAACCGAAATCGTATTTGTTTATTTGCTTGTATGAATCTTTTTATTTACATTTCAGGCGCCCAAAAGATTTGGGTGGTTTGGCCTTTTAGTCTATTTAAATAAATATAAAATAATACAAAAATTAAAAATGGTATGTACATAGACACAGATATTACCTATACAAGAATGATAAAAAAAAACCTTAAATTAACAAATTGCATTTAAGATCCTTCTTTTTTATCAACTAGCATTTCCTTTGTTTATTGAGTTATTATTTTAAAATTAAATATATATTGCCAAAGAAGATTGAGAAAACCTTGATATTTGCAAGACCAGAGGAAATCAGTATCGATTGCTCGATGATTCGATCATCAACTGTACATATTGACATCGACTTAAATTATATAAAAATATTTCTATTTTCCAGCATTACTGATTTTTTTTCGCATACCACCAGTCAGAAACTGCTGGTCTAATGTATTCAAATTTAATCATCTCATCTTCTCAATGCTCTGTCCGCATCCGGATGTCACCTCATTGGATAACCATCTCATCGATTATTTGAAGATATCCGCATCGGTCTTCAACAGCTCGGAACAGATTTTCGGCGCTCATATCAGTCCACATGCGCATGTTTCGAAGCCAAAACAACTTTTTCCTGCCAATCTGTTTATTAATGACATCTCTACGGCATACTAATAAGCAAATTTCTGATATCCTTGAAATTTTACAAAAATTTACTAATACAAAATTAAACATTCAACATACATAGTTTATGGTTATTAAATTTAAATTTTTTTTTTTTGCACAATATTTTAATAGTAATACACAAATTGACTATTTAGATTTAAAAAAAAAACTCAAGGCCCCGATAATTATAGTTTTGCAGAAAAATTACATATCATTTTATTTTGTATCCATTTCATGGTATTCAAATTATGCAAGTACATACATACATATACGATTAATAAATTCCAAATCTTTGTATCAAATTGAAAGACCGCTTTTATAAAAACTATTAACAGCGCTGGAAATTAGTAACCCTATCATATTTCGAAATATATCTTGGACTCTGTACGTCTGACTCCTCATTTTTTGTGCTAAAAATAGTATCAATATCTCTTTTACCATACACGGCAGTGTTTAAAATAATTGAACCAAAGTTCAATTCCGTCACTCATCATTTGATATCGTTGCGCAATACTTATAATTTCACTTTATGTTTTCAGATAAAATGTGCGATCAGATCAGCGACGCAATCCTCGACGCTCATTTGGCTCAAGATCCAAACGCAAAAGTAGCATGCGGTAAGTTCATCTTGCACAATGGTAACGAACGGCCTTCGGGAAGGGCTCATTCAATATAACTTTTCGATATTGATCTTTCAGAAACGGTCACAAAGACCGGCATGATATTGCTCTGCGGCGAGATCACATCCAAGGCTGTCGTGGACTACCAGAAAGTGGTGCGCGAAACCGTCAAACACATCGGCTACGACGATTCGTCGAAAGGTATAATGGCTCGTTATTTACATTCGATAATCAGGCCTTAAGTGTAATCGGGGATTGAATTTGCGAAGAGGAAACGGGAGACTGATAATTTTAATGCGTGCTTAGGGTTCGACTGGAGGACTTTAAATCTGCTGGTAGCGCTAGAACAGCAGAGCCCCAATATTGCAGACGGTGTCCATACCGATAGGGAAGATAATGATATCGGTGCCGGAGATCAGGTATTGGCATGTGTATAAATACGGACATTGCGGGACTATATATATGGTTTTGTTATGATTGCGCCATTGGAATTTTCGAATTACATCACCATTGACAGCATCAGGATTGGGGTTTTTCATTCATCGTGGATATTTTCTATAATAGGTTCAAGCTTCGAATATGCATTTTTGAAAGAAATATTTAAACAACACTTTACAATTGGATGCATGTCTCATCGGGTTACTGTTTCTTTGCCGATTTTCAGGTTTTACTTTGTGCGATTTCAGATACGCCAATAATCTTCATTTAGAAGTAATAAGTCTTCAATATAATTCAAGGCTGTGGAGTCGTATCAAAAATTCGACTTCCGCTCCTACTCTAACTTATTTTAGTAAGATGGAATTTTCTTGCCAACGTATAAAATTATGGCCCCTCTCTAAAATAGACAGATTCGGCTTTCGCCCGTCAAATGGGTTGCCAGTAACAAAAAAAATTGACAAAAATAAATACTGACTCTTACAACCTAATCTTAGATGAATAGGGCCAACCCTAACTTAACCTAACCTAACCGAACCCTTCAATAAATAAATGTTGGCTGCTAAGAATTATTGGTAATAAAATAGGTATAAATAAAAAGTAAGTACATTCATTGTACATGTGTATGAATTTCATTACACAAATAAGGGCGAAAACACACTGAGTGGTATGTGGTATGTGCTTTTTTTTTTAGATACTTTTAAACATGCGAAAAAAACGCAACACCTAGCCCATATAAGTCCCAAAAATCACCCCCTGGAGTGTTTTCGGTGATATTTCATCCTTGTATTTGTCCTCGCTTTGACAGTGATCGATAACGGTGAATATCATATTTGAAGAAATGTAGGAGAAACTTGTCAGTTGCATATGGATATGCATACACATGCAACCTCCCAAACATATGCATTCTGCACGTGCAACTATACACGAATCTGGTTTGGCGAAGACCCACTGTTTACAAGCCAGGGACGTGACGTCCCATACCACTCAGTGTTTTCGCCGTAAATCAAATTAAAAAAAAAATTGAGATGGAGTATGGATAAAATTAGATGGAAAATATGTGCAATTCAACGATTTCATCCATAATGTAATTTTAAGTCATGATTTTTATAAAGAAATTATTAAATTTCAATTCATTAGTCGATTTACTTGAAAAAAAAAATAGTTGACGCATACTTTAATACTATTCATTAAAAAAAAAGGAGTCAAAGTCGGTTGATTTTTTACAGCTCTGACTCCACAGCCCTGATATAATGTTAAGTTTATTAAATACAATAGCTGATCATTCGTTTGTTTTTTTTTTATGAATTTTGCTATAAAGTTATTATTTGGATTACCACAGATTAGCGACAATTCATTTAAGTTTTTATCATATAATCAATTCAGATATTTTTGTATTGGAAAACTTTGCAGAATTGCAGAATTGCAAACCTTATAGTTGAAGATGTTATTTCGTATTAAAATATGCATTTTAAAATTTAAATTGGGTTTTTCAACTGTGCGAAATATCAGCGGGACATTACATGTGAATTATGCTTTGTAACTTACAAGTGTTACGTTGAAATTTCGCACCGAATTACATATCTGCATCTTTAGGTATGAATTCCAGCACGAGTTGCATTTGAGGGCTTTAATTTATACATATATATATAATATATACATAAATATATATATATGATTAATGCATGCCGCTTATAAATAACGATGCCTGATAACAGGGTTTGATTACAAGACGTGCAACGTTCTCCTTGCCCTGGACCAACAGTCACCGAACATTGCGGCAGGGGTACACGAGAACAGAAATGAGGAGGAAGTTGGGGCAGGCGATCAGGTCTTTTGAATTTTTCCATTCACCCATTTCCATTTGCTAATATATTTCGCATCTAATAACGCTTTCTTTTTAATAATAATAATAAGTTAAATGGTGTTACATATTTTATATATGAAGTATTATTATTTAATATATAGAATGCATTGCTAATGTATTTTTTTACGGTAGGGTCTAATGTTTGGATATGCTACCAATGAAACTGAGGAATGTATGCCGTTGACTGTAGCCTTGGCTCACAAACTCAACTACCGTATTGCCGAACTTCGCAGAAGCGGCGAATTCTGGTGGGCCAGACCCGATTCTAAGACGCAGGTAATTATCGATTTTTTTGTATTGAAAGTTGAACAGTTGCAGGTATTTTTTCATTTCGAAGATCATTTTTAATACTCTTCAAGTAACTAGGCAATACAATAGTTTGTCCAACAATTTGTCACAGCTGACTCAAGTTTTATTTATTTATTTAAAAAAAAAAATCAACAGAAAACAGATGTAGAAATGCATAAAAATTAATAATAAATGTTACAAAATAACACCTGAGCCCAATTATAGATTTTTACAAATTACATAAAATGGTACGTAGAGACACAAACAAATGAAAAAGAAAAGAATAAAAACTAAAATAGGACAGTGCATAACTAAACATAAGATAAAGATTATATAATGGAAATGGAAAGGATCAATCAATCAAGACTCCTGATGGCAGTCCTGAATTGATGCAAGGAAATACTGAATAGATCAACGTCATTCAGCTCCCCGTTAAACATACGATAAACACGCTGTAGATAGGAATGGTTTAGGGAATTGGTTTTGAAAGGATTAAGTGAAAAGAGTGCAACGTGTTTAGAATACCTAACTGGGATCCTGAAACCAACCTTACTCGGTAAATCGGGACAGTCAAGGAAACCATTTAGGAGCTTAAAAAGGAATGTAGCATCAGTGAGACGTCGCCTGATAGAAAGATTGTTAAAGGATAGGCATTTTAAAATATCGGGAACAGTAGTATGGGCGTAGAAAGGAAAATGGTAGCGTAAGGATTTGCTAAATTTTAGTTAGACTTTTCAATACAATTAATATGGGATATATAAAAAGGTGACCAGATAATTGAGGCAAATTCAAGGTGAGACCTTACAAGGGAATAAAGAAGTAATTAAGAACATGAGGATCATTAAAGGGTTTCGTTGAGCGGAGTAGGAATCCAAGTGATTTATATGCTTTATTAGTAATGAAGGAAATATGTTCAAAGTAATCGAGTTTATTATTAAGTATTACACCAAGATCCTTAATAGAAGAGGATGCATTTAGAATTGAATGTTTTAAATGATGATAATAGATTTATTTCTGGTAAAATTTAAGATGGAACATTTTTCAGGATTTAGTAAAAGGTCGTTATTTAACCTTTTGAGTAGTGAGTTAATTTGAACACCAGAAACGTCTCAGGAGTGAGTTTTTTTTTCGGAATCAACTGACTTGAAAAATCCGAGCGAACACTCTTATTTTGTGGGAAGTTTTAAAGTTGATATATTTCGCTCGATTATATGATTGATTTATTGCCCAGCCGCGGTTTGGCCTTGCATCTCGAACCAAATTCTCTCGAAAATAAATCTATAATTTTACGCTAAATTATTTTTATGAGGGTCAAATGAAATAAATTTAGTCAGAGGTTTCAATGTTATTCGTTCGGAACATATTTTATAGTTTTTACACATGGAAAATATTACTTTGGAAAAAAAATTGTCATCATGTTCAGTCATAAAAATTTAACTGGCTTTCACGCCTCGTTAAATTTGGTTTCTTCATTCGAATACAAAAATATATATACACAAGAGTGAAAGAGAAACCTCAGCAACACTTGAAAAAAAACGAGATGCAAATATGTCGAACAATGAGAGAGGTAGAGTATTTTGAGTGATTGAACGTGTCATACCGTACAAGTACGGCTGTACTCTGGCGGGGCCATTTTACTTTCAAAGGGTTAAGCAATATATAGACAATCTATCCAAATTTACTTGCAGTTTATAACAATCATCTATAGTGTGAAAAGGTTTATAAATTTTTGTGTCGTCGGCATAAAGAAGTATAGAAGAGTGTTTAAAGATATATGAAATATCAATAATATAGAATAAGAAAAGGTGTAAGGGAAACGCATGAAAGATTTACAGTACAACTTATTGAGGACATTGCGAAAGTATCTTTCTGAATCATGGTTTAATTTCAGACTATTCTGTACAAATTGGGTATAAGTCGTAGCTATTTTTATCACTAGTCACAGTTAGTTTATATACAGTATCTTCCGTTTTCCTGATGCAGCGATTTTTGGGAAACCAGTATTATCGGTTTATCTCATGACTGACCTGAGCTATGTATGTAGTAATGGTATGTAGAAAGCTCACAATAGATTCGCAGTATAACTCATTGTGTGACGATTATGATAGACGGTTTTACAATAACTTGTACAGCTTTGTGGGATAACTATATTTTATGTCTCAAGTAATTTTGGCTGAAATTCTATGACAGTAATTTTACATGACATTTTGAACCTTGTGATTGTATAAAATGTTCTAATTATCATGGATTTTTGCTTCATTTTCAGGTCACCTGTGAGTATCTATTCCACGATGGTGAAACTGTACCACAGCGTGTTCACACCGTTGTCGTTTCGATGCAACATTCAGAAAAGGTATGCTAGTTTGTATTTAAGGATAATGCAAATAAAATATCTGTAATGTGATTTCTTTAATGTGTTTTATAAAACGATTGCAGATTACTCTAGAAAAATTACGAGAGGAGGTGATGGAAAAAGTAGTAAAAGATGTGATACCAGCTCAATATTTCGACGAAAACACTATTGTTCACATCAATCCTTGTGGATTGTTCATAATCGGAGGACCTCAGGTTAGGAATCGGATAACATTTTTTAAATTTAATCAGTGTTTATTTGTTTTGTTTTTAACTTTCTATTGAATTTTCAGTCTGACGCTGGATTAACGGGACGCAAAATTATAGTAGACACTTACGGAGGATGGGGTGCGCACGGCGGCGGCGCTTTCAGCGGTAAAGACTTCACCAAAGTTGACCGTTCTGCTGCTTACGCCGCTCGCTGGGTCGCCAAATCCCTCGTGAGAGGAGGCATCTGCAAACGCTGTATGGTCCAGGTAAATATACCAACAGTGTTGCCGGTTTGTTTAATTACTAAGCTCGCATATATTGATCCATTGATTTTCCTTTGCAGGTTTCTTATGCCATCGGTGTGGCTGAACCACTATCTATTGCAGTGTTCGACTATGGCACATCAAAGAAGACTCAACAAGAACTTTTGCGTATTGTCAATAGAAACTTTGATCTTAGACCAGGAAAAATTGTTAAGTATGTACTGCGCTCTTTACTATTATAATCTCTGTAGTAATGCCGCATTGTATAGTCTCAAACTAGGGGTTTCAAAAACCGCCCGAAAGAAAAAGCCGGTGGACCGGCATTTACCGGTTTCAGAAAATTAAGATTTTAAGTTTTAAATTTTTATATCGAAAAAAAAAATCTGAATAGGTACATATACATATTATGCAAAAAAACATTATGAACATTGTTATAAACATTATGAACTTTCATAAGATCATTAAATAATAAAATTTGTATTATATATCTCAGCCGTAAAATGGCAGATCCTAAATACGCACAAATAATTAATTGATATAAATTAGCTACTATCAAGAATATATTAAAAAAGTAATGCCTTGTAGAAAAACTGTAATCGTGAATAAGAACACTGCTGAGATGAATTCGTGTTCGAAAACGTAATGAACTAGGAAATATTTCCATCTTTCAAAGTTATTTTTATACATCTGTTTTAGTTTAAAACAGCAAAAGCTTGTTGAACCATTGGAATTTTCAGAAACGAATTCATAACAACTTACGATAACGTTTTCTATACTTTTATTATACTTAAACGCACAAAAACTACAAATTATAGAAAACCCAATTTTCCGAAATTCTGAAAGGCCTTTATTAAAGGTTATTGAAACTACTTTCAATAATATTTTATTGGTTTTTGACCTGGTCTTCGTCCATAACTAAATTTCAAAGCCACCGCTAAGTGCTGTACCTTTTTTTGTTGTTCAAAGAAATATACGCTTATTCCCTAAGAAAGTTTGGATATATACTGTTTTTTTTTTTGAGCTTTCATAGAAATTTGAAATTCATAATTGTTAGTTTTGAGGTAAAAAAACATTAATCAAAGAAAACCTTAGAAATCCGGTTGATCGAGACAAAAAAATTCGGTTTTCCGTTTTATGAAAAATGGTCAAAAAGTCGGTTTTTCGGTTTCGGTTTAAACCGGCTTGGAAGCCTTTATTTTTCTACATTAGTTAAACAAAAGTTAATGCTTCTATCGTGCGTTAACATTGAAATGCAAGTGGGATGTCTTCTCAATGCCGCTAATTATTTATGCCAGATATTACAAATTGCAATGAATACTGTAGTAATGTAAAAAAAATTGATGAATTGTATTGCTTTGTTGCAGAGAATTGAATTTGAGAGCTCCGATTTACCAAAAGACTAGTACATATGGCCACTTTGGACGATCCTGCTTCTCGTGGGAGATCCCAAAAACCCTACTGCTTGATTGACTTCGAACATGAACGTGTTGTATTCAATTTTTTGTTGTATATATTTATTGTCTGTCTACCCGTGTCCTCAATAGATATAGATTAATGGGGCGTGCACTTTGCGCGCCCCCGCATAAGATCGCGTTTGACCGCGGTCCATGTTGTTTAGGTATTAACGGAGCCTCTCTCACTCGTACCGCCTATCACCTATTGGAATGTTATATCTCATTCATCACAAAAAAGAGGGCTGCAAGCATTTTAAGGATTAGTTAGTCGTTAAGGAAAGTCATACTATATGCATAATAAGGAATGGTGTCCATCGGGTGTTAATCATCGCAGGTTTGATTATTGCGACGCTTCACCGAAAGTAGGCCACAGTCGGTTTCCAGAGCACGCGTTTGTTCGGAAGCCGTCTGCAAACGTATGCACTAGCAAAAGTATTAAACATCGTTGCCTTGTCGTTCTTTTAATGTAATATGAAGTTATTGTTGTTATTTAGATATGTATGTATTTTTTTTTTTACTTAATTTTATTATATGCTATGTAATTATTAGTGACGTGAGCTACGGGGCTTATATGAATTTTTTTTACTGTAATCTTTTTCTACGCACAAGGCACCCGAATACTTTTGTTGTGCACGCTTTGTGTTGTGTTTACGAAAAGGAATTGTGGAAAAGAGCCATTGCGAAAACACACCGGCCCTTTCGGTGAAGTGTGATTATTATGTGATTTGCATTTTTTATGCGCGGAGTACTTTGCCGATACTGTTTTATTTTTAACACATTTTGTTACTATACGGAGTGCATGCAATCGATGTATTCGTAGGTTTTAAGTCAATAAGCTACATATGTATGTAATCTCATTAGACAAATGTCGTGGTGTGCCATTGATTGGAACCACGCTAATTAAAAAAATAAATCCCATTTGGTATTCTAATTTTTACTATGTATGTATAAAGAATACGCAAATCTCATTGTAGATTGTTTTCAGTCATTATGTATTAAGAGCAAAAGTAATTTTGTGTCCCTCGCAGCAAAATATTTGTAATGAGTTGCCACTTTTAGTGGATGTGAATTTAACATTCGAATAAAGTTTGCTGAAAATTTAAGGCATTTTTTTATTTAATTCATTTGATATTTACCATATATATGTACAAAAGTCGTTTGTTTTTTTTTCAACATGCATCTAATGGTTCGGTGATTATTGGTCACAGCGCTCGCTCAAAAGTCACTAAAATCTCTATAACGGAACATCTGCCGGCTGAAAAGTCCATCATACTGTTGCGTAGGGTTGGGTGGAGGATCCAAGTAAAAGGCCAAAGTCGTGTCACAGCATTTATTGGTGATTCAGGAGATACACGCACCGCCAGTGCTCCGTCCAGAATGTGTTGATATGGTCTAAGTACCTCCTTATAATGGACAGTTCGCTCAGGGCATCTTCGACGTCCGGTTACTTCCCCATTGTTTAGTCACGTACTCAGATATGCATTCCACGCTTTGGCGTTGTCAGTTCTAAGAACTCCACGGGAATGCGACCGAGTGCCGCTCATTGGGGGGTCTCTCATTGTTAACCGACTTGCACTTAAACCTGGAGATAATCCTCGAAACCAATTATAACGGCGGCTCCTTTAAGCATACGCTACATTGCTTCCCTCTTAGGTCGAATCGTCCCGATTGACCGACAAATTCCAACTGGTAAATCTACAGGGGAAGTTACGTTTACCTCAGATATCAGTCACATTTACATTAGTGAATACATTAACGTGCCGTTACAATGGAAACAATTACATTACAATTCTGTTACATGAACATCACCTTCCAAACGGAAACAATTACATTTAAATTCTGTTGCATTAACATCACCTTCACAATGGAAACAATTACATTAAACTTTCTTTACACTTCAATTTACTTCACCTTTACAATGGAAACAGTTACAGTTACATTTCTCATCGCCTAAAATTATTCATCCGATGTTCTACATTTGGGAATCATTATTTGGTTGCTCTTCGGTCCAAAATTTCTCACGTGGTTGGTTCATGTTGCTCGTATCACCAAAGTCCAAATTTGCTATGGAAGTCCTGTCTTCCTATGTCATGTGGCCCATCATCCTGCTGCAAACCAACGTCCAATCCAGAATGTGCACCTATGCCATGTCCCTGAAGAATCGCCCCCATCCTCACAAAAGTGACTTGGTCCATGTACTCGTGTTTCCAACTAGATTTTATTTTATTTCATTCATACATATTTTATTTTTACATATGTAGATATATACCAGGAAGGCTTGACAGGAAGACCCCAATGCGCCTTCCTGGACAATTAATTACAAATTCAGAAGCTGAAGAACACAAAACAATAATTAATCAATTACAGAATTAATCCATTGACACATCTATGGATTTAGATTTTGTACATAATATTTACAAATTATACAAACAATAAATACAGAAGATTTGTGACAACAGGAAAAATGATTTTCTGCCAATTTTGAGGAACCGTTTCAACAATGATCAGATAAAATTGGCAAACTGATAAGAAACGATCGATTTGGAGTCACAAATACCTTCAAATCTAATCAGCAGTATGGCGGATCGAACCCACTGATCACTTGGTGCTAAACATACACGCTGCCATTAAGCCAAACTGCTGGCTATATCTTCATGAAATGTATAAAATAATAATAATACATACGTAATCTTCATAAAACGGTTTGTAATCACGCTTACAACAATATCTTTGAACAAAGATGGATTCGTTTTGTGAGGTAATTTTTTTGGGAAGGCAAAAGGGAAGCCACGGATGTCTTCTTGGCGTCTAACTCCAGTTTGGGGGAATGTTCACTCTCCGATGCGTTAAAAAAGTGGGATTTTCAGAAATGAACATAAATAACTATAATAAATTAGAAATAACCGCAAGTCATACTTGTTTTTTGGATGAAAATCCAAAGTACATACATAAAAATGTATATTATGTAATATAGAAATTCATTGCGTTAAAGAAATATTGTGATTTGCACCATATTACTTTGAGTAGGAAATAATAAAGAAAACCAATGTTAAAGGTCTGACCGCACTATACGGCCGTTGACTGCTGCAGCACGACACAACCTGGCAAAGTTGTTACAAAAGGCAACTCTGTCGCGTGACGCGTTATATCTAATACAATTTCATACAAACAATATTTGGCCGCACGCTGCCGTTCGTGTCGCAGACGCATAGTGCGGTCAGACCTTAAATTGAAAAATAACGTTATTTGATAAAATATGAGAAACGTTTGTTGAAATTGTTGATATTCAGTAAAAACATGGATGAATAGTTTAAAAGTTTTTATTAGTTTCATTGTCTAATGGTATGGAAAAACTTTCCAACTATCGGTTGGTGTACATGTGAATTTTATTATAAAGGTGCGGTCAGCACTTTGCGACAACCGAACGATCCGACACTTCACAACAGTACCCGACCAAATATTGTTTGTATGAAATTGTATGAGACATAACGCACTGCGCGACAGTCGCATGACGTAGAACGACACTGTGCGTCAAAGTAGACTTTCCAACCGACTTTGACGCAACATGTCGTTCGCGACGTAACGCAAGTGTCATTGAGTGGGGGTTGCCTTGCGTCAACTATTCTCCTTCTTCATATTGTGACTTTGAAATAGCATGTAGCCATAATCTTTTGGTTTTCCTCGATTGTTCTTCTTCCTCGCATATCAAAGATATTATAATAGCGTCCGTTTCATCCATATTGCTCCGAGGTATTGAATGAATGATTGACATACTTTCCTGCAGAGTGTCGCATCGCTGTCGTTGAAGTGCGGTTGACCTAATATTGTCGCATACTGTTGTGAACTGTCGGATCGTTCGTTTGACGCATAGTGCGGTCAGACCTTAAGGTTGGTGCAATAACTACCAAACGTCAACTGTCAGTTGTCAGTGTCAGAAGTTTTGAAGATAATGCAATGGCGTGTCGACTGTGTCTCTCTTTGGCACCAGAGGAGTCTTCCATTTTCATTTATGACGACCTTAATCCACTGGAGCAACAAATCTGGAAGACCTGTCAGCTACTTGTAAGTTGATTATGAATATTTCTGAAGCTTAAAGTACCTTGGCGAAATGAATTGAACTTATTTTTATCATTTATAGGTATGCAAATACGATGACCTTCCAAGCACAATATGCACATTGTGCGAATGTAATTTGAAATTGTTGAGTAACTTCAAATTGACATGCGTTAAAAGCGACGGAATACGACGGCTTCAGCTATCCGGGGGTCCAAATATAAAAACGGAAGAAGTCATCTTAGACGATTTGATCTGGGAGGATGAATCACAACCTGAAGTAGATTTGACGTCGCAAACCTCTCGGCAAACACCAAATTCAAATTCAGTCACTGAAAAATCACATGCAACGAGACATCCGCTCGTTCACACCGAATTGAAAACATTCAATTGTGACGTCTGCTCAAAATCGTTCGCACGAAGATGCAGTTTGAACAGCCACATGAACACTCACACTGGCATAAAACCATTCAAGTGTGACTTCTGCTTAAAATCGTACCGTCGAAAACATCACCTAGTATTTCATATGAACGTTCACGGTGAACTGAAACCATTCAAGTGTGACGTCTGTTTGAAATCGTTTGGCCGGAGCACTGAATTAGCCACTCACATGAGCACTCACACCGGTTTGAAACCATTCAAATGTGACATCTGTTCAAAATCATTCGTTCAAAGATGCGGCCTAAAGCGCCATTCAGCTATTCACACTAGACCAAAACCATTCAAGTGTGACGTCTGTCTGAAAACATTTCAACGAAAGCTTAGTCTGGAAAGTCACATGACAACACACACTGAGCTAAAACCATTAAAATGTGACGTCTGCTTAAAACATTTCTCTCGAAAAACTGAATTAATCACTCACATGAACGCTCACAACGGTCTAAAACCATTCGTGTGCCATATTTGCTCTAAAGCTTTTCAAGGAAAAAGTCATCTCAAAGTCCATGTGGCCTCCCACGCCGGCCTTAAACCATTCACATGTGATTTCTGCTTGAAAAGATTTTTTCGAAAGTCCGATTTAGCCATTCATATGAATACTCACACTGGGTTAAAACCATTCAAATGTGAGATTTGCTCGAGAGTGTTTCGGCGAAATGGTGATTTAGCAGTCCATATGAGCGTTCACACTGAGCTTAAGCCATTCAAATGTAACGTTTGTTTAAAATCATTTAAACAAAAGTGTGGATTGAGGCGTCACATGACCATTCACACTGGTTTAAAACCATTCAAATGTGATATTTGCTCGAAATCGTTTTGGGCAAAAACTGATCTAACGTTCCATATGAGCATTCACACCGGCCTTAGGCCATTCAAATGTGACGTTTGTTCGAAAACATTTGTTAAAAGATGTGCATTGAATCGTCACTTGACCATTCACACCGGTATAAAACCGTTCAAATGTGAGATTTGCTCGAAATCGTTTTGGGGAAAAGCCGATTTAGTGGTTCATATGAACATTCACACTGGGCTTAAGACATTCAAATGTAACGTTTGTTTGAAATCATTCGCTCAAAGAAGTGGATTGAAGGGTCACATGACCATTCACACTGGTTTAAAACCATTCAAATGTGAGACTTGCTTCAAATCGTTTCGGCGAAAAAGTGATTTAGCCGTCCATATGACGGTTCATCTTAGCTTGAAATCATTCGAGTGTGACATTTGTTCCAAATTGTTTGTTCGAAAATACCTACTAGTGAAACATATGACGTCTCACACTTCGTTAAAACCATTCGACTGCGACATCTGCTTGAAATCATTCAAACACAAACGATCTATGGTATTGCATCGGATAATTCACACCGGGTTAAAACTATTTGAATGTGACAACTGCTCAAAATCATTTAGATTAAAATCAGGTTTGAGTAGCCACATGATTACTCACGCAGAGTTAAAACCATCAGAGTTCCGACGAAAAACTGAATTCGCTATCCATATGAATAGTCGCACACGGGTAAAACCATTTAAATGTGACGTCTGCTTCAAATCATATGCAAAAAGATCATATCTAGTTACTCATCAGCATATTCACACTGGGTTAAAACCATTCGAATGTAACGTCTGCTTAAAATCATTTGCAGAGAAATCCTTGTTGAAGAGACATGTGATCATTCATTCTGGATTAAAACCATTCCAGTGTGATATCTGTCTAAAATCATTTGTTCGAAAATGTCATCTCGTGGTTCACATGACTACCCATAATAGATTAAACTTTTCAAATATGAAATCTGCTTAAAGTTCTTTATACAGAAATCTGAATTATTACCCACCATACGGCTGATCCCAATATATTTCATAAATCCATTTGAAGAATTTTATAAATCCATTTAATATTAAACATTTCGACAGATTATATTTATTTATTTATTATTAAATAGCAAATTGATAATGAATTATTTAGAATTAAAAATTTCAAACTTAAACTAACAACTATAATATAACATAGTTAACAGAATTAGCAAACATAGCATTCTATCAAACTTTCATATGACAGGCTGAAAACCAGACTGGTACAAGTGACATTTAAAAAAAAAAAGCTGGTTTAAGTGCTAAAATAATAGCATTTCATATATGCTATTATTTTAGTACTTAAACCAGATTTTTTTTAAAAATGTCACTTGTACCAGTCTGGTTTTCAGCCTGTCATATATAATTACGTCATCTTCCACAGAGGTATCCATTAACACCCCTCAAGAAAGCACCAATGTTACTAGCACCTCTATGGCTCTCAGGAAGGGCATTATATATGTATTTGAACACGTCTGTGGAAAACACCTCCTGCAGTTTTAGCTTTCTTAACTCTACCTATAATTATGTATATCTCTATTCCTGACTATATGATTATTAAAATATTTGGTTAATAGATTCTTATCTAGCTTATATACAAATTTTAAAGTGCTTTATTTAAGACTATTTCTTATATCCAACCATTTCAATTCATCTATGTAACATACTTCTTACATTCTTACGTTTCCTCACATTCAAAATTGCACGCATTGCTCTATTCTGCACTTTCTGCAGTTTATCAATACACAATCCACTAATATAATGATAATATAAGTTATGGTAGTTGATTTGTGACAATAGAAGCTATTTATTATGAAAGAATATGCTTTAAAATTTTGTTTATACATATGTGTTATGTAAAGTCTTTTTCTAGTCTTCGTATTTAACTTTGAAATATTTAAATTCAAAATATTTTATTTGGATAGTTCTAAAAACATTAAAATCTAATTATGTTACATATTATAATAATTTAATTAATATATTTTATACTACACTATGTCCCACTGAATTATTTGTATTTAAATTATGTGTACATACATACATATATTAATAATTTTGATAAATTTAACGTTTTTTGTTTTATTTTATACTAGTAGTGTTACCCGGCTTCGCTATAATATTCGCACAAAAAAACCTATCTTAGAATCAATAATAGCAACATCTATTTATTTAAGGGTCAGGTTAGGTTAGATTAAGTTAGGGTTGGCCCTATTCATTTAAGATTAGGTCGTTAGGGTCGGTATTATTCAGTCTCACTGTCACTCGCGAGAACTGAGACAGCGAGACCGCATATTAAAATAAAAACGTGAAGGTAGATCGCATACTAAAGTAGATATTAGTTGTTTGTGTATATAGATGTTTTGTTTTTGTTATGTCTAATTTCTTTAGTTATTATTTTGTTTCTCTTCTTTTCTGTTATATTTTTGTCCATTGTGGCGCATTAGGAATTCCTGTAATGCTACAATGGTCCAAACTTTAAATAAATATGTAAAGGTAGACTGCATACTAAAGTGGCACCGATTAAACACTATTTCAAATAAATTAATGCCATTCAATACTAAATACAAGTTATGTATTTATGGGGGTTGGGCGACTGAGACGACTGGCTTGTTAATGCATGAGTGTTTATCCTTGCAGCCGAGGAAGAAGTGCTATAGCAACTTTTGAATGCGGCCGAGTTGGTCCCATTTTTTTTTTTTTTAGGATAATTTTTAACAAAGCAACATACATATGTATATAGAGACATATATGGATAAATTTTTAATAAACTTACATTTTCTGAGTATTTTTACTTTATCTATGTACGTTGAAACAATAGATGAAGTTTTGTGATCATGCGAAAATTCGAACTCGAGATTTTGACTGATTCGAACTCAGAATCGATCACTGATCACGTTTTCATGATCTAGAAAAAAATGTGTGTGTGTGTGTATTTTGGGCATATTTTAAACACCGTTAGTCGTTTGGGTTTTGGTCAGAATTCGTAAACCGGAAGTAGTATTTTTTTTAAAAACAATATTTCATTATTTTTTCATTATTTTATTTTGACCTGTAAAATTATTTTTATTTTCTTGATATTTAATAAGTATAATACTGGTAGTGATTTTTGGTAATAAAAAAAATTTGAACAAAATCTGACAACCGGAAGTAGAACTTTTGTTTTGTGCAAGTTTCCATACATTTGCGCTCAATTTGTATCACTATCATAGTCATCAGTTCAATATAGAATTTTGTTTTGTAACCTTATATTCCTCAAATATATAGATAAAATCATGGGTTGGTCACACCCGAATTTTTTTATGTAAATCGTCGAATTCCGAGATGCTTAGAAACTCGAAATTTGCGACACATTTATGGACAAACTTGCAGCATTTTTCAGCGAAATTCGAGATTCTGAAAACTCAAAAATTACGAGAAATGGGTAAAGGTTGCCAATTTGTTGGAACCGTTTCAATGAAAATCAAATAAATTAACAAACTCTGATATGAATCGATCGGAGTCACAAACCAAGGTCTGGCCAGAAGCAACCAGTGGGACTCGAACCCTGGATCATTATATTTGAAAGCATATATGCTAACCACTAGTCTTCGCTGCTGGTTTAAACTATTTAATCTAACGGGTGGAAAGAAGTGAAACAGCTGCAAACCGACATGTCGTAGAGTCGCATGGAGAACGAAATGGACAGGATGGAGAACGAAGCTCGACCATGTCGTAGAGCCGCTACAGAAGAATTATTATATTATTATATGTGATGGATTTTTATTTTTAAAAATTTAAACAACTTCAACGTTAATTATTGTATTAACCTGACTAATCATTGTGTGTGTATCAATTTTGCAATTGTAAATGATAACCTGCCCTTGTAATCGGGTGACCGTCACCGCACCGACAGTCAAAAAATCGAAAATGTTCGTTTACCATGCATATACATATATGAAAAACGGTTAGTATATATATCAGTGGCGTGTGGTAAAACTCTCTCTCCCCCCGTCCTACATCCTTACTTAATTTGCACGAGTAGGATACAAGAGGAACATACTTTTCCTCCCGTATCCTGCGCGCGCACATTAAACAAGGCTGTATGAAAAAAAGAGATAATTTCACCGCATGCCACTGATATATATTATATATACATAGTACCGTTTAAAATGCACCCTTTTTTTTTTGATCTTTTGACTTGAGATCTTCCGATTTTCGATCTTTGCCTTCCGATATTCGTTTTTTCGACTTTCGGTGCCGTGAGGTAGACCTCTTGTAATCATTTACAAAACGGTAATCGGATTATTTCACACATTTCCATTACGCATACACATGACAATCATTACCATGAAAATCGCGAATACGGTGTTCGGACGCCAGGCATTCTCAATCGAGATGCCACCTGACGTGTGTTTTGTAGAGTTGCTCGGCGGTAAAGCGTGGCGTGGTTTTTCCCCACGGTGTCTTCCTTCGTCGTCTGTAGTCTAGTCTCTGCTGATGGCTCTCTCTTTGTCCCCCTCTCTCGTATAGTGCGCGTATGTGTGAGTGTGATGTGGGGAGAAGGAAAATGGCGGGAGATTATATACAATGACAACAGGTCATAAATCTGTTTATATATACAACTGTATTTCCGTTAAGTATACACAAGGGGTGACAGAAAAGGGGGGGGGGGGAGAGTTTGTGTACCAACAAACTTGTGGCGTGATGGTTTGAGGCTATGTACCAAACACGCGTGGCTGAGTTGTCTGCCTTCGGGACGAAGACATACCAGGCTTCCTAACTTCACCCCGGACGAATACTGGAGCTGGTCTCCAAGTATCATCAAACATCACCAGTCTCGAACTGGTGATTCGGGAGCGAGGAAGCGAGCCGCGAGTGTTTTCGCGGCGATGGTCAAAGGTCTGTTCATACTTAACAGCACTGCACGACTCCGTTTAAAATATGTCATTTTATTACATTTCTATTCATATCTACCTACACGTCGCGGTCACGTCACGCTTACACCACTTTGGCCGAGTGCAAGGCAAAATCGGCTTACTTATACATTACAGGCCATGACGATACGGCGCAATATTGCTTACGTCGTATTGTCGAGTACTCACAATATGAATGCATACACGTGCATTCGTAGCTACGCGTCAGAATACAAGTCAGCAAAAATGTTTCGGCGTTTATCGAACGAAAAATTATGTATAATCGCGTTTTTGTTGGAAGAAGAAGCTCAAGAAGGCAATAAAAAAGCACGGAGGCGTTTTGATGTGCATCCCATGTTAAAAAATAGAAAAACCGAAGGAGAGTTTTAGACACTGTATAAGGAGCTTGTGGATGATGGACAAATTTCTTTTAAATATTTCCGTAAAAAAAATTTTTTTTTTTTTAAATATTTGCGCCAAAACGAAGTCGAAAGATTGAACAGCTGTCAACTGTCACTATCGATAATTGGTCCATAACAGCAATGCGGCAGACTCATGGCACGTAATTCGCGTGTATATTTCCACGATGGCCAAAAAAACGGATACGATACGTTGATGGATGTTGCTGTAAGGTATGAACAGGAAATGTCGGGTACTGCTGTAAGCCTGCCGTGGCGTAAACGTGACGGTTGGTATGAATATACCCATACAAAATTTACCAAAGAATAACTTACCAAATAATGTATCAAATAATTACCAAATAACTTACCAAAAAATTTACCAAAGAATAACTTACCAAATAATAATTTACCAAATAATGGCCACACCTCGGTGTGGCCAGTACAAAAAACATAGGTTTCGTAGGTCGTAAGGCCCCGAAATCCGACCATACGGAAATTAGTCGGAACATACGGAATATCTGGCACTCGAGCTCTCGTTAGTATGATGGTTCGCGTGGGGTTACTATCGATGGATGGAATTTTCGGATGCCTGAGATTTTAGTGACGTGTGACAGATCGCCTTGTGTGGAATAATCACCGAACTTTACAAAACATTTTCTAAATATTTCAAACAACTTTAGCATTCCATATGGTCTTTAGTGTATTATCGCGACTTGCGTTTTTTTGTTTTGTTAGGTTGGTCCAGATCTCTGATCAGCTGTCAGTTGACAGTTGCTCGAATCGGCCAGCTGTGTACACACTCAAAGTCAAATGTTTAGATGATCATGCTAAGCGCTCAGAACTCAGAATAGGCATCTACACATTCGACAAACGAACCATTACTACTGGTTCGTTCGCCGAACATTGCCGCTAGTGTAGACGCATTAACAAAATAGCCTGAGATGGCGTGTCGACTTTGTCTCTCCTTTGCTCCAGAGGAGTCGTCTGTCTGCATCTACGACGACCTTCATCCACTGGAACAACAAATCTGGAACACCTGTCGACTACGCGTGAGTTGATTGTATTACATTGACTCACTCATATCTAGAGACACGTATTTTGGGCATCTATTTTTGTCAATTTTAGCATTTTCATTTTGCATTTTAGCGTTTTAGGGCAATAAAAATGTTCAATTTTATCATCTATTTTTATGAAGAGATGAATTTTAATAAAATTTATATACATATGTATATACAATTTAAAGACAACACAACAATTAAAAAATAATAGAAAAATTCAAAAATGTTTTGGAATTAAAATTAAAATGAAGATAAATAATATGAATATAAAAATATAAAAAATACCAATCAAAATTTATTAAAACTCAACATGGAGCATATTTCTACAGATTATTTTTTGAGATTTGTGTGAAATCGGTAACAATTATATTAAAATACCTTTCAGAATCCACACTATTGACGGTACACCAAATAGCTTTTAGAGCTGCACAACCAAACTCTTCATATTTAATGTTTGTTGCCATCAATATATCCGGCGTGGATTCACTTTTTATATTCCCTATTAATTGTCTAAAAAAGTGCTGATATCCTTCCAAACATTGAGCCTCTGTTAATACATTAACCGCTTAGCTGCCCAAAGCGCCTTAAGGCGCAAACAGCCGTATCTATTATACGCTCAGCGCGTCGGCTGGGCGTCTAAGCGGTTAAACAATGACAGGTTTCTAAAAAACAAAACTGCTTCTTTAACATTAATATTAGATTTTGTACCTGCCACAGATGGATTGAATAGTTTACTCAATGTTTGGAGGAATAGATTTGTCTCATTTAGTCTTGAGTGCGAGTCTAGTCTTATTTGAGCAGCCTTTTGGATACACAGCTCCAACGGTCTTCTTTTGTTCAGTTCAGTAGTAGACAAAAGCAGTTGCTTGGTTTCGACAGGAAAAACACTGTCTATGGTAAACTGCAAGCTCTGTTTTATCCCCTCAATTTATTCACATAATAAATGGGCAAAGGGATAGGAAGACCCTTCTAAATTGTCTATTAATTTAATAAATTTTATGCAAATTTCACTTTTGTTTGTTATTTTAGCATCAATTAAGCATTAATAGCAAAATGCCCAAAATAAGTGTCTCTACTCATATCTCAATAATAGTTCGGAAGAATAAAATGACTTGAATATTTTTCTTTATAGGTGTGCAAATACGACGATCTACCAAATACAATATGCACATCGTGTGAATCTGGCTTGAAGTTGTTGAGTAACTTCAAAATGACATGCGTTCAAAGTGATGGAATACGAAAACGAAAGTTGACCGAGGACTCAAATATAATACTTAAACCGGAAGAAGTTATACTGGACGATCTGATTTGGAGCAATGAAAGAGCATCTCATACCGATTTGACCTCGCAAACCGAAGGACAACCACGCGAATGGGACGTTAGTTTGAACGGGCCAAAACCTTTCAACTGTGAAACCTGTTTCAAATCGTTTTTTCGCAAACACTCTCTAGTGAAACATATGACGTCTCACAAAGAATTAAAAAAACAATTCGAGTGCGACATATGCTCAAAATCGTTCATACAAAAGTCCAGCTTAATGAGACACTTGAACACCCACCCGGGTTTAAAACAATACAAGTGTGAGGTTTGCTCACTGTCGTTCAGACGGAAATCGGATTTGAACAGCCACCTTGTCACTCACGGTGAACCAAATCGATTTAAGTGTGAAATTTGCTTAAAATCATTCAAACGTAAGGAATATTTATTCTACCATCAGGTAGCTCACACTGGCTTGAGACCGTTCAAGTGTGACATCTGCTCTAAAACCTTTCGTCACAAAAGCGATCTGCCGGAACACATGAGCATACACACCGGGATAAGACCCTTCAAATGTTACATCTGCGTAAAATCGTTCTATCGAAATATTCAACTAGTTAACCATATGAACACCCACAACGGGGTGAAGCCTTTCAAATGTGATGTTTGTTCACAGTCTTTTCATCGAAAAAGTAACTTGGCGTCCCATATCCTTACTCACACTAAGATAAAATCATTCGAATGTGATGTCTGTTTGAAAAAATTTTCATATAGCTCCACCTTGAAGAATCATATGAACATTCACTCTGGTATGAAGCCATTCCGGTGTGAGGTCTGTTTAAAATCATTTGCTCGCAAAGGTCACTTAGTGGTTCATATGACTACTCACACGGGGTTAAAATTGTTTAAGTGTGAAATTTGCTCAAAATCATTTGCACAGAAATGCACCTTGAAGTCGCATATGAACACACATACTGGCAGAAAAATTTTATAATAATAGAAGTCGCTTTAGGCGTTATATTGTTGTCAAGTGATGATTGTCCACAGACATTCCTAAATAGTTTTAGCATCAGTCGTATTTGATGCTTGGTGCTCGACGTACATATGTCCTATAAAAACTTCGGTGCTAGTTTAGTATGCGGTCTACCTTAGCATGCGATCTACCTTTGAATAGCAGTCGATTTGAATCGTATCGTAGCAACAAAAACATATCTTATAGATTAGATTAAGTTAATATTGGCTCTATTCATTTAAGATTTGGTTAGGAGAAATGTATCATCGTTGATGTACAAGGAAGGTTTAATTTGTAATCATTGTGTATTTTTTTTCGCTATAAATGTAATTTTTGTTTTTTAAAGGGCTAACTTAACTTAACCTAACCTATTCTGACCCTTAAATAAACAGGTGTTGGCTGCTAAGATATTTTATTTTATTTTTTAAGTTTTATTTCATCAATATTTTTACAAAAAAAAAACATATCTTAGCAGCCAACACTTATTTATTTAAGGGTCAGGATAGATTAGGTTAAGTTAATGTTGGCCCTATTCATTTAAAATTTGGTTAAGAGATATGTATCGTCGTTAATGTACAAGTAAAGTTTAATTTGTAATCATTGTGTATTTTTTTTTCGCTATGAATGTAATTTTTGTTTTTTTAAGGGCCAACCTTAACTTAACCTAACCTATCCCGACCCTTAAATAAACAGGTGTTGGCTGCTAAGATATGTTTTTTCTTTTTTAAGTTTTATTTCATCAATATTTTCACAAAAAAAAAACATATCTAGTCAACACTTATTGATTTAAGGGTCAGGATAGGTTAGGTTAAGTTAATGTTGGTCCTATTCATTTAAGATTTGGTTAAGAGATATGTAATGTCGTTAACGTACAAGTAAAGTTTAATTTGTAATCATTGTGTATTTTTTTTTCGCCATAAATGTTATTTTTCTGTTTTAAAGGGTCAACCTTAACTTAACCTAACCTATCCTGACCCTTAAATAAACAGATGTTGGCTGCTAAGATATGTTTTTTCTTTTTTAAGTTTTATTTCATCAATATTTTCACAAAAAAAATATATGTCTTAGCAGCCAACACTTATTTATGTAAGGGTCAGGATAGATTAGGTTAAGTTAATGTTTGCCCTATTCATTTAAGATTTGGTTAAGAGATATGTAATGTCGTTAATGTACAAGTAAAGTTTAATTTGTAATCATTGTGTATTTTTTTTTCTCTATAAATGTTATTTTTCTTTTTTAAAGGGTCAACCTTAACTTAACCTAACCTATCCTGACCCTTAAATAAACATATGTTGGCTGCTAAGATATGTTTTTTCTTTTTTAAGTTTTATTTCATCAATATTTTCACAAAAAAAATATATGTCTTAGCAGCCAACACTTATTTATGTAAGGGTCAGGATAGATTAGGTTAAGTTAATGTTTGCCCTATTCATTTAAGATTTGGTTAAGAGATATGTAATGTCGTTAATGTACAAGTAAAGTTTAATTTATAATCATTGTGTATTTTTTTTCGCTATAAATGTAATTTTTGTTTATTAAAGGGCCAACCTTAACTTAACCTAACCTATCCTGATCCTTAAATAAGCAGGTGTTGGCTGCTAAGATATGTTTTTTCTTTTTTAAGTTTCGTTTTATTAATATTTTCACAAAAAAAAACATATCTTAGCAGCCAACACTTATTTATGTAAGGGTCAGGATAAGTTAGGTTAAGTTAAGGTTTGCCCTGGTCATTTAAGATTAGGTTTGTAGGGTCATAATTATTCAGTCTCAGTGTCACACGCGAGAACTGAGACCGCATATTAAAGTAAAAACGTGAAGGTAGATCGCATACTGAAGTAGATATGTGCAGGTAGATCGCATACTAAACTAGCACCAAAACTTCTCTGTTTGTTTATACTACTTGCAAGATGGACAAGTGTATCGTTAAAAATTGCACAATGCATTAAAAAAACGCAATAAACAACATGGCATACATTTTTACAAGTAACATATTATTCAATTAACATCGTAGTTTGACTGTTTTTAAAAGTATCATGGCGATCGCCCGCATTCTACATAAAGTTTCAGGGGTGGCACCAGAGAAATGTATAAATTATTTTTAAATAAATGTAAAAACATTTCTCTTGTGGCGCCGAATACTCAATTACATATATTAGTAACCAATTATTTAAGTTTAATTAATATAAACATCGTTAATTTTATATTATACATATTTTTATTGAAACTATACATTACACGTTAATTTAAGAGTTCCCAAGGACAGACGAACACAAAAAAAGTGGATAAAAATAATCCGCCAACTGAGAAAAGAAACGGATTGGCCACCAACGTCCAACACCACCATATACTCAAATTGTAAATAAATCTATATCAAAATAAAACTTTAATTTCTGTATTGAATATCTGATGACCCTGATTGTAGACTTCAAAAACTACCGTTAAAACATTGGTAAAGCTATTAAAAATATGTACCGGAACACACTGTTGTCTGAAATGAAAGCACTCCATCCTGATATCACTCCACACTGATATCCATTTATTAAGAATATCAAGTAAATAATGGTGCTTAACAATTTATCATGTTATGTTCAATTTCAGTTTATGTTATGTAACGCACAAGTCTCTGTTTTCAAATCTGAAATGTTCCATATTAAAATATCGGCTAAGACTCGGCAACTTTCATTTTGATAACTGCTCCAGAACTATCTGAAATAATCATGTCACAAGTTCTTATAAGTTAACTGAACCTTTATTTTGTCAGTTGTCACACTATCTCTTCATATAATTTTTAATTTAATAATGTTTTTTTAATTTAATAATAATTAATTAAATTTCAATTTTAATAATAGTTTTTCCATCAATATATAACAGGTTGTTATTATTATTATGATGTTATGATTATGGCCACAGTGACGCGTTAGAGATCTATGTAATGTTACTGTGGCTTAATTTTAAAAATAAAATATGATTGCATATTATGTATGTACATATGAGCAATACTTGTATCTTAACTAATGTTATGTACCTATGTATATGTGTATGCTCAAATGAATAAGACTTTGATACATTTAATGCTATTTTATTTCTGACTTAACAATAAAAATATATACATGATTCTTAAAATATCATGTTATATCAAATTAAAGGAATGAAAAGTCGAAAAAGTGAAACCACTTGATCTCTGAAACTAACGAAAGTTTGTATTTTATTTTTAATGCACATATGTATACATATATGTACTACCTTGAAGTTATTATTATTTTGGTAAAAATTGAAAGGCTAAATCTACACATTGTTGCATTATTGCCTTGACATAGAAAAATTATAATCATCCCAATCTCATACGTGGTTAGAGTGAGGATATACAATCAGAAATTAAATAATGTGGATTAATCTCTTTCTTAATGTGGATTGATCCCTTTGAATGCTGACCAACGCCGATCGGCGTTTTGCCAACAAGTCCATGGACCTGAAAAATCCCGATAGGCGTTGTATTTTGAGCATGTAAAAAGTAAAAAAGAATACTACCTGACAAGCCTTTCCAGGTAGCATTGAAAAAAAATGCATTGAATATGGGTCGTGTAATCCGTGTCAATGTTTATAAAGACTGGTTTACATCGGAATTTCTGAATTTATAACCAAAGCAGAATTTCCCAACGGAAATCCCTAACTGCTGACTATTTTAGATTGTGGCGTGGCATTTAGATTGTGAGCATTACATTTTAACGGGTGACCGTGAAATGCACGAATGTAAATGCACGAAAAACCAAATATCGGAAGGCAAAGATCGAAAATCGAAAGATCTTAAGTCGAAAGATCAAAAAAAAAGGGCGCATGGTAAACCTCTCCTCGCGTCGTACATACTCATTTAATTTGCGCGAGCAGGATACAACAGCAACAAGAGGAACAGGCTTTTCTTCCCGTATCCTGCGCGCACACATTAAAACTAAATTACAAGGCTGTATGACAAAAAGAGAGATAATTTCACCGCATGCCACGGATATATATTATATATACATAGTACCGTTGGTAATTGGACTATTCGTCACATTGGGGTGGTCACAAAGACAATTTTTGCCATGAAAATCGCGAATACACAATATTTGGCACTCAAGTTCTCGTTACTATGATAGTTATCGTTAGTATGATGGAATTTTCGGCTGCCAGATGTTCCGTTATAGAGATTTTAGTGACTTTGTGACGAGTAATTTGTGACCAGTAATCACCGAACCAGTACCGTTTACCATGCACCCTTTTTTTGTTGATCTTTCGACATAAGATCTTTCGATTTTCGATCCTTGCCTTCCGATATTTGTTTTTTCGACCTTTTCACTTTCGGTGCCGTGAGGTAGACCCCTTACCGCAACTTCCTCTATCTATGTAGCTTCTAGAACCATCTCGACGATAGAAACTTTGATTTCATTTTATAATCGTAAGGGCACGGGTGCTTAATTAATTTCAAGTCGATCTTCACCATCACTTGATCACCACTTGATCTCTGAAACTAACGAAAGTTTGTATTCCTATTTTTAATGCACATATGGGTCTACCTCACGGTATATGTGCATTAAAAATAGGAATGCAAACTTTCTCTATCTATGTAGCTTCTAGAACCATCTCGACGATAGAAACTTTGATTTAATTTTATAATCATAAGGGTACGGGTGCCTAATCAATTTCAAGTCGATCTTCACCACCACTTGATCACCACTTGATCTCTCAAACTAACGAAAGTTTGTATTACTATTTTTTAATGCACATATGGGTCTACCTCACGGTGCGTCATATGTGCATTAAAAATAGGAATGCAAACTTTCTCTATCTATGTAGCTTCTAGAACCATCTCGACGATAGAAACTTTGATTTAATTTTATAATCATAAGGGTACGGGTGCCTAATCAATTTCAAGTCGATCTTCACCACCACTTGATCACCACTTGATCTCTGAAACTAACGAAAGTTTGTATTCCTATTTTTAGTGCACATATGGGTCTACCTCACGGTGCATCATATGTGCATTAAAAATAGGAATGCAAACTTCCTCTATCTATGTAGCTTCGAGAACCATCTCGACGATAGAAACTTTGATTTCATTTTATAATCGTAAGGGCACGGGTGCTTAATTAATTTCAAGTCGATCTTCACCACCACTTGATCACCACTTGATCTCTCAAACTAACGAAAGTTTGTATTACTATTTTTTAATGCACATATGGGTCTACCTCACGGTGCGTCATATGTGCATTAAAAATAGGAATGCAAACTTTCTCTATCTATGTAGCTTCTAGAACCATCTCGACGATAGAAACTTTGATTTAATTTTATAATCATAAGGGTACGGGTGCCTAATCAATTTCAAGTCGATCTTCACCACCACTTGATCACCACTTGATCTCTGAAACTAACGAAAGTTTGTATTCCTATTTTTAGTGCACATATGGGTCTACCTCACGGTGCATCATATGTGCATTAAAAATAGGAATGCAAACTTCCTCTATCTATGTAGCTTCGAGAACCATCTCGACGATAGAAACTTTGATTTCATTTTATAATCGTAAGGGCACGTGTGCTTAATTAATTTCAAGTCGATCTTCACCACCACTTGATCACCAGTTGATCTCTCAAACTAACGAAAGTTTGTATTACTATTTTTTAATGCACATATGGGTCTACCTCACGGTGCGTCATATGTGCAATAAACATAGGAATACAAACTTTCGTTAGTTTGAGAGATAAAGTGGTGATCAAGTGGTGGTGAAGATCGACTTGAAATTGATTAGGCACCCGTGCCCTTAAGATTGTAAAATGAAATCAAAGTTTCTACCGTCGAGATGGTTCTAGAATCTAGATAGAGGAAGTTGCGGTGAGATAGTGAAGTATGTATAGCGTTGTTTAGTGAGCGAGCGATGGCCGCGAATCGAGAGATTATGGCCGCGAGGTCCGCGTACTCACCAGCTGTCACTTAGCGAGTGTCAGTGTCAGTGTCAGTGTCAGTGCGCGGCTATAGAAGCAGGCTGTGGAAGAGGGTTGTGGAAGTGGAAGTGGAAGCTTTGGAATGTTCTGCTGGGGCAGCTCCCTCCACGGCGAGCTCGGCCTGGGCGGCATCGAAGACGAACAGGTCTCCGTCCACCATCACGACAATCCATCGGTTTCCATCGTTTTAATTTTTCATTTATACCTCACCCTCAACTCACACTTTCAAACTCGACCATAACAACCGTAACCACATTCACAACCACAACTCATAACCATCACTAGTGATATCAAATCGTACATTTTTCTTACAAATTGCGCAACTCATCGAACCTTCTGTCTCGACGGTTTCAGATCTTCACTCCCGTCGCATCCACCTGGGTCCAAGCGAACAAAGTGAGCAACGCAGCCTGCGGTGAAAATCACACTCTCTTTCTGACTTCCGACGGGAAGATTTTCTCCTGCGGGAACAATGACTACAGTCAGTTGGGTCACAATCTGCCCAGGAAGAGGCCACGTTCGTATTTCATTCACCTTTTTATTTCAACTTGCACTCCACATAATCTTCGCAGACGTGTTTCATTTGTAAATGTAACAATACGCCACAATGTTGAAATTCTATGACAGCTAAACTTCATGCGAATCGACTTTTGCACAATGTACAATGCCAAAGTAGATTTGCAACATATTTTTAGATTCAGATTTATCATTTCTTTTTACTTTATCTGTGTACGTAGTAACAATAGATGAAGTTTTGTGATCATGCGAAAATTCCAACTCGAGATTTAGACTGATTCCGACTCAGAATCGATCACTGATCTCATTTTCATGATCTATAAAACATGTGTGTGTGTGTCTATGTATTTTAGGATTTTTTTGAACACCATTAATTCTATTGAACTGAAACTTAGTATGCGATACTGAAATTCTTATCGATACGACGTTAATTTTTTTCAAATTTTTAAGTTGACTGGAAATGGTACCTCCCTTTATAGGTGTCCTCTTTTTTTAAAGTTTTTGAATTCAATTATCTCCCAAACCGCTTACCAAATCAGACTGAATTTTTTTACATGTAATAGAAATTATTAATTTTAAACCCTAATATTTTTACCTCAACCGGAAGTAGTACTTTTACTCCAAATAATCGAGATATTTTATGTTTTTCTCAGAAACCTTTTGATTTATTGAACTGAAATTTCATATCTAGAAGTTTAAGCTTAATACTAAGTTATATATAAAATTTGGTGAGCATCCGTCGACCGGTATGTGTGATTCTCATAGCCGGTATGTGTTAACGAGTATTTTATCTTCTTATATTCCTCAAATATATAGATATAGTCGTGGCTTGGTCGCATCCGAATTTTTTTACTTTTATATTATACGAATTTGGACTAAAACAATTGGACATATATATTAGTATCTTGAAAATTTCAACATTTTAATAGAAAAGTTAATTTTTTGTGGCTGTCTGAGTGACATTATATTAAAAAAATTACTTTGTGGTATAACGCTTTGTAGTTTGATTTTATTTGATTATTGATTATTTATTTTCAAATTTAAATGTTTATTTTTAAGTAACTAATAATATAATTGTTTCCACTTGGCTGTATATAAAATAAAAATATTATGTATACCAAAAATACTTCTTCGGTTTCAGTTCATTATCTGCAAATCTACATTCAACTAACAGTGGATGCAGTTAGGGTTTTGTTATAAATATTAAATAGTCATAGAAAGCCATAGAAGTGCTCATTTGACCGAACCAATCAGAAAGTAAATTTTCACAAAAAAAAGATACATTTAAACATATACTAAACTTCTTAATCAAAATTTATACTATAGAATTCATCGAATCGTTGCAATCGTATAAGATGACACTGGTGTCGTGCGGCGCCGAGCATTCTCTCGCTGTCAACGAATGGGGTCAAGTTTTCAGCTGGGGGGCTGGAAATGTCGGCCAGTTGGGTCTCGACGTCTCCGTCTCCAGCCAGCCGACTCCAAAGATAATCCGAGACTTGGCAGTCATGCAAGCGGTTCAGATCGCCTGCGGCTCTTATCATTCCGTCGCCCTCATGAGTAGTGAGTATTCACCGCTTCATTTGATATACATTTTTCTAACTGCTCAATATTGCTTTCACCTTTCCGTAGACGGTGATATGTACTCTTGGGGCTCGAACAATCACGGCCAGCTAGGACTCGGACCGTCTGGCATATCGTACGAAGCCAGGCCTAAATTGATCAAATCGCTGGCTGGTATACCGTTCGCTTACGTAGCTTGCGGGGGACACCACACGTTTGCCGTAACTAAGTACGTTTTGAATATCAATTGTAGCATTGGATGTATTGTGATAATTCAATGATTGTTTGTTTAGATCGGGAGCGGTCTTCGGTTGGGGAAAAAACGAATTTGGTCAGCTTGGATTGAACGATGGACTCGATAGGTGTTTTCCTACACAGCTGAGAAGCTTGCGAAGTATCAATGTAAGTGCAGAGTATAGTCCATAATGATATTTTAAAACTGTTCATATATGTATGAGTGTCTTGTTGTGTTTAGATCTGTCAAGTGGATTGCGGAGAAGATTTCACAGCATTCTTAACCCTAGATGGAGGTGTGTTCACATGCGGATCTGGAAGATATGGACAGTTGGGTCACGGCGATAACAAAGATGAAATGCTTCCTAGAAAAGTATATATATACATATATATTATCTTTTAAATTATGTGAAAGGGTTGGGTTATATGTGTATGGGTGGTTCGTAATTTTCGGGACCGAAAAGTAATCAAAACGTTTCGACGAGCTCTTTCGCAGTCAGTTTGTGTCGAGACACGGTCCAGCAAACACTTGGGTTTTGTTTTTATGTTGAAGTTATTGTTTCTGTTTAAAAAAAAACGGGTACGATTTAATAGTACAATGAGAAAAAAAAATTTTTGTATCTTAAAAAAGATGTTTGTGCATTAAAAATTTGCATTATTTTCGGTGCATTTAACAATCTGGTATTGTGCATCGAATAAAATATTTTGGCGTTATAAAGTGATCATTAAAAAATATGAAACGATCGTCCGAAAAAATGGATTTTATTATTAGAATGGATACAAAAAGTGGCAACGTTGCAGTCTTCCGCTATTGACAATTGTCAACTGTCGAAAGTGTTTACTTTTGCTTCTCACTAGTGAAATTATAATCTCTCTAGTGAAATGTAATTTTAAATAAATAAAACCAACCCAAACTTAACCTAACCTAACCAAATCATAAATAAATTAAACCTATCGAAACGTTGGTTCGTATTTTGGTATTCGCTACGTTGCCGATAAAGTTCATCTGTCGTTTTAATGCACATTTCATCCACTTTTTAAGTAGCAAATATTTTTTTCAATGATCAAAGCAAACTTTCTGATGCAATCTGTATCCGTCATTTAGAAATGCACACAAATTTTTTGTGTGCATTTCTAAATGACGGATGTACAGAAACTTTTTTAATGCAAAAAGTTATTTTTAAATGCGCATTTATTTTATAAAATGGTCGTTTAAGTTGTTCCCAAGAAAAACTTCTACCTGAGAAAGGATGTCGAGACCAATAGTAGAGGAAGGGCACTCGCGTCATTTTATGCTGTTTATGTTAGACCAAGTAATGAAGGCAAACGAAGCAGTGAAAAAATTCACCGATACTTACGGGGATATTTTGAAACTAAACAAGTGTGGTATAAACAATTTCAAAATGGGAATAGGGACATCGAGGAGATCACACCAAAAGAAGAGCTCAAAAATTAGATGAAGTCAATGGTGGAATCAGATCCTCGTCAAACCATCGAGGAATTGTCGTTGAAGATTGACTGTCATGGTTTATAGTTCAGGATTTTCTTCGTCGCATAGAAAAATTGCACAGATAGGGAATTTGGGAATATTATTTTGATTATTTTTCGGTCCCCCTAATACATACATATGTATATAAAGTTAACCGCCTAGTATTGATAAACTTATTTTACTTCAACATTTGATTTCATATATGTATTATGTACGCTATTGTATTGTAGATAATGGAATTGATGGGATCGGCGATTGTGCAAGTGGCTTGTGGCCGACGTCACCTCATCGTGGCTACAGCCTCGGGTCGTTTGCAAGCTTGCGGATTAGCTGGATGTGGTCAGTTGGGTAGTCTGTCGTCTCCAGCGCCGACTTTAGTCTCCTTACCTCGCATCGTCAGCATGCCGTGGCACCAACCGATACAGGTGACCATTCATTACAAACTTCCGCATTCCAACATTCACCGATGCCAATTGCTCTCCTTTATTATTGCAGTACTCTGGTGGAATAAGTAATAATATAAAACTGTTGCGGATATTTTCCGGAGGCGATCGGTGCTTTGCCACCATTTCCGATGATTCCTGCGCGCCATTCGATAGCCGACTCATCAATCCTGACATTCAAATATTGACAATAAACGTGGAGCACTTGAAAGCTTGCCGATTGTTGAAAGACGGCGAACAAGTAGGACAGGTATTGTTTTTGTGGCGTTTTATATTTTAAGTACATCAATTTAAAACGCAAAATATGAATGTCTATCGTGATTTCAGGATCTCTTAGCTTATTTGGAGACGGTGTTTAAATCTTTGAATTGTTTGAATGCTTCGTTTCTTACGCCCAGTCTGTCTCATTATTGTTGCAACACCAAAAACAACGGTGTCGATATAAATCAAGTCATGGAAGCTTTCGGAACTATCGGCCAAATAGAAAACACCACTGTTAAAGAAGTTGTAAGTATTTGAATGCTCGTTTTAAAAATCGTAGTTTGTCCCAGGTTGGGTTAGGTTAGATTTGGGTTTTTAGGATCCAAACGCAGAGTGTCAAATCTACAGTCTTGGCAACAATGAGATTTTATTTTATTTTAACAAAAATCAATTAATCAAGCACACTCGTCTAACAGATTGCTCCAAAGCGACGAGTGTGCTAAAAATATTAAGAAGTACAATAGTAAAAAATATAAGTTAAAAAACAAATTACATATACAAATATAAAAATTAAAAAAGAAAGGATAACTGAATAAAACATGAAATCATAATAGAAACATAATTAAAAAACACTAACTCAACCATTCTAAATGGTCGCGACCTCCATAACTTAGGAATTGGTGCAGAGAATGAATAGAGACATGACAAATGTCAATGGCACCATCCAGTGAATTTAAGAAACGGAGGCCGCGAGGAATGGGAGAATAACTGAATGCCACAGCTCTAGCCAAAGGAGTGTGAAAAAGGGGACGATGGCGGGTCCAAATCACACTCTCTGGAGCATGAAGGCCCAACTCAGCCAGGATAGACGGACAGGAGATACAGCCTCTAAATATGGAAAACAAGAACTTGATGAGGGCAACACTCCTCCTGTGGTCAAGAGAAGTGTAGCCGACCATACCCATGACGAATTTTGAAGGAAATAAGTATGGGAAATCCCATATTGCTCCTTATAAAGCAGTCTGAGAAATCGTCTTTGGACAAGTTCAAGCTTCATAGATAGAGACTTAGTGTAAGGATTCCAGATTATAGAGGCGTATTCCAAGATACTCCTAACTAGAGAATTGTACAGCAATCTCAAAACAGCGGGATTATGGTAGTGTCGAGAATTACGAAAGACAAACCCAAGCATACGTGAGGCAGAGGAACACACAGAGTCGATATGAACAGAGAAATTTAGGTCACTCTGGAAAGCAACCCCAAGATCAACAGTTGAATCGATCCAGTTCAATAAAAAGTTACCAACAAGATATGGAAAGGTACGATCGGGGGTGAATCTGGATCTGGAGTAACACATAACCTTGCACTTGGAGACATTAAGAGGCAAACAGTTGGTTAACGACCAATCATGAAGAGCATTAAGATCATCTTGTAAAAGCTCACAAGATATCTCACTCATGAGCTACTTAGAGAAAAGAAAACTGACACAAGATTGGTGATGTGATCCAAACAGGGTAGATACAATACAGCTCATTTTATAAAAGGATAATATTGCTTAAGATTGTTATTCGTGTGGGTTGGATTCTTTTTACAGAGAAATGTTATAACAATATAAGAGGTTTTAGGCGGCATATTGTTGTCAAGTGAGGAGTGTCCACAGACCTTTTCAAATAATTTTAGCGTCAGTCGTATTTGATGCTTGGTGCTCGACGTACGTCCGATAAAAACTTCTCTGTTTGTTTATATTACTCGCAAGACGGGCAAGTGCATCGTTAAAAATTGCACGATGTATTCAAAAACACACAATTAACAACATGGGATACATTCTTATAAGTAAATTGATTATTTAAGTAACATATTATTCAATTAACATCGTAGTTTGACTGTTTTTAAAAGTGTCATGGCGATCGCTCGCATTCTACATAAAATTTCAGGGGTGGCACTAGAGAAATGTAAAAATTATGTTTAAATAAATGTAAAAACATTGTTCTTGTGGCGCCGAATACTCAATTACATATATTAGTAACCAAGGGGACGCGACAATTGGTGCAAGTCCAAAAGGTTCAACGACAAAATGTACCCGAAAATTAGTGCACTGACAAAATGTACCCGCGACAAAATGTTCACGCGACAAAATGTCCACGGAAATAATGTTCAAGCGACAAAATGTTCAAAAATTCTAAATTTTCCTATTTTAATGGAAAAAGTAACTTTTTATTGTATTATATTTATCGATGTATATGGTACTTTTTATCGTATAGATCGCGGATGTTATTAAATTAGTATAAATTACAGGTGTTCTCAAACGCACCAACATATTCTTATTTAAATTGAAGAATTACATTTTAAGCGAATGTCATTGTGACCCATTGAATATCATTTTAAGATGTCATTGAATTAGTTTAAATGTTAGGGGTTCTTAGCCGTATCCAATATTTTCTTATTTAAATTGAAAAAAAAAATACTTTCTAAACGTATGAACTGCACATTACATTGAATTAGTTTATATGGCAGGGCTTCTCAACCGTCTCCAAAATTTTCGATATTTCAATTGAATAATTTACTTTTTATCGTATACAAAGCGGGCGTTATTAAATTAGTGTAAATGACAGGTGTTCTCAACCGTATCCAATATTTACTTATTTAAATTGAAAAATAATAATAATTTATAATTAACTTTAAAAGTTTAGGATTTTTGAACATTTTGGACATTTTGTCGCGTGAACATTTTGTCGCGGGTACATTTTGTCAGTGCACTAATTTTTGGGTACATTTTGTCGTTGAACCTTTTGGACTTGCACCAATTGTCATGTAACCATATACTCAAATTGTAAATAAATCTATATCAAAATAAAGCTTTAATTTCTGTAGTGAATACGCGATGACCCTGATTATATTCCGTGCGTTGTAGCGTAGTTATGGAGACGTACCGCGTAATATTGACACAAGCAAAGCATTGGTAAAGGCACTTCTATTATTATAATATTTCTCAAGTTATTGCCAAGGACTGTATATGAGTACTATGTTTCTATAAATCTGATGGTAGCTGAAGACGGGTTCGTTTGGGCGAGACTAATAAAGACCTTATCTAACCTAATCCGTTTGGTGAAAGAAGTATGTAGTTGATTTGAATTAATGAGTAGGAATCCTTATATTTTAATTTTGTCTTCTAGATATTGCAATGCGTAACCGCAGGTTTAATGGAATCGCTAAATCCGAATCCACCAGATGCAGAATCGCTACGCTACTTTCTTTCGTTGCCGCTCTACCATGAAATGCTGAACCCTCGACTGTGGCTGACACTGCAGTTCCCCTTAGCTACAGCGTTCACAAGCTTAAAATCTCCACCGTTGAAGATCATAGCCGCGTGGTATCACTCGGTGCCGAAGGACGTCTTCGAACGGATCATAGACGTGTATAAATTAGTAGTCAATCAGTATATTGACGAGGGGGTCGCTAGGAACCAAAAGGTTAATATATTTAGACGTTGTTTTGTGTAATGGAACTGTCCGTAATGAGTAATTTTACTTGATACAATTTTCAGATGATAATAAATAATGTGAAAATATTACCGTTTTTACAATCGCTAGAAAAACTCTCTTGGATCAATATGACGAACGCCCAAAATAAACGCTTGTCTCCGGAAGCTTTCTATCTTCACAATCTTGGCGAACTTGTAGACATCAAAGGCGACTATTTAAGTTGGTTGTCTGATTCGCCGGTGAGTGCATATATTTTTATCATTTCAACGTTTCTATTCTGATTATATTTTAGGTTGATTTTTTTTGGTTTATTTTGTAGGGAAACAGTCAGTTTTATCTGTGCCATTATCCTTTTTTGTTTGATGCTCTGAGTAAGACGAGATTGTTGGAGTTGGATCAAGCTATGCAGATGCAACAAGCCATGAGCGAAGCAGCGACTATGGCCATCCATTCCTTATTGACTGGAGGTCTACCTCCACCTCAGTTAATCTTATTGCAAGTTTCTAGAGAGAATATTGTTTCCGATACTCTCACAGAGCTTTCCCATTACGGGCCGAGTGATTTAAAAAAACCATTGAAGGTATTGATCGTTTGACGTGTGGCAGCTAGTTTAAAATGTAATAAGGAATTGTTTAATTATATCCAATCGTTTTAGGTGAAGTTTCACAATGAAGAAGCTGAAGATGCTGGTGGGGTGAGAAAAGAATTTTTCTTGCTTTTGTTGAGAGAGATTCTCGATCCGAAGTTCGGAATGTTCCAATACTACCCCGATAGTCGCTGTGTTTGGTTTGCTGAAGAATCGTTTGAGGAGGAAAATATGTTTTATCTCATTGGTAATTGTGGATGATTTAAATTTTTATGCTATGTATGTATATTTGAATTATTGTTTGGTTTTTTTTTTAAGGTTTAATATGCGGGTTGGCGATTTATAATTTCACCATTATTAATGTGAACTTTCCGTTGGCGTTGTATAAAAAATTGCTGAACGCTCCGGTCACGTTAGAAGACTTGGAAGATATCAATCCCACGGTTGCCAAATCTTTGCAAAGTTTATTGGACTATAAAGGGAGCGATGTAGAAGATGTAAGTGTCGGATATGTTCGTATTGTGCTGTGTGTTTGAGTTGTGTATCTATTTGTTTTTGAATTTTTAGGTATTTGGACTGTATTTTGAAATTTCTAGAGATATATATGGTACTGTTAAAGTTTTTCAATTGAAAGAAAATGGAGGAAATATATCTGTTACTAACGAAAACAAAGAAGAATTTGTTAATCTATATGTAGATTTTATTTTTAATAAATCAATTGAAAAAAAGTTTGATGCCTTTTATAAAGGATTTTATAAGGTTTGTTTTGTTTTTTACATATTGTATTAAAAATCATATAAACAGTCAAATTCGGTGATTACGAGACTCAAAGTGATCGATTTAAAAATAAATACCAATTTTTTTGCACACTTTGAAAGTTTTTGCACCACATTTTCAGTTATTATAATTTAACAAGAAGTTTTGCTTCTTACTAATGTTAGTTTAAAAATACTTTAAGGAAATTTTGAGAAATGTTTTTATCCTACCCTAAATTTGTATGTATGAATAAGCGTCATTTCTAGATTTGGATTGTTCAATTAGTATCAATTGCGGTAATTGGATTATTAGTCACATTGCGATGGTTACAAAGACAATTTTTGCCATTAAAATCGCAAATACGCAATATTTGGCACTCAAGTTCTCGTTAGTACGATACTTTTCGGCTGCCAGATGTTCCATTATTTTTTATTTTTATTTTTTATGACAACGCATACCAGGAAGGCATTACAGGCAACCCCAATGCGCCTTCCTGGATAATTACAAATATTGCCGCATTTTTCATTATATACATAAGTAACTGAATTACGAGACACTGAAAAACTCGCAAATCAATGAGACATCCATAAAATCGTACACAAACTTATTTATCGCACATTAATAACACACAAATTATTGGTGACATATTGTATATGTTATATAGGAAGGATTTTTGGCCAATTTTTAACGGGAACCGTTTCAACAATGAAATCAGAGAAAATTGGCAAACTCTAATAGGAAACGATCAACCTGGAGTCACAAATCCAGGTCTAACCAGCAGCATACTCTGAAAAATTCATTTTCACTCGAGGCCCGGCCTGGGATCGAACCCGGCACCTCACGACGCTAAGCAGAAGCTTAACAACCGAGCTATGCTGCTGGCTAATTATTATAAAGAATTTTTGACCAGTGCTTTGTGACCAGTAATCACCGAACCATCAATTGCATACCCAAAATATCTGAAAAGTGGTATTGTTTATCCAATTACTGATCTTGTAATATGCCGAATTGATTGTGATTATTTCTTCGTAATAGCTGTGTTCTTATTAAACAAGTTTGACTGAGATTCATAGATATGATTTAATTATTTGTATTATTAATTAGGTTTGTAGCGGAAGAGTGTTTAAACTATTTCAACCGCACGAACTCATGACGTTTGTCGTCGGCAATGAAAAATACGATTGGGACGAATTGGAGCGAGCGGCGAGTTACCGAGGTGGATATACCGAGTCAGATCCTGTAATTCGAGCGTTCTGGGAAGTCTTCAATGAGCTGTCCCACGAAGAGAAGAAGAATTTTTTACTGTTTCTCACCGGTTGTGACCGAATTCCGATACAAGGAATGAAAGCTATAAGGGTAAATCAACGTTCGTATGATTTAATCGCTTTATTTTTGTGTGTTGTTAATCGGTTTTGTCTTATTTTAGATTACAATTCAACCGACCACTGATGATCGCTTCTTGCCCGTGGCTCACACTTGTTTTAACCTCCTAGATTTGCCGAGATATTCAACAAAGGAGAAACTCAAATATAAACTCTTACAGGCCATTCAACAAAACGAAGGGTTCTCACTAGTTTAGAAATCGTATTTTTGGAATTGAAACGCATTTTGGGATTTTTTTTTTGTTTTTATATAGAGGTTTTGGAGCAATTTAGAAATTTGTGAATCACACTATGACGCTTATGATTAATATTGTAAAATTTTATTTCTCGACATGAGTAAATAGTTCACTTAATTACATGGTTTTTGTTTGATATATACATATATGTTTTTTATTTGTGGGGTAATTTGCTCTCAAAAGCGCCTTTTTGAATTTTAAATCAGTGTTGAATATGAAAAAATTCGCATTACATTTTATTTTACTGTTCTAATACTCGCCATGATGTTTTTTTTTTTTTTTTTTGATATATTTATAAACGGATAAATTAAATTTATTTTAGCATTAGAGTGACTTAACATCATAATAAAATACATCATAATAAATATGACGTCAGACTTTGGTTAAATTATTTGTTTTTATTAATTAATAATACATATTATACATTAAAATAATCAATTTATGATGTTAATCATTCCAATTGTTATGTTGTGTGTACGTTTGAGTTTTTTTTTCTTTAGGTATATAATATTTTTCTGACATGTGATATATGTATGTAATAATTTTACTTATATAATACTTATTTTTTGCATTCGCAACTATAGATATACATATAAAATGCGAAGGTAAAATCCAAAAGACTAATGTAAAATTTAATTAAATCAAGATTTCTAGTATACGTATGTTGACGCAATAATTCATTGCTTTGTGTGAATGCTGATTTTTCTTGCACAAAACTTTCATACATTGTATTGTGAGACTAAATTGTTTGATATGCATTTTTAAATGTGCATATTTATAGGTAACGGTTCCTTGTATGTCGTATTAGCAACGACAGCGACAGACTTAGCTAAATTTTATAATTGAATACACGTTTTCAGAAGATTGCCAAAACGTTTTGTAGTTTGTGAATTTATTACAGTGTACATATGTATGTATGTGTAGTTTTTTTTGTCTTCTGGAGAGCCAACGATCTAGTGTACTCTTGCTCAATTACACATAAATTTCAGTTGTATTCCAATTATACTGTGCCTTATGACGATATTTTTATACAGCTTAGTATTTTGATTGAATCTTTGTTTCACAATTTGTACCTTTAGTTATAAGGGATTGTTTAAATTGTAATATTGTTTACAGCCGACCGTCTGTAGATTTTATTTTCCTAACGTTCTTAGTTACCATTTTTCCGGAATAGTTGTTCACTGTGAGAAAAATAAATTGTATAATGATACGTAATAATATCTTATTTTTTTACATTTAAAAAACAAAGTATAATTTGTTGATATTTTTGATAAATGAAATTAATTTTGTACAAAGCGTTGGAAGTTTTTGTTGCAAATTATCGGTTGTTATTGTCTTGAAATAAATTCTTTGGAAAAATGATCTGTAATTTTATTTACAACATATTTGTTTTTATTTTTACATATACACACACACACATACATACACATGCACATATATATATATATATATATATATATATATATATATATTTATCTCAACCGGAAGTAGTACTTTTACCCTATAAGATCGAGGTATTTTTATGTTTTTCTCGGAAACTTTTCGGCGTATTGAACTGACATTTCATATCTAGAATTATAAATCTAATGCCAAGTTATATGTATATAAAATTTCGTGAACACCCGTTAACCGAAAGTGACAGTTTACTCCTGTTGCTAGTTTATCGGATTTTTCTTCCACTATTTTAATGGACCCTTTAAATATGTGTGCTTTTCACGATTTCAGGTATAATACCTTGTATCAATGCAATGAAAATATAATAAAAAAATGATTAAATTTAATTAACCAGAAGTGGGATTTTTTCCTCTTAAAAAAGTCAAAAATGTTTTTTACCACACCCCTGAACGTATCAAGCTGAAAATTTATATTTGTATTTTTTATGTACTAAATTTGAAAAGGTTTTGGTCAGAAAGCAATTTTATTAAATAACTAAAACTTTTTTTGGACCGAATTCGTTACACATGAAGCTTAAATCAATCTCATTCGCTGTTTTGTGAGAGAATGGACGTCTGCAAATAAAATAAAATCATTTGTGATTGAACCGATTCAGTAAAATATTAATTTAAAACCTTTCTTGAAAACAAAAAATATGGGAACTTTCGGAAAAATAAACATTACACATCTGTTTTTTAGACAAAATAAAGTAAAGGGGACCTTTCTAACGATTCACTCCATAGGATGAACAATTTCTAAGAATTTTACCCAAGGCATACCACTTAGAAACCAAAATATACTGGTTCGAAATAATAAAATCTTTTATTTCAAAGCACATAGCAGCGATTATTTTATTAGTTACCGAAAAGTAACATACATAAGAAATAATCGTAGCATTCATAGATCCATAGTATCTCATTAATCATTACATTCATAATATTTTCTAAATTCACACTATTCCTTAATTTAGGGGGGGGCGAGTGTTCCCCTAAATTAATGAATCGTCCTATCAAAATTGTTTTAAGCAATCCAGTTTATATTATACACGGAAATTTGTTTATTCCCATTTTTATTTCAGTAGGTAGTTGTTACATAGTAAGGCTTCCAATCCCGGGATCCCGGTGTTTTCTGGTACCGTCAATCCCGGTGCTGAAACTTGTCTGAATACCGGGATTACGGTGCTGGAAAAATGTCTTTATAAATATTATTTTTACAAAAATAATAAGTAATAATCATAAAACAACATTATATAATGAACAATAGTTGGATGAGCAATGACAATCATAGTCCATTTGTTTTCTCTGACCCGTTTTGACACCGGCTTGCGAAAAATACTACATACAATAAAACAGGGGGGATTTTTTCTCTTAGAAAAGTAAAAAATGTTGTGACAACGATTCTTTCCACGCCCTGAACATATTTAGCTGAAAATTTATATTTGTATTCTTTTTTTGTACTAACATAGAGTTTATAAGGTTTTGGTCGGAATTCTTAAGCCGGAAGTAGAGCTTTAGTCTTGTGTAAGTTTTCCTACAATTTGTATTGAAAACGCTCATAGCCAGTATGTGTGACCGTGTATATACATACATACATACATACATATGTTCGATTATCGAATTTTGTTTTTTATCCTTCTTATATTCCTCAAATACAAAAATAAAGTCGTAGGTTGGTCGCATCCGAATTTTTAACATAAAGTAAATGTAATTGGAGTTTTTTTTTATATTAGGTAGATTGTTTCGTTAAATAATTACTAGACGGTACAAACTATTTGTATAAAACGAATCAATGAATTAAAGCGATGTCTTTTACTGTTTAATTACATTTTCGGATGTGTTTTATTCATTGAAGTAGAATGGGTAGAAGCGCTCTTAGCTTCCAAAAATGTTGCTACAAAAACTCCGTGCAAACGGAGATTTCGGCTGTTTTGCTCAGTTGATTGTTAAACTCTGAAATAGGCTCTACTAGTGAAATTGTGTGGTAGTATTAGTTCGACAAAGTCCGAACATCTCTATGTGCCCGTGCGTCCCTGAACGTTAAGGGACGATAAGGGACGATCACTTCCACGAATTTTTTTTCCTCACTCTTTTGTCTCTCTTCTGACTTTCCGTCTCTCTCTTCGATGGCTCGCTTTTAAGCGATACTTTTGTTAGGAATGACTATTCTATACATTATACTTCAATGGTTTTATTTAATCTGAGAAATTTATGGATGTGAACCGAAAATTTAAAGAATGTAGCCAAACTCTCAAAATTAGTATGCCAATGTGGGAGTATATTTTGCGTGAAACATCGGGAGAGTTTGCAAAATGCAATTGAACGTTTTTGAAATATGAAAACATGCAATTGAACTTTTTTTCTTATACATTTGAAATCCTGGTGCTAGCACCGGGATCCCGGGATCGGAAATTCCCAGCACCGCAATCCCGGTGCTGAAGTTACCTTCCGGGATTGGAAGCACTATTACATAGGTACATACATATGTTCACGGCGCATGGATGTGTGTTCCAGAAATAAATTAATTTAGCCTATATTGAATTTTTTTTTGACTAATGCCATCTATTGAATTTGGTAAAGTATACATTTAGTAATATTTTCAACCAAGTTATAAAATTTTAACACAATAGACGGCTCTTATACAGGTTGGAACTTCTATGACATATATGCGTGTTCCGCGCGTTGAGGGCATGCAAACGATTTAAAAAGTATCAGGGCCACAAAACGAGTAGAGAGATATGTATGTAGGTATTTGGTATAAGTGCGAGCAGTACTCGGATTGAAACTTGACAACTGGCTAAATCCACCCATGGTAGTAGAACGTTTATTTGCCAAACGATTTCTAGTGTCATGTGATAAAGAATGGATCGATTTCTTCTTCCACCTGTTTTGCCTTGCCATATTGGTATAATAATTTCGTCGATCACGTGTATCAATGTTTTTACGTGTTTTGTTTATAGGTCCTCATGGATGACAACGATGACGGTTTTAATTTTGGAAAATTCATATATGACATAAATGACACGCCTCAACAGTATTTTGAAGTGAAGCAAAAGGTTTTATTGTCTTTTAATATGGTGCGTTGTGAAGTGCTGTCCAATTGGGGAAATAATGAATTTACATGCGTTTATAAAATAAGCATTCACGGAGATTTAGACTTGGACAATGAACGTTTTATTTATTTATTTATTTTTAATATACAAGTATACCACAGTGTCTTAACAGGTCACCCCAATATGACACTGTGGCCAGACAATACATAAAATATATAAACACAAAGAAAAAATAAAACATTAAAAAAATTTGTACATAAAAAATTGAAAAATTGAGAATTAAAAATTTAAATTCGTTTATTTTATCGAGGTAAGCCAGTTATCAATAGAATTTTTGTTATTAATCCACAAGAATAGTAGAAATATGATTTTTCTAAGTGGAATTTTATTTAATTCTCATATAAAGATAATTTAATATATTATCCCTATTAATTCAATTCAGATTCGTGTAAATACGAGTAAACACTAGTACGAGCTTTTTGCTCGCAATTTTACCGATTTAAAGTTCAGTACACTTCCAATGAACCTTTTTAAACGAAAACAAAAAATAGTGTGGTCAGAACATTATCTCAATAAACATGTTTCAATAGAAAAAACTCAATATAAAATAGTATTAACAGTGGGAAAAAATCCCAAGTGAAAATACGTACTTTTGACTTTTGATTTGAACTGGATGACTACTTAGAAAGATTTGAAAGCTGAAAAGTACTACAAATGGAAGATAAAATACCCGACTATAGATTAAAATATTCATTTTGAACAAAAAATTGACAGATTTTGATACATCGACCGAACAACACCAAGATATAGAAAAATTGCGCGATTTAAAAAACACATATGTATATCTCCGAATCTCGAGCCAATCAACATTTTTTATTACCAGATTCGTGTTCACTGGGCATAATTCTATAAGAAAAGTCATATCTCGTCTCTGAACCAAAAAAAAAGTTTAATATTGTTGCGTAGGGGTGGGTGGAGGATCCAAATAAAAGGCCTTAGTCGCTTCACAGCATTTATTGGGTGATAAAGGAGATCCACGCATTGCCAGTGCTCCGTCCAGTATGCCTTGGTATGGCCTAAGTACCTGCTTATAAAGAGCAGGTCGCTCAGTGCATCTTGCTCGAAACGTTTGTTTACCTATTGTTATAGTCACGTACCAGATATGCAGTCCCATGGTCTCGGCACGCAGTCCCACGCTTTCGCGCTGTCAGTTCTGAGAACTCTAGTGGAAAGTGGCTGGGTGCTGTTACCGACCACGAAGTCCATTCGGGGGTCTCCATTGTTAGTCGACAGCACTTTTAACCTTATAAATATTCTAGATATTTATTTTATTACAATGTTTCATATTATGGGAACAAGTTACGTAGTAATTGTATAATCTTGCAATTTATTAACCCCTTGAATGCTGGACAACGCCGATCTGCGTTTTGCCCACAAGTTTATGGGCCCGAAAAACGCCGATAGGTGTTGTACTTTGAGCATGTACAAAGTAAACAATAATCCCTAAGCCTTTCCAGGTAGCATTGAAAAAAAAATGCATTAAACATGGGTCGTGTAATCCGTGTCATTCATTTCTCAACGTTTATAAAGACTGGTTTACACTGGAATTTCTGAATTTATAACCATAGCAGAATTCACCGATGGAAATCCCTAACTGCTGAGTATTTTAGATTGTGGCTTGGAATTTAGATTTTGAGCATTACATTTTAACAACAATGAAGAAGATGGAACTAATTTTGGAAAAATATACTCATTAATAGACTTCTTTTGATTGTTTTCTATTGTTGCAAGATATATTATAGAGTCTAAACACACATTTATAAAACTTGAAATCCTCGCCGGTAGTTATCTTGGGTAGTGATTTTAATACCTGCTTTCTATTGGATTTCTAAATAATTCTAGTTGAAAATGTTGGCGAAATTTTTAGCGTGGTGGGCTTTCAACAGAAAACACGTCAGCACTCAAAGGGTTAAACAGAGATGGTGGCAGCTGAGATGGAGGAGAATCTCGTGACATTATATTACACAGATTATTATGTTTTTAATTAAATCATTAAATTTATTTTAACATTAATTCAATAACTTGACATCTGAACTATAACTACAGAAAATGAAACTATCAATCCAATCATTTTAAATACCAATGAATTATCCACAATTATTAATTTGTAGTAATTAACGTTTAATTCCCGTTGTGATATTTGTTTGCATAAGATTTCATATAATTTATAAATCGAAGCTTCTACAAATATATAAAAAATAAATTATTATGTTGCAAATCACACTCACAAACCTTTTTACTTATTATTATTTAATATACGAACCAATACGTGTCGTTGTTAATAAAATAGTTGAGATGATGCGTGTTTCGTTTATTTGATTTTGAAGTATTTCACAAACAGTAACATAGCTTGCAAACCGAAGAAACAGCAGAATAAGTCTACATACCGTTTTCTTAACCTGAAATTTCATTAATACACTATCGGGTATAATTGTTAATGTATAAATATAAATATTCTTTTGCATATGTATACTTGATTGCTGTGTAAATATAAAGCTATTTGAATCGTCGATAAGAATCCAGTCAATGTCAATAGAGCACAGATTGAAAACTGGAAAACAGGAAAATAATGTTTATCAACGATTTTTTGTTTGTCAATAATTTACTATAAAATATAAATGAACTTACTACGCCACCATAATACGAATTTAAGTCTTCGATCATATCCGCTAAATTATTGTATACTTTTAACAATTTTAGTATACGTTGTCTTTTTCTAAACTGAAAATCAGTGCTACGTCTAACACATAAGCGATATCTATGAGTTGTCCAAAATCGATTCAATATCCCACTTTTGATGTCAAAATTGATGTTGTTTAAACTAGCCAATTCATAATTCAAGTCTTCAAACAGTTGTGCAATCATATTCAATTCAATAATACCACAAAGCACTTCCAAATCAACAGTAGCATGCACAAATTGCAACATGATCGTATATCCACTTTTATAAACGATACAATCAACAACAAAGAAAAGTATTTTAGTAGAAATAAGTATTATGTAAAATGTTAGAAGCATTTTTTTCAAACTATCATAACGAACACTGTAGTCCGTGTTCAATTCTTTAATCAACTTTGACATATTTAAAAATACCTTTTTAGATATTTTGGATGAAAAAAGAATACTATGAATAACGATAATTGTATACCCTATTACCATTAGTATGAATGCTATGAAAATAGACACGTTGCTAGGATTCGGTAATGTTTTGAATACATTATTGTAATACACCAAGAAGGTACATCCTGATATTGTGAAAGTAAATATTGAATTTATCATTGAGATTATTTTATATCTCACTCCTATTTCTTCCACATATCCGTTTATCAGCTCTAGTTTTTTTATTCCAAACAACCAATTTACATAGCTGTAACATTTTAATATTAAAGTAACTTGACTGTCGACAGTATTGTGTCTTGAAGTATACATTATTGATCATTACAATACGAATTTCAGTTCGTAACTATAAACTACTTACATATTTATGTAAGATTTATTGATTTAATCATTGGATATACGCACATCAGCGTAAATGAATGTGAATTATAATAAAAAAAATCAATAATACTTAAATTAATAATACTTAAGTCGTTAAAAAATCATAAGTAATTGAATTATTTATTATTATTATGACGGGCGTTTGAATATAAATTGGAATGTATACTATATTATTTTTAATTGCAGTCAAAAAAGTTTTTATGAAAAATGTGATTAAATATGTTTACATTTACTTTATCTATGTACATACATAGTAACAATATTTTTTTATTATTTTGTGATCATGTGAAAATTTGAACTCGAGATTGTGCGTGATTCGAACTCGGAATCGATCACTGATCACGTTTTCATGATCTAGAAAAAAATGTGTGTGTATTTTCGGGATTTTTTTAACCCCGTTTGTCCTATCGAACAGAAACTTAGTTACTGAAATTCTTATCGATATGATGTTAATTTTTAAGGGAAATGGTATCTGAGCTTATATAATACATTGTAGGTGTCCTATATTTTTTAAGTTTTTGAATTCAATTATTTCCCAAACCGCTAACCAAATCAGACTGAATTTTTTTTACATGTAATAGAAATTATTAATTTTATACCCTAATATTTTTTGAATATTTTTACCTCAACCGGAAGTAGTACTTTTACCTTAGAGAATCGAGGTTTTTTTTATGTTTTTCTCAGAAACTTTTTGGTTTATTGAACTGAAATTTCATATCTATAAGTTTAAACTTAATAACAAATTATGTATAAAATTTGGTAAGCATCCGTCGACCGATGTGGCAGTTTACTCTTGTTCGATTTTTCTTCTACTATTTTTTTCGACCTCTTAAAAATGTGTGCTTTTCACGAAAAAAATCAAGTATAATTCTTGAATCAATGTGATGAGAATGCAAAAAAAATCAATAAATTTAATAAACCGGAAGTGGGATTTTTTCCTCTTAGAAAAGTAAAAAATTTTGTGACTACGATTATTTCCACACCCCTGTACGTATCAAGCTGAAAATTTATATTTGTATTCTTTATGTACTGACTTAGAGCTGATAAGGTTTTGGTCAAAATTTGTAAGCCGGAAGTAGTATTTTTTTTTTAAACAATATTTCATTATTTTATTTTGACCTTTTAAATTATTTTTATTTTCTTGATATTTAATGTGTATTATATTTATTGTGATTTTAAATAATATTAAAAAATTGAACAAAATCTGACAACCGGAAGTAGAACTTTTGTCTTGTGTAAGTTTCCCTACATTTGCGCTCAACTTGTAACGAAAATGCTCTCATAACCGGCATGTGTGAACGTGTATGATTAATTATCTAATTTTGTTTTGTGAACTTATATTCCTCAAATACTTAGATAAAGTCATTCAAATCCGATTTTTTTTATTAGACGCATAAATATATGTATGTACAATACAAATATACATATGACATATTTCGTTTTCTCTTAGTGTTTAATCATGTTTGCGATGTTGATTTTGTTGATCGCCCCCTGGAACAGTAGTGTTACTTTGGTTGAACCATTGCCTGAGGTTTCTCAGCCAGGACGTCTTTCTTCTTCCAGGGCCTCTCCTTCCGCATATTTTCTCTTGATTAATAAGATGCAGGAGTTGATATGTCACGTGACCAAAGTATTCAAGTAGCATTCGTCTGTAGATCCACATTTCAAATGCTTCTATTTTTTTCCCTTCATAATAGTTTCTGTGAGGGTCAAAGCCTTTACTCGAATAATGGTGCTTACGGACTAAACCAACGACGATTTTGGGCCAACTTTTTAACCAGCAGTAGCGTACAAAATATCGAAATAAAAATTAAATTTTAAAATTGAAATTAAATATCAAAATCAAGCTAAAGAGCGAGATTGAGCTAAAATTAGATCATCGTTGATGTTTTGAATTACAACAATGTTTTGAATTACGACGATACCGCATTTAAAACCAGAGAAATATTATAATTTCTCTGCGTACGAGCGAAAAAAAATATTGTTAAAGTCGTCACGAGATGTTACTGTATTTCCACGTGGATGATCGATAAGAAAAAAAATTCATAAAAAAACGCGGTGTCGGATGTCGGTGATTTGTCAAAGGGTTTTTTTTCTTTCGTCGAAATAAAATTAATAATCACACATTATCCGATAAATTTTACCTCTGAAATGATTTAATTACTTGATTTATTTCGACGAGAGAAACAATTGAAGAATAAAAAAATCCGTTTGATGTGACCGACAACACCCCGGGTTAGCAAAAATCGTTGGATCACCCATACTAATACATGATATATTCTCAGTAACTGCGCATTACGGGGAAGTAAAAATAATAATTCTTTGATTTTTTTTCGATCTTAGTGCGTATCTTCGTAAGTTAAAACATCTTCGACAAAAAAAAGTCTAGGATTACCTGTATGTGATTGTTGATGATCTAATTTTAGGTCAATCTCGAAAATTTATTTAAATTGTGCATGTTCTGTTTTAACTTTCAATATTTAATTTTAATTTTAATATAATGATTATAATTTTATTTTGATACTTGAATTTAATTTTAATATACTAATAATAGTTTTAATTTTGATATTTAATTTCAATTTTTAAATTTAATTTTTATTTCGATATTTTGTACGCTACTGGTTTTAAAAGTTGGCCTGTGGGCCGTTCGTTAGCTTGGTGCGTACGCACCATAAGATAACTGAGAATACATGTACATACATATGTATGTATATAGCATCTCACTATCCTCATACGGAATTTCAGGGATAATTCATGGCTCAAAGTCGCCCTGACTTTTTCTATTTAGTATTTGATTTCAGTCGTGTGATCTCACTTGTAATCTAAAGTACAACCCAGATATGGTCTTGTTGAATTTCTCCAAAGGAACTCCTTCGACTTTGCATGCCAATCCAATTACATTACATCAGGACAGCGTTTTAAAGATTGTAAGAAGACCGATTGTGCAATAAAAATTCACATCAGGTAACTGCAGTTCAATTGTAATAGATTTTGGCTAATATGTATAGAGTGTCGATCCCTGATTATGTTACCACTTAGTACAATTTTTTAATATTTAATAATGTTAGCGTCGTCATCAATTAATTGCATACTAAATACAGTATGTGGACTGCTTTGTCATTGCGCAATTTTTAAAATTGGTCGAATGTTTGTCTTCATAAAGTGAATGAACTGTACAGTGTACATATACATACATATAACACTGTTCGACAAATGACGACTTTTTTTTGGCTCAGAGACGAGATATGACTTTTCTTATAGATCTATGCCCAGTGAATAAGAATCTGGTAATAAAAAATGTTCATTGGCTCGATATTCAGAGATGTGTTTTTTAAATCGCGCGATTTTTCTATATCTAGGTGTTGTTCGGTCGATGTCTCAAAATCTGTCAATTTTTTGTTCAAAATGAATATTGAAATCTATAGTCGGGTATTTTATCTTTTATTTGTAGTACTTTTCAGCTTTTAAATATCTCTAAGTAGTCGTCCAGTTCAAATCAAAAGTCAAAAGTACGTATTTTCATTTGGGATTTTTTCTCACTGTTAATACTATTTCATATTGAGTATTTTCTATTGAAATATGTTTATTGGGATAGTGTTCTGGCCACAATATTTTTGTTTTCGTTTAAAAGGGTTAATTGGAAGTGTGCTGAATTTTAAATCGGTAAAATTGCGAGCTAAAAACTATACTAGTATTTACACGAATCTGTCATATCTCGTCTCTTGTCATATCATATCTCGTCTCTGAACCATTTTTCGTGTCGAACAGTTTAATTGATACATGCATATTTAATTACATGTTAAGCTATTTTAATGTAGTCTAGTTATTTTACTTCAATACCCAGACATTTGAATTAAAAGTACAGAAAATGAAACTACCAATCCCATTATTTTAAACACCAATGAAAAATCTACAATTATGGTTTTGTTAAAGTTAATAGTCAAATCTCTTCGTGATATTTGGTTGCAGAAAATATCATATAATTTATAAGTTGAAGTTTCTAAAAATATAAAATTTTTACTTTTTTTCAATTCATATCTTAAAATATATCATTACTTCAAATACTTACCAATGTTTGTTGAAGTTAATAGAATAGATGCTATTATGCGTGTTTCGTTTATTTGATTTTGAAGAATTTCACAAACGGTAACGTAACTCGAAAGTCGAAGGAATAGCAGCGTGAATCTACATATTGTTTTTAAAATGAATTTTGCCTGAAAAATCATTAATTTAATATTTAAAATAAGTGAACTTAGAGCTAAAAATATGTTCATTTATATACATGGATGGTGGAAACGTATATTGCCATTTGGATTGATGACAAAGATCCAATCATTACAAGTAGTGTACAAAGAGATAACTGAAAAAAAAATATAATGAAAATTTAAATTAAATTACACATTAACATTAAATATATAAAGATATTTACTATTCCACTATAACACGAATTTAAGTCTTCTACGATATCAGCCAAGGTATTGTATATTTTTAGCAATTTTAATACATGCTGCCTTCTTCTAAAATGAAAATTGCTGAAACGGCTAACATGTAGACGATAATTATGAGTACGAGATTTCCAAAATCTATTCAGTATACCACTTTTGATGTAAAAATTAATGTTGCTGAAATTGGCTAATTCATAATTGAAATCTTCAAATAGTTGCGTGACCATATTCAATTCAACGATTATACAAAGTACTTCTAAATCAACAATTGCGTGTATGAATAGCAATGTAATTGAATAAAATATGTCAAAAATGATGCAATCAATGGCCAAGAAAATTATTTTGGAAAATATAAGTATTCCATATAATAAAAATAGCAATTTTCTCAAACAATCATATCTATCCTTGAAGTCCATATTCAAATCTTTAATTAAATTTGAAATTCTAAGGAATATCTTTTTAGATATTTTGGATGAAGATAAAATATTATGCAAAACGATGGTTATAGACCCCAGTAACATCGAAGACAACGTTAAGATAATAGTAATATTGCTAGGCTTTGGTAATAATTTGTATATTTTATCATAATAATCCCAGAAAATATATCCTGATATTGTGAAAGTGAATCCAAAATATATCAAGGAAATTATTTTATATCTCGTTCCGACTTCTTCCACATGTCCATTTATCAATACTAATCTTTTCAATCCAAATAACCAATTCGCATAGTTGTGGAATTTTAATATTAATGCAGTTTGACTGTCAACAATGTTGATCCTTGAAGGATACATTAATAATTTTAATGCAAACTTTAGTCCTAAGTGAATATTGATTTAAATATGGCGTGTGTATGGTGTAAAATGAAATATGTATTATAAAAACACTCAATATTACTAACAATGTAATATAATTACTTTCATAAATCATGATTAATTTAAAGATTATTGGAATTATAATTAAATTGAAGTACTTATAATATGTACATTTAATTTCTAAATAATCAATAACACTGAGCAACAAAAAAAAAACACGTATTTTACTTACTGGAGTGGAGACTAACAAATATTTACTTAGTTTGACCTACTGAATTAAAATATAACAATTGTGACAAATGTTTTTACGCGCGAATACAACTCTTTCAGTGGGAGAGTTACTGGCGCACAGGGATATGTTTGTTCGTTCTTCCAGGTGCGTTCGTTCCGTGGTGGGGGTCAAAGGGAACGAATTGACTGACCTGAGATGTCGTGTAGTTGTCATTAGGTTCCTGATGAGAAGTCTTCGTCTCGTCTATAGATGCAGCGCGGCTGTTGTGAAGCTCTCGGGTCACTTGGTCTGTCTTCCAGCGGCTGATGCTTCTAGGGCTTTCCGGAGCGCTTGGCTACCACGAAAAGGTTAACCCGCACGGGGTTAGGAAGCTGCGTGGAGATACAGGTGACGAACTCGTTGGAACTCGGGGAGGGAGTTATGATAAATTCAACCATCCCGCGGTTCTATGTACAACAAGATGGCGGATCTCTGGGCGCGTTCACGATGGGAACGGCTCGGGAGAGATAGAGGGGGGGGGGGGGGCACGCCTGTGCCCCGTTGACCGAACGACCGAAGTGCGACTGCATAAGAGACGGCCCTCGTCTCCTGCTTTTCGCGGTAAAAACTCTCGGCCTGTGTTGCCATTCGCAAAAACTAGCAACTGCTGCCCACTGAAGGGACGACTGGGAGGACGTCACGTTACACAATGATCTTTGTTGGTTTCGTCTCGTTTATGAGATATGAGCATAGATGTATAATACTGTTACGTACGCCGCGGATTAAGCGAATAGAATCCCAGAGACTATGTGACCGTTCAAGGGTTATCTGTTATCGGATTAACTATGTAAGTGCTTGCACATACTTCCAGGATTATATCTGGACTCTAAGTGCATTTAGGCTAAACAATGACCGTTATTAGTTATTTCTCAAAATCAGTACGGGAAGACCCAATGTCGTGGAAATACATATCCGAATACGTGACTATATAAGGCGGTACGTAGGCGATATCATGTCATTCTGGACTGAACACTGGCAATACGTGTATCTCCTTAATCATCAATAAATGCTGTGAAACGACTGTTGGCCTTTTACTTGGATCCTCCACCCACCCTTACGCAACAATACATAGATCCGCCCTCACGCTTTATACTGGTCTCCCTTTTGGCGCATGCAAAATACATGGCGCATGCACACTTTCTCTCAGTAGGTAGTTAGCTTCTAAGTAGGAAAGGTCGATTGCGGAGATCTTGTCGTCACTAACTGAGGGGTGGGGGGGGGTTTAACTAGCGTGGAAGTGAAAAAAACGCCAACCGCTGCGTCGTAGGGAAAAAAACCTTTTTTTTCCCAACTTCCCCGCTAGTTAAACCCCCCGCACCCCTCAGTTAGTGACAACAAGATCTACGACCAAAATCACGCGTCAGGGCCCATCTATGTGTATTATATATCTATGGATATGAGCGTTTAAAAAACGCTTTTAAGTTAAAATCTAGTATTGAGTATTTGAATCAATAGTTAGATGATTTTTCTATTGATTGTATTTTCTTGCTTTAAAATACTAATAAATAATGTATTATTTAAAGGCCTGTATTTATTTGGTCAGTAAACAGACGATAAGAGTTATATTATTGGTCACGAACTATGTATGTTTTGAAAACACCGTCCAATTAAATTGTTATAAGACTATACATTTATGTTGACACTAATATAATTATAAAAATTCTAAATGAGTGTTTTAAATAAAAATGCAATTAGAGATTTATTTTTTATTAAATTCATATATTTGTACATGTATATACATGATTAATTTATTTTTAAGTTAATTCAATCAATTGACATCTGATAAATAACCACAGAAAATGAACCTATCAACCCAATCATTTTAAACAGCAACGAATAATCCACAATTATTATTTTGTTAAAATTTATGCTCAAGTCTCGTTGTGTAATTTGTATGCAGAAAATTTCATATAATTTATAATCTAAACTTTCTATAAATTTGTAAAAAAAAAATGTTGTATTACAAGTGTTATATTATATTGATATAGTCATATTATATTAACATTTTAACGCATTTACCGACACTCGTTGAAGTTAATAAAATAGTTGAGATGATTCGTGTTTCGTTTATTTGATTTTGAAGTATTTCAGAAATGGTAAAATAGCTTGTAAGTCGAAGTCCTAGCATAATAAGTCGTAATGTTGTTTTTAAAATGAATTGAGCCTGAAAATTTGTTAATTCATCATTTAATTAATTATTCACATAAAACCATGATTTTTTATACTTATATGTATGTAGATGTATGGATGTACTTTGGGGTACATCGAAAATAGCGAATTTTGGAATTTGGATATTTAAGCAATATCAACAACGGACCGGAGTTTTAGCTAATACTGGAGTTTTAGGTACTTGCGAAAAAGTTTCAGATTTTTTTTCGTACCTGAGCAATGTGAAGAATCATCCCGAATGAGGTTTATTAAATGTAAAATTATTCCATTTATGTGATGAAGGGAATTGAAAAAATTTAAAAGTATATTTGCTGGCGGCAAATATACTTTTAAAGTTTTAATATTGTTATTTTTACAGATTCCCCATGATTATTCCAATTGTTACTACTAGAGGTGTTTCAAAAACCAAAATTCGCTGTTTTCGATGTACCCTAATGTGGTGTCAAGACAAAACGTCGAACGACAAAACGTCCCCGACAAGATAATAACAAAATTATTACGCGAAATAATTTATATAAATACACAAAACATTCATAAATATGATCAAAAACTATTTTTTTAACCTTCCCTCACCGAAGTGGGGTATGCAAGTGCCCCAATTTTTACGTTTTTCGTAATAACCATGTGGTTTTCAAAGCTATACACCCTATATTTCTTGTATTACTAGAATGAACTACAAGAAATATATTTTAATAGATTTTGTATGATTTAGAAAAAGGGTACATCGTAAAAAAATACATTTATACATTTCCACGTTCCAAAGTATGATTTAAAGGCGGTAGCAACAAGTCATGATTTTGACTGTTCGCTTGCATATTCTTGTTGATCGATTAATCAATGCGAAAGAAAGAGACAGCTATATTTTTGTAAGTTATTGTTTTCGTCACTTTTGGCGCGTGGCTATTGAGTCATGCAGTCGTCTGTTGGCCTTACCTATGTGCATTTGAGTGTTAATGATTGTCGTTATTTTTTAATACAAAAATAGTCAAAAATATGCTATAGGACTAAAACTTTTTTATGTATATAATGTATATAATGATTAATAAGATATATGTACAATATTGAACCCATTTGTATTGAGAAAAGCTGCATTTTGATTGAAAAATACTGGGGTCTTACTCGACCCCAGTTCGTGACACTCGTTCGATCTCGACGCTCCGTCCTTTAAAGGTTAATAAATAGTATTCAATAAAATGTGTATGGAGAAGATCTATGTATACACGTCCTTTGACATATTAATAAATAAATATTAGATAAGCCAGCATTTGCGATAAACATTTACAATTGACACTAAAAAATAATTATAATAAATAATAATTTAATAACACTTTTAATTTATCGTACTCAAAAGAAGAACAAAATTCCCACCCACTGAAGGATCACAATAAAAAAATAGAAAAATATCATTTTTTTCTTATTAGTATGAAGAAAAAAGATGAAAAAAAAGAAGAAGATAGAAAATGTATGAAGAATTTGAAAGTTCTGATACTGACTCTTCTTAGACTTAAACTTACTGGCTTATCTACCTATATTATTTATTTATTAATATATCAATGGACGTATATATGTACATATGTATGTAGATCTTCATCACCACACATTTTATTGAATACTTGTACGTTTATTACGATAAAAAATTTGTTTTTAAGCATAAGATACGATAAAAATTCGTTTTTAAGCATAAGAATGTTTTGTGTATGTACATATATTATGTTGCGTAATCATATTTCCATAGACATTATGTCGCGTTATCATTGTGTCTGTAGACATAACGGAGCGCTATCATTTTGTCGGGGACGTTGTGTCGTTTGACTTTTTGTCTGCGGACATTTTGTCGTGGAACCCCCTAATGTATGTACATACCTGGAAGCTGTGTACATATATTGCTATTTGAATGGATGATAGAAATCCATTAAATACAAATAGTGCATACATTGATAACTGGAAAAAATAAATTAAATGTCGTTGTGTAAATAGCATGTTTTAAAAATATATGTAAATAATATTACCACTCCACCATAACATGCATTTAAATCTTCTATAATGTCAGCCAATTCATTATATATTTTTATCAATTTCAATATGTGTTGTTGTTTTCCAATGTAAAAATTGGTAGGACGTCGAAAACGAAAGTGATGTGATTTCCAAAGCCTATTCAGTATACCACTTTTGACGTCAACATTAATGTTGTTGATTTTGGATAGTTCATAATTTAAATCTTCAAATAATTGTGCCACCATATTAAATTCAACGATAATATAAAGTAGTTTCAAATCAATAGTTATATATACAAATAGAAATACAATTGAATACCAAGTATCAAAAAGAATACAATCAATGACAAAGAAAAGTATTTTGGCAAAAAAAAGTATTGCGTACATTAAAGATAGCATTCTTTTCAATTTATCATACCGAACTTTGAAGTCTGAATTCAATTCTTGAATTAATTTTGAAATCTTCAAGAATATATTTTTATATATTTTGGATGAAAAAAAAATATTATGCACAATTGTGTTTATAAATATCAGTAAGCTGAAAATCAATGTGAGAAAAACAGATACTTCGCTAGCATTCGGTAATACCTTGAATACTTTCTTATAAATTTGCAAGGAAGTATATCCTGCAAATGTTAAAGTAATTAATAAATAAAGTAAAGAGATTATTTTATATCTTACTCCGACTTCTTCTACATGCCCATTTATTAAAACTAATCTTTTCAATCCAAATAACCAATTGGTGTAATTGTAGCATTTCAATATTAAAGCAGTTTGACTGTCGACAATGTTGTACTTTGAAGTATACATTGATAATTATAAAAAAAACTTAATTTCAGGAATATCTATTGATTTAAATTTCAGTTACATTATAATCAGTGGACTGCTGTGAAAAATGTTGCAATAATCAATTATTTTTTATGAATACCAGGTTCCTGAGTCATACTGGGAATACTGGGTTCAAAGCTGTGAGTGTCCGAAATCGTATTCGTTGAATATGAAGGTTATTAATTTAATAATAAAATATTTTATCTGCCATAAATTATATCATGAATGATTAATTCAAATGAATGATTTAAAAAACTGTTTATTTTGCATTTAACTATTTTTTTGTTGGCATATTCTTTGCCATATAAATGTCACTGATATTTACACACATTATTTTATATATCTACGTATATATACATATTATACAACGTACATATCAGAGGGGGGGAAATGTGTTTTATGTACATATTTATATTATGTAAAACTATACAAGTCAACATTGCTTCAATTAATTCAATTTCATTAAAAACTCTTAATTGAATTAATAATTTATCACCGATTTGAAAATGAATGAAATGTCTAAAGAGACATACATCGTAGTAGGGGTTCTATTTATTTAATTAATTAATTAATTAATTATTTTTCTATTATATTGTTTATACATATGTAGGTAGATTTTGCCATATCATTTTTCATGTGGATGTTCATGCAAAATTTTATTATCATAATTATATTTATATTGGGATTTGTATGTGCTATTAGAATAGTTTTTGTAGAATAGACATTGAAAAGATTAAAAAACTAATTTATTGAAATAATCTACAATAACACACATTTTTTATGTTAAATTGGTTTTTTCCATGTCTCTAGACATCTGGAGTAATATTATTGAATATGACGTTAATTGACCAATAATACCAAATAGTAAGTTGTAGTCCATAGCTAAAATCCTGTTGAAGTTTATCGTTGAATTTCTCCTTAAAATTTGTAATGTAAACATTTTCAAAGTCTTGTATTCATCATCGCCTGAAAATCAATATGGTTAAAAACGAGTAATTGCAAACAATGCAACTATGAGCAATGATTATTTTTACTTGTGGAAATTGTTGATAAAAGTTTGTTCATAATAATTAAAGTGACATCTATTTGTCTCTGTAAATTTTCACAAGCTAATATGCAGCCAAAAATACGTATAAACTGATAAAATGTCCAAAATATCGTTTGAAATGCTACCATGTTCTGAAAAATGTAAAATTAATTTAATGACGTTGAAATTAAAATTACTACGATCATACGAGATTAAACTTACATGATCTAAAAAATAAATCGACACATTTAAACTAGCCAAGAATGAAAAGAATGCAAATATTGTTGAAAATGAAATCTGAAAATTTTAAATCACATAGAAATATTAAGTAGACTTAAAATATATATTTATAAACGAATTAATTTCGATTATTTTTACACTACCAATATTGCATAACAAGAGTTGATTTCGTTGATTATATCAGCAAGTTGATTAAAAATCAACAAGTAATTTATTATCTTTTCATTTGGGCCATTGATGACTGTGTTTCGTTGATTTATTCTGTTTGGTTTACATATTATTGTTAGTGGATGTCTGGTATTGTTATTCATGACACTCAAGTTTTCATTTAACAATTTCACAAGCTTTGATACCAAATCAATTTCAATGATAAAGTGCATTATTTCTAGATCAGTTGTAAACAGAGCGTCGTGAATAATAATTGATTTTACATATTTCCACGTGCTATAAGTATGTATTGTATAAATTAATGTGATCAGAAAGTGGACGAGATGAATGAAAATCAACTGTTTTTTGAACTGACGAAAACCATAGTGATCGTCGGCATTCAAATTTCTAATGACAATGGAAAATTTCAGGTATATCTTTTTATATGATCCACCAAAACCAAAAATACTGTTGAAGACAATAGAGATGTAAGATATCATCAAAGATGTGTAAGATAAACAAATAGAAGTTTTCAACGGATTGGGAAGATCTTTATAATCATTTTCGAATTGGTCTTGAATGATTAACACTGCAAGTGTGCATGTACATATTACTTTGACTGTCACAAATATTTTGTAGAGAATTCCTATTTCCGTTATACAATTATTTTTCAATGTAAGTTTTTTCAAACCGAACGGCCAATTTGTAAACATATACCATGTCAATAGTAACACAGTTATTTTATCAACAATAATGTTGTTAGAACACATTTTAAACAATCATATGTACATATGTATTTCTAATTGTATGTATCTATGAAAGTTCAAATGTACAAGTTATTTTTAATTATTCCAATCAATCAACGATCACTGTCAAAAAAATGTATCCATTAGGCTAATAGCTTAGAATAAATAACGTAAGAAATTCAAATGAATGTATAATACATATTAAATTTCTTGCATTATTATTATATACTAGTGAATAGCCCGATGAAATATCATCGCATGGGTATAAAATTATTATATACCCGTATAAAACTAAAAAAAAATCCGGAACCGGAACCGTTATTTTCGTAGACTCTCATAGATAGTTTTTAATTCTTTATTTGTAATAATTTTCAATTCTTAAAGTTAATGTTAACAAAATGTTAATTAAAGTTGACAAAATGCAATATTTTCCGATTATATACAAACGGTCATTGACCTCGTAACGTTGAATATTATTATTACACATAACAAATTACGTGCATATACATATGATGTGTATTTACAACAGGTATTCTGGGCGAGGATATGGCGTGCGGCGCGGGCTCGTGAAGCACATCGCTTTGGATCGGAGGGTCCGAGGTTCGGTTCCCGGCGCCCGCGGTAAATGAAATCAATTTTTTTCTCGAATATCGTCAAAATATAAATAATTTAAATTTAAATTTAAATTTAATTAAAAATAAATCTAAAAAAAAATGGTTCAAAACCTCGCTAAATGAAATTATTAAAATTACGTATTTTTATATGGCGAGAAGGAATATTTCAATTAATGTTTAAAAAAAGGCGAAATGAAGAATTGGATTTGGCGTGATGTACGTGACCATTAGCTCAATTTAGACCTATATTCAGGCTATTTGGGGTGATCAGTTCGAGTCGCGACAAAGTCGTCTCGTCGAAAAATGAATTTATCGGTTTTTATCGATTCATTCATTATGTTCGGTGAGAGTTAGGACACACACACACACACACACACAGATTACCGTCTTTATATATATGATTCAACATAAATAACATTATCATTTAATTAAAATAAGAAATAGGTAAAGATTATATTAAATTTGTATATAAATATAAATTTTGGAATATAAAGAGTGATGATATTATATAAACTAGTGTGTTACCCGATGAAATATCATCGCATGGGTGTTGACTATGAAATATCATCGCATGGGGATTTGGGATCCTTATTGTTGACATATTAAGTTATTGTAGCGTATACAAAAAGGACCTGGCGCGGCTCTTTACATAATTGGTTTCGAGGATTATCTCAAGGCAGTAGGCTAACAACGGAGACCCCCGAATAGACTTAGTGGTCGGTAAATGGTTGGTAACAGCACCCGGTTACTTCCCGCTAGAGTTTTCAGAAATGACAGCGAGAAAGCGTGGGACTGCGTGCCTTTTTTGTTATTAATCCACAAGAATAGTCGAGACATGATTTTTCTAAGTGGAATTTTATTTAATTCTCATATAAAGACAGTTTAATATATTATCCCTATTAATTCAATTCAGATTCGTGTAAATACTAGTACGAGCTTTTAGCTCGCAAATTTTACTGATTTAAAATTCAGCACACTTCCAATTAACCCTTTGAACGAAAACAAAAAATAGTGTGGCCAGAACATTATCCTAATAAACACGTTTCAATAGAAAATACTCAATATAAAATAGTATTACCAGTGGGAAAAAATCCCAAGTGAAGATACATACTTTTGACTTTTGATTTGAACTGGACGACTATTTAGAGAGATTTGAAATCTGAAAAGTACTACAAATGAAAGATAAAATACCCGACTATAAATTTCAATATTCATTTTGAACCGAAAATTTACAGATTTTGAGACATCGACCGAACAGCACCAAAGATATAGAAAAATCGCGCGATTTACAAAACACATATATCTCCGAATCTCGACCCAATCAACATTTTTTATTACCAGATTCGTGTTCACTGGGCATAGATCTATCAGAAAAGTCATATGTCGTCTCTGAACCAAAAAAAAAAATCATCATTTGTCGAACAGTGTTATTATTATTACATTTCTCTGGTTATCTTATACAGACAGACAGACCGACATAATAGCTATATAATAGAATATATGATTTTGTCTTTTAAATGATTGATTGTTTTTTTTTAATATTTCATTGAACATATGTCATATATAATAATAAGCATTTATAATGTGTTTGAAATGAGTTGAATATATGTGTGGGGAGGAGGGGGGGGAGGGGGGGGGGCGATTTGAATGGTTTTAGACATGACTGTTTGTGGCAGGAGGGTAGGAAGTGCAGTGGGGCTAACAATATGTATGTTTGAACCCACAACAACACGTATGTAGGAAGAGAATACAGTAAATTTACATTAAAAATAAGAATACTTAATTAACGTATTATTTTATTCCTTTTTTATGCTCAAAAATAATACTTTTTTTTTTTCATTATACACATTTAACATTCATTAATGAGCATCCTGTCTTTTTATTTATTTATTTTTAATCTGTAACAGGAAGAACCCCAATGCGCCTTCCAGGCCAGAAACATTGTACATTTGATACAAGTATTATACAAACTAAATACGGGTCTACGTGACGATCCGGAATGTGAAATTACCGAAAACGTAAATATCGGAAGGGAAATATCGAAAATCGAAAGATCTTAAGTCGAAAGATCAAAAAAAAAATGGTGCATGGTAAACGGTACATACTCACGTACATACTCACTTAATTTGCGCGAGCAGGATACAACAGGAACGAGAGGAACAGGCTTTTCCTCCCGTATTCTGCGCGCGCACATTAATACGGGAGGAAAAGCCTGTTCCTCTTGTTCCTGTTGTATCCTGCCCGCGCAAATTAAGTGAGTATGTATCGTTTACCATGCACCCTTTTTTTCGATCTTTGCTTTCCGATATTTGCGTTTTCGGTAATTTCACATTCCGGCTCGTCACGGAGACCGACTAAATACATATCAATTAACATCCACAGATACATCTATGGTCAAATTTGTAAATTTGCAGCATTTTTAAACAATTCAGCGAAATTCAGTAAATACATATCAATTAACATTCACAGATACATAAATGGTCAGATTTGTAGATTTGCAGCATTTTATACAATGCAGCGAAATTCGAGTTTGCTGAAAACTCGAGATTTGCAAGAAAATGAGTAAGGTTGCCAATTTGTAGGAACCGTTTCAACGAAAAGCAGATAAATTGGTCAACTCTGATAGGAAACGATCAACCTTAGTCACAAATCCAAGGTCTGGCCAGAAGAAACCAGTGGGATTTGAACCCGTGAACATTATATGCTAACCACTGATCTATTACGCTTGTTTTTTTTATTTTAATATTATAAATCATATTTTAAATTGTAAAAAAATTATGGTGTAAGTAATTAGGGCTCCGACATACCCTGAAAATGACCTATAATCTATAGCAAAGATTCCCATCGCCAGCATACGGTTTCTATTCTTTTCCACTATTTCTGAAAGTCTTGTTATGGCATTGAATTCGTCGTCATCTTAAAGTGAAAAACATTTTCTTATTACACAGTATTTATTTTAATATGAATGTCATAAATTCAAATATATGTAATATTGTACCTGTGTTACTGAGAATTTTTAATTTTTGAACGATTATTGCTGTGCTTTTGGATTCATATTGTATTATTTCTGACGCAGTCAAAACGATAAATATTTGACCATAGTTTTGAATTGACCAAATGATTGACATTACAGTAAAAGAATGTGTCTAGAGATTATTTAAAAAAAAAACATTTTTGAAAAATCAATATACATACATAGAATTGAATATTGTTTTAGGTATACAATATGTATGTATGTATACTATAGAACTTACATATTTTAAATCAAGCGATACAATATAAACAATCGAGTTCACAGTATCGAAAAATATGTATAGTTCCAAAATGATAAACTGGAATAATAAGAGCTGGTTTTTATTTTTTTTTGAAAATAAGTTTTTTATAATGAAAGTATGATATCCTTAGAGTGCAATAACAATAAATAAATTAATTTGACTAAATTGAGTTATTAATGCAGTTTTAATTTCTGTTTTCACATATTATGAAAAAAAATGGTAACCTTTCAAATAAATGTCCCATTTTTTTGCAAGACTATACAGAGAAGTTATTTAATTTATTTTATAACTGCTTATTAACTCTTTTCCAAAACACTAGTAGTAAATTAAATCCAATATTATATGATTTTAAAAAACAAACCTCTTTTTTATTTAGTTTTGTATATAATATTTAGATATATAAATTATTATTTTGAATAAAAATACCAATAATTTTATCTAAAGACTACATAGACGTCACCCAGATTTCTAATTTGAAAACTTCAAACGCGTCTTAAACGATATTTTATCTCTATCGTAATGGCGGAGGATCCATTTACTTATATTGATGACCAAAATGAGCAATATGGCAAAGTATGAAAACGATCGGACAAGAGGCAAATTTTTTCCTGAATTGTAATCGTAAGTGAAAAGTAAAGAAGGTTTGTAAAAATAGTCAATTGGAGTGGATTATAAAAAAATATTAAATAGAATCTTAAATCTGTGCCATTAAAAATTGGTTCTTGTGGACTTACATACATATATTACATAATTACTGCACTCTAACTATATATTTATTTAAATAATATATTATATACTGTGAGGCCGTATGATGAGATGATATTGTCGGCTGCTCTAGAAATCTTAAAATAAGCTCTGCAATATTCTTCTATAATACATTTGTTGTATCCTGATATATATCCAAAATTATATTCCTTTCTCCAAATACAGGAAAGTAAGCAATCTTGTGTATTGAAAATATAATTTTGATTGCCAAATTTTTTGGTACCAATCATAATAAGTTGGCGGTTTAGAAGCTCAAAGCGACGAGCAACCTCGTTAGTTTCAATGAAAAAATGTATTATCTCCAATTCTATTATACTAAATATTACATGCATTGCGAAATTAAAAAAAAATAAATCATCGTTCGTAGTTAAAAGTTCGGAAACGATTTGTGCTATTTTTAATATAATTAAAGGAATGTACATAAATAAAATATATATTCTCATCGAAAAGCTTCTATTTGAAAAATGTGAATAATTAAGTATTAAATCCGCTTCCAAAAGCAAATCAAATATTTTTTTTGATTTAGAAGGACCTGTTGTGGCACTCGATATTACAATTATGATATAAGTTAATATCATAAACAAATAAGATAACGAAAAAAACACCACATATATTAAAGGCCATTCACTATAAGTAATTTCTAATCGATTCCTTAGACTGGAAATCAAATAACCGGATACAAATAAACCCAATGCTAAAAATAGTGTTCTATATGTCATTCCTGTTTCAGATACTGAGCCATTTTTTAATTTGACTCTTTGCGTTCCAAATAAAAATTTGAAAACGCTGTGTAAAGTAACAATGCTGTAAATGCCACTTTCATTCTTTAACGATCCCATGTTGTTTAAAAAAATGCAAAATTTTTATATGTTCGTTTACTTCAACTTCTCGGCACTCTTATAATAATGATATGCGTCAGTAATTGATTGGTTGATTTGAATGAATGACCATTATTACAAATTATACTGATTATATCGATATATGTAAGGTGTATTAACAGTGAAGTTGATGTCTTTTGGTTTTAATTCCATTCATTAAAAATACATCTGGTTATTTGCAAAGGTGATAATTTAAAAAAAATGTAATTGGTTTCTTATTACTTAATTGAATTACGGAAAAGGCAAAAAATTCAAGTACATATGTTATATACGGCGTTACGACAAATCGTTGGCGGATCTAACATTCAACGACATTACGCGCACGAAATATCGCTCACGGACATTACACTCACGATATATCGCTCAAGGACATTACACTCACAGCTAAATGGCTTATTCATTTCAAATTGAACCTTTAATTTCAAATTGACCATTATTTATTTAAAATTGACTATTTTTCATTTCAAATTGAGCATTTTTAATTTCAAATCGATCCCTTTTCGATGAAATGAAAAAGGGTCAATTTGGAATGAAAACCTATGTCATATGGTCCCATTGATTATTTTACATATAAAAGAATGTGTAAATAATACTAATTAAAAAATAATTGTAACTGAACGAAAATTCTTATTAATACGAATAATTAAAATTCTTATAATAAACTCTATACTTTGTGAATAAATTGAGATTACACTGTTTTGTATATATTTTATTTATTTATCTGTGATAGGATAGTGTGTTAATTTGTCACGATACGTTTAGTTGAGTTTTGGAATAATTCTTGTGTAAAAAATAACGTTTCGTAAAGTACTAATAATTCCGTGAGTGATTTGTCGCGCGAGCGTTTTGTCCCGCGAGCAATTTTTCGCCTGAGCCATTTATCTGTGAGTGTAATGTCCGTAAGCGATTTGTTGCGTGAGCGATATGTCATGCGCGTGATGTCGTTGAGTGTTAGGTCGGTGAGCGATTTGTCGCCGAACCAATATATACATATAAAAAAATTCCAATACCTAATATAGAGTATGTTTATAAGTTTTAAATTTACTTTTATGCCAACTGACTTAATACTATCGAAAATGAAATATACAGGCCAATTATGTAAAAAAATGATCTAAAATCTACTATAAATATGTGCGCGAAATGTATTCGAAGATCCTTTCCTTGAATTACAGTCATAAACGTCTTCCAAAGTTCATATTCACTGTTCACTACAAATAAAAATTACATTATATCAAATAATGATAAATTGCTTACATGTGCATTTCGTAAATGATTATGTACTTATTTTTGAATTTATCAATAGTTTATTGACGATAATCGAAGTGGCCTCTGTTTCACTTTGAAGAATTTCACAAAGGATGAAGAAACTTATGAATCTTATAGCTTCATAAATCATCCAAAAAATTGTAGTTTTGGAATAAATCTTCTAAAAATCAATTCGACCAACATTATGATTGGTTTAATAATTAAAATACCATTAATGTATGATTAATTATACATCGTATCCCATTTGGAAAGATAAATTCGCTGTTGATAAAAATATAACCAAAGATATGAGCGATATAAACCATAACTGAAAATTTATTTAACATATTAACATAAAGCCTTATATTGTTATATATTATACATGTAATAAATTAGTTTTTTTTATTGAATTACCATTACTCCATAACAATTACTAATTCCAACTATAGTGTCAGCCAGTCCATTGAAAACTCTTCTGAATTTCATAATATGTTGTCTTCTTCCAAGATGACATATTTCAACGAGGTTTTTATATTTTTTCGATCGCCATATTCTATTTAAAATTGGATAGTTTGAATCAATAGTTTCTATGCTAATGTTTCTTAGTTGAAAATTAAAATCTTCAAATATTCTGGATACAAGATTAACTTCAATGAAAAAGTGAAGTAGCTCTAAGTCAACAGTTGTTATAATAAAATGAGTTGCCAGCGACCACCAGTTAGAGTATTCAATGTAAAATAATCCAATTTTGGTTAATATGAAACATGTATGAAATAAAATAAAGAATATTTTTAAATTTTCCTCGTGTTTCAGTTCCCGAATCACGTTTGAAATATTTATAATCATCGTTTTGTAGATAGAAGGACAAAGTAGTATACTTTGTATGGCGACAGCAATGTATCCAATTATCGTTATGAAATAAGAAGCAGAAATTACTATTGCAAAATGTATGGGTTGCCTCAATTTATAAAATTCGTAAATTTGTTTTGCAAACATTATTGTTATGGATGATGCTAGAACAATAATAGAAATGGCGAATAACTTGTAAAGAGTCCCAACTTCAAAAATGCTATCATTTTTAATGTTTACTTTTTTCAATCCAAATAATAAACTTATAAAATTGTTGTATTTCAAGAGTGTTAAAGTATGTTTTTCGATGTACATGTTGTTCGGTGGTTTAATGATTAATGAGCATTTCAAGTGTCATACATAACGAATCAATTAATTAATTTTTTTTTTAATTTCTGTCAAAAGACAAAAGAGTATCACTTAATGTTTGTGTTTATGTAGGTTCATTTTATAATATACTAGCTGTATTATCGGTTTATCCACTTTATTTTTTTCGTTTAATTTTTTATTTATTGCTAATTTAATCTTTTCTCCAGTGTTAATATTTCGACTATTTCTATTTCTTTTCCTTCTCTGTCTTTTTGTTCAGAAATTTTATAGTTCTCATCCCTCAAAAATTCATACATAGTTATATCGTTATATTAAATATTCCATATTCATCAAAATCATTTATTGTATCAGGATCATTAAGATAATTACTCACGTCGGATTATATCGTTCTTCTTTCCTTTATTCGAATTATTAGCTCTTATTTAAGTTCCATGGCTAAAAAGGAACTGTATTTAGACAGTTCATCGAGCAATTTCAATGTTATGTCGGTTGTATATAGATTTAAGTCTTCAGAGCTTCTACAGCTATTTTTACCGGTTGTAATGCCAATATTATATCAGAGATTCAATCAAATTCAATATTATTGATTTTTATCTCCGATTTTATATCAATCAAACTTTTTAATCGCATTTTTAATTTCATAAAGTCCTTCCAGCATTTTCAGTAAATAATTCCATCGAGTTTTGCAATCTCGATACAAAGTAAGCTCTTTTCCTAATTCGTCTTATATATGTTTTTGAAGATTATCATTTTTTAAAGTAGATCTTCTATACAAATTTACTATTTTGATCTTACTTTACATATTAATACATTCAATTAATATGTATTTTATAAAATCTATAATTCACAAATGTGTTTTATTAAATATAAACAAGAATGCAACCGATGCAAAGATAGTAGAATATGGATCTGAATACTAATGATCATAGAATATTCTTCGTACTGTGTCTCAAAACAACTGAAGACTTCGTTTGAAAAACAGCACATGTCACAAAATACGAATTGTGCAGGAGAGCAAAAAAACGATTTATCTTCCGTAATTATTGAAAAATACTCTATTTAATACAATTTATATTTAAAAATACAATATACAGTAAGAATAGTTTAAAAATAAAAGTTGTAAAATACACGTAAAAATAATAAAAAATAAAAACCAGGTGGGACATAGGTCGTTTTTCTACAAATTTCGTAATTATTGAAAAATACTCTATTTAATACATTTTATATTTAAAAATACAATATATAATAAGAATAGTTAAAAAATAAAAGTTACAAAATACACGTAAAAAATAATAAAAAATAAAAACCAATAATTCATTTTTCCATAAATTGCGCAATTATTGAAAAATACTTTATTTAATACATTTAATATTTAAAAATTTAAACTTAATATTTGAAGTTTGAAGTTTCTAGAATGTTTTTCTAACAAAATGCTTGGAAAAGTGTTGGTTTTCCAAAAGTGGCTATTTTTTGACGCTCATTTTTAGTGACTAAGAGATTTTTGCCACACCCAATAAAAAGTGAGCATGTAGTCCGTGATCAGGACTATCGTTTGCAACAATAAAGTCGATTTCCTAGTAATATTATTACTAGGATCAGCTGCATCGGAGCATTCGGTAACCGCATTCTGAAGTTGACACCAGTGTGATACGTAACACACCATGGTTCGGTGATTACTGGTCACAAATTACTCGTCACAAAGTCACTAAAATCTCTATAACGGAACATCTGGCAGCCGAAAAGTCCATCATACTAACGATAACTATCATAGTAGCGAGAACTTGAGTGCCAAATATTGTGTATTCTCGATTTTCATGGCAAAAATTGTCTTTGTGACCACCCCAATGTGACGAATAGTCCAATTACCCACACCATCTATCTGTGTTGCCAGAGTCGAAAAACAAAACTCCCCATTCCACATGCATATATACATTAAATTTACGTTATAATATGTCTGTAGCTGTCCTTTATTCACCAAAAAATCATTTCCGGTAATTTTACAATTTACCGGTAATTATCAAAGGTGCTTTTTTGGCGATTTACCGGTAAACCGGTAATGTAACCTCTGATCAATATGCGTCAGTAATTGATTGATTGATTTAAATGAATGACCATTATTACAAATTTAACCGATTATATCGATATATGTAAGGCGTATTAACAGTGAAGTTGTTGTCTTTTGGTTTTAATTCCATTCATTAAAAATACATCTGCAAAGTTGATTATTTAAAAAAAATGTAAATGGTTTATTATTACTTAATTAAATTTGTTATATACGGTGTTATGACAAATCGTTCACGGATCTAACGGTCAACGACATTACGCGTACGACATACCGCTCACCGACATAACACTTACAGATAAATTTTCATTATTCATTTCAAATTGAACCTTTTCATTTCAAATTGGTTTATATTTCAATGTTGAATTATTTCATAATTGATTATTTAATATTGAGTGTGAATTTTATTTAATGTTGATAATTTAATATATTGGATACTTGTACTCAACGTTAACGTTATTGTTTGGTACTAATTTCATAAATATTATGATTGTGAATAAACTGTCAATATATGTAAATATATCATAAATGGAAACACACGTCCGTCCGCACAGAGTAATTATTAAGCTCAGAGCAGAGCTCCATGCAACCGCTCAGGTCCCCAATTTGCAGATAGGGGAACGACTCTTGTAGTCAACTGCCATGGCGACATGGTGGTCCTGGACAAGGAGCGCTGAGATAAGAGTGGTGATGAGTGAATCCGTGGTAAGTTTCACTCTATAAAATGTCACACAACACTGTGACGGTCTCAGGTCAGCGGCGAGTAAGTGCCGCCGCTTAACAAAAGCACAACCCGGTTTTGAAAGGTACCGTAACACCTTTCATAGACAAGGAAACTCCATAAAAAATTCCCTGGCAGTGGGCAGCAGCTCTGTCAGTACCATCCACGGCGGAGGTATATGCAATATACTAAAACGGCAAAAGATGGAAGATTCAAAGCGACGTGGCAGCCACTCAATCGGTTTGAATTCTGCGGAGCAGAAGGTTTGGGGAAAACTACTGTGCTCTCATATCCCTAGTATAACCACCATGAAGAGAAAACCTAAAACCACGGCCCCGAGTCTCCGGCGTCCCTTCAATGGGACAGGGGTGCTAAGAATCCCCGGACTCAAAGTGGTGAACATACGAAAAATTGGTACATGGAACGTTAGGACCATGTATCGAGCAGGTAAAATTGAAAATCTGCAAATAGAAATGAAAAAAAACCAAATACAGATGCTCGGCATAAGCGAAGCTAGATGGCCTGGAGCAGGGAAAAAGATGCATTGCAATGGATATACGACTTACTACTCGGGATCGCTTGACGGCACTCATAAGAATGGTGTTTCTGTGATTCTGGAAGACGACATCAGTAAAAGTGTGAGAAACTTTATTCCGTTATCTGAACGAGTCATGATGATACCATTAGCAGGAAAACCTATAAATGTTAACATAATACAAGTGTATGCCCCCACTTTCGATAAAGAAGAAAATGAGATTGAAGAATTTTATCAACAAATCAAAGAATTGATGACATATACGAAAAAACATGATGTTAACATTATAATGGGAGATTTCAACGCCAAAGTTGGAGACGAAGAAACAATGGGTATAACTGGTCGCTTCGGACTTGGAGAAAGAAATGAGAGAGGAGACAGACTAGTTCAGTTTTGCCAGGAAGAGCAGTATGTTATCTTGAACACTTTCTTTAAGCTACCTAAAAGAAGATTATACACATGGAAATCCCCAATGGACTGTCCTGATAATATTGTGCGAAACCAAATTGACTTTATTTTGATAAACAGTAGATTTAAAAATAGTATAAAATCGGTGAAAACCTACCCTGGTGCAGACGTGGCATCCGATCATAATCTACTTTGTGGGAAATTGAAGATAAGACTGAAAAATATTTTAAGAGCATCAAAACCTAAACCAAGATTGGATTTAGAGCTGCTTAAAAATCTTACGATCCACGAACAATTTACAAAAGATCTCAATAAAAATTTTAAACAAAAATGTATTGAAGAAAATAGTAATGTAAACTTAAAGTGGGAAGGTATAAAATCAGCAATGACCCAATCTGGGAAAAAGTTTCTTGAAACAAATCAAATAATTAATAAAAAACAACCTTGGATGACGGATGAAATTATACATTTAATGGAAGAACGTAGAAAACAGAAACATAATAATCCAACACAATATAAAAATATGCACCTCCAAATTCAAAGGAAAATTAAAGAAATCAAAGAAAAATGTATGGAAAATAAATGTAACGAAATTGAAAAATTACAAGAAAAACACGACGAATTTAACGTACATAAAAAAACTAAAAGAAGCAACAGGATCATTCAGAAAAAAAGATTTCATACTCCTTAGGAATAAAAATGGAAAAATCATTTTAAATATGGATGAGAAGAAATCAGAATGGACCGAGTACACAAAATTGCTCTTTAAAGACAATAGAGAAACCGGAGGGCATATTGAAGATCTAGAAACGGGACCATATATATTGAAATCCGAAGTGGAACATGCTATAAAACTAGCAAAGAGTCGGAAAGCTACTGGACCGGATCTGATTCCTGCCGAATTTCTCAAGTTATTGGACGACGATAACATAGAAGATCTAACAAAACTCTTCAATAAAATATATTTATCAGGCGAAGTACCTAGCGATTGGTTACAATCCATATTTATCCCGTTGCCCAAAAAGAGTAACGCGAGGACGTGTAGCGACTTCAGAATAATTAGCCTAATGAGTCACACATTGAAGATCCTACTAAAGATAATACAGGGCAGAATTTACTCACGGTGTGAAGAGGCGATTAGCAGAGAGCAGTTTGGGTTCAGACAAGGCTTGGGTACCCGAGAGGCCCTTTTCTGTATGAAAACACTACTCCAAAGATGCAGAGAAGTCCGTAAACCTGTGTACATCTGCTTTATAGACTTTGAAAAGGCCTTTGACCGTGTCCAACACGCTCGCCTGATGGAAACATTAAAAAATATTGGCCTGGATGACAGAGATGTCAGATTGCTACGAAATATTTATTGGAATCAGACTGCAGTAGTACGTGTCGATGATCAATTCACTGATGAGATTCCTATAGAACGGGGCGTCAGGCAAGGATGCATCCTATCACCTACTCTTTTTAACACCTACACCGAATCCATCTTCCACGATGCTCTCCAAGAGGCGGAGGGCATCAAGGTGGGCGGCGAGACGATCACCAATATAAGATATGCTGATGACACGGCACTAGTCGCTGAAAATTTAGCAGACCTGCAAAGATCTCTAGACCGTGTACATCAAGAAAGCAATCGAAGAGGTCTGCGCATAAATCTAAAGAAGACAAAATTTATGATAGTAGATAGAATGCAAACAGACACCGGGAATCTAACCTTGGATGGACAGGTGATAGAAAGAGTAAAAAGATTCAAATACCTGGGTACCTGGCTGAATGAAGAGATGGACCCAGATGAAGATCTAAGAATCCGCATCGAGATGGCTAGAACAGCATTTGTAAAAATGAAGGCGGCGCTTACAAACAAGCATCTCAATCTTCATACGCGGTTGAGATTCGCGAAGAGCTACGTCTGGACAGTATTACTACACGAATGTGAGACGTGGACTCTGAAAACCAAGATGATCAGCCGCATTGAAGCTTTTGAGATGTGGGTCTATAGGCGTATGCTGAAGATTCCGTGGACCAAAAAGATATCAAACGAAGCTGTCCTCGGCATGATGGGGAGAGGCAGGGAACTTGTTTCTGTCATCAAGCGGAGAAAAATGGAGTACCTCGGACACATGATACGGGGTCCAAAATACGAATTTCTCCGTTTGATAACCATGGGGAAAATAGAAGGAAAAAAAATGGATTGGCAGGAAAAAGTTATATTGGCTTCGAAACATGCGCTTGTGGACCGATATGAGCGCCGAAGAGCTGTTCCGAGCCGCTGAAGACCGATGCGGATATATTCAAATAATCGACGAGGTGGTCGCCAACGTCCGGATGCGGACAAGGCATTAACAAGAAGAAGATTTCAAATTGATACCTTTTCGATGAAATGAAAAAGGGTCAATTTGGAATGAAAAACCTATGTCATATATATGTATAGTCCCATTGATTATTTTACATATAAAAGAAATGTGTAAAATAACACCAATTAAAAAAATTATAATTAATAACAAAATAATTATAATTAACTCTATACTTTGTGAATAAATTGAGATAAAACTGGTTTGTATATATTTTATTTATTTATCTGTGATAGGATAGTGTGTTAATTTGTCATGATACTTATTTTTCATAATAATTTTTAATCTAGTTTTATGCCAATTGACTTAATACTAACGAAAATGAAATATACAGGCCAATCATGTAAAAAAATGATGTAAAATCTACTATAAATATGTCCCCGAAATGTATTCGAAGATCCCTTCGTTGAAGTACAGTCATAAATGTCTCCCAAAGTTCATATTCACTGTTCACTACAAATAAAAATTAGATTATATCAAACATTGATAAATTGATTACATGTGCATTTGGTAAATGATTATGTACTTATTTTTGAATTTATCAATAGTTTATTGACGATAATTGAAGTGGCCTCTGTTTCACTTTGAAGAATTTCACAAAGTATGAAGAAACTTATAAATCTAATAGCTTCATAAATCATCCAAAAAATTGTACTTTTGGAATAAATTACCTAAAAATCAATTTGGGCAAAATTATGATTGGTTTAATAATTAAATTACCATTAATGCATGATTAATTATACATCGTCTCCCGATTGGAAAGATAAGTTCGCTGTTGATAAAAATATAACCAAAGATATGAACGATATAAACCATAACTGAAAATTTATTTAATATATTAATATAAAGCCTTATAGTGTTGTATACTGCGTATGTTATTAATTATTTTTTTTTATTGAATTACCATTACTCCATAACAATTATTAATTCCAACTATAGTTTCAGCCAGTCCATTGAAAACTCTTCTGAATTTCATAATATGTTGTCTTCTTCCAAGATGACATATTTCAACGAGGTTTTTATATTTTTTCGATCGCCATATTCTATTTAAGATTGGATAGTTTGAATCAATAGTTTCAATGCTAATGTTTCTTAGTTGAAAATTAAAATCTTCAAATATTCTGGATACAAGATTAACTTCAATTAAAAAGTGAAGTAGCTCTAAGTCAACAGTTATTAAAATAAAATGAGTTCCTAGAGACCACAAGTTGGGGTATTCAATGTAAATCAATCCAATTTTGGTTAGTACGAAACATGTATGTAATAATATAAAGAATATTTTTAAATTTTCCTCGTGTTTCAGTTCCCGAATCACGTTTGAAATATTTATAATCATCGTTTTGTAGATAGAAGGACAAAGTAGTATACTTTGTATGGCGATAGCAATGTATCCAATTATCGTTATGAAATACGAAGAAGAAATTACTATTGCAAAATGTATGGGTTGAGTCAATTTATAATATTCGTAAGATTCTTTTGCAGACATTATTGTTATGAATGATGCTAGAACAATAATAGAAATAGCGAATAACTTGTAAAGGGTTCCAACTTCAAAAATGCTATCATTTTTAACGTTTACTTTTTTCAATCCAAATAATAAACTTATAAAATTGTTATATTTCAAGAGTGTTAAAGTATGTTTTTCGATGTACATGTTGCTCGGTGGTTTAATGATTAATGAGCATTTAACGTATTATACATAACTAATCAATTAATTAATTGTTCTTTTAATTTGTGTCAAAATACAAAATAAGAGTGACACTTAATGTATGTGTTGTAAAATTACTCGAAAATATTTTCGTATTTATTTCGAAAACAATGATAAAAAATTTCATCGTTTTTGCCATACACACTCATATACAATATATTTAAAAAAAAAACAACACTTAACTCTTTATTAATACAGAGGTGTTGTTTTACAGCTACCATCAATCTTAACTTATTCTTAAATATATAGGTAATCTAAAAGTAGCTAAGTAGCAGACAGAACGATTATTTTCCATATTATTGATCATTACAATTGTACTTTTACTTAGAATAAATTGTACAAACGGTTTTAATATTTTTAAGCAATTGGGGATATTGAATTGTTATTGAATTGAATTGTTAAAGAATTGCAATTAAGATGAACATACGTCATTGATTAGTTTTACTGAGGATAATTTTACATGGTACATATGTATGTACATACAAGGTATACCTATACATAAATATAATCTTGTGGTACTAATTTTTAAATTGAATTAATTTTCTCCACTTCTTTAGTCATCTGACGTACTATTATTGAATATGACAATAAATAACTAATTATACCATAAAGTAGGCTGTAATTAATTGTAAAAATCTTGTTAAAATTTATTTCTGAATTTCTTCTATGAATTTGCAAACAAAACATTTTTAATGTTTGGTATTTAGCATCGTCTGAAACAAACTCAGTACATTAAATTTGACTGCTATTTATACACAGTACATTTTATATTATTTTACCTATGGGCGTAGTTGAGAATAAGTTATTGACGATAAATAAAGTGTTGTTGATTTGTTTTTGCAAAATTTCACAAACAAATATGTAGCCAAAAAGACGCATACAATGATAAACACCCCAAAAGATTATAAGAAATGTTGCATCGATGTTCTGCAACATATAAAATCAATTTAATAAGTATGAAGAATAATAAGATTAGAAGATAAACCCAACTATCATACATGATCGATGAGGTAAATTGCAGTATTGATGGTGGCCAAGAATCCAAAAAATTCAAATATTGTTGAAAACGATAGCTAAAATTGTTGAATTAAATATTGAATTACACGAATGTATAGGTATATGAGAATAGTTGCGTAAGTTAGTTGGCAACGCAACAGTATTTTCAAAAGCTTTTTTTAATATTTGGTTTGGTTTATTTTTGTACTTTACCAATACTGCATAGCATGAATTGATTTCTTCAATAATATCAGTAAGTTGAATAAAAATCAACAAATAATTTAGTATTTTCTTTTCTTCTTGGTCGTTAAAGGTTATGTTTCGTTGATTTATTTTGTTCGGTTTCCATATGAGCATTAACGGATGTCTGAAATTGTTTCTTATAATCATTAGATTTTTATTTAATAACTTCAGTAGTTTCGATACCAAATTGATTTCGATTATGAAGTGTAAGATTTCTAAATCGGTAGTAAAAATAACATCATAAATAACAATTGCATTTAAAGATTTCCATTTAGTACACTCATAAATCATATACATTAATGCGACGAGTAATTGGACGAGATGAATGAAAATCAACGATTTTTTAAATTGATAAAAATTATAGTGATCGTCAGCGTTCAATTTTCTGATTATTACGGAAAATTTCACAAAGATCTTTTTGTACGATCCACCAAAACCAAAAACGCTATTGAAGACAATCGAGATATAAGATATCATTAAAGATGTGAAAGACAAACAAACGGAGATTTTTAAAGGATCAGGAAGATATTTATAATGGTTTTCGAATTGGATTTGTATGACGAATCCTGAAAGTATGCAAGTACATATTACTTTGACTGTCACTAATATTTTGTAGAAAATTCCGATTTCTGATATTCGACTATTTTTCAATGTAAGTTTTTTCAAACCAAATGGCCAGTTTGTAAAGGTATACCACGTCAATAGTAATTCAGTTATTTTATCAACAACAATGTTAGAGTACATTTTAAACGTTCATCGTTCTGTGTATATCAATGGAAGTAAGGCAAAAAGGCAAATTAAATTATGCAAATGTGTAATCTGAATAATGTATTTTTATTATTTCAAACAATTATACCCATTATTAAACAAGGGCATCAATTATGTTAATAGTCAATCCAATCATTTTTTATAAGTACATGCATTCGTAGGATGTATGTATTTGTTTGCTGTTTCAAAAAATGTGATTATATTGGATGAATACTCTATCGATAGTTTGAATACGAAACTTATACATGTATACAATATATTTAAGTTGAAGGTGTACATATTTACTCAATGTCATTATATAATAAATTATTGATTTTAATATTAAGTACGTTCTTTGCTCAATATGTTTAGGGATCTCAGTTGTATACGATTATTATGTTATTGTAATATATTGGGTAAACGGATACATCAGAATTACATTCAATTTCATATTTGCTTTGGTTGATTTTCAAAAATATATATTAAATAGCTTCATTACTACTTACATGAAACGCAAAATGCAGAATTTTTCATCGTATTAATATCGTAATATACATATAACTAATTAATTGTTTTTACTTTATCTATGTATATACAAAAATCTCGATAAATTTAGATCCATTGAAAATTTTTCATTACATATATTATATGATTAAATAATTGCTTTTTTATTTGAATAATATCAGGGTAGCAATCAAGAGAAGAATATTGGGATTATATTAAAACTAATATCTTGTAATTTGAATTATTACTATCGAAAATGAAATATACAATCCAATCATGTAGAAAATTAATTTAAAATTCACTATTAATATATGTCCAAAATGTATCTGAAGGTTCTTTCTATGAACTACAGTTACAAACGTCTTCCAAAGTTCATATTCAGAGTTCACTAAAAAAATAATTTGATTATAGCACTTATAGATAATTTTTTTATATATGTATGTATTCATAAAATTAGAACAAACTTATTTTTGAATGCAACAGTAATTTATTGATAATTATCGAAGTTGCTTCTAATTCACTTTGAAGAATTTCACAAACTATGAAATAACTCAGGAATCTAATAATTTCGTATATTAGCCAGATAATTGTGCTTCGGGAATATATTACCTGAAAAACGAAATGTGCAACAATGCGATTGATATAAAAATTAAAATTTTATTGATGCATGCTTTAATCGTACATCGTATCCCATATGAATCGACGCGTTTGCCGTTGATAAAAATAGTGTCAAAGATGTAAACGATACAAACCACAACTGAAAATAATTAAATATATTGATATAAAAGCTTAAATTATGAATAAAAGTAACAAATTAATTTTTTTATTGACCTACCATCATGCCGTAACAATTATTAATTCCATCTATAATGTCCGCTAGTTCATTGAAAGCTCTTCTGAATTTCATTATGTGTTTTTTTCTTTGAAAATGGCAAATTGAAAAGTGTATTTTATGTTTTCGAAATCGCCAAATTCTATTCAAAATTGGACAGTTTAAATAAATGGTTCCATTGTAAAATTTTGTTAATTGACAATTTAAGTTTTCAAATAGTCTGGAAGTAAGATTAACTTCTACTATAAAGTGAAGTAGCTCCAAGTCAATTGTCGTGCAAATGAAATGGGTTCCCAACATCCAGTATTTTCTCAAAACATAGAAATCATTCAACTCAACCAAAAAAATACCGATTTTGGTCAATGCTAAACTTGCATGCAAGAAAATTAAATATTGTTTAAAACTTTCTTTGTGTTGTAGATCCTGAATCACCTTTGAAATATTTTCAATCATTATTTTATACGTAGAAGGACAAACAAAAACACTATGCAGTGTGATGGCAACATATCCAGCAATCATCATGCAATATGAAGCAGACACTACTACTGCAAACTGCGTAGGCATATTCAATTTATAGAACATAACATCATATTTTGCACATATTATTGTCATAGAAGTTGCGAGAATAACAATAAAAATGGCGAATAATTTATAGCATAATCCAACTTCAAATATACCACCTCTTCCAATGGTTATTTTTTTCAGTCCAAATATTACATTTATAAAAGTGTTATATTTCAAGAATGTTAAAGTATGATTGTCGATGTACAAGTTGCTTGATTGTTTCATGATTATAAACGTTTTACATATTAATGTACATATGTATATGCGAATCAATTAATTAATTGATTCGCAATATTTTATTTTGTAAATCAACAAATACAATCGAAGAGTGTCAATCGATGTTATAATATTTATTTAATATTAATTCATAAAGTAAATTAAATTAGCTGAAAATATAATTTGCATTTTTTTATTTATTTTGATAATAAAACACTTTCAAACAGGGGTAACCAACATTTTTATACACCATAATTTTTAAAGTGAGGAAAAAATGTAAACACTCGTTTATTTACAATAAATACTCGAATAATAATCTACTAATTTTAAATTGAATTAGTTTTCTCCATGTCTCTAGTCATCTGAAGTACTATTATTGAATATGACAATAAATAACCAATTATACCATAAAGTAGACTATAATTTATTGTAAAAATCTTGTTAAAATTTATTTCTGAATTTCTTCTAAGAATTTGCAAAGAAAACATTTTTAATGTTTTGTATTTAGCATTGTCTGAAACAAACTAGTAAGTTAGATTCGACTGATATTTATACACTGTACATTTTATTTTATTTTACCTACATATTACCTATGGGCGTAGTTGAGAATAAGTTGTTGACGATAAATAAAGTGTTGTTGATTTGTTTTTGCAAAATTTCACAAACAAATATGTAGCTAAAAAAGCGCATAAAATGATAAGCCCCCCAAAATATTATTTGAAATGTTGCATCGATGTTCTGCAAAACAAAAAACCAATTTAATAAATATGAAGAATATTAAGATTAGTAGATAAAGCAAACTATCTTACGTGATCGAAGAGGTAAATTGTAACATTGAAGGTGGCCAAGAATCCAAAAAATATAAATATTGTTGAAAACGATAGCTAAAATTGTTTAATTAAACATTGAATTACACGAATGTATATGAGAATAAAATACAATAGTTGATTAGGCTGGGTTAGGTTAGGTTAGGTTCGTCAAGGCGAGCAAACATGTTGTGATGATGGCGCTCGATATTAAAAATGCATTCAACACTGCCAACTGGGGAAGGACTCTCGATGCATTGGTCACTATCAATGCTCCAGAAAAGCTTATCAAGATGATCGAGAGCTATTTTTCGGACAAAATCCTTATGTATGAATGCATGGGCAAAAAATATGAGTGATTCGTCACTGCGGGCGTACCACAGGGGTCGGGCCTGGGCCCGGCACTTTGGAATGTAATGTACGACGGCTTGTTGAAGATCCCAATGCCAGATGAAACGAGCCTGGTCGCCTTTGCTGTCGATGACGCTTTACTTGTCACCGCAAAGAACACGATATCTCTACGCCTAGCCGGCGAAGAAGCCATAAGAAGGATAAAGAAATGGCTTGAGGACACGGGCTTGGAGCTCGCCGTCCAGAAAACTGAAGCCATATTCTTCACAAGACACAGAGAGCTGCTGCCGCCTCAAATAACAGTCAACGGTTTTGAGTTGACGTTCAATAGATCACTACGGTATTTGGGAGTGTAGATCGATGACAAGTTACGCTTTGAAGAACATGCGGAAAAAGCGAGAGCTAGGGCGGCCCAAATAGCAGAAGACCTCGCCAGACTGATGCCCAACATCGGTGGACCGAAACAGAGGAGAAGAAGACTATACTGCGAAGTAGTACACTCAGTCCTCCTGTACGGTGCTTCGATTTGGGCGGAATCAACAAGATTGACGGGCGGAATCAACAAGTTGAGAGGACGAGGCCCAGCCTTGCTAGAGTTCAAAGAAGAGTTGTAATAAGAGTCGCAGTGGCATACCGAACAGTATCAGAAGATGCCATTCTGGTGTTGTGCGCCATTCCACCGATCGATTTGCTCGTTTTCGAACGACAAGCTATCTACAAAGATGAAAAGAAGAGTGCAGCCAGAGAGACAACAATGATCAAATGGCGAGACAGATGGAACCGCTCTGAAAAAGGTCGATGGACACACCACCTCATCGGAGACCTAAAAGCGTGGTGTCAAAGAAAGCACGGTGAACTAAATCACCACGCGACCAAACACTCACAGGTCACGGGTGCTTCGGGACCTTCCTACACAAAATAGGGAAGGATGCCACCTTTGATTGTCCGGCCTTTGATTTGTCCAGCCTTTGATTGTCCGGAATGGGAAGATGATCGAAGAACACTCAGAACTGTACTCGGCGTAGAAGAACTGACGCCGAGCAACATGATCTTCCACATGCTGGAAAGCGCAACTGCCTTGTCAGCGTGGGAAGCATTTGCTTCAACGATAGTGAAAACTAGAGAAGACGCAGAAAGAACCCAAGAGCCATAAATGGCTAAGACAAATTTGCTTCCCTGAAGCAAAACATGAAAATGTGTCCGGGAAGCGGAGGAGTCAAGTGGGTGGGGTTTAGTGGGTAAAAATCTGATACTATCATTCAGTGCGGGTTGGAGGATATCTTTGGAAGATTATCCACCTCCGACGATAAAAAAAAGGTTAGGTTAGGTTAGGTTGAAACACAACAGTATTTTCAAAAGCTTTTTTTTAATATTTCATTTTATTTATTTTTATACACTACCAATACTGCATAGCAAGAATTGATTTCCTCAATAATATCAGCAAGTTGATTAAAAATCAACAAATAATTTACTATTTTCTTTTCTTCTTGGTCGCTAAAGATGATGTTTTGTTGATTTATTTCGTTCGGTTGCCATATAAGTGATAACGGTCTGAAATTGTTTCTTATAATCATTAGATTTTGATTTAATAACTTCAGTAGTTTCGATACCAAATTGATTTCGATTATAAAGTGTAAGATTTCTAAATCGGTCGTAAAACTAATATAATGAATAACAAGTGCATATAAAGAATGCCATATAGTACAGTCATAAATTATATAAATTGATGTGGTGAGAAATTGGACGATATGAATGAAAATCAACCATTTTTTAAACTGATAAAAATTATAGTGATCGTCAGCGTTCAAATTTCTGATTATTACGGAAAACTTCAAAAATATCTTTTTGTACGATCCACCAAAACCAAAAACGCTATTGAAGACAATCGAGATATAAGATATCATTAAAGATGTGAAAGACAAACAAACGGAGATTTGTATAGGATTAGGAAGATATTTATAATAGTATTCGAATTGCATTTGTACGACTAATCCCGAAAGTGTGCAAGTACATATTACTTTGACTGTCACAAATATTTTGTAGAAAACTCCGATTTCTGATATACGATTATTTTTCAATGTAAGTTTTTTCAAACCAAATGGCCAGTTCGTAAAAGTATACCACGTCAATAGTAATTTAGTTATTTTATCAACAACGATGTTAGAGTACATTTTAAACATTCATCGTTTTGTGTAAAAGTATATCGATGGAAGTAAGGCAAAGAGGCAAATTAAATTATGCAAATGTGTAATCTGAATAATGTATTATTATTTCAATCGATTATACCCATTATTAAAGAAGGGAATCAATTACGTTAATAGTAAATCCCATCAATCATTTTTTTATTACATACATTCGTAGGTTTTATGTATTTGTTTGCTGTTTCAAAAAATGCGATTATATTGGATGAAAAGTCTATAGATAGTGTGAATACGAAACTTATACATATTTACATATAAACTATATTATAATAGGCGAAGGTGTACATATGTATTCAATGCTATTACATAATAAATTATTGGTTTTTATATTAAGCACGTTTTCTGCTCAATAAGTTTGGGGACCTCAGTTGTATACGGTTAGGGTTGTCAACTGTTATGGTCTAAAAGAGAGAATATTTAACAAAAAAATGTTTATTTTTAACAATTTTCTTTATAATTGTGCCGGTTATTACTAAAGTGGAATAAGTCATTTAAGGTACCAAAAATACCATTATTTCCACTAGTACAGGAAAGATTATATCTATGTATAAAGCTTATGTAATCATAATGTACACAGTCGTAACTAAGATTTTCAAACCGTCCCTCTGACGCCCCCTCTTAAAAACATAATACGCTTCATTACTGCTTAATTGAAACGCAAAATGGAGAATTTTTCATCGCATTAATAATTTAATATCGTAATATACATATAATCAATTAATTGCTTTTACTTTATCTATCTATGTATTATATATACAAAAATCTTGATAAATTTAGATCCATTGAAAATTTTTCATTTCATTAGGTTTTCGAGATACATATTTTTGCCCTAAAATAGATAACATAAAATTTCATAATCATGTAAGCATAAAAAAGATTATATTTTACTCTACATTCAGATAGTTCTATGAAAAAAATGACTAAACTTTTGACAAATAAAAGTATTTTGAATTGCTTGAACATTGTTATATTACGTTAATGTTATTGAAGAAAATTTGAAAATTTAACTAAAATTTAACTTTAACTTCACATGATACATGACTATAGTGTAAATAGCAATCATAAAAAAATAATATCTAATTAACAAAAATGAAAGCGTATTGGAATTTATTTTATAGTTGACACACATAAATTAAAAATAATCAATAAAAAGAAATATTTTGATTTTTGGTAAATGTTTATTCAATCAATACGAAATATTTATAAGTCGGCTTATACAAAAAAGATTTTGAGGATATTTGACAAAAGAGAGAGAAAAAAAGAATTCTGTCAAAAAAGACCAGTTGGAAACTCTAATATACAGTAATATAAAAATATTTTTTATTTTAGAAGGATTAAAATTATTTAATTAATACATCGAAAATTTTTATTTAAAAGAAATACTCAGATAAAAATCTGAGTATTTCTGCGTATACTGAATGTACGTTTGGGCCCATATTACCAATAAGTATCAAAAAATCCCCAATTTAATGACAAAACTCGAAAAAAGGTGTATTTTATTTAAAAATAGCTTGTCTTTAACACGAAATGAAGATTTGATAATAATAAAATATAAAAAAGAATAAATATTCAATAGTTTATCAACATTCGTGTCACAATATGTACTACATATGAATACACAAAACAAAGAAGTCACCAAAACCACCGAACTTCACAAAAGTTGAAAACAAACTGATTGTGACGAGAGAAAAATAAAAAGCTTCGACTTTAAACCAAACATTTGTTTATAATTAATTTATTGCTAAAATGTATTATGGAAAGGTTGACAATATTACGTCACTGTTAATTTTCTGTTCCTGGCGGTATATAATTTGTGATTTTAGCACTGTGGGATTTTCCGAACTTCTATTAGCATAGCGTTTAAACCAATAATTTTGAAAATCCTGTTATGTGGGGTTAGGGGGGGGGGGGGGGGTATTTCCTAAAAAAATATGACTCATTGTTATTCTATTTTAATTGAGATGAGAGTCAAATTGAACAACAAATTGAACCAGTAACTGATTAATTTTATTGATAAGAGCTTAGTTTTATTTATTTTTAAATTAAATTGATTTAACCCATATCTCTAGTCATCTGAAGCACTGTTATTGAATAAGAAAATACTAGACAAACAATGCCATAAAATAATCCGTAGTCTATCGTTAAAATTTTGTTGAAATTTATCTTTGAATTTCTTTTAAGAATATGTAATGAAAACATTTTCAAAGTCTGGTATTTAGTATCATCTGAAACAAATATAGTACAAATATACATACATATATAAAATTCCACTATAATAATAAAGTTATATTATGGAACCCCCCTTCGGATCCGCCTATGGTACGTACATAGTTTGTATAAGTATTATATATTAAAGATTCATTTATATTTTACCTACAGTCGTAGTTGAAAATTGACTATTTACAATTAATAAGGTGTTACCGATTTGAGTTTGTAAAATCTCACAAATAGACATATAGCCAAATACACGTATCAACTGATAAATTGTCCAAATAGTCAATGAAATTGAGAAGGAAACATCCGAGTTCTGAAAAATATATGTATTCAATTTTCTAAAGTGTTTTCGGTTGATATTTTGAATTGATTTTTCTATTCAACTTACACGATTAAAGAAATAAATTGTAACATTGAATGTAGATAAGAATCCAAAAAATGCAGATATTGTAGAGAATGAAATCTAAAATTTTTAAATTGAATTGAAATTGAAATATGTAAAATATGCAATATTATAATTACACTATTCGATAAATGACGACTTTTTTTTTGGGTCAGAGACGAGATATGACTTTTCTTATACATAGATCTATGCCCAGTGAACACGAAACTGGTAATAAAAAATGTTGATTGGCTTGATATTCGGAGAAATATGTGCTTTTTAAATCGCTCGATTTATCTATATCTTGGTGCTGTTCGGTCGATGTCTCAAAATCTGTCAATTTCCTGTTCAAAATGAATATTGGAATCTATAGTCGAGTATTTTATTTGTAGTAATTTTCAGCTTTCAAATTTATCTAAGTAGTCGTCCAGTTCAAATCAAAAGTCAAAAGTACGTATTTTCACTTGGGATTTTTTCCCACTGTTAATACTATTTTATATTGAGTATTTTCTATTGAAACATGTTTATTAGGATAGTGTTCTGGCCACATTATTTTATCAACATTTTTTATTACCAGATTCGTGTTTACTGGGCATAGATCTATAAGAAAAGTCATATCTCCTCTTTGAACCATTTTTATTGTCGAACAGTGTTGTTTATTATGTATTAAAATAAAAAAAACAACAAGCATGTAGCAATGAAAAACATTCTAACTAACCAACACTGCATAGCAAGAACTGATTTCGTCGATAATATCAGCAAGTTGATTAAAAATCAATAAATAATTTTCTATTTTCCCACTAAAGTTCAGTTTTTCTCGATCCAATCTCTCAGAATTCCATGTTACCATTATACGACCTTGATTTTTGTGTTTTAATTTGTCATTTGTCATTGTTAAATTTTGATTTAATAATTTAAGTAGTTTTGATACCAAATCAACCTCTATGACGAAATGTACGATTTCTAAATCGGTTGTAAAAATAACAATATAAAAAGTGAGTATGCTAAAAGAATGCCATCTTAGAATGCTTAGTATCATACAAAATAATGTGACCAGGAATTGGGCGAGATGAATGAAAATCAACCATTTTTTGAACTGATTACAACTACAGTGATTATCGGCATTCAAGTTTTTGATAATTATGGAGAATTTCAAGAACATCTTTTTATATGATCCACCAAAACCAAAAACGCTGTTGAAGACAATCGAAATATAAGACATCATTGAAGCCGTGTAAGACAATAAAACGCTTATCTTCAAAGGATTGGGAGCATGTTTATAAGTTTTTTCAAAATGGCTTTTTATGACGAATCCCACAATTGTGCATGTACATGTAACTTTCATTAATACAAATATTTTGTAGATACTTCCAATTTCTGCTATACGATTACTTTTCAACGTAAGCTTTTTTAAACCAAACGGCCAATTTGTAAAGGCATACCATGTCAAAAGTAATACAGTTATTTTATCAACAACAATGTTAGAGCACATTTTAAACAATCGTCGTTTCAATAATAATGATGAATAATAATGAACTATTCATGGATCAATGAAAGTGTTTATTGATTGAAACATACATACATTTTAATTAATTAGTGATTCTCGTCAAAAAAATATTATCCATTAAGCAAATGGGTGAAAACAAATACAATTATAAGAACAATATGACTTTATTATTTATACTATGTATTTATTTGTTCTACTATTTATTTTCATTAAAAAAATCTTATGGTGTCGTAATCTTAAATGCATACATATACCTATATGTACATACCTATTCTAAGCCCGCTTTAAAGTTCAAGGAATTTGACGCTTAAAGCCTTCAACATGAGGCCAACACCCCCTCAACGAATACAGTCTAAGAGACCCTTTCGTTGGAGAACGAGACGGTTGTTCATGAATATCGCACAAGAACAACCGCAAATCACTGCTCTAATAAAAAAAACTGTACATAACCAAGTACAAAATAAACAACAACGCATGAACACATAAAGCGCGCATGCGTTAGGAAATAATACCTGAAATGTGCCGCGCGAATGCACGCACACCTCAAGTAAACATACCTATATAAATATATTATATTATATTTAGGTTAAATAATTGACATGTTCGGTACACTGCCGGTTTTAGGGGGGGGGGGGGCTGGGTCGGGTGGTGCCCGAAGGCGTCAAATAGTTTAGGGCGCCGCTCGATGCGTCAAAAGCGCTTTAAAATAAAAATTAGAGTGCCAGAGGCTCTACATTTGTAATTCTATCCAAGCAATCTACTGGAAAAAGCCAATCTTCAAATTAAGCTCACCCCGCAATTTAAAATGTGATATTATTAGCAATGAACTTATCAATTTAAAAGCCTTTCACTAATTTTATTAAATTTTATAAAACAGCACTTTGGGTTTCTATGCTTTTGCTGACACTACCTGAAACTGTAGCTGGGTCCCAAGGCTGGGAAAAAGGAGGATGGTAATCAAGTTTTTTATAAATTTTTTTCCATGGGTGTTTAGAAAAAATTGCCAGAGGGCGCAAGGCCAGCACTGTTTTGGTAGTAAAGATGAAGAGATAAAGAGAGGAATGCATATTTTTTTTAAATAAAAAATGCCACTCTGCCTGAAGAAAAAGATCTTCAATCAATGTGTTTTGCCAGTAATAACGTTTGGATGTAAAACTTGAACACTGAACGCCAAGATGCTACACAAAGTCCAATGTACTTAAAGAAGTATGGAACGTTTTATGCTCGGCATAATGAGGAAAGACAGGAAGCTGAACTCGTGGGTGAGGAGTATGATAAGGGTAGTGGATAGAGTAGAGATTGAAATGGCAATGGGTGGGCCACGTGGCTAGAAGAATGGACGAAAGGTGGACAAAATAAGTGCTTGAATGGTACCCGAGAGAATGAAAAAGGGTAAAAAGAAGACCGCAGGGAAGATGGGTAGACGGAATTAGGAAAATGTGTGGGGTGAGATGGATGAGAGTTGCGCAAAACAGAAACGACTGAAAGCGTGTTGGAGAGGCCTTCATCCAGCAGTGGATGGTGGGCGGCTGTAGATGATGATGACATACCTATATAAAACAAAGACCGTTAGTTGTGTGGAACCACTAGTTTAAAATAGAGAATATTTTAAATTCCAATGTTTTATTTTCGATTTGGCTCACCTAATACTTTTGATACAAAATAAATCTTACTTCAAAAATTATAAGGACTCCTTATTGTAAAAAATTTATTATATTAGGAGTGAAGTCAAATCTACAAAATTATTTTTTTGGATTGCTTCAAATTGTAAGTATGTTTTAATGAGGATGTCTTCTGATTGGGAGTCAGATGAAACATCAAAATAGACTATTTTGATGTTTCAAATACTTAATTAATTTAAATATTTTTTAATAAACTTTGATTACTATTTTAATAATTTTTGATTCAATTGCTTTTCTCCATATTTCAATTCTTCTGAACTAAGAACTACTATTGAATAGGATAGTGTGTATGTATGTACATATTAACAATAGTTGACTAAATATACAGATACATGGAAAAGTGTGAATGCATTGTGATAAATTTTGAAGCTTAATTGTTTAACTATTTCAATTTGTTAAAATTTTCCAAAGGTTATTAAAAATCAGTATTTATAAATCATTTAAATAAATATAATTTTATATATATTTAAAATTCAATAGATTTTCCCTCTTGTGATCTGAAATATTATAATTGAATAAGACAATAATTGGCAAACAATGCCAAATAGTAATCTGTAGTTTATCGTTAAAATCTCGTTAAAAGTTATTTTATAATTCTATTTAAGAATTAGCCTCGTAAACATATTCAACGTCTTATAATTAGCACTATCTAAAATAAACACATTAAAAATTCAATTTGTTTTTATATATTTTAAATTTTATTTGATTTTATTTATGGACGAAGTTGAGAATAGGTCATTAACAATATATAAAGTATTATCCAATTGACTTTAATATAAAAGTTGTTGAGAGTTTTTTGGGTTTATCTTTGTTTTAAATATAAAAAATAAAATATCTATATACATATGTATGTATATATAGGCCAAAATGTCATATTTTGACTGAAAATGTCATGTACATCAAAATATGTAGTTCATTTTGGCCTGCTTATACATATTTCGTAAAATTCACGTTTTCATCATTGTTTTCTAATCACTATGTTAAAATGTTATAATATTGAAAAGCTTCTAAGAAATCAGTAATGTTTTATTTTTGTTCATTATAATATAACACAGAGGCATTACATTTTTTTTTTCTTTTCAAATTCAATTGATTTTTGACATATCTCTACTCATTTGAAACACTATTATTGAATAAGAGAATAAGTGCATAATAATGGCAAAAAATAATCTGTAGTCTATTATAAAAATCTTATTGAAATTTATATTTGAATTTCTTCGAAGAATTTGCATCGAAAACATTTTTAAGGTCTTGTATTTACTATCGTCTGAAACAAACTTAGTAAATTATGTATATTCGACTGGTTTGTATATAAAGTAAAATCGATATTTTTACCTGTGGAGGTAGTTGAGAATAGACTATTTACAATTAATAAAGTGCTGTCTATTTTACTTTGTAAAATCTGGCAAACTGTCATGATGCCAAAAATACCCATTAACTGATAAATTGTCCAATATATCAATGAGATTAATACATCAGTATCCTGAAAGAGACAGAGTTCATTTTAAAATGATATGGATTATTATTATACGGTTTTACAATAAGTCTTACATGATCGATGAAGTAAATTAAAATATTTGAAGTAGACACGAATCCAAAAAATATGAAAATGATTGAAAACGAAACCTATAATTTTAAATGACAATACATTTATATTATAATAAGAAGAGGCCTTTTAATAAAAAAATGAAGAAAACAATAGCTGGTATAGATAAAATAATCAGTTTTTAAATATTTGATTAAAATTTTTTCTATACACTAACCAATATTGCATAATAAGAGCTGACATTGTCAATAATATCAGCAAGTTGATTAAACATTTTCAAATAACTAACTATTTTCTTTTCTTGTTGGCCATTGTAAATGACATTTCGCTTATTTATTATTGTTGGATCCCATATTACCATTGGAGAGTGTAAGGAATTGGTATTCATCTTCATTAAATTATGATTCAATAATTTTAGAAGTTTTGATATCAAATGAACTTCAATTATAAAGTGCAGGATCTCCAGATCATTTGTAAACGCGACAACGGGAATAATAATTGCACTAAAAGATTGCCATCTAAGAATGCATAATGTTATATTAATTATTACGATGAAAAACGAAGCAAGATGAATCAAAATCAACCACTTTTTGAACTGATATAAACAGTAGCAGTCATCGGCGTTCAGTTTTCTAATAATTACTGATAATTTTAAGAATATATTTTTATATGATCCACCAAATCCAAACACACTGTTGAATACAATTGAAATATAAGACATCATTGAAGATGTGTAGCACAAGAAAATTGTGATCTTCAAAGGAGTGGGAAGATTTTTATATTCTTTTTCATAATGATTTTGTACAACTACCGCCATATATGTGCACGTACATATAACTTTAATTGACACAAAAATTTTGTAGATAATTCCAACTTCTGCTATATGATTATTTTTCAATATAAGTTTTTTCAAACCAAACGGCCAATTTATAAAGGTATACCATGTTAATAGTAATACAGATATTTTATCAACAACTATGTTGCTAGAGGACATTATTTATAAATATGCATCTTTTTGATTATATCGAAAGATGTATGTAAGGCAGACGGAAATATAAAGTGTGTAAATGTACATTGTATTTTTATTATTTGAATCAATTAAAACATGATGTTTAACAAAGAAATCCATTAATTAATTAATCTCATTAAAAATATGAGCATATGTGTGTTGTTATTGTGTATAAAATTATGATATGTTGGTATAATATTCGGTCAACAGCTTAAATACGAGAAACATGTTTATACATATATCACAATTAAGAGGGCTGAACACCAGCGCCTTGTCCATAAAAATGTATTACACTTCTCCCTTCCTCAATTATGGCACTAGAGAAATTATTTTTTAATATGCTATGGATATCCACCATAGGAATGTTTCTATTTTTTTTTTATTTTTTTTGTTTTGTTATTTTTTATAGGAGCTAGAAGCGGCCAAACATCTATAAAATCGCCTCTTTTTTACACCCACGAAAAGACTCCAGCGTGCTTATTTACCGGTTGATTTTTAAAAAAATACGAGCACAAAAACATAGAAAATATCTTTCGCATACCGATGATGAAATTTTTTTTTAAATTGGTCCAGATTTGGAGGAGAAAACTGAAGAATACAAAACCTCGATTTTGTCGATTTACTCGTAAAATAGGTATTATCTGGTCGAAGCGCAACTGTCGCATTCACTCAATATATATGTATATATTGATATATATTATCGCATTCACTTTATATATAGATTCACTCTATATATATATATATATATATATATATATATATATATATATATATATATATATATATATATATCGAAGAAAGGAACGGCAACAAAATTAAGGTTTCGGGTATCCAGCCCTCTTAAGTGATCGAATAAATCGTAAAAAAAAGATCAACTATAGGTTTTTCATTCCAAATTGATCCTTTTTCATTTAAAATTGACCTTTATTCATTTAAAATTAATCCTTTTTCATTTCAAATTAAATCTTTTTTATTTCAAATTGACCCTTTTTTTATTTCAAATTGATTACACTGAGCAACAAAAAAAAATACCAGAGCGGAGACTAGCCAATCTTTACTAAGTTTGACCCACTGAATTCGAATATGATATTGATTTTTGTTGGTGGGTGAGCGTTTAAAAAAATCCGCGATTTTTACAGTTTTTTGGCTTTTGCGGTCTTTAACTCAAAATTTAGGATTGTTACGCTCAAAGTGAGTATTGGAATCAATAGTCAGATATTTTTCCTATTAATTGTTATATTTCATTGCTTTAAAATACTTCTAATTAATTGTCTAGCGAATTTTAAAAGTCAAAAATATATTTTTTTTCCGTGCTATTTTTTATTTATTTGGCAAATTTTTTATTTCACCACGTTTATAAGGATTGGTTTTCTATCTCAATATTTTTTTTTTATCTAAACGTACTAACTAAAGCGGTAATTGCAATTTAAATGCTTTCGTTGTATATATGGTTGTATCGCGTAATATGTTAGGGCAAGCGAGATGGCATGTAGTCCGACCGCTGTACTCTGTGAGGTGGATTATATGCCATCTATATTTTAATTATACACCGGAAGGAGTGTTAAAATCGGTCGTAGATTGAGCGTTTTTATTATTGGCCTTGTCTTTTATTATTATTGTAGTCACATCAATTAAATTTATCAATTTAGAACTAAGATTTGGTAAATCATAGCTCCGTATTAATTTTTAAATTCAAATTTCGCCCGCCAATTCGGCAATTCGGTTTTGTCTTGTTGAAGTTTGCGGAAGACCGAATTTTACAATGACTAGATTGGAAGATATTTTAGGTCAATGACGCAAAAGCTTTTAAATTGTTTAAAATTTTATTTTCATTGGAATTAAATCCAGCTGAAACATCAGCTGCAGAAGCCGAACATTTTATTAGTCATTATTATTTAATTTTTAAAATCAATTGATTTATTTTGTGACGTCTCTACTCATTTGGAATACTATTATTGAATAGGAAAATATGTGACCAATAATGCCAAAAAATAGTCTGTAGTCTATTGTTAAAATCTTGCCGAAATTTATTTTGGAATTACTTGTGAGGATTTGCATTGAAAACATTTTCAATGTCTTGTATTTGATATCGTCTGAAACAAATTTAGTGCATTAAAACAAATTTAGTACATTAAAGTATTACATACATATAATTGGGCTAGTTCATACATATATAGTAAATTTTATTTTATTTTACCTATGGACGTAGTTGAGAATAGGCTATTCACAATAAATAAAGTGTTATTGATTTTACCCTGTAAAATCTCACAAACAGTGATATATCCAAAAATACGCACCAATTGATAAAAAGTCCAAAATATCAATGAAATTAATACATCTGAATTCTGTAAAATATAATATTAATTTAATAAAGCCTAAGGATGTAGAAAATGAAATATACATACATATATGATTTCACAAATCATCTTACGCGATTGAGGAAGTAAATTGAAACATTGAAAGTAGCCAAGAATCCAAAAAATGCGAACATTATTGAAAATGAAACCTAAAATTTCATCTTTAAATACATACAATTTATAAAGTTATGTATAATGAAAGTAAAGGTAATGGTTGTCAAATTAATTAAAATATTTTTATATATATATTATACTAACCAATATTGCATAGCAAGAGCTTAGTTCAGCTATAATATTTGAAAGTTGATTAAAAATTAGCAAATAGTCGGCGATTCTCTTTTCTTTTTGACCAGTAAATATTATTTTTCGTTGATTTATTCGTTTCAGCTTCCACACCACGATCGGGGGACATTTAAAATTATAATTCGTCATTATTAAATTATGATTTAACAATTCAAGAAGTTTTATCACCAAACTAATTTCAATAATAAAGTGTAGGATCTCTAGATCGGTCGTAAACGTAACAATATGTACTATAAATGCATTAAAATCTTTCCACCTACGATAATTAAGGATCATATTTATTATTGTGATGAGGCAGTGGACAAAATGAAGGATAATCAAGCACTTTTTGAACTGATATAAGCTGAAGCGATCATCAGCGTTCAATTTTCTAATAATTACGGATAATTTTAAAAATATATCTTTAAACGATCCACCAAAACCAAAAACACTATTGAAGACTATCGAGATATAAGACATCATTGAAGTTATGTAAGACAAGTAAACGGAGATCTTCAACGGATTTGGCAGATCTTTGTAAGTATGTAAGTAATGGTTTCGTGTAACAAATACCATAAATGTGGATACACATATTACTTTGAATGTCACAAATATTTTGTAGATAATTCCAACTTCTGTTATGCGATTATTTTTCAATGTAAGCTTTTTCAAACCGAATGGCCAATTTGTATAGGTATACCAAGTCAAAAGTAATACAGTTATTTTATCAACAACAATGTTGCTAGAGGACATTGTAAATATTTATATTACTGATAATATCGATAGATATACGGCAGATTGACAAATGAAAGTATGCAAATGTACATTGTATTTTTATTATTTCAATCAATTACCACAAACAAAAGGCATCCACTCGACTATAATGGATTAACACAGTGACTAGGCTAATTAATTAATCTCATAAATAATTTCAGCGTTTTATGTTTGTTGTTTTAATTTTTAAATTGTGGTAATACTAGTTTGATTACAAATATGTATGTATTTATATATGTAAATAGTGTAATTATAAAATTATCGATTTGTGTTTAATATTATACATGGTAATTTCCCTTTTTTCATTCAATACATCAAATCTAGTCACGTTATTTATTGGCTGCTCTCATTTGTAATCTCGCCGACAATAAGTAAGCCACATATGGTCATTTTTCTACTGACTGCTCTCAAAATTCTGAAATCCCACAGGGCTCAGATCTAGGGCTTATTTTATTTAATCTTTTCATTAATGGTATTCTATCTGATTTTAACCATTTAATTTTTAACCAGCAAACCTTTCATTGTATGCTGATTTCAATTTCATCAAGAAGATCTTGAACATCGTCTAGAAGGCATATGAAAATCGTCTAGAAAGAATCGCGTTGTCTCATATGTAAAGTTCTACGTGCCTTTATTTTAATCTTACAATAACCAAATTGACTACTAGGTACTTAATTTAAGTTTATTAGAACACCTGTGATATTCAACAGTAATTGCATCGCCTTTTGTGAATGAAGCTAAGAAAATGGGAAATCATATTTGAATAATCATCTAAAAGATTTTGAAAAGCTTAATAATTGTAATTTTATTTTTAATGGATCATTAGCAATATCTCATTTCTTTAATCAATTGATTTTCCGTATATCTCTAGTCATCTGAAGTACGATTAATGAATAGGATAATATTAGACAAATAATACTAAAGAATAATTTGTAGTCCATAGAAAAAATTTTGTTGAAAATTATCATGGAATTTCTTCGAAGAATTTGCGTTGAAAACATTTTCAAAGCCTCATATATAATATCTTCTGGAAAAAAATGCACAAATATTATGTTTAATTCAACTAGTTTTATTATTTCATTTATACTATTTCACCTATGGAGATAGTTGAAAATAGACAATTCACTACAGATAAAGTGGTATTGATTCGACTGTGTAAAATCTCACAAACGGATATATAGCTAAAAATTCGAATCAACTGATAACCTGTCCGAGTTATTAATAAAATCGGTACATCAGAATTCTGAAACACATCAAATTAATAATATTAGTTTTGTATGGCTGATATTTAAATTGATTTTTTAAATTGCCTTACTTGATCGATGTAGTATATTGAAACATTGAATGCAGCCAGGAATCCAAAAAATGCTGATATCGTTGAAAATGAAATCTAAAATTTTAAATTCAATTGAATAAAAGGCATTCTAAAAAAATTTCGCAATTATTTTGGAAATAAAAAGCATTTTCAGATGTGTTTTACTTATTTTGTACACTAACCAAAACTGCATAACAAGAATTTATTTCGTCGATAATATCGGCAAGTTGATTAAAAAGCAACAAATATTTTATTATTTCCTTTTCGCTTTGGCCACCAGCGTATATATTTTTTGATTAATTACCACTGGTCGACCATGATTTTTGATTTTGAATTTGATATTCATAATCATCAAATTCTGATTCACTAATTTAAAAAGTTTGGTTACCAAATGGACTTCTATCATGAAGTGCAGGATCTCTAAATCTGTAGTAAATATAACAATATTTGCAAATATTGAGCTTAAAGTCTGCCATTGGTGAGAGCGAAGTGTTATATAGAATAGTGTGTTGAGAAATAGAACGAAATAAACGAAAATCAACCATTTTTTGTAATGATAAAAACTGAAATGGTTATCAGCGTCCAAATTTCTGATGATCATGGAAAATTTTAAGAACATCTTTTTATATGATCCACCAAAACCAAATACGCTATTGCAGACAATCGAAATATAAGAAAATATTGAAGTTACGTAAGATAACCACAGGCATATTTTCAAAGGTTTTTAAATGATTTTTCATGATGATTGATTATAAATAGTCCCACCATTATGCTTGTAAATACAACTTTGACTGTGACAAAAATTTTGTAGATAATTCCAATTTCTGAAATACGATTATTCTTTAAAGAAAGCTTTCTCAACCCCAACGGCCAATTCGTGAAGGAATACCATGTCAATAATAATTTAGTAATTTTATCATCAATAACGTCGTTAGAGCACATTGTAAAAAAATATCGTTCTGTTTATATCGATGGTATAAAGGCAGGTGGACAATAGAAATTGTTCAAACTTTATGATGTACATTTATTATTTTAATTCATTAACGACCGGTGTCTAACAACGTTTACATTTAATTAGTTGATTAAAATAAATAATTACTATTTATTTGAATTATACATAAACTTTCTTTGCTGCTTTTTTCAACAAAAATCTAATAATCTATTTTATATCAAAAATAATAAATGTTTATGACAAAATCAATTGTTTTTTTATTCAAACTTTCTTTGAGTTTTCCCCAATTGTTTAATACTTATTAATCATAGTTCGACCAGATTTATGTAGACTACATATTGCACAAAACAAATTCGATAATTAAACATACATACACATTCACACATACCGGTTATGAAAGCATTTTCGATACAAATTGAGCGCAAATGTAGATTTCAATTACTTAAAATCACTATAATTATTATACACATTAAATATCAAGATAATAAAAATAATTTAAAAGGTCAAAATAAATAATAATTGTTTTAAAAAAAAAATACTACTTCTGGCTTACGAATTCTGACCAAAACCTTATCAGCTCTAAGTTAGTACATAAAAAATATGAATATAAATTTTCAGCTGGATAAGTTTTGTGGTGTGGACAGAATCGTGGTTCCAATATTTTTGACCTTTCTAAGAGGAAAAAATTTCACTTTGACAGATTCCTACCAAATTTAATACAAAATTTGGTAGTAAGCTTAAAATTTTAAGATTTGAAATTTCAGTTCAATACACTAAATGGTTTTTGAGAAAAACATAAAAAAAACCTCGATTCTCTAGAGTAAAAGTACTATGTATTTCCGGTTCAGGTAAAAATATTCAAAAAATATCAGGGTATAAAATTTATAATTTTTATGACATGAAAAAAAAAATTCAGTCTGATTGGTTTCACGGCTTGGGAGATAATTTAATTCAAAAACTTGAAAAAAAGAGGACACCTATAAGGGGAGGTACCATTTCCGGTCAACTTAAAAATTTGAAAAAAAATGTTGTCGTGTCGATAAGAATTTCAGTAACCAATATTTAGTTTCAGTTCGAGGACTTACGGTCTTCAAAAAATACACAGACACACACATTTCTTCTAGATCTTGAAAACGTGATCAGTGGTCGATTCGAATAAGTCAAAATCGCGAGTTCAAATTTTCGCATGATCACAAAACTTCATCTATTTATACTATATGTACATACATAGGTATATAAATAAACTAAAAATGGCAAAATCTACCTACCTACTACCTAATTTTCAATAGATCTGAAACGTTCAGGTCTTTCACCAATTTGGATTCAATACTAATCATGCTCAAATTGGATAGCCTGTCTTGTAACTGTCTTGGTGGATCGCAAATAATTTATTATTATTTTCAGCTTAGAAAATGATCTTTCCCCAGATGCTACCTTTACAGGCATACTCAAATATATTATAAGAGCTGTATATATCCTCAATATATCCAATATTTAATCGCCATAGTTCTTTATCAACTCAAAATAAAATTATATCGCGCGCTCATATTACCATTATTAACCTATGCTTCACCTGTATGGAATAACGCCTCGAATACTTATCTTTCCAAGCTCCAAGTAATACAAAATAAATCCCTATAAATAATTTATAATACACCCATATATACTAACTTGAAAAAACTGCATGCCATATATGATATTCCGTTTGTTACAGACATTACTAACAAACTAACCAGTAGATTCTATGACAGAATCACTAATAACCATACTAACACACTTGTGAAGAGTCTCGGTGATTACAACAAAATGTCTATAAACTTCAGGTATAAACACAGATTACCTAAACACAATCTGCTTTCTGTCATCGACTTTAGAGAGTCTTTAATTAATATTATGTATTAGATGTATTATGAACATTTATAAGGATTGTAAATAGGTTTTTGAGCTCTTTTCCTATTATGCTGTAGATTAACATTAGAATAATATAATACTATGATTACTAACCAAATTAAATTAAATTGTAAAATAGAAAATGATCAGTAGATCAGTAGCTATTAAAATAGATATAAGATGTATTGTGAACATAATTTCGTAATAATAAAAAGCATTTAAAAATCAAAAATAAGAGCTGTTGTAACATTTGGAAACATATTGATTAGATCATTTTCGAACATATGTATGTATACTCTTAAATGGCTTTATGTAAGTAGAAATTATTTGAAGTTCTTCACACAAATCTGAAGCACTAATATCAGATTCTGTTTTTGTTATATTTGATAATTTGATCTGTAAATTTTGTACTATAATTCATTATTATAGCTTTATCAATTATTAATAATGAATTTATATTATTTAAAATTTGAAAGGGCTCATTTTGTTTCATCACAAGTTCAAACCTTTCATCTATTTTGGAAATCACTGTATCTATAATATAAGAGTGAAATAAAAATTTACTTTATAATGACGTTCAGGCAAATCAATACTCACATCCACATTTTAATACATAAACATTGCTTTTCTCTTACGTGGTCTAACTATACCAACAACTGGACATGTTTTGCACAATCTTTTGATTCAGCGATTATTTAGCTTTATCCAATTGATTTATAGCCATCATTTGCTCTACACATTTTTAGATAATCATTGACGTTTTCCAGCATTTCTAATATTGTAGGCAACAAAACGTCAGATTTTTGCATCATATGACTTACTACATTAATTCTACTTAAAATATTATACCAAAAGACTAATGAAAATATGTACATATGTATTTTTGACATATGATATGAACATATATAATTTATTTTTCGTGGAGGTTGGCGCTTTTGGGGCTTTGGCACTGGGGTGTTCTGCACCCTCAAATCACCCTTCAGAGGGGCCCTGCATATTTGAGTAATCATTTGAAAGATTTTTTAAAGTAAAAAACTGTAATTTTATTTTCATTTATGATTTGAGACATATGAAACATGAAAATTAGGAATGGATCATTAACATTATCTCATTTTTTATTAATTCAGTTAATTTTTCCCATATCTCTAGTCATCTGAAGCACTATTATTGAATAGGATAATAATTGACACATAATACTAAAGAATAATTTGTAGTCCATCGAAAAAAATTTGTTGAAAATTATTTTGGAATTTCTTCTTAGAATTTGTGTTGAAAATATTTTCAATGCCTCATACTTAGCATCTTCTGAAAAAAAAATGCACACAATATTTCTCATATTTAATATCTTCTGAAAGAAATATGCACATAATAGTATGTTTAAGTCAACTAGTTTATACTATTTCATTTATATTATTTCACCTATGGAGGTAGTTGAAAATATGTTATTCACAACAGCTAAAGTGGTATTGATTTGACTATGTAAAATCTCACAAACAGACATGTAGCCAAAAATTCGAATCAACTGATAAACTTTCAAAGTAAGCAATGAAATCGGTAAGTGTGAATTCTGAAATACATAAAATTAATAACATTAGTTTCGTATAGCTGACATATAAATTGAGTTTTAAAATTAACTTACTTGATCGATGAAAATTTGAAATATTGAAATATTGAATGCAGCCAGTAATCCAAAACATGCTGATATTGTTGAAAATGAAATATAAAATTTTTAATTTAATTGAATAAAAGGCATGCTTAAAATTTTAAGAAAATACCAAAATTTTCGCAATTATTTTGGAATTAAAAAGCATTTTTAGATTTGTATTACTTATTTTGCACACTAACCAACACTGCATAATAAGAATTTATTTGGTCGATAATATCGGCAAGTTGATTAAAAACCAATAAATAATTTATTATTTCCTTTTCGTTTTGACCACCGGCGTATGTATTTTTTTGATTAATTTCAACTGGAGGACTGTGATTATTGAGTTTGAATTTGTTATTCATCATCGTTAAATTCCGATTCAATAAATTAAGAAGTTTTGTTACCAAATGGACTTCTATTATGAAGTGCAGGATCTCTAAATCTGTCGTAAGCATAAGAACATTTGATATCATTGAGCTAAAAGTCTGCCTTTTTCGAAAACGCAGTGTAATACAAAGTAGTGTGTTGAGAAATACAACGAAATTAAATAAAATCAAACACTTTTTGTAATGATAAAAACTGCGATGGTTATCGGCATCCAAATTTCTTAAGAACTTAAGAACTAAGAACTTAAGAAAATTTTAAGAACATATTTTTATATGATCCACCAAAACCAAAAACACTAGTGCAAACAATATGTAAGACAACCGAAGACATGTTTTCAATGTATTGGGAAGATATTCATATAATTTTTCACCGTGGTTGATTATAAATAATCCCACCATTAGGCTTGTAAATACCACTTTAATTGAGACAAACATTTTGTAGATAATTCCAATTTCTATAATACGATTATTCTTCAACGAAAGCTTTCTCAATCCAAACGGCCAATTCGTGAAAGTATACCATTTCAATAACAGTATAGTAATCTTATTTTTCTGGTAACCAAGATTCGTCACATAGCGGTGTCGCGGTGATCTTAGCATCTAAATTAACCAGTGCACTAATTGGCTACAACCCCATAAGTGACAGACTTATACACTTAAAACTCAACACGCATCCGTATAAACTAAACATCCTTCAAATATATGCTCCTACTGCAGATGCCGAAGATATTAAAATAAATGCGTTCTATGCTTCATTACTCGATACATTGTCAAATATCTCAAACAAAGAAATGACCATCATTCTTGGTGATTTTAATGCCAAAGTCGGTAATAATAGCAACATTGATAACATAGTAGGTAAATATGGATTGGGTATTCAAAATGAGAGAGGAGAGAAACTTATAAGTTTCTGCATTGAAAATAAAATGTCCATTATGAATACTTGGTTTCAACATCATCCTAGGCGATTGTACACTTGGATATCTCCTGGGGATCGTCACCGCAACCAAATCGATTATGTATTAATAAATTCTAGATGGAAATCATCGATACATAACGTCAAAACATATCCAGGTGCAGATTGCGGATCGGACCATAACTTACTTGTTGCTAAATTTCGACTGAAATTGAAAATGATTAAAAGACATCAAAATAAAGCAATTAAACTCACCAATGATGATGTAATTAATTTTGGCAATGTAATCAGAGAAAAAGATGCAGAATTCCAAATAAATCCTAATGTAGATGTAGAAGAGTCTTGGAAAATTTTTAAAGATCTCATAATTCGGTATGCCAGAAAACATCAAACACCGCAAAATGAACATCGTAAGTCTTTTATCTCTGATTCAACTTGGGTTAAGATAAAAGAACGTAAAAGACTTAAACAAACTGGCATAACATCGACAGAATATCTTGAAAGGTATGCAATATTACATAAAGATATTCAAAGGAGTTGTAGGCGGGATAAAGCTAAATATATAAATGACATATGTGAGGAGATAGAAAAACACGCATTAAAGAATCAGGCAAGGGATATTTTTCACAAAGTAAAAATCGTCACTCAAAAATTTTCACCCAAAACTTGGACAATAGATGATCAATTTGGAAACACGCTTACAGATATTGATGTGATACTCAACCGATGGAAAGAATACTGTTCGGAATTGTACAGTGGTAGTTCGTCGACCTCAATTGTTTCCCTAATTGATGATGTCAGGGAGCCTGACATCTTGACATCTGAAGTTGTAAATGCCATAAAGAAACTGAAATGTAAAAAGTCTCCTGGCAGCGATGGTATACAAGCTGAACTTCTGAAAGAGCTTGGTGAAACTGCGATAAAGGCGCTATGTAATATGTGCAACAAGATCTGGGTAAACGGAGTATGGCCGAAAGATTGGGTCAATTCAATATTCATTCCCTTACACAAGAAAGGATCTACAAAAAAATGCGAGAATTACAGGACCTTAGCCTTAATATCGCACTCTAGTAAAGTATTGCTGTATATAATTAAAGATCGTTTGAGCAGTTACCTTGGATGGCAAATACCGAACGAACAAGCAGGGTTTGTAAAAGGCAAAGGGACGAGGGAACAAATACTGAATATACGTCAACTCATTGAAAAATGTCGGGAGTTTCAAACTCCAGCCGTTCTTTGTTTTATAGACTATAAAAAAGCTTTTGACTTTGTGAACTGGGACTATCTGTGGAAAGTTCTACTGGACATGGGAGTCCCCATGCATCTTGTAAAGATAATACATAACTTGTATAATGATAACAATGCAGTAGTTCGAATCAATTCGCTAAACTCGACAAATTTTCGAGTACAACGTGGAGTAAGGCAAGGGTGTATATTATCTCCAGACCTATTTAATATATATGGAGAGTATATAATGCGTAGAGCACTGGATGGTTGGAAGGGTGGAGTGTCCATTGGTGGAAAAAAACTATCCAATCTTCGGTATGCGGATGACACAACGCTCATAGCTAATAATCATGAAGAAATGGCCGAACTGATCCGTCGTGTTGAGACAGAGAGTAATGTGCTTGGCCTCCAGATAAACCGCCCCAAAACAAAAATTATGATAATTGACCGTCACCAACAGCTGCAAAACAACAACTCAGCTTTAAACGGTATAGATGTGGTTGATAATTTTGTCTATCTGGGGTCACTCATATCTAACAACGGCGGCAGCGAATTGGAAATACGGCGCCGGATTACATTAGCAAAATCGGCAATGTCACAACTAACGAAGATTTGGAAGAATAGAGCCATTACAACTGCTGTCAAAATCCGTCTCGTGAAGAGTCTCGTTTTTTCTGTCTGCCTTTATGGTGTCGAGACGTGGACCATGAAGGCGGCGGATAGACGGAGAATCGATGCCTTCGAGATGTGGTCCTGGAGACGGCTACTGCGCGTGCCTTGGACCGACAAACGCACGAATGTGTCTATTCTTGAAGAATTGAAAATCAAGGATAGATTGTCAACAATATGCCTGAAACGTATATTGCAGTTCTTCGGCCACATTGCACGAAGAGGTGAGGAGAGCCTGGAGCGGTTGGTTGTGGTTGGTAGCGTCGAAGGCAGAAGAGCCAGAGGCAGATCCCCCGCACGCTGGACTGACCAAGTATCTGCAGCGACGGGCGCTTCCACGGTAGCAAGTCTTCGCCTGGCCGAATTTAGAACTGAATGGAGGCAGCTGGTTGACCGCACATCATAGTCACGATCCTCAGTGATGAGGGAACCGACAGCAATAATAGTAATCTTATCATCGATAACGTCATAGAATCTACTGGTTAGTTTGTTAGTAATGTCTGTAACAAACGGAATTTTATATATGGCATGCAGTTTTTTCAGGTTAGTATATATGGGTGTATTATAAATTATTTTTAGGGATTTATTTTGTATTACTTGGAGCTTGGAAAGGTTAGTATTCGAGGCGTAATTCCATACAGGTGAAGCATAGGTTAATAATGGTAATATGAGCGCGCGATATAATTTTATTTTATTTAACGTTGATAAAGAACTATGGCGATTAAATATTGGATATATTGAGGATATACCCCGCATCGCTTTGCATTTAGCTGCCTCAATGTGAGGTGCCCATCTCATTCTTTTATCGAACGTAACTCTTAAATATCTTATTACTGACTGCCATTTCAGACTTTCTCCAGAGGGGATTTTCAGATCTGAACTTGGTTTATGCTTTCTAACACTAAAGAATATGGCGTCTGTTTTCGTTTGATTAATTTGAATTTTCCACTTGGTGAAGTGTTCAGTAATTGTTTTAATTGCAAATTCAAGATTTTTAAGAAGTGTCTGGTTTTTTGCTACTTGTGAAGCAAGCGGTATCATCTGCATATAGGGCTATATGACAGTTTTTTGGAAAAGGTATGTCATTTATATATATGGAGAACAAGAGTGGGCCAAGCAAGCTCCCCTGCGGAACGCCAGCTGCGATTATTTTTGGAGACGATAATTCATTATTTACGCTAACCACTAGCTTTCTACGAGTTGGTGAGGCATTTGGTGTCGATATTTTTGGGCAGTTCTTGACGAGGACAAGATCTAGTGTGGATGGTTGTGAATTATTTGTGGGATAGTGTGTGTATGTATCCGGATGAAGTAAGATTGTATCTGTTAGTTGAATGTATTTAAAAAGAGTTGTGCCTTGTTGGTCAGTGTTTACGCAACTCCATAACGGATGTTTGGCATTAAAGTCACAAGCTACCACTACCAAACTACCAATGTTAAATATTTTGTTAAGATCGGATGCCAATAATCGTTTTTGGGGAGGATTGTAAGCGGATGCTACTATGTGACGGGTGTTGTTAATTGTTAGTTCGATGGCGGTTAGTTCTAAATTTTTTAGTGGCGGAGTTATTGCGCCACAATGTTTAATTGAGGATTTTATAAAAATGGCAACTCCCCCTCCATGCTGTTCTCGGTCTTCGCGATAGCAGTTAAAGTTAGGTAGGTTAATACGGATATGAGGTTTTAAGAAGGTCTCGGAGATTAAAAATATGTCAACACAGTACTCACCGATCGCCGACTCTAGTTCGTCAATCTTATTCTTAAGTCCACGAGCATTCCAAGCTAGAATGTTCAGGCGCCTCCCGTTAATCAAAGACATCGAGATATTCGACAAGCATGAGTGCCAGCTCTAGTTTGTCGGTGCAACCGCTGGCCTTGGCACGAATCTCCTGGAGGATCTTCAACATCTTCGCCATAGACGCCATGGAAGTTAGGTCTGTTGTTGGTTGAATGTTGGGATTGGTTGGTTGGTGGGTTTTTTTAGGGATATTTGGGATATTTGGTGAAGGAGTTTTAATGGTCGGTAGCTTTGGGAAGTTATGATCGTTAACGACCGGGATATTTTGTGACTGCACCACTGGGAGTTTCCAAGGGTTGGCTTTGACAAGTGATGCTCGATTCTTCCTCGATTCCAGCATTTTCAGATAGCTCTGTCTTTTTGGACAGTCTTTGAAGTTAGCGGGATGAGATCCTGAACAGCCTGAGCAGACAGCAGGGGTAACTATGCCTTGATTGCATTGTGCGGTGAGGTGAGCGCCGGCACATTTGACGCACTTGGCCTGCCGATTGCAGTTTTTCGCAGCGTGTCCATATTCTTGGCATCTGAAACATTGAGTAATATTTTGAGATTTACTAGTATATTTAACGACACTGACCTTTGTGTAACAGATGTACCGGATTTCTTTTATCTTCTTTGCCGATACCGATGGCTCGAAGAACACCAAGTATAGCTCGGTGGCGTTGCTCCTAGGCTCCTTCGTCTTCATCTGTATGACTATGGTTACTGGGAATCCCTGTCTGATGATGTCATCTATAATATCGGCTTCCGGCAATTTCGGCAAGCCACGTACGACACTTTTTATTTCCTTTTCCTCCTTCCTGGAAAAGGTATGGAATTGTCGGTCCGGTGTCAATCCATCCCGAAGTTTTTTAAAGTCTTCAAGACTTTTACATTGTATCTTGACATTATTTTGACCAATGTAAGTCATTGTGAAGTCTTTTACAAACTTCTTGATCGACTCGATCATGCTGCCGTGAGTGCCAGTAGCTTTCACCGCTTCTGGGGACATCGGAAACTTCCGAGAGCCCTTCAAATTTGTTTTTTTCCTGAATTTTAAATTCAGGAGCAACATCTTTCACGTTCTTTGCCGTGTGTTTTGGAAACTGCCACTCGGTCTCCATCTGAGCGGTCTGAGAGCAGCCTGGTTGAGGAGCTTCGCTTGTAGTTGTCAGTGTCTTCTTCAGTCGTTTTTTCAGGTTGGATCCTCGCATGGTACCAACATGTGTTCTTTTAGTGTTCGTTTTGTGGGAGGTGTTTGTTGTGTATGTTAAAAGGTGTGGGTTTTTTGAGGATTAGCGTATCGCTGTATTATGAGCGCTCGCACAGAAAGTACGTCTTCGGTACGTCCGTTCGCACGGAGCGATGAGAGACGAGTGAAGTGAGAGACGACAAAATAAAGTGTTCAAACCGTATGATGTATGTACATTTATTATTTTAATTAATTAACCATCGGTGTCTAAAAACGTTTTCATTATGTTAAAGCGTATATTTATTATTTTAATCCATTAACGATACCTTATTCATTAGGTTAATAGACTAAAATAAATATTATATATGTATGTATATAAAGACGTTAATCTGTGTGTACGTGTGTGTGTGTGTGTCCTAACGCTAGCCGAACATAATGAATGAGTCGATAAAAAGCCTAAATTTTGTAGAAATTCTCATTCGTAGTCGAATCGGCGAACCCTCACGCGAACACAAATATTCTCTTATAGGTATACCTGAGTTCAGAGACTTAGTCGTGAAAACATCGTCGAATATTCAAATTGTCCTTTTTTTTAAATATTTATTTAATTTTTTTGTTCTCGCAATATAAAAATATATACGTATTTATAATAATTTTACTGGAAAATTTATGTAATATAAAATAATTATTACACATATATGTATTTAAAGTATATTTTTTGTAATATTTGAACTTTTAATGTATTTGCCAATGTTTGAATAATATACTGTATGCAGTTTCTCAAAATATTTTTTTACTTTTCTGTAGATATTTAAATAAACGCTTCTTAAATTTGTTATCAAACTGTGAGCAAGTTTTAGTTCAGTCTCGTGTACTGAATATTATCTGGACGGCCCTAATCTCACGATAAATTCAACTATAAACAGTTTTTGGAGCGAGGGATGAAATTCCTAGCCAAAAAGTTTCATTTCTAAATATTTTTTATAACTTTCTCCTGCCTGAGCAATGTTGGAATTTGACTAGAACTTATGTAAGTTGGAGAACCCATGATATTGTAAACAATAATTGCATTGCCTTTTGCGAGTGAAGCTAAGAAAATGGGATAATTTGAGTAATCATCTAAAAGATTTTGAAAAGCTCAACAATTGCAATGTTATTTTCATTTGCTTACAGTCAAATGAAACATCAAAATTAGTAATCGAATAGTTTTATTGATCATTAACAATATCTCATTTTTTTTAATCAATTAATTTTCCCCACATCTCTAGTCATCTGAAGCACTATTAATGAATAAGATAATAATAGACAAATAATACTAAAGAATAATTTGTAGTCCATAGAAAAAATTTTGTTGAAAGTTATCATGGAATTTCTTCGAAGAATTTGCGTTGAAAACATTTTCAAAGCCTCATATTTAATATCTTCTGGAAAAAAATGCACAAATATTATGTTTAATTCAACTAGTTTTATTATTTCGTTTATACTATTTCACCTATGGAGATAGTTGAAAATAGACAATTCACTACAGATAAAGTGGTATCGATTCGACTGTGTAAAATCTCACAAACAGATATATAGCTAAAAATTCGAATCAACTGATAACCTGTCCAAGATATCAATAAAATCGGTACATCAGAATTCTGAAACACATAAAATTAATAATATTAGATTTGTATGGCTGATATTTAAATTGATTTTTTTAATTGCCATACATGATCGATGTAGTATATTGAAACATTGAATGCAGCCAGGAATCCAAAAAATGCTGATATCGTTGAAAATGAAATCTAAAATTTTAAATTCAATTGAATAAAAGGCATTCTAAAAAAATTTCGCAATTATTTTGGAAATAAAAAGCATTTTCAGATGTGTTTTACTTATTTTGTACACTAACCAAAACTGCATAACAAGAATTTATTTCGTCGATAATATCGGCAAGTTGATTAAAAAGCAACAAATATTTTATTATTTTCTTTTCGCTTTGGCCACCAGCGTATATATTTTTTTGATTAATTACCACTGGTCGACCATAATTTTTGAGTTTGAATTTGATATTCATAATCATCAAATTCTGATTCACTAATTTAAGAAGTTTGGTTACCAAATGGACTTCTATCATGAAGTGCAGGATCTCTAAATCTGTAGTAAATATAACAATATTTGAAAATATTGAGTTTAAAGTTTGCCATTGGTGAAAGCGAAGTGTTATATAGAATAGTGTGTTGAGAAATAGAACGAAATGAACGAAAATCAACCATTTTTTGTAATGATAAAAACTGAAATGGTTATCAGCGTCCAAATTTCTGATGATCATGGAAAATTTTAAGAACATCTTTTTATATGACCCACCAAAACCAAACACGCTATTGAAGACAACCGAAATATAAGAAAATATTGAAGTTATGTAAGATAACCACAGGCATATTTTCAAAGGATTGGGAAGATTTTTAAATGATTTTTCATGATGATTGATTATAAATAGTCCCACCATTATGCTTGTAAATACAACTTTGACTGTGACAAAAATTTTGTAGATAATTCCAATTTCTGAAATACGATTATTCTTTAAAGAAAGCTTTCTCAACCCCAACGGCCAATTCGTGAAGGAATACCATGTCAATAATAATTTAGTAATTTTATCATCAATAACGTCGTTAGAGCACATTGTAAAAAAATATCGTTCTGTTAATATCGATGGTATAAAGGCAGGTGGACAATAGAAATTGTTCAAACTTTATGATGTACATTTATTATTTTAATTCATTAACGACCGGTGTCTAACAACGTTTACATTTAATTAGTTGATTAAAATAAATAATTACTATTTATTTGAATTATTTATAAACTTTCTTTGCTGCTTTTTTCAACAAAAATCTAATGCTCTACTTTATATCAAAAATAATAAATGTTTATGACAAAATCAATTGTTTTTTTATTCAAACTTTCTTTGAGTTTTCCCCAATTGTTTAATACTTATTAATCATAGTTCGACCAGATTTATGTAGACTACATATTGCACAAATCAAATTCGATAATTAAACATACATACGCATTCACACATACCGGTTATGAAAGCATTTTCGATACAAATTACATAATTATGTAGATAACACAAGACAAAAGTTATACTTCCGGTTGTCAGATTTTGTTCGGAATTTTTCAATTACTTAAAATCACTATAATTATTATACACATTAAATATCAAGATAATAAAAATAATTTAAAAGGTCAAAATAAATAATAATTGTTTTAAAAAAAAAATACTACTTCTGGCTTACGAATTCTGACCAAAACCTTATCAGCTCTAAGTTAGTACATAAAAAATATGAATATAAATTTTCAGCTGGATAAGTTTTGTGGTGTGGACAGAATCGTGGTTCCAATATTTTTGACCTTTCTAAGATGAAAAAATTCCACTTTGACAGATTCCTACCAAATTTAATACAAAATTTGGTAGTAAGCTTAAAATTTTAAGATTTGAAATTTCAGTTCAATACACTAAATGGTTTTTGAGAAAAACATAAAAAACCTCGATTCTCTAGAGTAAAAGTACTATGTATTTCCGGTTCAGGTAAAAATATTCAAAAAATATCAGGGTATAAAATTTATAATTTTTATTACATGAAAAAAAAATCTGATTGGTTTCGTGGTTCGGGAGTTAATTGAATTCAAAAACTTAAAATCGAGGACACCTATAAGCGGAGGTTCCATTTCCGATCAACTTAAAAATTTGAAAAAAATGTCGTCGTGTCGATAGGAATTAGGACCACAAAGGCGGCCAATACGACCAAAGGACACTTTAGTTTTATCTAATGCTCTCCCAATATGACCTGACCATGAATGAAAGCCTGACATCGAGAACATCACCCAAATAAGTGGACAAATTTGATCTTACAGTCTCTGAGTTTGATATTAGGGCTCTAACAAGAGAACCCTTCATTAGTAAGCACTTCGACTTGGAGGGTGAAAAAGATAGTTTGTTAATTATGGCCCAATTGTCTAGAAGGCGAAGTGCCGCAGTAGATTTGGGGCAAGGATCCCAAAGTGGGGAGTAAGAATTGAAATCACCACCAATGATGATCTTTTTGTAAGTAGGGCACATATGATACAAAATATTATCTAATGTCTGAATATGGATATCAACAGGGATGGATGGTTGGAAATAAGAAGAAACAGAATAAAAAGAAGAACCATTGAGAGTCAGCTCTACACAAACACAATGTGATCCAGACAGATGGTCTAAGAAGAGAACAGAGATATTAGGAGAAAACAAAGCAACAGCTACCAAGGGGTACTCCAAAGATGTGTGTCCAGTGACAACACGAACGTGTCGCCCCAGACCACGAATATTACCCTCAGTAGAATAAGGCTCTTGGATGAGTAAAATATCAATATGATAATCCAAACATACCTGCGAGATAAGTGCTGTAGCCGCACGAGATCTTCGCAAGTTAATTTGCCCGAAACGGAAATTGTAATTATGCGTCATAGTCAGTACGGGCATTCTCCGTATCCATAAAGCGACGGAACAGAGGACAATCCGATCCACCAGTCCTATGTTTGGATCCACGTTTGAGACGCATACAAGAGGCACGAGTCGGTTCATGAGCTAGTTTAGGACAATCTTTTCTCTCGTGTCCAATAATGGCGCAATGAGAACAAGTACAGGTTTTTTCAGGGCATTTCGCAGAAAAATGGCCGTATGAGTGACACTTGTAGCATCTAAAATCCCTGACGTGGTCCCTAACACGGCAAGAGGACCAACCCAAAAAAACGCGTTTGGCGGCAATCAGCAAATGTCGCAACGCAGGAACAACTTCCTGTATACATATGTAACTCTACCAGTACCTCTGGCGACAGGCTTTACTCTTCTAACGACTGTAACATCATAGCCGTTGAATTCAACAGCGTTAACCCTCAACAGCTCCGAATGTTACGGGGACGAGAAGGAGATTGTGTACAAATATTATAGTCACAGTTTTTTTTATAAGATCTTCTTTAATAGTAGTCAGTATACACGAGATTAATAACAAGTTTGTATTACACGTTACTAGTTAGTAGTTACTAGTTAAGTCGTCTAATCGCGAGTCACTAGTTAGACGGTTCAATTGTAAGTCAGTGATTAGTAAGAGACGGTTCGATCGCAAGTGACGGTTCGATCGCAAGTGATCTTCCATATGTTTTACATCAGTATATATTTAATAAAGGTAACAATTTGGACCAATCATAGTTCGTGAGAAAATAGGGGGGAACTCGAGTTAAGTAAAACAATATCTTAAGACTTTAATACTTTGACCCTTGAGTGTATCGAGAAATGGTTTACACACAATTAGTTACACAATTAGTTACGCAGCTTTAAAAGGGTTTTTGAGGGAATACGATTCGAGTCGAGTCGTGTGAAAAATGCTGGTAAAACTATAAAATTAATTAAAGACAATATTTTTGCATATGTATCCCTTGAGGTCGGATACACAATTCGTCGTGCGGATTAAGAAGGGTTTTGATATTTGAGGGAAACATAATTTGTCACGCTGGTGGCGTGAGAATAAGAAATAAAGTTATTTAAAAACTATATTTTTAGTGTTAATTAACATATGTGTTTTGAATGTATCGAGAAATGGTTGAGTAGATGCACAGAATTCGTCACGCAGATAGCATTGAGTCGTGAGAAAAATGCAACTAAAACAATAAAGATTTTGGAAGTCTCATAAATAACATTAAAGGAAAATATCAATTAAGCGTACGTTTAAAGAATCAAGATAACAAGCGGGAATAAAGAGTAATATAAGTACATACATAGGTTGTAAGATATTCACAACATAACACGAAACCAAGTCGCCGTCAGACATATCGCATGGAACCTCCAATATCTCTATACGTGGTTTCGTGACGGAAGGTTCTGAGGCCCTTACCCCAAATTATTATTTGAGGAGATTGAAGAAGCCATCTTAGAGGCTTCTAGAGCTGTACGTGGATAAACCTCGATGCCAGCGCTTTTAATTCAGCACTGACCAAATATGCCTATGCCCTCATTGGTCAAATTGACTGCAGATGTCAACATATTCTTCGTAACCTCGGAACTCGAAGACAGGGTTGTCTCCTTCGGGTAAACTAGAACATCAGGTATAGGCGGTCTTGCAGGCAAAACCGATCGCTAACTCCTGGCCTAGATATTGGAGGAGGACCAGCAACAACTTTGGTGAACGAGAGCGCAACCTCAACACTCACAGTATTCGCAATATTCAGAGAGCGCAATTCGGCACACTCAGGCTCCAAAGCGTCGCATCCAGACGCATGCAATGAAAGGCGAGAAATCGCATCATTGACGGTGATCGAGGAAGCGATCACCTTCTCCCGACAGTCATTGTTGATCTTCGTGGTCCATAGCCCCCCATAAATTACGACTAGTGCCGTATGTGTGGCAACCAGAAGCCCATCATGAAGTTGGTGCCTTTGGGGCTTTGGCGCCCGGGTGTTCTGCACCCTCAAATCACATTTCAGAGCGGTCCTGCATATTTGAGTAATCATTTGAAATATTTTGTAAAGTAAAAAACTGTAATTTTATTTTCATTTATAATTTGAGACATATGAAAAATGAAAATTAGTAATTGAATAATTTTTTTGCATAGGAATGGATCATAAACATTATCTAATTTTTTTTAAATTCAATTCATTTTTCCCATATCTCTAGTCATCTGAAGCACTATTATTGAATAGGATAATAATTGACACATAATAGTAAAGAATAATTTGTAGTCCATCGAAAAAAAATTGTTGAAAATTATTTTGGAATTTCTTCTTAGAATTTGTGTTGAAAATATTTTCAAAGTCTCATATTTAATATCTTCTGAAAGAAATATGCACATAATAGTAATTTATATTATTTCACCTATGGAGGTAGTTGAAAATATGTTATTCACAACAGATAAAGTGGTATTGATTTGACTATGTAAAATCTCACAAACAGATATGTAGCCAAAAATTCGAATCAACTGATAAACTTTCAAAGTAAGTAATGAAATCGGTAAGTGTGAATTCTGAAATACATAAAATTAATAACATTAGTTTCGTATAGCTGACATATAAATTGAGTTTTAAAATTAACTTACGATCGATGAAAATTTGTAATATTGAAATATTTAATGCAGCCAGGAATCCAAAACATGCTGATATTGTTGAAAATGAAATCTAAAATTTTTAATTTAATTGAATAAAAGGCATGCTTAAAATTTTAAGAAAATACCAAAATTTTCGCAATTATTTTGGAATTAAAAAGCATTTTTAGATATGTATTACTTATTTTGCACACTAACCAACACTGCATAATAAGAATTTATTTGGTCGATAATATCGGCAAGTTGATTAAAAACCAATAAATAATTTGTTATTTCCTTTTCGTTTTGACCACCGGCGTATGTATTTTTTTGATTAATTTCAACTAGAGGACTGTGATTATTGAGTTTGGATATGTTATTCATCATCGTTAAATTCCGATTCAATAAATTAAGAAGTTTTGTTACCAAATGGACTTCTATTATGAAGTGCAGGATCTCTAAATCTGTCGTAAGCATAAGAACATTTGATATCATTGAGCTTAAAGTCTGCCTTTTTCGAAAGCGAAGTGTAATACAAAGTAGTGTGTTGAGAAATACAACGAAATTAAATAAAATCAAACACTTTTTGTAATGATAAAAACTGCGATGGTTATCGGCATCCAAATTTCTGATAATCATGGAAAATTTTAAGAACATATTTTTATATGATCCACCAAAACCAAAAACACTAGTGCAGACAATCGAAATATAAGACAGTAACGCAGTTATGTAAGACAACCGAAGACATGTTTTCAATGTATTGGGAAGATATTCATATAATTTTTCACCGTGGTTGATTATAAATAATCCCACTTTCGCTTGATTATAATCGCTTGTAAATACCACTTTAATTGTGACAAACATTTTGTAGATAATTCCAATTTCTATAATACGATTATTCTTCAACGAAAGCTTTCTCAATCCAAACGGCCAATTCGTGAAAGTATACCATTTCAATAACAGTATAGTAATCTTATCATCGATAACGTTGCTAGAGCACATGTATGATGTATGTACATTTATTATTTTAATTAATTAACCATCGGTGTCTAAAAACGTTTTCATTATGTTAAAGCGTATATTTATTATTTTAATCCATTAACGATACCATATTCATTAGGTTAATAGACTAAAATAAATATTATATATCTATGTATATAAAGACGTTAATCTGTGTGTACGTGTGTGTGTGTCCTAACGCTAGCCGAACATAATGAATGAATCGATAAAATGCCTAAATTTTGTATAAATTCTCATTTGTAGTCGAATCGGCGAACCCTCACGCGAACACAAATATTCTCTTATAGGTATACCTGAGTTCAGAGACTTAGTCGTGAAAACATCGTCGAATATTCAAATTGTCCTTTTTTTTTTAAATATTTATTTAATTTTTTTGCTCTCGCAATATAAAAATATATACGTATTTATAATAATTTTACTGGTAAATTTATGTAATATAAAATAATTATTACACATATATGTATTTAAAGTATATTTTTTGTAATATTTGATCTTTTAATGTATTTGCCAATGTTTGAATAATATACTGTATGCAGTTTCTCAAAATATTTTTTTACTTTTCTGTAGATATTTAAATAAACGCTTCTTAAATTTGTTATCAAACTGTGAGCAAGTTTTAGTTCAGTCTCGTGTACTGAGTATTATCTGGACGGCCCTAATCTCACGATAAATTCAACTATAAACAGTTTTTGGAGCGAGGGATGAAATTCCTAGCCAAAAAGTTTCATTTCTAAATATTTTTTCCAACTTTCTCCTGCCTGAGCATTGTTGGAATTTGACTAGAACTTATGTAAGTTGGAGAACACATGATATTGTAAACAATAATTGCATTGCCTTTTGCGAGTGAAGCTAAGTCATCTAAAAGATTTTGAAAAGCTTAACAATTGCAATATTATTTTCATTTGTTTAGAGTCAAATGAAACATCAAAATTAGTAATAGAATAGTTTTATTGATCATTAACAATATCTCATTTTTTTAATCAATTGATTTTCCCCACATCTCTAGTCATCTGAAGCACTATTAATGAATAGGATAATAATAGACAAATAATACTAAAGAATAATTTGTAGTCCAAAGGAAATATGTTGTTAAAAATTATCATGGAATTTCTTCGAAGAATTTGCGTTGAAAACATTTTCAAAGCCTCATACTTAAAAATAAATATGCACACAATATTGTGTTTAATTCGGCTAGTTTTATTATTTCATTTAAATTATTTCACCTATGGATGTAGATAAAAATAGATTATTCACAACAGATAAAGTGGTATTGATTTGACTATGTAAAATCTCACAAACAGATATATAGCCAAAAATTCGAATCAACTGATAAACTGTCAAAATTATCAATGGAATCGATACATTAGAATTCTGAAACACATAAAATTAATATTATTAGTTTTGTATGGCTGATATTTAAATTGATTTTTGAAATTGCCTTACTTGATCGATGTAGTACATTGAAACATTGAATGCGGCCAGGAATCCAAAAAATGCTGATATTGTTGAAAATGAAATCTAAAATTTTAAATTCAATTGAATAAAAGGCACACTAACCAACACTGCATAACAAGAATTTATTTCGTCGATAATATCGGCTAGTTGATTAAAAAGCAACAAATATTTTATTATTTCGTTTTCGTTTTGGCCACCAGCGTATATATATTTTTGATTGATTACCACTGGTGGACCATGATTTTTGTTTTTGAATTTGTTATTCATCATCATTAAATTCTGATTCAATAATTTAAGAAGTTTTGATGCCAAATTGACTTCTATTATGAAGTGTAATATCTCTAAATCGGTTGTAAACATAACAACGTTTGGAAATATTGATTTAAAAGTCTGCCATTTATGATAGCGAAATGTAATATAGAGTAGTGTGTTAAGAAACAGGATGAAGTGGAAGAAAATTAACAATTTATTGTAATGATAAAAACTGCAATGGTCATCGGCGTCCAACTTTCTAATTATCATGGAAAATTTTAAGAAGACCTTCTTATATGATCCACCAAAACCCAAAACACTATTGCAGACAATCGAAACATAAGAAAATATAGAGGTTATGTAAGACAACCAAAGGCATGTTTTCAAAGGATTAGGAAGATTTTTATATAATTTGTCATGGTGATTTTTTATAAATAGTCCCATCATTATACATGTAAATCCAACTTTGATGATGACAAACATTTTGTAGATAATTCCAATTTCTGAAATACGATTATTCATCAACGAAAGCTTTTTCAATCCAAATGGCCAATTCGTGAAGGTATACCAAGTCAACAATAATATAGTAATTTTGTCATCCATAACGTTGCTAGAGCCCATTGTCATAATTTATCGTTCTGTTTATATCGATGATATAAAGGCAGGTGGACAAAATAAATTGTTCCAACTTTATGGTGTACATAAATTTTTTTAATCAAATAACCATTGGTATTGAAAAGTGTATCCATTAGGTTAATTGATTAAAATAAATAATTACTATATATTCGAATAACACACAAGCTCTCGTTGCTGTTCATTTCAACAAAAGTTCTAATGCTTTCTTTAGTCTTTCATTGAAATAAGAAAGGGAACAATTTAAACGTCTTTAAAAAAAAATTCCTGTACATTACAAAAAAATTGTGTGCATATCTAAATGACAGATACAGATTGCATTAGAAAGTTTGCTTTGATCATTGAAAAAAATATTTGCTACTTAAAAAGTGGAAGAAATGTGCATTAAAATGACAGATGTACTTTATCGGCAACGTTTGGTTAAGTTTTATTTTGGTTTGGTTGGGTTAGGTTAAGTTAGGGCTGGTTTTGAATATCAAAACCAACTAAGTTAAGTTAGGGTTGGTCGCGAATATCAAAATACGAATCAACGCTTGGTTTGGTTTTATTTATTTATGATTTCGTTATGTTAGGTTAAGTTAGGGTTGGTTTTATTTATTTAAGATTACATTTCAGTTGACAGTTGTCAATAGCGGAAGACTGCAACGTTGCCACTTTTTGTATCTATCCTAATCTTAAAATCTATTTTTTTGAATGATGTTTCATATTTTTTTTAATGGTCACTTTATAATGCCAAAACAATTTATTCGATGTACAATACGAGATTGCTTAATGCACCGAAAATGATGTAAATTTTTTACATTATTTTTAAGATACAAAGTATTTTTCTCAATGTACAGTTAAAGGTCTGTTCATACCTATCCAGCAAGACCCAAATCCTGCAAGTACGGACAGTATTCTTTAGTACATTCTATATGGACGCGCATGAATGCGTAAATGCGCATGCACGAATACTATCCGCACTTGCAGGACACCTGCAGGATACGGGTTGTGCTGGATAGGTATGAACATACCTTAAATCGTACCCAATAAAAAAATGTTTTATTTATTTTATTTTATTTATTTTAAAAATAATATAATACGTGTTTATGAAAAAATAGTATTTTTTTTACAAGGCTATTATTTTAAGTCAATTAGCAAATGCGAAGGCTTAGGGTCTGCACTGCCTTTTCTCAATAAGTTTGTTGTATAAAGTTATTATATCACATCTTGTGAATGAGGTTAATATGTATATTGAGAAAATGGATTTGAGAAATAGGTTAGTTTTTAATTATATATCAAAATTCTGTTTATAAATTTTTACCTAACATTTTAACTCTTACCTTGATGATTTTCTTGCAATTATACGCACATACTAATTTCTGATGACAATAAAAGATTATATATAAATCATCAAAATTGATTAATTTATTGGATAGAAACAAAACACATACGTTATTTCAATTGATTTGTCCCATATCTCTAGTCATCTGAAGCACTAATATTGAATAGGTTGACAATAGACTAATAATACTAAAGAACAGTTTGTAGTCCATAGTAAAAATTTTGATGAAAATTATCTTCGAATTTCTTTTAAGAATTTGAGTTGAAAATATTTTCAAAGCTTCATAATTAACATCTTCTGAAATAAACATGCAAATACACAATAGTATGTTTGATTTGACTGTACATTGTGTACATTCTGTACATTGTACATATATTTTATATTATCTAACCTGTGGACGTTGTTGAAAATATATTATTTACAACAGATAAGGTGGTATTGATTTGACTGTGTAAAATCTCACAAACAGATATGTAGCCAAAAATTCGAATCAATTGATAGACTGTCCAATACATTAATGAAATCGGTAAATCTGAGTTCTGATACACAAAATTAATATCAATAACAGTTTTGTATGGCTGATAAATATTTAAATTTGGTTTTTTAAATTGCCTTACGTGATTGATGATGTGAATTGAAAGATTAAGTGCAGTCAGGAATGAAAAAAATGCTGACATTATTGAAAATGAAATCTAAAATTTTAAATTCAATTGAATAAAAGGCATACTTTTAATTTCGGAAATGAAAAGTATTTTTAGACATGTTTTATTTATTTTGTACACTAACCAATACTGCATAGCAAGAGTTGATTTCGTCGATAATATCGGCAAATTGATTAAAAAGCAACAAATGCTTTGCTATTTCCTTTTTGTCTCGGCCACTAATAGATATATTTTGCTTATTTATTTTGTTCGAATTGCATATTACGACTACGGGAATTTGATTTATGTGTTCGTAATTGTTATGCATCATCGTTAAATTCTGATTCAATAATTTTAAAAGTTTTGATATCAAATCAACCTCTATTATAAAGTGTAGGATCTCTAAGTCGGTTGTAAACATAACAACGTTTGTAAATATTGTGTAAAAAGTGTCCCATTTATGATAGGGAAGAGTAACATAGAGTAGTGTGTTGAGAAACAGGATGAAGTGAAAGAAAATCAACCATTTTTTGTAGTGCAGAAGACTGCAGTGATCATCAGCGTCCAAATTTCTGATAATCATGGAAAATTTTAAGAAGATCTTTTTATATGATCCACCAAAACCAAAACAGCTATTGCAGACAATTGAAATATAAGACAGTATTGAAGATATGTAAGTTATCCAAAGGCATATCTTCAAAGTATTGGGAAGATTTTTATATAATATTTCATGGTGATTTATTATAAATAGTCCCACTATTATGCTTGTTAATACAACTTTGACTGTGACAAACATTTTGTAGATAAATCCAATTTCTGAAATACGATTATTCTTCAATGAAAGCTTTTTCAATCCAAACGGCCAATTCGTGAAGGCATACCACGTCAATAATAATATAGTAATTTTGTCATCAATAACATTGCTAGAGCACATTGTAAAAATTTATCGTTCTGTTTATATCGATGGTATGAAGGCAGTTGTACAAAAGAAAATGTTCCAACTTAATGGTGTACATTTATTATTTCAAACAATTAACGATTGTTGTCGAAAAGCGTATCCATTAGGTTAATTGTTTTCAATCATATCAAAAATAATACACGTTAATAATCATAAATCATGTGTTTTTTTTATTTAACCTTTCTTTCTCGATTATTTGAATACTAATAATAATTCGAGGGGGTTTATATTTGTACAAACATTGTACACATATTGTTAGTAATTTTTACATACATACCTCCTTTACGTTTCACTTACGATTACAATTCAGGAAAAAGTTTGCCTCTTATCCGATCGATTTCATACTTTGCCATATTGCTCATTTTGGTCACCAATATAAGTAAATGGATCGTCCGCCAATACGATGGTGCAAAAATATAGTGTAAGACGCGTTTGAAATTTGAGTTTCTGAAAAGTGCCTGACGTCTATCCAGTTCTTAGTTTTAAACATAGATGGCGGTAGTAAAATAAAATTATTGGTATTTTTATTCAAAATAATAATTTTATATACATATTATAGAAGAGGTATGTTTTTAAAAACTTTTTTTTATTATAATTAGTTATTACTAGCCTCTTCTTACTTCACTTTCGATTTTTTCGTGTGACTAAATTTTGTAAAAAGTGTGAAATTACATTAAAAATTGACTTAGATTAAAGCTTCATTCAATACATTTACCTTAATGTTTTGCCAATTGAATTAATACTATCGAAAATGAAAGATACATTCCAACCATGTAAAAAAATAATCTAAAATCTACTATTAATATGTGCCCAAAATGTATCCGAAGATCCTTCCGTTGAACTACGTTCATAAACGTCTTCCAATGTTCATATTCAATGTTCACTAAAAATAATAATAACATTATATATGTATGTATAGTATAATGATGGATCATACTTTAAAAAAGATGTCATACTTATTTTTGAATTTAATAACAATTTATTGACAATAACTGAAGTCGTCTCTATTTCACTTTGTAGAATTTCACAAACTATGAAATAAATAAAGAATCTAAAAGCTATATAAACCCCCCAGCAAATTGTACCTCGAGAATATAGTATCTGCAAAACAATATATACAATTTAACGATTGATTTAATAATGAAAATATTATTAATACGTGTTTTAATCAAACGTTGTATCCTAGATGAACTGACAGGTTAGCTGTTGTTAAAAATGTTATCAAAGATATGAACGATATAAGCCACAACTGAAAATTCATTCAACATATTACTATAATATTTTTAAAACTTAGATTAAGGAGTCTTTTTTATTGACTTACCATTACACCATAACAATTATTAATTTGAACTATTATTTCAGCCAGTTTATTGAAAATTTGTATGTATTTCATTACATTTTTTTTTCTTTGAAGGCGATGTATAGCAATGTGGTTTTTCCTTATTTTTAATCGCCAAATTCGATTTAAAATAGGAAAATTTGAATCGATTGTTTTGTCGCTAAATTGAATTAATTTACAATTGAGATTTTCAAATAGTCCGGATATAAGATTAACTTCAATGATAAAGTGAAGTAGTTCCAAGTCAGTTGTAATAAAAATAAAATGGGTTCCCAGTGAATATATTTTTCTCAAAACGAGATCACATAAGTCAATCCAAAGCAATCCGATTCGTACAAATCCGAAACTTGCATGTAATAATATTATGTGTTTTTTAAAACTTTGTTTGTGTTTCAGATTCCGAATTACATTTGAAATGTTTAAAATCATTGTTTTATATTTGGAGGGACAAACAAGAACACTATATAGTGCGATACCAATATAACCAAGAATTGCTTTGCTATAAGAAGAAAACATTACTACTTTAAAATGGATCAAATTAATTTTTCCAACATCATATTTTGCACTCAACATTGTGATAAAAGATGCTAAAATTACAAGAAAAATGGTGAGTAATTTGTAACGTATTCCAACTTCGAAAATGCCACCATTATTAATGGCTATTTTTTTCAATCCAAATATTACATTTATATAATTATTATATTTCAAAAGTGTTAAGGTATTATTATCGATGTACAAATAGCTTGATTTTTCTTTCATAATTTTCAGGGGTTATCTTTTTTCAATTTAATTATTCCTTATATATGTATATAATTGTCGATGTGCAAGTTGCTTGATTCTTACATGAATATTGAGCGTTTGATAAGTTGCATATTTCTATTCAATTAATTAATTGATTCACAATATTTTCGATTGTGAAAACAATGGCTGTCAAAGAGTGTCACTCAAGTTATGTAAATAGCTTCATTTAATAATCATTAGTATGATAAATTAATATGAGTGAGATTATAATTTATATTTTTTTATTATCAATAGGATAACAATGGATCAAAGTGTTATGTTTTTTATATGATTTGACTAAATATCAAAAATCTTTACTTCAATTTTATAAATACTGTAATATAAATGCATGCTTTATCACAACTGAATACTTTACTATATGTATATCCTATACTTTATACATATATATATATAATAATAATAAAATTAAAAAAAAAAAAAAAAAAAATATATATATATATATATATATATATATATATATATATATATATATATATATATATATATATATATATATATATATATATATGTATATATATATATATATATATATATATATATATATATATATATATATATATCCTTTAGTCGCAGTTTTTCCGGATGCTGAAGAAACACGCCCAGATTCCACACTATTTTCGAGGTTTACTCCACGCTTACCATCGATTATAAAATTTTGTAGTTACTTTTTGACTATATTTAATAAATTTGGTGTTGTTAGTTTTTTTTAAAGTTCAATTTCTAGTTCGACTTCCTCTATGTCGTCGACTATTATTTCTATATATCTGGCTTTGAAGTATTATCTAACGATTTGGACATGCCAACAACCATGTTTATTATTGTTGATTTATTTAAGCGCTCAAAATTTAGCAATGTTCAATGGTCTTTATTTATGTCGTCCTGTTTGCCCTTATGCAAAAACTGGAAACACGAGTCTGACGTTCGTTTATTCGACGAGCAATCCGTCAGTTGGATTGCTAAATCACTGTTTCCTAAATCGAAATAGCTCAGAGCAAACAAATGGATTATGACTGTCATTGTACATCTCACCATTGTTCACTTTACAATGTTGTTTTATGTTTTTTCCTTATTATTTTTGTAAAAATAATATTTTTAAAGAAATGTCTGCCAGCACCGTAATCCCGTTATTTAGACTAGTTTCAGCACAGGGATTCACGGTACCAGAAAACACCGGGATCCCGAGATTGGAAGCCGTAGTATGTATTTACATATATGTTAAAAGAGGTTTTAAAATAGTCGTTAGTTCTCATGTTCAAAATATCATGATTACACAGGCAAAAAAGTAATTTTTTAATATATACATATATACATATGTAAGTCTCATAATAAACAAGTGTTTTGTTTATTATGAGACTTACAGATGGGATAATAATCTCCTAGATTATCGATTGTAGAGATCTTTATCTACTAAGTTTGATTTTACTACACCAAATCGGACGATATGACACGCACCTTTTTTTTCTGACAAAAAAATAACTGGTGTATTATGTATGTATTTAATAATATTTTGATTACATACTTGAAAGCGGTCTCCCTCACGGGACCGAAAGTGAAACGTCCGAAAATGCAAATATCGGAAGGCAAAGATCGAAAATCGAAAGATCTTAAGTCGAAAGATCAAAAAAAAAAGGTGCATGGTAAACGGTACTATGTATATATGTATAATATATATGAGTGGCATGCGGTGAAATTATCTCTCTTTTTATCATACAGCCTTGTTTAATGCGTGTCACGACATAAGGTCCAATGTTATAAGATCCAACGACAAGGGCACCGCGAAAGAAGATCCACCCGTTAGAATGCCCACCTGCTTAGTGATCCAGACAATAAAAAGCCCAGATGATAAAACGTCCAACCGAAAATCGTCCACCCTGTTAAAGGTCCAGCCACAAAAAGTCCGAAAACAAAATATAAAACATAGATAAAGTAATAATGTTTAATAAAACGCTCATATCATCTGGGCTTTTTATTGTCTGGATCACTTAGCAGGTGGGCATTCTAACGGGTGGATCTTCTTTCGTGGTGCCCTTGTCGTTGGATCTTATAGCATTGGACCTTATGTCGTGGAACCGTTTAATGTGCACGCGCAGAATACGGGAGGAAAAGCCTGTTCCTCTTGTTCCTGTTGTATCCTGCTCGCGAAAATTAAGTGAGTATGTACGACGGGGAGAGAGACCCCTTTTTTATCTTTCGACTTAAGATCTTTCGATTTTCGATCTTTGCCTTCCGATATTTGCGTTTTCGGGCGTTTCACTTTCGATTCCGTAAGGTAGACCCCTAAAAATAGTCTCAACAAGTTCGCAGATAGCATTTGAATATTAAAAAAAAAACTCTCAGCATAGATTTTCGTGGGCTTTATTTGATAATAAATAATGAAATACATAATAATATTTTTTTGTACAATTTTAATTGTTATTAATTTTTTATTAAAAAAAATATTTTTTTAAGATTATTTTATATTTTTCGCTTAAGCGTTTCGAAGCGTGTTTCACATTGGCATTTCAAATTCGGAACATATGATATGTTTTATTAGTCGACGAGCGGTTAGGTGCGGTGAAGAAATCAGCACATTTTCATATTAATTTTTAGGTTCGTTTCTAAAGCTATATGATGAAAGAATGAATTGAATTTTATCTGTGATAGGGGATGATGTAGTGAAGATTTTAAAAACTAATATTGACTTCCACCGCTAATGTCGTCGAAATGTTGTGTGCCCGGAGGTGCCCTGTATCCAGGATAATTGTGTGGGAGGGCATTTTGGGCGAAGAACGATCCATAGTCCTTCTTTACCTACAATAAGAAACAAGATTGAAGTACATGTTTTGCAACAGATAATACTGAGTGACTCAATAGAATGATTACTAACTTTGCGAGGTCTGCAAGCTGGTCCTTTTGCAAGCGACACTCGTGCATCATTTTCTGCAGCCACTGCTTCTTTCACTGATTGCGGAGGCCACTTCTGATCTCCACGCATGTTTACACCTCCTGATTGATTCATAAATACATATTTTAGTAAAAAAATACACTTGAAAATGATAATTTTGACCTTTCGTTCACATAATGAGCTTGTTTTTGGTTCAAATTAGGTATTTTTTACAAGGTTTTTATTTTAGGATTGATTTGAAAGTTCATTTTGTGTGCATTGATGGTTCTTTGTATTTACCTTTGAGAGAATTCGTGGCTGGTTGACTTGTTATAAGTGGTGGTGGAAGTTGATGGACAGGGGCTACGGGGCGAAGTGCTATCGTAGCTGGGGGTGGCTCCACAAACTGAAAACATTTCCAATGAGTGTATAATTTTTTGGAAGTCAAATTTGAGATTTATTTTGTTAGGTGAAGTTATTTTTTTATATATTTTTCTAACTCTTTTTTGGATTTGTACTGAAAACTTCACAAAATAAATTCACAACGGCATTATATGTATAAAGAAGTATGTAAATGAAATTTTTGCATGCTTCATACCAAAAAAGTATTATTTTTATATATAAATTTTTAATAGTAATGAATTATGTATTGATATTATTATGAACTTTGACTTGTTTTTTGTACTGAATGAAAAAAAGTGTTATTTATAATAATAAATAATTTTATTATATTATCAGTACTATTAGAATATCACAAACAAAGCAAGCATATGTATGTATGTATGTGTATATATATTTATAATATAATAGTTTTATTATTTAATTTTTTTATATCACAATGTCAGAGTTCATAAAATCTTAGGTTTTCTATTTTATTTATTGGAAATATAGTATGTTTAGAGAAAATTCATTACACTGTTATGATTTGATTTAATAAATAGTTAAAGCAATCAATTTGCCGTTCAAAATAAGTAAAAATAAATTGTTTTATATTAAAAACCAATATTCATGCTATAAAACCATTATTTTCGTTTTCCATTCCGTATAATTTAATAATAAAAAAATCATTTAATAGTTGACATTGATTCTAACGACGTATCCGTCTGGTTGACAGGTTTCTCAAATGTTTATCTTGTAAATATTCATCTGCAGTGTAGACGTTGCCTTATTTCATTTCTACAAATCTTTCTCAGTCTTTTATGAGATTATGCTTTACTCAATCAGCGGAGCAATATTTGCGCTAAGCGATTAATAAAAAAAAAATCAATAACAAATGAAAACCATATCACAACAGTATTTAGTGGTGATACATTATATAATTAATGAAAAATAATCACAAAAAAAAAACAAAAACCAAATTAATGTTAGTTGAAAATATCGCCTATTATACTTTTACTGAATCGAATTGCTCCACTGATTTTCGAAGCATTCCTTTGACCAAAATGTATTTGAGTTATCACAAAAGCCTACACAACAACAAATGACACATACAATTTAGGCGATATTTGAGAAACACTGCGTACCTGGTTTTGGATGGGTGCGACTATCGGAGTTGGGGACGATACAGGTGCCCAGCCTCGAGGGCTCTCACCAGCAGTTGGCGCAGCAGCTACAGGACCAAAACCAGGTGAGGAGCTGGACTGGACGAAGACTGGGGAGAAGGTTTGAGACGGCTGGTAAGGAGGGACGTAGGGGTTCAAAGGGACGCAGGGAGCTGGAGGGGCGACCGGACCGAAACCTTTCGGAGCAGGGCGCGAAAAGGCAGAAGTTTGAGATGGAACCTTCTGAAGAGCTTCAGGAATCGGAGGTGGAAAGGTCTGGGTCGGCGTAGAAGGAGACAACGGAGAGCGAGTGCCGAATGCTGGCTGTGGAGATAAGGGTTTCAGCTGGGGCGATTGGGGTTTCACCTGAGGTGATAGAGGAGAGAAGTTGGCGTTGGGTTGGATTGGTGTTGGAGAGTAGACTTTGGATTGAGGGGGTGCGTACTCCTGTTCGATTGGGATAAGCCGGGATAGGGCTGGAGATTGGATGAGCTTGACAGGGGCTGCCTGTAACGCCACCCGCACGTATTAAATTCTAATTTATACTATTTTCAATTCAACAATATGTAATATAATAAATATTCTTAAATAAAGATAAGTATTTCATTGAATTTTTTAATATTTATTTTATTTATATCAGTCTGTGTTGAATAAATAATGGCATTTTTTATAATCAGTACAATCTATCAAATAATAAGATAAGCTGTTTTATACTGAATTTCGTCCCGAAGACACTATGAGACTTCATCGTAAATCGTACACAATCCAAAAAGCTTCAGATGTGTTATTAATAGTCATTTATAAAGAGTAAACATAAGTAATAAATGTATTGATAATGTCTTTTGATGTTATAAATAAGTTCAACTGTAATTTTAACTCTTTTCACTTCGTTTGGTCTGAAAGTTATGCTATTGTTACGTACGCCGCGGATTGAGCGAATTGCACTTAGACCAACGGATATCTGTTATCGGATTAACTAAGTGCATGCACTTACTTCCAAGGATTATATCTGGACTTTAAGTGCATTTAGGCTAAACAATGACCGTTATTAGTTTTTTCTCAGAATCAGTACGGGCAGACCCAATGTCGTGGAAATACATATCCGAATACGTGACTATACAACAGGTAAACAGATTAGACGTCCTGAGAGATCGACCCTTTATAAGGCGGTACGTAGGCGATATCATGTCATTCTGGACTGAGCACTGCCAGTGCGTGTATCTCGTTAATCATCAATAAATGCTGTGAAACGACTGTTGGCCTTTTACTTGGATCCTCCACCCACCCCTACGCAACACTATGTATGTTATACGAATCGGTCTCCGTGACGAGGCAGATTGTTAAATTACAGAAAACGCAAATATCGGAAGGCAAAGATCGAAAATCGAAAGATCTTTCGACTTAAGATCTTTCGATTTTCGATCTTTGCCTTCCGGTATTTGTGTTTTCTGTAATTTAATATTCTGTCTCGTCACGTAGACCCTATAGGAATGTACCTTGTAAATGAAATGAAGTATAATTCAGAAGTGTTCATCTACAATGGATATACATAATCTGTCTCTTAGTAAAAGAAACATTATATTTGAAGACGAATGAATGAGCTTATAATATATGTTGATGGATTTGAGTTTTGAAGAAAATCTAATATTGCCTAGATTTGACCTAGTTATCTCAGTATCGAATAATATTTTATTATTTGATGTATATATATAGTATAGAAAATTTAATCAAATTGTGATTGTGATTTTAATTTAATGAGTAGATGGCTCAATTCCAAATAAAATTGGGTGCCACATATCTACAATAAATCTTACACGTTAAGATATTTATCGAAATGTTTTTTTTATCAAAATACATGGAGAATTTTCTTGTATAATAAAAAGCTGCTGGTATTTAAAACATTCGACATTGAGTAATATGTACAAATGGACTTATGTATGTAGTAGGGATCCTAAATATTCGTCGACTTCAACTATTCGAATAGTAAATCGAGAGCTATTCGAATATTCGAATATATTCGAAAATTTAGAAAAATGGTAATTACATACATATGTACATATGTATGTACCAAGCAAAAATTTGAATGAATCGTCTTATCATTGTTGCCATTGAATTCCACCTCGTTTTTACAGCCAATAATAATTTAAATTTTTTATTTTCTTTTTTCATAATGATTTCTTTTAAAAATTTATATTTCGCCGGTGACTTCTTAAATATTCGTACTATTTTTCTGATGTTTTCTAAAATTTCGTAGAGATTATTATCGATCGAAAATTGATTTTCTTCAAACATTTCCGTATTTAATGAATAAAAATCCGTTTCTTCACATGTAGACATTTCATCTTCTTCCTTATATTCATTTTCTTCATAATCGTCGGCTTCTTCGTCATCACTCTTTACATGTTGATTTTGTGTATTAAGTTTATAAAAAAAATTATACACAAATAATATTCGAATAGTTGATAAAATATTCGAATAAAGAATGGCTGAAAAATCAGACGAATAATTCGAATACTCGAATATTCGAATATTTGATTGGGATCCCTAGTATGTATGTAGGTGTGCAAAAGTGATCCAACCCACGTTTGAAATATTTCGAGAAACGCAGCTACAAACTCTTTTATGCAATATACTTGTAACCTATAAAATTTAGAGATAGTTGCCAAGATGTACATACATACAATATAAATACTGTATTTTTTTACAAAAATATAAAAAAGTGGGTTTAATCCTTTTGGCAGAACTGCTGTCAATTGTAAATAATTTCAATGTACACATTTTGAGAGCTTATTCAGTATAATATGTATAATATATATAAAAAATGCCATTATTTATGGAACGCACCTGTTGATTAAGTTTCTGTTTTTAAAACAATATATACAATTGAATTAAATCCATCGATTAATACAATAATAGTATTACAAAAATAAAAGCACGTTTAAGTGAATTATTTTTAGTAAAGCTAGAATTTGTTTGAAATATACGTAATATATAAGTACTATTTACAATTGTCCCATTTTTTTTTTAATATAGTTAGTATAATTCGATGAATCTGATACGATCAATTAATATTTCGTTTAATTCAAATAGTTTTTGTAGATCACTTCAAATGATTGTAAGATGCTGAGATTATTTAATAGAAATTGCATACATTCAATCATAAAAAGTGATCTATAGTTTGTTCAATATATTTTACAAGATTTTAAATTGAAATAAATTATTATAATTAGTACTCGTTGAGGTGATGTACGGCTTGCTTGATTAGTTTAAATGTTACCTGTCTTACTGGAGCTTCTTGTTGAGCTTCTTGTCCGTCTTCTTCAGGTGGTGGTGGCCACGCAACTCGTTTTAAACCTTCAAACACAACACTATTTAATACAAATAACATGACTTTTGGTTATATTTCATTCAAAGTACATATATGCTGCCGAATATATATGAAAAATATACTCTGAATCAAAGTCTAGTTTGTATTTAAAACAAGACACAGTTTGTTCTATTTGACCAAACATATCATGTATTGATTCTGATTTGTCAAATGAATGTTTAAAACATAAATATTACAACCAAATGTAATAATCGATTAGTACATATGTATAATATTATACAATACATACATACGTAAAATAATAATACAATAATTGCAAAAGCACAAAAAACCACAACGAACCCTGTTAAGGTTAATGTTAAAAATACAATCACTCAATGGTATGAATTTTAAATGAAAATTAATCAATTATGTATAATTGTATCACATTAATATGTCATCTTGCTTATTTAGTTGTGAAATGTTGGTTTTATTTTTTTGTTCCAATATATCGTCGCCCATAATTAACTATTTGGCCCTGACCCAATTTATTATACATATTATATTTAGCTGCATGGCCTTATTTATTTTATTAATGAACACATTGAATAGGTTAATTAAATACAATGTAATGTGACAATAAAAAGTATGAAAATCCACTTTTGAGGCAGAAATATATTATATTTTAATTAAATGGTACTAATTTTAAAATGAATACACAATTTAATTAAAAATTTGACGATTTTGAAAATGAGTTGATGGTTTGTTTATATCGCTCGTTCAAATCTCTCACACTTTGTGAAATGTGCTTTATTATGCACTAAATAATTTTGAAACTGCTTAAAAAAAATTGACGATTTACGTACATATACAAAACCAAAAAACGATTTAGCAATTAAGTGAAAGTTGAACAACCATACTAAAGTATTGAAAAAAAGAACAAACTAATACAAATACAACACTCGGACTTAAATTCAATCGCATTTACTTTTACGCGGAATGTGCTTAATATACAGTTGATAATTCTATATTGACTTATAATAAAAATTTACAGATTTTTTGAAGGTTTATATAATGATAATAAAACAAATTCAAAATCTAAAAGTTTAATTCAAGTGTTTGAAAAAAAGTGTAAACTCATACAAAAACAAATCACGTACGTTAAAGACTATTGTATATGTATATACGTCCACGCGGAGTGTATTTTATATGCAGTCAACAATATAAAAATGACCTTAAATAAATTTGACTTACTTTTAGGAGTCAATTAAGTAAGTTAAAATTAATTCCAAATCGAAAAGTCGCACTCAAGTTTCAGCAAAAAAAAGTAAAAGCTCGTATAAAACAAAGCGCGCATGTTACATGTACTTTTACGCAAATCGTGCTTTATATGCAGTTAACAATTTAAGAATGAGCTGAAATAAATTTGACGCACTTTTCAAAATCTAAATAATGATAAAAATAAAAAAATATGGATTGAAAAGTCACGATAAAGTATCGAAAAAATAGTGCAAACTCACACAAAAACAAATCAAGTACGTTAAAGACTATAGTATATAAGTTCACGCGGAGTGTATTTTATATGCAGTTAACAATATAAAAATGACCTTAAATAAATTTAAAATACTCTATGGAGTAAATAAATTAAGTTAAAATTAGTTTCAAATCGAAAAGTCGCACTCAAGTTTCAGGAAAAAAAGTGAAAGCTCGTATAAAAACAAAGCGCGCACGTTACATGTACTTTTACGCGAATCGTGTTTTATATGCAGTTAACAATTAAATAATGATCTGAAATAAATTTGACGCACTTTTCAAAGTCTAAGTAATGTTAAAAATAAAAAATATGGATTGAAAAGTCACGATAAAGTATTGAAAAAAAAGTGCAAACTCACACAAAAAAAAGTCGGTGGTCGGCTAGATTTATTTGTGTGCAACCGTGTCTCTGATGTGAGGCTCTGACTACTGTCAGGAGGTGGTCGCCAGAGTGGAAAGGGTACTTCTGAGAGGAGGGAGGATGGTGGAGAGAGCACTTTAGAAGCGAAATTGGATGGATGAGGAGGAGCAGAGGAATACGTCGGGTTGGCAGGGGCCGGCTAACGTTACAATAAGCAGGTGAGGCGGAATCAAAATAAACGTGACGGTATTAACTTCACATGAACATTTCGGGAATATGCGAGCCCCCACCCAGCATCCGAGAACCCGGAGCTGGTCGGTGGTGGTCTTCGGCATTTCGATGCCAACATTCGGAATGATAGCATGATGATGCAGCGGAAAGTTATCGTGAATATCTAGGAGAAGAGGCTGCGCAAAAATAGGCAGAGAGAGAGACAGGCGATTCCATTCTCATCGAGTCGCTAATCTGCATTCATCGTCGTCATCATCGTCATCATAACACGGTTGCTACATCTGTGAACGCTTGGCAACGAGCACCGTCACGCTCGAGATAAATTAAACGGTTGGAAATGTCTGATTTATACACGAGAGGTTAATAATCGTCGGCGATCTGTCGCCGCGATATTGATCTGCTCTCTGGATTTTGGTTCGATGTCAAAACGTGCCAATTTATTCAAAAACATCTAGTCTTTCTTAATGAGCGCATACCATCAAAGCCTCAATTTTAGTTTGATATGTTCATTTCTTTAATGCATAAATACTCCATTCCGAGCGTGACGCACTACGCCATGTCGAAAACATTTAAACAAATTGCCATTTAATGGAGTTGTCTTGAGAAAGGTTTTTTTTTATTTCCAGTGGTTTCTCATTTGCCGTCTGAAGCGGAAAGAATGGAAAGTAGGAATGGATAATGATGTTTTGGTTGGTAGGTTGGAATTTTTGATCGTGTCAATTTTGTGTGCAATACCAAATTCGGTTAAGAGGAACTGAGCACATAAATAATAGAATTCAAATCAAATTAAATTGTTTCATTTCATTTGCTTTATTATGATAGTTTTTTTTATTATTAGTTGAAATCAACCTTTTAAATAATCTTTCTCGACGTTGTATAATTGCTAAATCGATTTTTCATATCCCAAAAGGGATAAAACATACAAGAATTGCTCGTTTCTTAACAATGAACAGCAATAAAATCACGTTTTTTACTTACCAAAGAGAAGATAAATCAATATTTACTAAGTTTGACTCACTGAATTTGAATCTGATAATAGTTTTTATTTGCTTGTGCTCGTTTAAGAAACACGAGCTTTAATTTAAAATCTAGTATTTCTGTGCCAAAAGTGAGTATTGGAATCAATATCCAGATGTTTTTTCTATTGATTCTGATTTTTTATTGTATAATTAATTATCTAGTAAATTTTCAATGTCTGAAATATATATTTTTTACACTATTTTTACGTAATATTATAAGATAATTTCGCTAGTTTTTAACTCAACCATGTGTATAAGGGTTGGTTTTCAATCTCAATAATTTTTAATTTATCTAAACGTATAATTTGAGTGGAAATATATAATATATAATGTATAATTTGAGTGAAAAATGAAAAAAGTATTAATTACGTATTATTAAGTAAATATTAAGTATTAAAAAGTAAAATTTGAAAAACACAGCAATACTAGATTTTGAATTAAAGACCGCAAAAGCCAAAAATCTATAAAAACTGTCCATTCCTTTAAACGCTATCTCTCAAACGAGAGAAAGCAAAAAAAAAAATCATTACCATATTCGAATTCAGTGGGTAAACATGGATTAGTTTCCGTTCCAGTAATTTTTATTGTTGCTCAGTGTATTATATTAAAGAATGGTATAAGATATATAAAGTATTTAGAAGCAAAATATAAAAAAAAAAAATACATATATAAACTGCAATTGAAATTCAAATTTGAACTAGTAACTGTATATCAGTGTGGTAATTTTAATCACATGGTTGAACAAATTGTGTCAAATCACCACATTTTTATGTTTACAATATGACCCGTCTAACTGTCATCGGTACAGCCGTGTTTGAATTAAAACTTTGGATCAATTGGAAGCATTTAAAAGCAGCTTTGGAATTTGAAAATGTAAATTCACTTTGCTTACTATGGTGTGGAAAATGAAGTTTTTCTGATATTAATTTTTTGAATGTGAATGTATTTATCAAATATTACATTAAGAAATAACGTTTATTATAATAATATTTGGAAGTAAGATTTGAACAAATTGATTAAGTAGAGGAAAACTAGAGTTTTCCACCAATTTTCGTGTACTGTGTTTCATGAGCATTTTAGTGCATTAACGATGCTGTAAAATGGCGTCGGATGACATTGATTTTGATGAGACGATTTCAAACGCATGATAGAACACACAAAGCCATAACATGTAAATAATAACTAAAGATAAACTAATTCGTTCCGATGCAGGTTAGAACAATGTACCACTGCTAATATAATATATAAATATATAGCATTTAATATGAGTGCACGTGAATACAACACGAAGCGATGGCTCTCAAAAAGTGGATACATATGTGTATATATTATTTTACCGACTGTTGGTCATTTTTGCATCACCCCCACCCAATACCTGCATTGATTGGCACGAAAAAACCGGCTTTGTGCGTATTGTTCATGTTAAGTTGATCGTTGTTTGCCACCGGTTTCGGTGGCCAATCGATAAATCGGTCGATTCGTCTTATGTGCGGGTCGGTTTTCCGCCACCCCATCGAATGCCCTTTCGAAGAGGAAAATTGGAAAATTTTTAGTCAAGTTTTGAACTATTGTGAAACGAGGCTGCTTATTTGATCGGCGGTCAACAATCGAGGCTTTGCTTTAATTTTTTACGTATGCACACAGAGAAATGTAATGACATTAATAGAAGTGGCTTTAGGTGTTATATTGTTGTCAAGTGACTGTTGTCCACAGACAATCCTAAATAATTTTAGTATCAGTCGTATTTGACGCTTGATGCTCGACGTATGTCCGATAAAAACTTTATATTACTCGCAAGATGGGCAAGTGCATCGTTAAAAATTGCACGATGCATTCAAAAACACACAATAAACAATATGGGATACATTTTTATAAGTAAATTGATCATTTAAGTAACATATTATTCGATTAACATCGTAGTTTGACAGTTTTTAAAAGTGTCATGGCGATCGCTCGCATTCTACATAAAGTTTCAGAGAAATGTAAAAAATATTTTTAAATAAATGTAAAAACATTTCTCTTGTGGCGCCGAATACTCAATTACATATATAAATAACCAATTATTTAAGTTTAATTAATATAAACATCGTTCATTTTATATTTTTGTTGAAACTATACATTGCACGTTAATTTAAGAGTTCCCAAGGATAGAAAAATACATATTCCTTAATAAATAAATAAATAAATTGTAAATAAATCTTAATCAAAATAAAACACGTATATTTAATTATCAAAAAAGAATTTAATTCTGTAGTAATATGTGATGACCCTGATTCCATATCGCGTAGTTACGGAAACGGACGCTTGTTATTGAAACAAAAAATGGGTTCGAAAGGGCGATTCTATTATTATAACATTTCTCTATATGCACATATCTAATATATAATTAAGAAAGATACTTTGTATGTATGTATGTTTTTTTGGGTCGTAGATTCCTTGACGTTTAATGTAATAAAAAACCAAATGAATATTCAAATAAATTTAAATAAAACAAAACTATTCAAATAAATTTAATAAAATGTTTACTATTAGATTGGCCATGTTTAAGCTGTTTATATTACAAATACTGAGCGGAGCCGGGTAAAACAACTAGTATATAATATATACAAACGTACACATGTGTGTATGTAGTTGAAGAAAAAAGATTGCATATCTGAACTACACATATAATTACCTATGTATTTAAGTTAAATGATAATTTAAAATATATATTTCGTTTCAATACATACGTATATTATAGCTTTGAAAAAAAATTCAATGAATTTTTTCACGGTTTATAAAGAATAGAATATTTGAACACATTTTTGAACTCATATTTGAATGAAAACCTTAATAAATGTAAATGAATACATTTGAGCAGAATACAATCGTTTCAGATAATTATGATTTTATAGTAAAAATATGGCGGCCAAAGTCAAAAATTGATAAATGCATTTTTTTAAGTAAAATATATTCAACTTTTTTTAAGCAAATCTATAAAAAAACACTAACCGTTGACATATTATTTTGTATTTTCACTTAAATAATAATATTTTATGTATTTATTTATCAGGAAAATGGTATTTCTTACTAAATATCTAAATTGCATATATATTGAGTTTTGAAATTCGATGCTTAATTCCAAAAAACTGTTGGTTTAAAACGAAAATTCAATATTAATATAATGGATAATTATTCTCTAACAATGTTCAAGTACAATTTTGATGATGTACCAAATAAATAAATAATATTTAAGTATAAAGAAAAAATCCGTTTCCTGTCATATTTGCAAGGCAAGGTACAGATGGATTTTGGAATTATAATATAATAGATGTTTTTTTTTAATAAAATTTTCAGAAATAATTACTTTTGTCTCAATTGTTGACACGTCAATCCGTTTAATATTTTAAAGCTAACACAGTATAATATTTGCAAATATACAATGACAATTCGTAAAAGCATAAGAGTTATAATAAATTCAAAGCGAAATTCAAAAATAAGGATGTGAAAGGGTTTTGAAGAATTTAAATTGTTATTATACATTTGCATATGGAGTATTCGACAACTAAGCATTTGATATTTATAGGTACATACATACATATGTAGACTTATTGTACATATTTCATATGCAAATGCTTAATACTTGGAAATATAAAAATGGCTATTTCAGCACGATCTTTCATATTATTATTAAACAGCCAAAGCGCTATGTTCAATTTAATATAAATTTGGAATGTTTATTAAATAAAATAAAAAAAAAACAAAGGGGGAAATAGAAGTAATGATACTCACTTCCTGGCTGACCGCTTCTCTGTCTCTGTTCTTCCTCCTCCAGCATCCTCAGCACTGCCGAATTGGCTAAATTTGCAGGTTTCGATGCCATCGGATTGTTAAAGTCGATTCTGTCAAAAGAGAAATCATACAAATGATTAACATTGAACATAACAATGGCCGCCTTGAACTTGGCTCGCCATATATTTTTGTTTTACTTCTTGCGTTGATTCTGGTTTTGTTCGAGTTTCACTCGTACGTTTAATTACATTTCTCCGTTCAGAAAGTCATCCGTTATGTCATTAGGCGTTTTCTGAATCACTTTCACGCGCGTGGGAAAAGCAGTTATGATTTATGTCGTGTTTGTCGGCGTTGAAAGCCTACAAGAAATAGACGAATGACGAAAGTTTCAGTTTTTCTGCAAATTCATTGCAGATCGTTGCCAACATTTTCAGTGTAACGTCATTCGAAGTGATTTACTGGAAAATTTGCGGTGAAACGATTTTTCTTTTGCGGTCTAGACTTTGATGTGTTTTATTAAAAGAACAAAGCCTTCTTTAGCGTGAGGTAAAAACATATGTGAGTTTATTTTTTCAAAAATTGAATTTTAGTTAGATTGAAAATTCAGCTTTAATTACACGTAAAATAAATAATGCAGATTTTGAATTCATAAAATATTTGGCGATGCATTCAATATGACAGTTTAGATGAACTTTTTGGAGATTACATACTTTCATTAAATTATTTGTGAGTTCAAATGACAAAATTTACTTTAATTTAATCTATTTTTTAAAGAAAAAGGTTAATATATCGGAAAACACAATAAGTAGGCGCTAACTAGTAACAAAAAGAGATGATTCGATTTTTACATAAAGATGTGAATATCATTCTGTGTCGAATCTTTAATTAACTCATTACTTTATAGTCTTAAATTAATATTATGTATTAGATGTATTATGAGCATTTATAAGAATTGTAAATAGGTTTATGAGCTCTTTTTCCTATTATGCTGTACATTAACATTAGAATAATATAATACTATGATTACTAATAAAATAAAATTAAAATTGTAAAATAGAAAATGATCAGTAGCTATTAAAATAGATATAAGATGTATTGTGAACGCAATTTCGTAATAATAAAAAGCATTTAAATATCAAAATCAATTAACTCATTGTGAATATTCAACTGTCAAATGTCAATTATTACAATTAATAGATGTTAATCTATGATATATACCATTTTAAAGTAAATAAAAAGTTCTTCTGAAGAAGGAAAGTTGAGAATTCTGACCAAAATAGGATAAGAGGAAAAAATTATATGTATGTACGAGTAAGTATTATATTAAGATATTATAGAATCGACAATGTGTAAGATAAAAACACGAGGAATTGAACAATTGATTATATTCTATTTAAAATTTAGATTAATCAGAGTTATGTTGTATATATGTACTTATACATATATGTATATGTACATATATAAAGTAATTGAATTATAAAAAACCCCTATACTTTGACATATTTTAAAGAGTGCAATCAAGTGTTCGTTTTTAAGACGATATTCGGTATTATTCGATATTCTGAAGTTGTTTTTAATAATATGCTATTGAAAAATATGTGAGTCAAATGTGCCAAAATTGGTTGTACGAATCGCTCGAACTCGTGCGTAATATTTTATCTATATAAAGAGTACATGGCAAACTTCTCGCCATGCAGATAATTTCGCAGATAAATAACAACGATAATGCAGATGGCTGTTGAATAATTGAAAGTGTTCATCGTCCGAGAGTGAAATGGAAACTGTGCCACTTGACCATAAATGGAAAAAGTTGGCGCCTTGAACTTATTACGCCACTGGAAGGTTGTCTCGAATTTAATTCGCAAACTTTTGTCCAAAGACTACCTTTTATATAAGGATTTTATTCAAGAAAGATGAGTTCATCTTGTATAGAATGAAAATTTAAATTGAATTCATCTTAAAGCATTACCATTCAGTTGTAGGTAACATTGATCCGTTAAAGGTAACTTCATTGCCATTATTACAATGTTATTATATATTTCCATTCATAGTAATAAGAACAGATACGTGATTATAATTGGATATTTTTATTAACATTGACACATATTTTTTTAATCAGTTATAAATTATCAATTGAAATGATTCATCTTTTATTAATTAAACTTTTTTTTAACCCAACATTGTGTATTGAATATTTTAAATTTATATGTGTTTGCTCTTAATTTAAAGCAAAATAAATTAAATAAACAAAGGAATGTAACAGTTTAATCAGCAGGTGAATTCGAAAGGCAATGTGAAAAAAATATGAATTTATTTTATGTGATTCATCATTAATTAGGTATGTTATCGTTGAATCAATTTAAAAAAGATTAATAAATATGATACCGATACATTCTTATACATAATTAAAATACAAATACAATTGTATCGAAAGGGTACAAAGGAGAATTACAAAGATTCCTTCTGAACTTAATTCACTTTCTTAACATATATATAACGAAAGATTGAAAAGAATGACTACACTGGATTGAAAAGAATGACTACAAATCTCACTACACTGGAGACGAAAAGTATACATAAGAGGCGACTTAATTGAAGTCTATAAAATACTAAATAATCATTATAAATGTGATTTGTCCAATCTTTTTATATTCAACGAAAACACTCACCTCAGAGGTCACTCGCTTAGACTCCAAAAAGAAAAATCTAATAAATTGATCAGAGATTCCTTCTTTTCAAACAGAGTGGTTTCAGTTTGGAATAGTCTTCCCAATGAAATTGTAATTTTTACTAACCTTAATATTTTTAAGAATAAGCTTGATGTATTTCTTAAAATTAAAGGATTTCTGTAATTCTTCTTTCCCACTATCTTATTTTCCATTTTTTTTATTTCTGTTTCTTGTTTACTTTTTTTAAATGTATTTTGCTTTTTTTTTCATTTAATTTACATATACATATACATATGTATAAATAAAACTCCAAGTATGATAAATAAATAAATAGATAACAATTAAAAAGTCAAATCTCACCGTTGATTCATGGCTAGGCTAGTCATCTTGATTTCAGCCGATTATATCCGAACTGTTTACGATTTACAAAAACAACACAAGAACCACACTCTGTTTATAAACGAATCGACTCTGTATTATATCTGCAAAGTGTTAAAATCAAATTAGACCAGAGAACCAAACACCGTTTACACCTGCGAGCCTCGAACTGAACATCAAAAAAGTTATATTATAACAATATTTTTTCATAGGTTCGTGTCACAGGTGTAAACGATCATTTGTTCGTATATTATATGTACGTTGCACTGTTGTATTATATTTATTATAATTGGTAATGGTAAAGTTTCGCGTACGCGTGCTCTCACTGGAATCGCAGCGGTCAGATTGACTAGAGACGGGCGACACTGCTTGCGAACTTGTCTCGCGAGTGCAGGGGCGTTCGTGGTGGTGATTCATTTAGTATATGAATTTAATGTTAAATTCTTAGACCGTATTAGACCGGTGAATAACCGCCGATGGACGGATTTCATTGTTTGGTATTTTCAGACGAGTGTTTCACGGTGAGTTGTATTTTTGGCGCGGTGCGAATCGATGAGTACGCTCGTATGTATGTATTTGGTGGAAGAAGATCGTAATTATGTTGTATGACTGTTGTATTTTGAGTTGTTTTTAATTATTATTTACTATTTTCAAAATATATATTTTTTATTTCTTATGTTGAAAGTTGTAGTTCATCGTATAAAGTTGTATTATTTTTACGTTCCCGTTTCAAGTGATGGTTGGAGATCAAATAACGTATCTTCAAACCCGTGTCCCCATAAACCAACTGGTGACGTGGTTACCAACGAACACATTTCCTTGACTTACAAAATGGCGCTTCAAACTTTCGCGTCGGTAAAATCATAATTACGGATATTATTATAGGTTTTTTTTTCACAGTAAGCTTCCCGGACATGCATACAAAAAATCCTGAAAGTTCCATCGTAATCGGTTGAGTGGTTTAGGAGCCTATACGAGACAGACAGACAAACCAACAGACATTCAATTTTATATATACGTATATATTATAGATTAGGGATTGTAATTTACCGACAAATTCTGATAAGTTGGTAAACGGTAAATGATTTTTCCTACTACCGGTATACCGATATTTACCGGTAAATGAAAAAAAAAGATTTTTTTTCATGGATTTGATAACTATATCTATGTGGTTACTTTTCCTTATATTCAATTGTAACTTATATTGAATTTTAAAAAAATAAAAATAAATCTCAGGTGGATAATATCATATAAATGCATTTAATTAATTCGTAACAAAAAATAAATTTAATTTCAATTTTAAAACATTAATATTTATTTATTTAAAGTTTGTACCATTTGAAAGTTTCGATGATAATTGAAACAACCGTCTGATCGCATTTATTTTGGTTAGCCTGTGTTGCCAGTGAATTTATTAGTCATGTTTTGACGTAAAAATATTTAATAAAATTCGTAACTTTTTGAGTATTTTGTGTTAAAATTAAAGGCATCTACACAAGGAAGTTATTTATGATTTTATTTTAAAAATAATCACGGAAACATGAAAAAAATGTAAATTTTCTGAAAATAATGCTTTCTCTATACACACATAGGCGTGCTTTGTATGGCGACTTTGAATTCTCATCAAACAGTCAAAACTTACATATGTATGTACAATAATAGACTCAAATAAACTTCAAAAGGTAAATATTAAGCGTTTATTTTTTTAAATAGAAAAAAAAATTCAATTATCTCTCAAAATAGAGGTATATGAAAAAAAGCCTATTTTTCAGAAATGTTTATCGTGATAAATTTATTGGTTGGAGACACAGGACATTGTTTAAAATTAATGATAATCCAAATATTTGGTATCCGAATTTTTTAAAAACCATATTAATTAATATATTACATGTAACATGTATGTACATATGTACGAGTATACATATGTCGTATCAAGAGATGACATTGTTTAATCCCAATTAAATGATTAAAATCTTGACAAAGTTTTTATAGTGAGCAGTCGTGTGGAATTTAGGCAATCAGGTCAGTTTTTTATAGGCGTATCAGAATTCAAAACAAAGTTGAAGAAAATATTAAATTTATAACTTCAGGTACGTCACTGCAATTTTGCCAGCTAGCTCGCACGAGCGTACAGGTGAAGCGACACATTAAAAATAATTTCATTTTAATTACACCTGGGCGATAAAATCCGGTGAATGTAAAACGAGAGTGAATGCGTATATGTATATGTATGTATGTGCATATTTCTAATTACCATTTTTTACTACTACATTTACTACGATTTCCTAGATAAGTTAAATTACAATTTGTCACGCTTCATACGTTGCGATAACATCGTTCAAAATATGCACAGCGTTCGTACGAAAATTGTACATTTCACTGGTTTTATTGGGAACAGTTTATTTTTTGCAAAGTTTGCGTAAATACTGCAGTTGAATTCGAAAGTCGAACGCATACTCTGTTTACACGGTGTAAACGAAATCAAACAGTGCATTCGTTTGAAAAACATATCGGAACATAGCAGTTTATATTCTCATATTAGATCGGAATTTTATAGTGTGATATTGCTATATCGACTCAGTATTTATTGCAAATACACTTTATTATTTATCTTATGTTATGTTTAAAAAAATATTCCTATGCTCAATCTTTTTTTATATTTTAGTTATGTAAATAATGTTTAAAAGTAAAAGATAATGTGTTTCGACATTCAAATCATCTGGAATGTTAATTATTAAGGTTTATACTTCATATTTATACATTTAATGTACAAAAAATTAAAGGAAAAAATAATAAATTGTAATTTCTATACTCATAATATACAAGAATTATTATATATAAAGCTAAAGATTTTAGAACACTACGTATAGATACGAAAATTTAAAGGAAAAACATTGAGTATTGATTCTAATATTTATTTTGAGTGAAAACATTATGAAATTAGACACTAAAGATGAAAAAGAAAAGCAAAATTATTGGATAGAATCTGTTTGTAAGTATATTGAAAGCCTTCAACAGTGGAAAAAGATATTGTATTTGCATTCAGTTACTCTGAATTAAGTCAAATTTGTATGTAGTATCTTAAAAAACGTGAGAAATGATTTGCTGTCGTATATTCATACATTTTGTTTAAAGAAAATATATAGAATATTTATTTAGTTTAAGTTTTTTATATAGAATATTTATTTAACTAATATAATACGTACCACGAATTTCTCTATTATTAATTTTATTAATTAAAAAAATCTGCTGCTGAAATTTATCTTGATGTGTTAATTCTAAGCAAATGCGACAGTACAAAGTTTGTCAAATTGTACATTTCAATTGATTTGTTTCAAACTTTTAAAACTTTCCTTTCCACAATACAATTGTTCAACATCAAGTCCGAACACGGAAAAGGTTAAGTCGAAATTCTAATCTGTAGCCGTGTCGTTTTTGTCCCGGTGAAAATTACACGCAGCCAAAAGGTCACGCATTTTGAAGCGTCACAACTCGACTGCTGCATTTTCACAGTGTCACGTTTAAATGTCATAATAAATACAATCAGCATCCGATTTAATTGGACCAGAAATACCAGCTTTCCCATCATAAATGTGTTTATTTATATACATACGTACATGCAGCTCAGACACCAAAGGACCAAAGTCAAACGTGACAACTTTCACATATCGACAAAAGTGACAGCGCATCATTATGAGTGAGTAGCAATAAAAAATAGTAAAAGTAGCAAAAATTAAAAAAAAACACTATATTAATGCACATATTTTGAATCTTTATGTATGTATGTATGTATTTTGATAGGTAATGCGATACGGGATGTCCTATATCGGGAGTTGACCCAATTTCTTCTCGTTTTGTACCCAACATTTAAAGGCATGCAGGAGTCATATCCTGAGATGTTCTGGTGCAGGACACGTGTTGACACACACTTGGACTATATATTTATATCCTGGACGATGCGATGGGTTCAGCGTCTGCTTCTATTTTGAATCGTTGCAATGCTCCAGCACGAGAATAGCCTGCGTTCCTCGGCGGAGTGTTCCGATGAACCAAAACGATAATGGGACATCTCTGTCCAGTTATCTGGTTTAATTTAGTTCATTGAGGACCATGATCGGATATACATACATATTTGGAACAATTTATTGAATTGAAGCCTATGAAAATGATCAAAAACAATAAGTTTTCATGTAAAACAAGCACAGCTTTGGTTTCAGCTTTAGTTAGTTTCATGTCACTATGCCAATTACCAATACTGGAGCCATTTTTAATATCTAGCATGCCGAATACAGTCAATTAATTTGATTGTATTGCGATTATGCGTTAATCTTTAAAAGCTTTAAGAGCAGATATGATCAGGCCCAGCCTGAAGGTATGTATGTATATGGCACCTCTAGGCAGATTGGTTTAAGCGCCCTCCATTAAATTTTTTAAATAATAAATTTCATGAAATTTTATGTTGAAGAAATATCTATTAAAATAAAAACAAAAAAATTAATTTAATTTTTTTTTATTCAAAATACGCACGTTTTATGTATAAGAATGAGTAAAATACGGATAACTATGAATAAATTCGGTAATGAAGACATTAATTTATATTCAATAATGAATTGAAAAATTTTATAGAGTGACATTTCTTCTGTCGAATATGATTGGTTAAGATATTTAATTTTGAGAAGCAAATCCATCCCTTATATATACATATACATACATATATGTATATATATATATATATATATATATATATATATATATATATATATATATATATATATATATATATATATATATATATATATATATATACATATCTGCTGCATCTTTGAGCCGGCCCTGGACATGATTTAAAGGACGCAGATTGGTAGATTGTAAAGATCTACTTCATTCTGAAACAAAATGTTTTGAAGATGCTGACCTCAACACGGATGAACTGAATGATCTTAGGACAAGAAACTTTATACAATCAGGGTTTGACTCAAAAAAATTTGGAGATTTCCAAAGCCTATTCTCTGCATTATAAATCAAGTTATAAAAGCTTTCAACAACATATCTACGCCAACGGTATTCAATCATTTTTTATTTGCATTTCCAGAAATTGGTTTTAAAGATGAGTTCGATTGCTAGCAAGTAGTAATTATTTATGTAGTTCTAGTAAGGCATAATTACTTGTGATCGAACTGCCAAATAATGTCACAAATAATCGCAATGTTTTTTCGCCATTAATAATATATATTTTGAGTACCCCTAAACATTGATCAATGCTAATCGGGATTATCAGCACTTGTTTTCTACAATGAAAAAAAAAGACCATTCGAAATTAATCAGATGTCTAGCATGACATGCGCGTTTCCTTGTCAAATAACAGAGTTTAATGTTTATCTTATTTAAGATAAACGGCAGCTGGTTTCTTTTGTAGTTTTATGCTTCATTCTTAAAAGTGGTCAGTAGAAACATCTGATTGATAAAGGAGCCATTTTTATGATATTTAGGGCTGTGGAATCGGAACGTTTTGAACGTTTGTTGAGTCGTGTCTTTTTGGATTGAATCTGAAGTGTAAATCTTTGACACTTCGAACGTAATCAGTCGAATTTTGTCTTAATTTTATAAACAAAATATAGAAAAGGGTAGTTTTTTTTTACTCCACTGTTTATTTCTATTGAAAAGTGTATTCAAGTGTAAGTTAAACATTGAATTGAATTAATTATCAGCTCCATAAAGTAGTATGTCCTTCTGTTGGCTGATTCGTGACCACGAAGTCGGTCATCGAAGGTCCGCTACATTTGGCCGGAGGGTTCGCGAACCGGTTGAGATGCAGTTATTAAAATTATATGCAATCGGTTCGCGATTTAACCTTTAACGGGCCGGTGCCGGTAACCGTTACGCGCGCTACACCCAAGTAAGTACGGATCCGTTTGTTACTTTCGTTTTTTTTTTGTTCGCGTCATTTATTTTAGACTGGAAGTCATTGACATTGAATGTGAAATGGTCGAATTCGTGTCAAGAACGCGTCCATCGAGCGATGATTGACGACCGACTGGCATAAGTCATGTCATACAGAGTGGAAAATATAATATTATATATTATAAAAAAAAGCGACAACGTGTCATATTTTAAGTATTATTTGTGTGTTTTCATTTTCATTTTCAAACTGGGTTGGAAAACGGGGACGTCTTTCTTTGATTTGAAGAGTTTCAAATTATCTGAAGGTTTGTTGAATAAGTATGGGAATATTTATACATCAAATTGATGTGTTTTTAACAAATAAATGTCTTTTACATTTAAATGAATTGGAACTGGGTTGGAAAACTATGACGTATTTCTTTTGATTTGAAGAGTTTCAAATAATCTGAAGGTTTGTTGATTTAGTATGGGAATATTTATACATCAAATTGATATGTTTTTAACAAAGAAACGTCTTTTAAATTTAAATGGATTTATTCAAGTACGTTGTACATATGTACATATAATCTAATATATAATTTCGAAAGAGACTTTGTATGTATATATGTATGTATGTATGTAAGTGTTTTTGGTTGGGAGCTTCGTAAACAATACAAAGTTTCTATGACGACAATTCAATTGATTGAATATTATATTTTTTCGATTAAAATAAATTTAATAAAAAAACACATGAATGTTTACTATTAGATTCGCCATGTTTAAGCTGTTTATATACATATAATACAGTCGAAGTGTATTTTCAGTTGTAATATATTCAAAGTGGCGTTTTAGGTCATCCATATTCGAATAAAATTCAACTATTAAATTATATATGTATATACAAGAGCAAATACACTTTCAACAATGTGCGCCAGTTGTAATATGACAGTTGAGTTTTGACAGCTTTGATGTTTTTACGAATGCTTTAGAATTTAACAATGCGTTAATATTTGCTGGGTATTACGGATACAGGTAATTAGTACCGTATTACGATAACTGTAAGAATGTATTCAAAACAAAAATGTGACTAACAAACTCAATTTATTAGTCGAGTGACGTTTTCACAAAAATCCAACCTCTCTATCTAACCTGGTACCAATATATAGTTGAACTGTATTTTCTGTTGTTATCTATTTTGACCAGTTGGAATGTAAATCGCCATATGAATCAACTTACGTGGGTTGGAAGCAATATATTCAAACTAGTCAAAATATATTACAACTTAAAATACATTTCAACTATAACGGTATGCATTTACAACCTTTGAACAATACTTAATAATTTGTTTTCCTTATATTTATCTTTTTCATTTTTGTAAAAATCTATTATTGGACTCGGATGCTATGTACATCCTGTCTGTTGATTTTTCAATTAATAAAATAAAATAAAATAAAAAATAAAATACGCAGCACCTTCTAGGTCCGGTGACTAATAATAATATTTAGATCAGTGGTCGGCAACCTACTACTCGGGGGTTGAAAAAAGTTGTTTTATTTTACCCGGAAACTAAATGAATATTTAAAAAAAAAATTACCCACTCTCAAAAGGTTGCCAACTGCTGTTACTTTAAAAACAGCAAGAATTTTAGGGGTGCCGCAAAAAATGGGCGATTTGGAAACTATCGCATATATTTTTAATAAATAAAAAACTATATACATACATATGTACGTAAAATTCATTTTAATATAATTTTTTTTTATAGTTATTTTATTTTTAATTTTCAAATGAACATAAAAAATGAAAATTTGAATATACATATTGATTTATTATTGCAGAAAAATGTAAATAAGTGCGGCAGATAATTGGGTAATTTTGAAATTATTTAATAATTTTAAAATACTATCTAATATACAATTTCGAAAGAGACTTGTATGTTTGTATTTATGTATGTATGTATGTATGTAAGTTTTGGTTATTAGAATCCGTCACGTTAAATTTAATAAAATAAAAAAATTAATATTCAAATAAATTTAAATAAAATAAAACTATTAGATAAGCCATGTTTAAAGGTCTGACCGCACTATGCGTCAGTCGAACAATACGACACTTCACAACAGTACGCGACCAAATATTGTTTGTATGAACTTGTATGAGACATAACGCACTGCGCGACAGCCGCATGACGTAGAACGACACCGTGCGACAAAGTTGACTTTCCGACCAACTTTGACCCAAGGTGTCGTTCGCAAAATGACGCAGTGCCGTTGAGTTGGGGTCGCCTTGCGACAATTATTCTCCTTCTTTATATCGTGACTTTGAAATAGCATGTAGCCATATCTTTTGGTCTTTCTCGACGGTTCTTCTTCCTCGCATATCAAAGATATACTATAATAGTGTCCGTTTCGTCCATCTTGATCCGAGGTACCGAACGAATGATTGACATAATTTACTGCGTAGTGTCGCATCGCTGTCGTTCAAGTACGGTTTACCTAACATTGTCGCATACTGCCGTGAAGTGTCGTATCATTCAATTGACGCATAGTGCGGTCAGACCTTAAACGGTTTATACTACAAATACATTGTCAAAATTATACAAATATATTTCATTAAGAAATAGGATTTGTTGAGGTTTAAGATAGCTTAATATTATATAGTCTTTTGTGAAAATAAATTGATAACATTCTCAAGAAAAAAAATCGTTTCGTGTAATTGCAGCGTTTTTCAAAAATAACTGACCAATCACAACATTGCTTGGCTACGATTGGCACATTAAATGGCCAATCACAACACGACCTTCATATATCATTTTGCGAATGAATTGTTCTTTCAAAACAAACAACTTCACCTATTTTAAGCCCGTGTGACACACCAGAGTTTGTTCTTTATTGCGACGATTTTCCTTTGCAGTTACGTTACGTTTCATTTATAGAACAAATATGCTTTCGCTCGTTTGTATGTTTTCTTTCGGTTTTTCCGCCATAAAATTAGTTTTTATTACGCGAAACGACCACCATCGATGACGGCGAACCAAAATAAACTAATTGATTGAGACGTTAATAAAAATTAACGACAGTTATTTGCGCTACTCGGTTCCAAAAGGACCAATGTATTTAATATGAATACATACATACACACATGTATACCCATGTGTACATAAGTACATATATAACTTGGATAAATCAGGGCTTTCAGACAGTTAAACACAAATTATTCACAATTTAAGAATTTATTTGTATACTATTTGACAAGTATGCTGTCACAAGAAAGCCGCACATAATCTTTAAAAAAAAAATTCTAAGCGTAAATTTTTGCATAGATGAAAATTTCAAACGAAAAATGAAGTATAAATCTAATATCGACAGATAATTGATTTTAACAAATTCGTATCAAATATTTAGCAAATCTGATTTTGAATTCAAGGCGATTTTTTCCCACTGTTAATACTATTTTATATTGAGTATTTTGTATTGAAACATGTTTATTGGGATAGTGTTCTGGCCACAATATTTTTTATTTTCGTTTAAAAGGGTTAATTAGAAGTGTGCTGAATTTTAAATCGGTAAAATTGCGAGCTTAAAGCTCGTACTAGTATTTACTCGTATTTACACGAATCTGAATTGAATTAATAAGCATAATATATTTACTTTTTATAAGAGAATATGTTTTTATTAAAATTATGTCTTTTATTATTATTATTTTTTATTATTTTATATCAATTAATCATGCACAATCGCCTAACAGATTGCTCCAAAGTGACGAGTGAGTGTGCTAAACGGATTAAGAGCAGAATAAAAAATACACGAATCACAGAAGAAAAAAAAAATGCATGACGTGATTAGTAATTGATTCTGAGTTTGAATTGGTCAAAATCTCGAATTAGAATTTTTGCATGATCACAAAACTTCATAAAAGTAAATATAACAGCCAAGTCAACAGTTATCAACTATTAACTGCTTAATTGTTTAATTGTAAAAAATTGTCGACCGAGGAAGCGGTGCAGTGAATGAAAAGACATATGACAAATGTCAATGGCACCATCCAGTGACTTTAAGCAACGGGGGTCTCGAGGAATGGGAGAATTAAAATATGCCACATTATATAAATAGCATATATTTACGTTTGAATTTTACAACTTAATACAATTGAATGTTTAAAGCATTCAGAACGTTAACACAATATAACGTTCAATAAGGAAAGTATATGTAGTTAAGAAATGAATAGAAAAGTTCTTGATGAAGAAAAAAAAAATTGATTGGAACAATTTGAAGGAGGATATGTTCAAGTTTTAGTAACAATATAAATTTTGAAAGAAATTTAAATAGAAATATTAATATTTGCTATATTTAGTATGTTATTCAGAAGTCCAGTTAAATTGTTACTAGTTTGCGTGTACATTTTTCATCGGAAAACTCATCCAAATTTAAAAAGTCTAGAACAAATGTTTCAAATTTGGCAAGGCCGGAGTTTCGGCATTATCAGAGGCCGTCAACCGATGATTTCACGCATTTTTTCGGTATAACTTGGCATAAACATTGCGCGTATGAGTCGGCGAGCTTTAACGAGAGCTCTCTGACTGACGCGACAGATGGTCGAATTCGATTAGTCATCAACACACAGTCTTGAATGCATTTCGTCGATGACAATGCACATTGTTGTAAATAACATATTTCGACTGTCATAACATTTTCTAAAATAGAACACAATATGATAAATCATTACCCGACAGCTCCATTGTTGAGGACGCGTGTCTGCTTGCTGAGGGTGTCTTGAATGTTTTGCTGGGAATAAAGTCCTATCGGGGAATTGAACTGTTTGTTGACGAGTCTAGGTCCGGTCGCCATGTCGGGTTTTTATGTCTAAATCGTCTCGCCTGCTTTTCTGAAACAATCATAAAAAAAATTAATAAAAAATATTAGTTCGATGTCTAGTGATGTCGTATTTTTACAAAAAATACGTCTTCCTCAAACTTGCCATTCAATTTTGTATACAATTTTGGCTTGTTTTTATTATCTATAGTTATTAATATGACTTGAATCAAAACCCAATCTAATATATAATTTCGAAAGAGACTTTGTAAGTATGTAAGTATTGTTGTAATAAAATAAAACTATTAAAATAAATGTAATAAAATGTTTATTATTAGGTTGGCCATGTTTAAGCGGTTTATATTACAAATACCGAGCGAAGCCGGGTAAAAACACTAGTCTAATATATAATTTCGAAAGAGACTTTGTAAGTATTGTTGGTTCGTAAATCCGTGACGTCATCGAACAAATGAATATTCAAATAAATTTAAATGAAATAAAACTGTACAAATAAATTTAATAAAATGTTTACTATTAGATTGGCCATGTTTAAGCGGTTTATATTACAAATACCGAGCGAAGCCGGGTAAAAACACTAACAGTCAATAATTTAGAGTCAATTAAGCACCGAATTTCACGACTGGTTACAAAATATTCCTCTAAATTTATAAGACAATAGTCAATGATATACAAATGTGAATTGTATTTACATCTATCATATGTACATCTAATATATAATTTCAAAAGAGACTTTGTATGTAAGTTTATAAGTAATTTTTGTTGGGAATCGAAAACAAGTCAAAATTTCTATGACGATAATTCGATTGGTTGAATATTGTATTATTTTCGATTCAAATATATTTAATAAAAAAAACAAATGTATATATAGGTATGTACTCTATTAGATTCGCCATGTTTAAGCTGTTTATATTACACATACCGAGCGAAGCCGGGTTAAACAACTAGTATAATATATATTGATAATGTAAAATTTGATAAAAGCAATGCAAGATAAATAAGTTTAAAACTCATAATAATAATAGTTGAAGTTTCTGAAGTTGCTTGGATGGGTAAAAGCTTGAGCTTTTTCAGAAAAAAATGTAGTCTGCGATTTGTGTAAGTGAGTACCACGAGTTGGTTGGTTTTAAATTAAAAACTGTAGATTTGCATAGCTGATTTGATTCTTTGTTTGTAGCTATAGTACATACATATATGATTTTGATTTATTTGAAAACATTTTTCGACGTTTGTCGGTGTGTTTCTTATAATATTATCGGGTCGAATATGAGTTGCATTTGTGGTGAGATGCAGGTATGCACTTCTGTCTTGTTTACAAGTTGAAAATTGATTGAGAACGTACTGAAATAAACGCAATAAAGACACTCTGTCAATAATTCGATTCACTCAACGCTATAGATAAACTATTTGCGGAACGCTTGAGAGATTCGTGAAATATGTACGTATGTATCGATCGATATGCGAGAAAATTTACGTTTTTTTTTTATTTCTAAATGGGATTTCATCCGTCTAATTCTGGAGCACTTGGCTGGATTCCTCAGACATTTTTTTTTCTTTTTAGCCGCTTCACTTTCTTGAAGTTGGTCTGATGATGACCGGTTAGATTTAATCACCTGACAGGCAAGGACTTTGAAATGAATCCAAAATATTTTGCGCACTTGCCTTTTTGTTTCGACACATAATAATTTATCTTTTCGTTCTCGATTTTGGCCATTGACATTAAACGTGATGCATAACACATGGAAAGTGATTCATATTCTGGTACGACATTGTCTACTTATTTCTGTAACGTGATTCAAAACGATTCAGTGCATTCATACTTCTTATTTTACTATCATTAAGTCACCTTCATATATAAAAAGATTGAAAACATCATACATTAACTCGTAAGGCAGATTTTTTTGAATAAAGTCCAAAAATCATTTGGTTCTAAATTGTTTTGTGTCAGCACAAATGCATACAACTTTATACATATATTAAACATCCCCAAAAGTTTTCATATTGAAACTACAATTAATCCTACAGAAGGAGCAAAAAAAAAAAGAGTTTTTGTTTACATATTTTCTTTATTAGAGTACATTTCTGTATTATGATTCCGAAAAAATACGATTCTAAACTGTGGAAAAAAATTTTCTGTGGAAAATCTCAGGTTTTCCATGGAATGTCTATTATAATGAAAATGTGTAATTTTGTATTGAAAAATTCCAATGAAATTTTAGTGTGACTCAAATTCTTTCATAACAGATTTTTTGTATAGAAAAACACGAATGTTAGGTTATATTATATAATATTTCCCAAACTGTGTCAGCTTAAGTGACTCGTTACAACAGATACTATCAGCACGGTGGAATACTGAAGAGAAGTAAAAAAATTGGAAACCTGAAATAGAAAATCGTAGGAAGCGTCGCTGAAAGAGATATTGGTTTTGGAACAATGATTTCTGATGTTTTCGTTACTATGTGTGTGTGTATTATCGCTAATTTCACTGGTTGAGACGTTCGTTTCCCACCTACATGTTTTCTAAAATTGTTTGTCTGTTGCCGTCTGATCTAATATTACGCGTGTCATACTACAAAATACGAAAAATCAAGTGTGTTTGTAACGTGTGTAATTTTTTGGATTTAAAATTTGGCAAACACACCCGAGAGATCGTTATTTTAATATTTAAACAGTTAATTAAAACGACGGAAGACTAGTTGATTTAATTAAACCGAATCGTACGACGTCTGTCGAATTCGAATAATTTAATTTGAGGTGTTTCAAATTTATATTTTGGAATTTCACTGTTTGGATTTTGTGCTTTGAGCTTTGAATAGTACGCATTTTTTAAAATATAATTTTTCTTAACCATTTTATAAATTTAGGCGACTTGTTTGTAAGTACAAAGATCGTCTCGCATCACTGATCGTGAGCCAAATATACAATTTTTCGCAGAATTCAAGCCGCGTATAATTTTTCAGAAGAAAAAACAATAAAACAAAGTACGCACATATACGAATCCGAAATAATAATTTCCGCATTCTTGAGAAATCTTCTCGTGTCCCATTTACGAACGTTATTTTCGTGCGACACGAAAAATCGTCGATTTGAATAAATAAATAATAAATAATGACAATTTTAAACTTGCATTGGTTGTTTTTGGATTAAGCAGTTCTTTTAATTTTATTTTTCAGTCAACATTTGTTGTGAAAAACATTTCATTCAATAGATTCGTTTCGAATTGAGTAGTATTATATCATGCTTGATTGTACAAATAATGCAAAGATGTCGCCTTTTAGATTATAATTTTCAGGCTTTTCAGCAGTCAAAGTCATAATAAATAAATAAAATTTGCAACCCAAAAAAATAAATCGATAAAAATGTATGGAAAGGTTCGACTATGAAATAATATGTGAATAAATAAATGATTTATTTTTATTTTACCAAGCATTTAATTGCCATTTATAGTACTAAACCTTTTGAGTAATAAAATCGATTTGAACATTTAATTTTAATGCATTTATTACCTACACACTATAAATAAGTGTGTATGTGACAAATTCAATTACAAACCATTAAAATAATAAAAATATACAACCATATTTGGTTCAACAAAATACTCTGGAAAAAGTCTATAATTATAATTCAAAACTTTATATTAAAATATATACGGATAAAGAATAAATCAAACATTGAAAAGTTTAAATGTCCGTATAGATAAGTGTTTCTTTGTTTGTTGGCTAATCAAATCTTCAGTTTTCAATTTGGAACCATTAAATTTGGCATATATGTATATATATATTATCCCACTGTGTTCTTAACCGTAAATTTATAAGTTTTCTGAAACGCTCCCATTTTTACAAGCTCTTTATTGGCTTCATTTACCTTTTTTTTGCACCTGAGTAACGCCGCTAATTCTCTACTTTATATAAAAATATAAGACGAATTTATTCAAAAACCAAAATCATTTCAGAAAATGTATAATATGTATAAATTGCAATCATTTAATATTTAATAAATGCCTTCTCATTTGACGATCTAATCGAAGACTCGAAAACACACTAATGTGAAATGATTAGTAGTGTGACACTTTGCACCATTTTGTACCGAAATATTTAAAAGTATGCGTTGATATTTCTCATGATCGTTGTCAAGTGTAGTAGGATTAATTTGAGATGTCATTGACAGTGACAGGGGTTGATTAGTATGAATGCTGACCTGTTTTGTGCAGCGTGGTGTTGCGTGGGGCGGGCGGGCGGGAACTGGTGTAAGCTGACCACCGCTCCCACCCACTCAAAACACACACACATATATATACATAATATTATGCATACCAAAAATATATACTTATATAAAGGTATTGGTATGTTTGATTTTAACACTGTCAACTGTCTGTCAATATTAACGTGGACTAGATATAAATAAAAAAATAAAAACTCAAACTTTGCATCGCAACTTTGTAAGTTGCGATAGGGATGGTTCAGAAGGTTCTCGATATAAAGCTTTGTAATGAAAGGATAATCTTGATTTTTGAAATGTTCCAATCTTGATAAGTTGAAAACATGCCAAATCGGTGTACAATATACCCAATATTTAATCGCCATAGCTCTTTATCAACTCAAAATAAAATAAAATTATATCGCGCGCTCATATTACCACTATTAACCTATATATGCTTCACTTGTATGGAATAAAGCCTCGAATACTAACCTTTCCATGCTCCAAATAATACAAAATAAATACCTAAAAATTATTTATAGCACACCCATATATACTAACTTGAAAAAACTGCATGCCATAAATAATATTCCGTTAGTTACATTCATTACTAACAAACTAACCAGTAGATTCTATGACAGAATCACTAATAACCATACTATCACACCTGTGAAGAGTCTCGATTATTACAACAAAATGTCTATAACCTTCAGGTATAACACACAGATTACCCAAACACAATCTGCTTTATATCATCGACTTTACTGAGTCTTTAATTAATATTATGTATTAGATGTATTACGAGCATTTATAAGAATTGTAAATAGGGTTTTGAGCTTTTTTTCCTATCATGCTGTACATTTACATTAGAATAATATAATACTATGATTACTTACAAAATTAAATTAAAATTATAAAATAGAAAATGATCAGTAGATCAGTAGCTATTAAAATAGATATAGGTAAGATGTATTGTGAACATAATTTAGTAATAATAAAAAGCATTTAAAAATCAAAATCGGTGTTCTTTTGATGTAAGGGATTCGAATTTTTTCTACTGAATTGTTTTCTCTACAACTTTTGATTCAAAATTATCATGAATCATATTTAAATATGTATGTATGTATGTATATATCACTAGTGTCATGCCTTTAGATATTTCAACTAATGGTTTTGGAAAGGAATTGAATTATTTGCATGAATAAAACCAGCAGCGTGAACTAGTGGTTAGCATATACATATACATATTTGTCGGCTTTAGAACATAGTGGTCACGGGTTCGAGTCCCACTGGTTGCTGCTGGCCAAATCTTGGTTTGTGACTCCAGGTCGATCTTTGCCTATCAGAGTTTGCTAATTTATTTGATTTTCATTGAAACGGTTCCAAAAAATTGGCAACTTTTATCCATTTCTCGCAATTTTCAAGCTTTCAGCATCTCGAAATCTGACGATTTATATAAATTTATATAGTAATATGAAATTTCAAATGATGGTTCTACTATATGTAGGAGTATTTTTAAGTATTATTGTTATATTTTATAACATATGTACTAGCTAAACCCGGCATGCGTTGCAATGCCATAATAACGGATGCAATTCCCGCTCCCGTTTCAAGTGATGGAACTAAACTAACGTCTCTTCAATGCCGTGTCGTCATAAACCAACTGGTAACGTGGTTACCAACGAACACATTTCATTGACCACACAATGGCGCTTAAAATTTTTGCGTCGGTAACATCGTAATTACGAATATTATTACTAAGAGGCTTTTTCCCGTTTTTTTATTAACAGTAAGCTTCCCGGACATGCATATAACAAATACAGAAAGTTCCATCGTAATCGGTTGAGTGGCTTAGGAGCCTATACGAGACAGACAGACAAACAAACAGACATTCAATTTTATATACATATATAGATAGATAACAACACAGTAAAACAAAACAGTTAATTTGGAATTTGAAACGAGTTTATTGTACCTATATAAAAATGGGTCAATTGTGCCGGGTTGTTATTAAATGAAGATCAAAATCTAGTTATGAATCTACATACTTGTGCACGAGAATAATTTGTTACAAAGCAATTTATGTAAATAGAATGTTGAATGGTTGTTCTATATACAATGTAGTAGTTTACGATCCTTTGTAGTATCTATTCATAGTGTTGGCCAAATGTTTCTCGTTTGCACCTGATGACGTTCTGTGAAAATTTGCGCAATATTTACCTATCAATTCGTTTGTCGAATTTTTTAGTTCAAGGCAAACCCTTGCAGACAAGGTGAGTTATAAATATGTCCGATGTATTATATAGGATAATCTCAGCTCTGTCCCGATGCCAGAAAGCACTACCACTTGTTTTATAATAACCGTTATGATATGACGCAAAACTTCACGTGTTTCAAGATACGTGCAAATCGCAGGTAGACCACACAGAGATGCCAACGATTGATGCTTTGGTTCTGGGACGAATCAAGTGTAAAAGGATATAATTTGTATTGTAGAGTATTGTAGCGTATGCTAAAAGAAGCCGCCGTTATAATTGGTTTCGTGGATTACCTCCAGGCTTAAGTGCAAGTCGGCTAACAATGAGAGACGCCCGAATGCACTTATCGGCGGCAACGGCACTCGGTCGCATTCCCGTGGAGTTTTCAGAACTGACTATAGCGTGGGACTGAATATCATGGGAATACATATCCAGGTACATGCCTAAACAATAGGGAAGTAACCGGACGTCGAAGATGCCTTGAGCGACCTGTCTTTTATAAGGAGGTACTTGTCACGGATATTCCATTGGATCCGTATTGTTGAAGTGCGTGGAATCAATGGTCGACTTGGGTATCACTTTTGATCCTCAATTCACCTTTCACAACCACATCAAGACAATCACTGACGTTTCCTTTCGTCGACTTGGATTTGTCTTGAGATATGCTAGATTATTCTCCAACCCCTCGTCTTCTCGCTTGCTTTTCAACTCGCTTGTTAGAAGTAAGCTAGAGTATAATGCAATTGTGTGGAATCCGCATGAAGCAAACTACTCTCGTATTATAGAAAAAGTGCAAAAAGCATTTCTTCGTTTTCTTTATAAGAAAGAGTATGGGTTCTACCCATATCTCTATCCTACTCCTTTCCTTTTGGGCATGCTTGGGTATAATTCCCTTGAACTTCGGAGAAATTTCTCGTTAATTCGTTTCGTTCTCCAGCTATTACGTGGTAATACGTCATGCCCGTTGTTGCTGGAACAGTTGGGACTTTATGTCCCTAATAATTATGTGCGTGGTAGACATCATCATTTGATGGTTGTACCTGCTGCTCGCACACTTATTTTTCGAATGGCTCCTATTCCAAGAGCTATTCGACTTCTCAATGAAATCGTTGCTGCTGTCCCTGAATGTGATATTTTCCACCTTGGGGAGCGTAGATTATCGGATATTATCTTAACATATTTATCTGGTAACCTGCGCTCATCATTACTTTCTTAATTTGAATGTGATGAATGAGTGGAATCTTAATCTACTCTCTTCCATTTGGGCCTCGCTGTGATTTTATTTTTTATTCATATTTTGTTTTATTTTATTTTACTTTTTCATTCTCCTTTGTACATTTTTATATACTATTTTAATTTTGTTCAGTGTAAACAAAGAATGGGATTTATGGATTTTATTTTTAATTTTTACACTTTTGTTATTTTTTTTTCTCTCTGAATGATGTATTATTTTCCTTTTGTTACTTTTTTTTATTATTTTATTTTACCATGTTTTCTGCTTTTGCTTTTTTCCATTATTTACAGTTTACTTGTTTTTATATCATGTTTTTATATCTTTTTCAAATGTAGGCCATTGTGGCGCATTAGGTTCTTCCTGTAATGTCACAATGGTCCAAAAATATTAAATAAATAAATAAATAAATAAATCATATCAAGACATTCTGGACGGAGCACTGGCAGTGCGTGTATCTCCTTAATTAGCAATAAATGCTGTGACACGACTTTGGCCTTTTACTTGGATCCTCCATCCACCCCTACGCAACAGTATTATCTTTAATGCTGCTGAGCCGACTTGGATATTTATGACTCCAAGTCGATCGTTTCCTATCAGAGTTTGTCAGTTTATCTGATTTCATTGTTGAAGCGGTTCATCCATCAAATTGGCAAAAACCATCATACCCCCTATGTCACCACTATTTGAATATGATTTTAAAAATTTATTATCTATAACATAGGTGTCTCGCTAATTTTCTTATATATAGTGTTTGTATTATTCTTATATGTCGCGTTAGAGTATTCTGTAATGTCATTGTGGCTGATATGTAAATAAATATATAATGACTACTAGATCAGAATCTACTATTAAGTACTTAGGATGTATTGTGAACATAATTTATATGCAATAAAAAGCATTAAAAAGCAATAGCATCTTTTCTTACATTTGAGTTTTTTATTCATCCGATTTTCCATTTCATATGAAGATTGACTGTATTTTGATTGTATATATTTTGACCAAAAATTACGCCTTTAATGGTAGAGACACATTTTAAAATATATGTATATTGAATCTGCTTTTTCTAATAATGAAATTAGAAACTTCTGTTTATTATAATACCAAATAAAATAAGAATTTTCAGGTTCCTTGAATGAAATATGTTTCATTTTGTGGATTATGTACATTTTTTTATGTTTAAAAAATCGTATGTAAGTTTTATTATGTATTATAATATAAAATAAATCTTTACGTAATATATTATTATTTTAAATTAAACTTTATAGTCTATTTTATATATTTTAATGTCGTTACATTAGCTTATTATATAAACCACGTAGATCACAAGAGAATGATAATTGCATTGACCTTCATATTTTTCATATCATCACTTTTATCAAGATTATTTAATTTTATTTTTAAGTTTTGCACACACATAAATAAATCTGGAATATTTCTTAGTTAAATAAAAATATCGTTTATATGTAATTTACTATGCTATTTATGTATATGGATTATACCTATATGTAAGTTAATGTAACGATGTGAGATAAATGTGTAGTTAAATTTTAGTTCGTTGTACTTATATATAATATATTTACTTCAATAGTCAAATGTTATCGTTGAATGTTTAAATGACTTCTTTAAGATTGTTTATTTATTTTTATTACATTTATACCAAGAAGGCCTTACAGGTAAACCCCAATGCGCCTTCCTGACCAATTACAAACAATGCAGCATTTTTATTACACAAGTCGCTGAATTACAAGACACTGAAAACTCGCAAATTAACGAGACATCTATGAATTGTACATTAATCATACTCAAATAGTGTTGACAAAGTACATAGGTAGGATGGTTTTTAGCCAATGTAATCGGGAACCGTTTCAACAATGAAATCAGAGAAAATTAGCAAACTCTGATAGGAAACGATCGATCTGGTGTCACAAATATCCAAGTCTGACCAGCAGCACTACAGATATACTCGAAATAATTCTTTTTTCAATTGAGGTCAGCTCATGGGATTGAACCCGGCGCCTCTTGGTGCTAAGCCTAACAACCGAGCTATGCTGCTGGCTAAGTTTAAGCGTAAGTATTATATTGTTCATGGCATGTTTTGAATATTTTTATTATCTAATATATAATTTGGAAAGAGACTTTATATTTGTATGTATGTATGTACATATGTATCCTTCGTTCGTAGAAATCCGTGACGTCATCGAACAAATAATTCGCTTTTCTAGGAGCCCTAGGGCTCCACCCCCTACGGGGCGCAGATGCCAAGGACGCAGCTCTAGGGGGCGCAGACGCCAAGGGCAGAGCCCTAGGGGGCGTAGACGCTGGATGTAGACATATATTTTTTTTATAAGAGACTTACTATAAATGTTTGTTTATTCGTGACAGTCAATTTAATAAAAAAAACAAACGAGTATTCAAATAAATTTATATAAAATAAAACTATTGAAATAAATTTAATAAAATGTTTACTATTAGATAAGTCATGTTTAAACGGATTATGTTACAAATACCGAGCTAAGCCGGGTAATACAGCTAGTACATAATATAAAACTGTATTGAATTCAGAAGTTCATATGCGTATTGTATTGAAGTGTACTTTTCGAGCGTATCGATTTGTTTGTAAATTTTTGTATAAAACTATTATTAAAAACTGTTGCTGAAGGTGTTTTGTTGATTTTGGACACTTTTCAGATTTTTTTTTGTAATTAGGTAAAGTGGTACTTTGCTGAGGTGAGCAAAAGAAGTGTTATGAAGAGAGGTGAATGTGGTTGGGCGTGGGCGTCCAACGCAAGTTATTTTCATCACATCTCGCATTCTTTCCACAGCTTGGTCCAGCTATAATCTTCGAACTTATTTTTTACATCGGACTATTCCGGCATTTCTAAAATGTTTAATTTTTATCGGTGGATTTTAAAATGCAAGCTATCGCCGGAACTTCTATCGGAAAATTCCATCGTTTTCCGACGTTCGATTCAATCACATTCAATTGAAAGTTTACAGTGTTTAAAACACGTCTTCATATGCAAATGATAAAAACATAAGTTTCTACATGAAATAAAAAAAAAAATTGACAATCTTTAGGGCAGCCGGTATACACTCAAAATACGAGTGGTATAAACAACATATTATTTTTATTGTACGAATTTTCAGTTTGACAACTTTATAGTTGGCACGCGTTCAAATAATTGATCTTAAATTTAGGATGTTATATTATTAAAACGCAAATATTCAAATAATATATAAATACGTAAGTCATATTCTATTTTCATTTGAAATTAAATTTAGCTCTATTTTGAATGCAGACAATTATTAATACAATCTAAAAAGTTTATTTAGAATATGCAAGTCATTTTGATTCAATATAGTGAAACATTTTAGGAATATATTACAATATATTGATTTAAAATCAATGTCAGATAAAATTTTAATCTTTACAAAGATATGTGTAAAACTTCATATTTTTAAATGTATTAAATGAATATTTTCAATTTGAAAGTGAAACTCGTTTTTGGGACATCTGTGAAAAATGTATTGAAGTTTTCTGATTTTGAAGATTTTCCATTTTATAAGAAAATAGATTGTAAGTTTTAATTTATGCAAAATAAAAAAAATTTGCTCTAACGATATGACAATATGAAAACAAATTTCCAGTAATTCATACAAATCTTTATTTAATAATAATAATAATAAATTATAAAATCAACGTATAAAACTCACAAAAATAAACGAAATGGGGAGTTTATTTTGCATATTGAACATTCTTTATGCCTATTTACCTTTTCCAAATAATGTAAATAATGTAAATAAAAATCAATTTTGATGCTAATACTTGTCCATATACTTATATTTCTATTATACAACGATCTATGTATAATAATAATAATTATATTTATATTTATATATGTATATATATATATTTTATAATATCTAATATAAGAAGAAGCACAGATTTTACACAATAACATAGGATGATGTAATAAATAAAATAATTTATAAACATAACAATGTAAACTGATACTTAAGTTTAATATTAAAATATAATTACTAAAAATAATATTGTAATGATAAATCATAAAAATATTCCATTTCAGCCACAGTTAAATTTTCAACAAAATATAATATTTCTTAAAACATTTTTGATATGTTTTATGATATTTTACTAAAATTTCCAACGCTGCTAAGTAAAACTAAACATTTTGAATATTATGAAAATATTTTCATCAAATCCATAATCTAATACATTATCGATATAATATTTTGGCAATCTCGCAATAGCTTTTTTCAAATATATAGTAAAATATCATAAATTTAACAACGAACGTTACAAGAGTGAACGTTTAGAGGGGAGCCTTTTTATTTAGCGTAGATTTGATAAAAATAATAATAAATGAATTAACAATTATATTTAATATATTTATCATACAATATTAAGCGACACTGTTCCGCTTCCATTTGTTTAATTATTATAATAGTTTATACATTTATCCGATATATTGATGGTAGGTTTAACACACATCCCTTTATTCTTCCGCGTCCGCGTCCATAATCTCTTGGTTTGTTCGGTATTCCCTTTCAGCTTGCTGGAAAATTTCAACATATACGTTTCAATTGAACTTAATTCAAATTTAAAACATTAAAAATAAGAATAATTACCTCATAAGGTGACATAAACAGATCATATCGCTTGCCAAATCTCAGTCGCATAGATGGTGTTCTTATTTCCTTATTTGAAGTCGGATAGTTGTCTACTCTCTGCAAAGCAAATAAATATAAATCAAATAACTAAATTTTACAACGAAAAATACACATTTAGATGCACATTTTCCAAAATGATGCTTTAAAATAACGAACAAAACGAGATATGTATTCGATTTTTATTTTAACATCGAATATTCTTATTATATGTCTGTAAATGTCTACTTTTGATCAATGAATTATATTGATACATAAATATATACACATATATGTATATATAAATAAATAAGTTAAAATTAAAAAAATGTAAGGTAATACTCTAAGATAGAGCATATTTAGATAAAACCTATGTACATCAAATTTGGTGGTTCGAAATTGAAAAATATATGTAGATATGCATTACAATCAAATATATAAACAAACATTTATCTTTACTATATACATATGTATGTAGTATTCAGTAGAAAACGATAAGAATTAATTGATTTTATTCTATTATATGGACGGCTAAAAACTGATTTAATATACTGACAATTTTTTTTTATTTATATTGAAATAATATAATAATAAATAAAAAAGGTTATGCCAAATGAAATAATAAATGACTGGCATTCGTTTTGAAAGGATCAAATTTTATTTCCGTAATTGAAGAAAAAAACAGTATAGGGTTTCTTATGTTCCAATTTAACTTCTACTAATTGAAGAAATGAAAAGAAAAGTTTTCAAATGATCTTAAACTCCTACTGGTTGTATTATGTGAAGGTTTAATAAAAATAAACGTTTCATATGACAAACATTTTATATGTATTTCATATGTAGTAAGCAAAATACAGTCTAAAACAACATCCCCGATTTGTAACAGCAATTAATTCAGAATTCGGTAAAATCTCATTATAAATCGTTTTTTTTTCTACACAAAATATGCTGAATTACATGCATAAAAGAACACCAATTTCAATATTTCAATGAAATAAAAAATTTAATACACAACACTATATTTTTTGCAACAACAAAATCCCGCAGCCGTATAATTGCACTGTTGGGTTGCTGTAGAAATATCTCAATAGATTTTTACAAAAATATTTTTTTCATTATCATATCAGTTAATACATATCTTAATTATAATAAATTAATTTAAATTATATTACTGATGGTGGAACAGCTGATTCCAGAGATCGTCTTCCGAAACGCATGCGAACCGGAGCTCGATCTGCCCTCGATGGCATCAACTCATCATCATAAGGACCCAGAGCGGAGAAATCTTGCATTGGCTAAAAAAACATAAACAAAACAATCAAACATAACGTATTATTTATTCTCGTACAAACACGCAAGTGTGTTTTGAATTTGATTAGGTTTACATTGAAATTATATTTGAAAATAAGGCAGAGATACGTTGTCGATGCGATGTCAAGTGAGTCGGAATTGTAATACATTTTTTATTAAGAGCCACGCTTATGTGTTCGTATCCAATTTGTATGAAAACATTTTCGAGAAAAATCTTTCCACACAATAACCGACGCGTGGTTCTAAACCTATGGAAATACATAACTTCCAAAATTGTAAGTTTGAAAATTTTCAATCGTGACGGACAAGTGTCGCGAATTCAAGAAGTGACAAGATCCTAATTAACTATGATTAATATAAATTTTAATTAAATAAGCAGATTGCCAAATGTAAAATTTTCACACGAAGTACATATAATACAGATTTATATAATTTCAAAATTAAACTTTGAATATTATAACCATTAATTATGTACATATATATACAATATATTATACAATACGTACATACATATATTACGTCAATCAAAATATTGTGGTTTTTTTTTTGTGGATATTATTATCCACAAAAAAAAATGATTATTCATTAATTGAAAAACTATTGATTATATCATATTACATATACATATATATAGAATTTGAAAATGATGCTACATATATAATTAAAAGTTTTCTTAATGTTTTTTTAATGATCTTTATAACTATGTATTTCAAAATTAATTTATATATATATATAGGTAAATGTATGTATGTATTTTTAAAGTCGTCATGTGCCTCTTCTTTGTATTTTATTTGTTTTATCAAAATGTATTCCAAAATTAATTTAAATACATGTATGTATGTATGTATGTTCAACCTCATCATGTGCTTCTTATTTGTATATTATTATTAAAATTGCGTTTCCTTTATCAATTTTTATGATAAAATAGTATTATAAGGATAAAATCTATAATATATATGTATGTAGATACTAAATAGTACAAATGAAGAAAAAAAAGGTTAATTTTAATTTGATTCAAAAAATGAATAAAACCGATTCAAAATTATGTATCTAATATATGTACATATATGTCATTTCGAAAGAGACTTTGTATGTAAGTATGTAATGTTAGTTGGGAACTGTTGGGAAAGTTTCTATGAAGACGATTTGATTTTTTTTCCATTCAAATAAATGAAATAAAAAAACAAATGAATATTTACTATTATTATAGACACTCCATGTTTAAGCTGTTTATTTTACAAATACTGAGCGAAGCCGGGTAAAACAACTAGTATTATAATAAAATGGGAAATACTTTTCAAAAACATTGAAGTATGTATCTATCTAATTTTCAAGAAAAACAGAATGTTAAAAAAGTACAAATGTATATTATATCATGTAACAATTATGATAATTATCTGTTAATTTGAAGTTGAAGTTTGTAATGTAAACTTCAACTCCAAATGTATTATACATATATAAACTTTATGTATTACAATGAGTGCTTAGATGTTAATCCTTAATATTTAAAATGGAAAAGTTTTAGAATACTATATGTATGTACCAGACAAAATCAATATTGAAACAAAAAAAAAATGTTTACATCCATATATAGTTGTATAATATCAAATCTAGTGCTGAAATTCATCAAATTTTCTATGAAAACATAATCTATAAATTAATTGTACTGATAGGCGATATTATAAAGACTCAATTGAGGCCTAATGTATGCAATGAAGGCTTAAAAACACTCACAAACGCCGGCATAAGAGGATCAGATCGGCCGAAACGAAGTCGTCGTGATGGCGAACGCACCGACTTGCGCGCCAACTGGTGGTTCGATTCCAGAGCGTCGTGTCTCGCCAAAACTTCCCACAATTCCGGCAAATTACCTGTAACAACAATTAATAATTGATTAAGTTAGGTAACAAATACCCTAACTTTCTATGGTGATTAATAAAGTCGTTTCGGTAAGTGGCAAACGACACGAACTGTGGTCTAGCCGTGCAATACCTATCTTGCACTACACGTAATAGATTAAGGTAGATACAATTTAACAACAGATACAATGATTTTATTTGTACTATCCATATTTATCAACTTGTCGAAAGCATTATGATCGAGCTATAGATTTTTGTAATCAATTGCTTGCAACTCAAAAGACTTATATATGTATGTATGTAGTTTTTGTACCTTCAGTCCTTCAGTCATATTAACCCTCCCTAGCCGAAGTGGGGTATACAAGTGCCCCAATTTTTAAGTTTTTTGTAACAACTATGCGGTTTTCAAAGCTATACACCTTTTATATCTTTTATTCCTAGAATGAACTAACTTTAAATTAACCTAACCTATTCTGACCCTTAAATAAATAGGTGTTGGCTGAACTCGAGATTTTAACAGATTCGAACTCAGAATTCCATCACTGATCACGTTTTCATGATCCAGTTTTTTAATAATTCAATAAAGTGTGAGTAATATTTTAGTCATTATTTTATTTTATTTTTATTTTATTTTATTTTACATATATACCAGGAAGGCCTTACAGGTAAACCCCAATGCACCTTCCTGGCCAATTACAAATTACAATTCAGCATTTTTTTTATATAAATCACTAACTTACGAGAAACTGTAAAACTCGTAAATCAATGAGACATCTATTAATTTGTACACAATCTTATTTATTGTATATTAATTAATAACAAATTATAGGTGACATATCGTATAGGAGGGATTTTTAGCCAATTTTTTTTCCGGGAACCGTTTCAACAATGAAATCAGAGAAAATTGACAAACTCTAATAGGAAACGATCAACCTGAAGTCACAAATCCAGATGTAACCAACAGCATACTCTGAAAAATCCATTTTAATTCGAGGCTCGAGCCCAGGGATCGAACCCGCCGCCTCTCAACGCTAAGCAGAAGCTTAACGACCGAGCTATGCTGCTGCTGATTAGATTTAGTAAGTAAAGTAGATTTCGAAAATAGAGTCATATTAAGTTACCAGAAAGTATTAAATATTTTGTTGAGAAATTTTTAGCTTTCAACCCTTCCTCACCGAAGTGGGGCAAGTGCCCCAATTTTTACGTTTTTCGTAATAAATATGTGTTTTTCAAAGCTATACACCCTATATTTCTTGGATTCCTAGAATGAACTACAAGAAATTTATTTTAATAGATTTTGTTTGATTTAGAAAAGGGGTACATCGTAAAAAAATACATTTATTCATTTCTACGTTCCGAAGTATGATTTAAAGGCTGTAGCGATAAGTCATGTTTTTGACTGTCCCCTTGCATATTCCTGTTGATCGATGAATCAATGCGAGAGAAAGATACAGCTATATTTACGTAAGCTATTGTTTTCGTCGCTTTTGGCACGTGGCTATTGAGTCATGTAGTCGCCTGTTGGCTTTACCTATGTGCGTTTGCGTGTTGATGATTGTCGTTATTTTTTAATACAAAAATAATCAAAAACATGCTATAGGACTAAAACTTTTTTATGTTGATGAAAAAAATGATAAAAGCTGTATTTTGATTAAAATTACTGGGGTCTTACTCGACCCCGGTTCGGGACACTCGTTCGATCTCGACGCTCCGTCCTTCAAAGGTTAAAAAAAATGGTGTATATGTTACAGTTGAAGTGTATCTGCCCGTTGTAATATATGTTGATTAGTTGGAATATATTTTATGTAACCTGGTACCAACTACCGTTATAGTTAAGTTGATTCATATGGTGAATTCCATTCCAACTGGTCAAAATATGTATATTACAATTGAAAATATTGTTCAACTAAAAGTTGGTACCATGTAAGATGGAGTGGTTAAGTTTTCGAGAAAACGTCACTCGATTAATAAATTGAGTTAAAAAGTTGCATTTTTGTTTTGAACACATTCTTATAGTTATCGCAATACGATACTCATTACCATAATTCGTTATATCTAACAAATATTAACGTATTATTAAATTCTAAAGCATTCGTAAAAACATCAGAGCTGTCAAAACTCAACTGGCGCAAATTGTTGAAAGTATATTTGCGCTTGTATGTAGATATATAAATTACTAGTTGAATTGTATTCGAATATGAATGACCAAAAATGCCAGTTGGCATTTATTGTAACTTAAAATACACTTTGACTGTAACATATAAATATATGTACATACATACATGTATGGAATATGCAATTCATTTAATAAAAATAAAAAAATTTCGGGTTCCCATGATCATAAAACTTCATCTATTGTTACTACATAGACATAAAAATTGTGAATAGACATCAACGAGTGAACACTCTGAGCTCTCTCAATATATAATGATATGTTTATAAAATGTAAAAATTTGATTTACTTGCTCGCTATTGACATATCCCTGTTTGTATTCACTATTTATTACAGGCACATACACAATACCTGTGCGAGAATATTTTGTTTCGGAAGCCAAAACGGAACGCGCTGAAATCGAATGAAGTCTCAGAAAATATAAAAATAAACCGTCGGAAAACCCGGAAAATAAACTTACATATACGATTCAGGTTTTCACATTATGCACGTAAAAGAACATCGCGCTATTGATTGTATCGCTATATTTACCCGCAAAATCTTCACACCATTCAATTCACCTTAAACACAGTCACAGTGCGGCGATTTAAAACATTGTAATCAATTTATAATCCGCAAAAGCATCGAAAAGATTTCCGCAAACAAATAAAGCGGAAGTCGTTCTTTTAGAGGTATTTAGAGGGGGTTTTTCAAAGTTATCGCGCAATTTGCGCTTGCATGTGTAGCGCTTAACGAGCGAATCTCGCAGGACGAACAATGTTATACAAGATTAATGAGGTTGGCTCGGTTGATGTTTTTAGTTTAGCAGTTAAAACGAATGTCGGTTAAACCCACACCGGATATTAACTTAATAAGACATGTAAACAGTCGTCGTCTGACGAGAAAAGTTCAATGAAATAGTGGCGAGTTTGTATGGTGACTTGATGCATAATTGATTGGAGTTTCGGTTGTTTATTATAACGAGTTGATTTCTACGCAAGTATGATGCATAGTTTGTTATTTTTTAAAACAAATATGATGCACAGTATCTTGTGCTATATTTTGAATGAAAACAGTTGCGAATGCAAATGTGTTATTTTAGGTGGAAGTTACATTAACATCGCATGAAACTTCGAACAACAATGTCTATCTAATAATATTGATTCAAAAACAGTCGTATGTATGTAATAAATTATATCAATTCATATGCAATTAATTATTATATAATTAATTATTCTTAATAAGTTAATAGTTCATAATACATTTAGTTACATTATTAGTGACCTAAATTCAATTCGTTCATCGATATTGTGTGATTTAATTGAATGAAAGAGATTCGTTTTAATCATCGAGACGTTTCACTATTTTTTTAGTATGGTTGATTGATTTATTTAGCAATTTTTTTTAATTATATCTAAAACCAAAGGAAGATTATTCTTGGAGTATCTTTTTAATCAATGTGCTGTAAAATTGTAGAAAGTTCACGGTGAAAGGTGTATCGATTTATTTACGCTGTTGTGACTTCGTATGTATTTTAGTATTATTCAAGCGTGCTTAATATATAAAAAAAACGTATTCGTATTAAACACACACATAAAATACCATAAATAAAACAAATACGAAGACTTATAATAAAAAGAATACATTGTGTGGCGTAAATGAATCAATTGAAACGAAAGGTCAAGACGTGGGCGAAATGTCGCCTACAAAGTTCGACGAAACAATGCTTCAATAAGATCGACTGAGATTCTTTTATGTGGAGATTATCTTGGATATATCTGTCTGTTATTCTTCGGTTTGTGAAACATTTAATTATAAAATTTGACTTTATATAACGGGCGTGAATATTGCAAGAGACAGTTTGTCAGTGTCGAGGCCGCCTGGTTTAATTTAATCAGGACGTAAGTCTTCAAGTTATATGCATAAAGTTATATAGCAGTCTTGAGACCCCTAGGGGTAGTGCAGGTGCAATTTGTATGCAGCTGCGGGGGTCCAAAGTCTCAGGAGTGATGCTGAAATGGGGCGCGTATTGGAAAAGTTTACGTGTTGTTGCTGTCAGGTGTGATAAATCAATTAGTATGAAAATGTGTGAAAAATATGTATTTGATTATAAAGAAATATCTATAAAACTATATCTATTATATCTATGTTCGAAATTTTAGCTCCATCTTTACATATGGTTGATTAGCATTTCACTTATCAATTTTGAGTTATTTTGTAATGATTTTAACGATGTTTGGATTGTATCTAAAATAAATAAATATACATTTTCTAATATGAATAATAAATGCTATTATAAGTGCTATTTAATAATCTATTTTAATAATAAAATTTTGATATTGAATATTAATAAAAAGTAATCCACATTGAATTTGAATGAGCGTTGATAATTTTTTTTTTTGAATTGTAAAACAAATTTTCCTTTACAGAGGAAATGTAAATTTTTTTGAGCGATGTGAACGAACATTGGTCGACTTTCCTATTTTCTGAATATGGAGAGGGTCGGTTTTTCAAATTTAAATTCGAGTCAAGCAAAAAATTTATCATTTTCCATCGGGGAAAAAGCTTTTCTTCTTAAGTGGCTTACGCAAATAAGACGAAGCTATTAAGTAGGCGTTAATCTGATAAACTCGAATGAAAAAATTAATTTACATTGCTATTCTATTTATAAATGAATATTCGCTTTTATAATATAAGAAGGAAACAGTCTCGAAGATTGGTTATGCACTTGCATGCAGATAGTGCAGTTGATACGTCTGAATTTGACAAGACAGTCAATTGCAAGACACGTTACGATAGTAATCAATTCCGATATTGTATTTGTACATTGTAGAATTGAAAATAATAATATATGTATAGGCATAATGAGATTTGAAGATGATATTTGAGTTACATATGTACATATCGGCTAATATAAATTCTAGTTGACTATTATTTTATATAAAATTGTATGATTAAAACTCAGAGTGAAGATATTTTATGTGTAAATAAGCTGAAGAATCGTTTGATAATCAACAGTAGTAATATATACATACATATATACGAGGATGTACCTATGTATATAATGTAAGTTAAAATAAAATGAAAAACCCAGATTAATCTATTTTTTTAATAAAAACAATCTCTTTATATAGGATAGTGAATAGAAAAATATCGCTCAGTATACATCTTTATAAATAAATTTGTAAACGATTTCAATGTTTTCAGTTTCATATAATACTTTAAAATTGTACGAATAATAAATATATATGTATTTGTATTATCTAATAATTTAAAATTTTATTTATGCAAACGCATAAAATATACATAAGCTCGCTTTGAATGTATGTATAAGTACATACATTTACTTGTTTACGCATTATAAAAGCGAGCGCTTTCAAATATTTGCAATTTTGTTATGATATTGATTTTATTAATATTGGAAGTCGCTTCTGCTTTTCCCAATGAGCATAAACGAAAATTTACATGTAATAAATTTCATAAAACAATATATACATATGTACAATACTTTGCCAAAAAAATACTCGACGTTTAGGACGAATATAACTTTTTTATTATTAATGTCAGAAATAACAAATATAAATTTCCCTATTGATATTCAGTTTTACTAATAAATATGATATTGGATCTTGATAAAAAACGTTCAGAAATAAATTACATATATAGCTTTACGCATTTTAGCCACGTTTATTTACATCAATTTATTTACATGTCTTATACAACTATCCTCCTTTCGTTTCTCATTTGTATCGCTTTTCACTACAAATATTTAAATGTTTCAAATCTTACTCAGCCACTTCTCGTAATATTCAAAATTGCTTATGTTGTATTTATTAAAATATATATATTTTTTAATTTTCATATAATATTTGCCATGAAATTTAGCCAGCAGCATGGCTTAATGGTAACGTATATGTTTAGCACCAAGTGATCAGTGGGTTCGATCCGCCATACTACTGGTTAGATTTGGGGGTATTTGTGACTCCAAATCGATCGTTTCTTATCAGAATTTGCCAATTTTATCTGATCATTGTTGAAACGGTTCCTCAAAATTGGCAAAAAATCCTCTTTCCTGTTCTCACAAATCTTCTATATTTATTCTGGGTATAATTTGTAAAAATTATGAACAAAATCTAAATCCATAGATGTCTCAATGGAATAATCATGTAATTAATTCAGCTTCTGGAAATACAGTGATTTATTTCATAATAAAATGCTGCAATGTTTGTAATTAATCGTCTTTAAGGCGCATTGGAGTCTTCCTGGTATATATCTATGTAAAAATAAAATAACATGTCCCACTAAATCAACACCTTAGAGCTTACTGTATATATTCAAACATATGTATGTACATATATTGATTAAAAAATGCAAGCACATTTCAAGCATATGCTTGAAACAATCAACAAATTCATACTAGTTGAACGAATAGAGAGGATGCCGATTTAATTAGAACCACCACAACTCATTTAGAAAAATTCGAAAACTCTAACAGGAAATGGTCGGTCTGAATTTTACAACCATTCGAATCTTACCAGCAGCAAAGACATACATATGTACTCGCAATCATCAAAAAAATTGAATCAATTTTTGATTCCGGTCGGGATTTAAATCCATGACTTTTCTTCTGGTAAACAATTGCAATTGTCTATTTTAAAAATAAATGATTAAATCGATGGCTTAGTGCACAGATATTGTATGTCCATTTTTGAATTTGTATCTAATTTTAAGTTTGTAGATGCTGGAATAATTCAGGTTTTTCCTTTCATCGTAATTTATGTGGTACGCAATATAGTATGTATGTATGTCCATATGTGCACCAAGCTATCGATATGGTGGCAGTGAACGTATTTTAAATCCAGAAATCATGTTTTAAATACGTAAATATATATGAAGGCTTGACAGGAAGACCCCAAAGCGCCTTCCTGGACAATTAATCACAAACAATGCAGCATTTTATTATTAAAATCACTGTATTTCCAGAAGCTGAAGAACACGAAATAACAATTAATTAAATAATTAATCCATTGAGACATCTATGGATTTAGATTTGAACATAATTTTTACAAACTGTACATACAATAAATACAGAAGATTTGTGACAACAGGAAAGATGATTTTTTGCCAATTTTTGAGAAACCGTTTCAACAATGATCAGATAAAATTGGCAAACTCTGATAAGAAACGATCGATTTAGAGTCACAAATACTCCCAAATCTAACCAGCATTATAATGGATCGAACTCACGGATCACTTGGTTTACATAGTTTGTTTGTAGGTAGTTTGCAATAAAATCCAATGACTAACTACATATATATTGCATATGGATTTCACTATATTTTAAAATATAGTCGGGCTGAAACTGCGACGGAATTGAAGAAGGTACGTAGTGGGACGTTTTCGCAGTTTGGAAATCACAGGTTTAAATATTGATAGGTGGTTTGTGAAAATGGCCGACGGATATAGAACATGGCGACGCAGCGGCGTCGTTATTTTCGTCATAAATTGCACTCGCGTCGGTCGTAGAGGGGTTGCGTTTCAGCGCACGTTTCAGTTATTCACCCCAGATTATTACAATACCTATGTATATGTATAAATATGTATATATACAGCCTGTTGAACATTTTTCATATTAATATGTATGCCAGAGGTGTAATCGAAAGGGTCTCAGGTGAAGGAACGATTATATTTTGTGCACACTAAAAATTTGGGGTGGTAGAAGACCCTTGATAATTCATATGAATTTTAGGAATACTCGCTAGTAAACTATCATGTGTATCTTAGAAACCTACTCTGTACTCTCAATTCTCAAGAAATGGCCCCAATCACTAGGGCCCCATATAATATTAAAAAAATCAAGAATGCTTCGTACTAGCGAATCATATAGGGTATTTTGATCTTTTGATTTTTAAATACTTTTTATTATTACTAAATTATGTTCACAATACATCTTATATCTATTTTAATAGCTACTGATCTACTTATCATTTTCTATTTTATAATTTTAATTTAATTTTGTAAGTAATCATAGTATTAATTGCAATTTAAACAAATGTGCAATTATGAGCTATGGACGTGCACATTCGCTCTATTGTCACGGATATTCCATTAGATCCGTCTTGTTGAAGCGTGTGGAATCTATTGTCGATTTGGGTATCACTTTTGATCCTCAGCTCACCTTTCACAACCATATCAAAAAAGTCGCTGACGTTTCCTTTCGTCGACTTGGATTTGTTTTGAGATATGCAAGATTATTCTCCAATCCTTTGTCTTCTCGCTTGCTTTTCAATTCGCTTGTGAGAAGTAAGCTAGAGTATAATGCGATTGTGTGGAATCCGCATGAAGCAAATTACTCTCTGATGATTGAAAAAGTGCAAAAAGCATTTCTTCGTTTCCTATATAGGAAAGAATATGGGTATTACCCATATCTCTACCCCACTCCTTTCCTTTTGGGCATGCTTGGGTATAATTCCCTTGAACTTCGGAGAAACTTCTCATTAATTCGTTTCGTTCTCCTGCTCTTACGTGGTAATACGTCATGCCCGTTGTTGCTGGAGCAGTTGGGGCTTTATGTCCCTAATCACTATGTGCGTGGTAGACATCATCATTTGCTGGCTGTACCTCCTGCCCGCACAGTCCTTTTTCGAATGGCTCCTATTCCAAGAGCTATCCGACTTCTTAATGAAATCGTTGCTGCCGAGACTGAATGTGATATTTTCCACCTTAGTGAGCGTAAATTGTCGGAAATTACTCTAACCCATTTATCTGGTAGTCTGCGGTCATCATTGTTTTCATGATTGATTGTGATTTATGAGTGAAATTTTGATTAACTCTCTTCCATTTGGGCCTTACAGGGATGTTTTGTATTTGTAGTTGTTTCTTACATATTTATTGAAACTGGCTGTAGGTGCAAGGCATTCCTTATGCTATATTTTATTTGATATTTTTACTTTATCTGTTATTATTAAATGCTATTTTTTATGTATGTATGGATGTATTATGTTTATGTTTAATTGTTATTTTGTTTTTTTTCTTTTTTGTGTTATATTTTTTGACCATTGTGGCGCTTTAGGAATTCCTGTTATGCCACAATGGTCTGTTTAAAAAATAAATAAAATAAATAAATAAATATATTATATTATTATAATGTTAATATGTACAGCATAATAGGAAAGAGAGCTCAAAAACCCACTTACAATTCTTATAAATTCACATAATACATCTAATACATATTATTAATTAAAGACTCTCAAAGTCGACGATATAAAGCAGATTGTGTTTGGGTAATCTGCGTTTATACCTGAAGGGTATAGATATTTTGTTGTAATCACTGAGACTCTTCACAAGTGTGTTAGTATGGTTATTAGTGATTCTGTCATAGAATCTACTGGTTAGTTTGTTAGTAATGCCTGTAACTAACGGAATATTATTTATGGCATGCAGTTTTTTCAAGTTAGTATATACGGGTGTATTATAAATTATTTTTAGGGATTTATTTTGTATTATTTGGAGCTTGGAAAGGTTAGTATTCGAGGCGTTCTTCCATACAGGTGAAGCATAGGTTAATAAAGGTTATATGAGCGCGCAATCTAATTTTATTTATATAGGGTATGGAGTGCTAATGCATTATGGAAAGGTTTACTTGCACGCAGTGCAAGTAAACCTTTCATGAAACCCAACATTTTTGTAGCTCTTGAGCAAATATCAATGTCCAAAACCAAAACTCGCCCAAAATAAGATTATCAAATCACTAAAACTCCCAACTGAATTTAGCTTAATGGCATTTAAATGGTAAGAGTATGTTAGTGGGTTTATCCATACCTAATATACGTATTTCATCGATACTAAATTGTGAGCAGTAACAAAGTACAAAAAAAAATGTAATTTAAGTGATGTTATGTAAGCTTACTCATTACTGATATTACGAGGGAATGTTTTCAGTCCCCCTAATCTTCTTATAACCGAGTTCGACTGCAATTAAAATAATTTTCGATCATTAAAGCGAGAGACGTTTTTACGCAGGTATGTATATATGCAAATTTTGCTTGTTCGCTTCGTTTCGCTGGAACCGTATTATTAATTTTCAATTATTTTTTGAATCGGTCGATTGAAATACGCATTTGAAGGGTGCATAGGTAAAAATAACTTCGTAGTAGGGTAATAAAGAGGAGGGTTTGCCTGTCGTGCAAATTTATTTCTGTCTGGCATTACGGCACGACTTAATTTCAGTCATACGTCATCTCAAAAAAGCATATTACGGATTTTGCTAAAACGTAAAGGAGTTATCCCGTCTGGGATGAATGCCTTTTCTTTTTTCTTTTTTTTTATTACTTTACGAGCTTCACTAGGATTATGAAGAAATCGTTATTTTCTTTGAAGTATGGGACAATATGTATAATACGATTAAGAAGAAAAAAAGTTCTCAATGAGTATTTATTTAAGCTCAAGAAGCTTAAGCACAAAAGTAATTAATAAAAGCGAAAATATACAATAGTAACCATATGATTATGTTCATAATATATATGTACTAGCTGAACCCGGCATGCGTTGCAATGCCACAATAACCCATGCAATTCCCGTTCCAGTTCCCGTTCCAGTTCCCGTTCCAGTTCCCGTTCCAGTTCCCGTTCCAGTTCCCGTTCTAGTTCCCGTTCCAGTTCCCGTTCCCGTTCCAGTTCCCGTTCACGTTTCAAGTGATGGTTGGAGCTCAACTCGTGTCTCTTCAAAGCAGTGTCGTCATAAACCAACTGATAACGTGGTTACCCACGAATACATTTCCTTGACTAGACAATGGAGCTTCAATCTTTAGCGTCGTTAAAATCGTAATTACGAATATTATTATTGAGAGGTTTTTTAACGTTTTTTTCGCAGTAAGCTTCCCGGACATGCATACAACAAATCCTGAAAGTTCTATCATAATCGATTGAGTGGTTTAAGAGCCTATACGAGACATGCAGACAAACAGACATTCAATTATATCCCTATATCGATATATAGATAAATATATACTTTTAAATTAAATTTATTCACTTTGCAATAGTTAAAAATAGAACAAAAGCATCATCATCGTCATCTACAGTTATTTACCATCCACTGCTGGATGAAGGCCTCTCTAACACGCTTCTACTAGTCTCTGTTTTGTGCAACTCTCATCCATCTCACCCCACTAATTTTCTTATTTTTGTCTACCCATCTTCCCTGCGGTCTTCTCTTTACCCTTTTGCATTCTCTGGGGTACCATTCTAACACTTCTTTTGTCCACCATTCGTCCATTGACCCATCCATTGCCATTTCAACGACTTTACTCTAACCATTACATTAATCACCTACATATGCATGTCATACACAGTAAGCTTATTCTTGCTTTTTTTTCACGGCAAGCTTCCCGGACATGCATACAACAAAGACTGAAAGTTCCATAGTAATTAGTTCAGTGGTTTAGAAGCCTATACGAGAGAGACAGACAGACAGACAAACAGACATACAGACATTCAATTTTATATACATATATAGATAAATATATACTTTTAAATTAAATTTATTTAAAATATTATACAATCAACACGTCCCTATCAACTAAATTAAATATAATCCAAAATAGCAAATAGTGATCCAATCCGATGAAAACCTGTATAATATTTATTATTTATTTTATTTTATTTTACTCAATCAAACATGCACGCTTGTCTTAACAGATTGCTTTAATGCGACGATTGTGCTATATATGTATGTAGATTAAGAATTATTAATTATATATTTAAATTAAACACAACTTTAGGTTGAAGGTTTATATGTATTTAAGTTGACTTCATTGGCCTTCAATAATATAAAAAGTGGCGATAAAGTCATTGAAGGAAATTTTTAGTATAGGTTCAATAATTAGGATAAAAACTTAACGAAATATATCTAGAGATTGCTGAAATTTCAAACATAGATAAAATCAAAGAAATATCACCTTTGTGTCATAGTATATCCAAACATTCCAGAGGTGATATATAAAAAACATATCAGACTATAAATCGAAATCATCAAACTGGGCCTATTTCCCTTTCATTTCCAATCAATCCCCAATTTCCTATACAATTCCACCAATATTACAATACAGACAAACTCGCCCACGGACCGAAAGATTCTCTTTAAATATTTCCTTTGTCAGAATACCAGGTCTTTTGATGTCAATCTACACACATTCGATTGATTTATCACAGACTCAAACATATGTAGTATGTATATATATATACATATATGTATATATATATACATATATGTTTTCATGGAAAACCGCAAAATCCAATATACGACGTATTTCAATACCGATTTTCTCGAACGCGACAAATCAAATCTCAAGCTGCGTGAATAAACTCTGAATTAAAAACGTTAGGTTGAACAATTGTAATTGTTAGTTGTTAATTACTTGTTTATTTTATCGAGGTAAGCCAGTTATCAATAGAATTTTTGTTATTAATCCACAAGAATAGTCGAAATATGATTTTATCAATGTGGAATTTTATTTAATTATCATATAAAGACAATTTAATATTAATTCAATTCAAATTTGTGTAAATTACGAGTAAATACTAGAACAGAGTTTTTAGCTCGCAATTTTACCGATTTAAAATTCAGCACACTTCCAATTAATCCTTTTAAATGAAAATAAAAAATAGTGTGGCCAGAACACTATCCCAATAAACATGTTTAAAAAGAAAATACTTAATATAAAATAGTATTAACAGTGGGAAAAATCCCAAGTGAAAATACGTACTTTTGACATTTGATTTGAACTGGACGATTACTTAGAGAGATTTGAAAGCTGAAAAGTACTACAAATGAAAGATAAAATATCCGACTATAGATTTAAATATTCATTTTGAACTGGAAATTGACAAATTTTGAGACATCGACTGAACAACACCAAGATATAGAAAAATCGCGCGATTTAAAAAACTCATATGTACATATATGTACATACATACATATGTATCTCCGAATCTCGAGCCAATCAACATTTTTTATTACCAGATTCATGTTTACTAGGCATAGATCTATAAGAATAGTTATATCTCGTCTCTGAACCATTTTTCGTGTCGAACAGTGTTATTAGTTTGTTTTATAATCCAAGCATTTAAACATAGGTATCTGGAAGAGTGTGTAGAACGAGTATCCGGTTCGAAAGTGCAACCGCTGTCGTAATAATAGAATATATTGCAAATTAAGCGATCTCATATGGACCGCAATGATCGTATGATATTGGAAACGTAATTGAGTCTCTCGTTAAACAATTAAACGATTTAGAGAATATTGATTTTATACGAGTGATCGGTTTGTCTGGAATAAGCGTATAAATTTTTTACGATAGTGTACCGAAATAGAATATCGGTGGAGAAAGCTGTGCTCTTTTGATAAGTGTACGCTTATTAATTAATTAATGTAATTATAAAAATAGACGTCGAGTTGAATTAGAATATCATTATAGCCAATTGTATAGAAATAAAATTCATTAACATATTATATATACATATGTGTACGTGAAATTGGGGTATGAAGTGAATTTTTTTATTATTCAGGAAAAGCCGAGTATTATTGATAGTATATGATTTTTTTAATATTCATAAGACAATTTTTTTAATAATTACGCTAGTATATAATATATAATACTCTATTCTCTAAAATTCTAAAAGGAAAAATACTGTATAAAACACAACACATTTTTTCTTAAAACAAAGTAGTCAAAGTTCGTAAGCCAATGATAAATAGTTAATCAAAAATGTATAGACTTTATTTACTAACTCTTTTTTAATGTGTTTTTTACTGTTTAATATTATTTTGTAATGTAAGCCAACCTTTTGGGCTTATTAGCTCTATCGCCTACATGTATAATAATTTAAATAATTTAATTTTTCAACAAAATATTAGGTATGTTTGAATTAAATACGCATACGAAGTAAGATCTGGAAGTAGAATTTTGAAGGAGCAAAAGATTTAAAGGAAAAGCTGTAAAAATATATGTATAATATACATATATAAAAATATATAATCATCTACTTGTCATTATGTTATGAAAGCCTTATTTCAAATCGTTTGATATATGTTTATTTATTATATTTGAGACGTTTATAACGCAATTATGTTTTAATATCAACACGTCAATTTTTTTTACATTTCATTCTTAAATGTGGAATAACATATCATATAATAGATAATGGAATTTTTGACACCATTTTCAGTGTTTATTTGGAGCTTATATAATACAAGAATAAATATTACGTATAAGGTATTAGCCACGAGACAATCGCACTAATTGCTTTCACTAAATTGGATCATTACGTGGAAATTGACACTTTAGGAAAATAATTACGTTAGAGCTTTTGATCGTGTTTAATAAATTCTTTTCATTTAAGGAGCGGCGAAATTTTTCAATTCCAAGAATGTGAAATGTCTCTGAAAGCCCATTAGAAGGCTTTTAATTGAATAAATTATTTTTCGAACTGTCATGAAATGCATTATTGATCACGAATACGTGTTTTACGCGAACGACATGAAAGTAATTGAAATTGCCACACAGTATACCGATCACATTATTATAATTATACCACAATACACTGTCGGACAATGACGAATGATAAATGCAATCAGTTCGATGACAGAAATGCGTATAACACACCGTATTCCATAGTGTGGTTAAAATGAAATATTTTTCGAGAGATACAGAGTTACCATTTCATTGTTGGTAGATTTGAGCCAAACCTAATCAATTATGACAGAGTAGATACATAAAAAATATTAATATAAATTTTCAATCGTGAGAAATTTAGACCTCGAGATATTGACTGATATTCCAAAAAACCGTCCGAAAGAAAAAGGCGGCTTTCGGTTTTTTTTTACAAATAAACAGCCGGTTGGCTGGCTTTCACCGGTTTTAGAAAATTATGATTTTTTTTGTTTAAAATTTTATATCGAAAAAAAAAATGTAAATATGTATACATAAGCAACAAAATAGTTTTTTATAAATTAAATTAAGTTATAAACATTATGAACTTTCATTAGATCATTATTATATATTATTATTACAAATAATACAATTTGTATTATATATCACAGCTGTAAAATGGCAGATCGTAAATATGCACAAATAATTAAATTATTTAAATAAGTTACTATCAAGAATATATTATTAAAAAAATAATGTGTAACCTCGCAGAAAAACTATAATTGTGGAATTGTGAATAGATAAAGAATCTTAATATTTAAAGGTCTTCCAATTCCTTCGAAGAAAAAACAATTGTATTCCGGAAATTCCCATGCGTAAAGCATTTGAGTATACGACTACTTTTTTGTTGTTGTCAAGTGAAAGGTTTTGCGATAATAATGTTTTCTATACCTGAATTTGGGTAGGTCATTGAAACCACATACTTTCAATAATATTTTATTGGTTTATGACCTGGTCTTCGTCCAATACTAAATATACGCCTAAGAGAGTTTACATTTATTTTTATCCTTCATAGAAATTTGAAATTCATAATTGTTAATTTTGAGGAATAAAACATTAATTAAAGAAAACCGGTTGATCGAGCCAAAAAGCCGGTTTTCGTTTTTTAAAAAATGGTGAAAAAGCAGGCTTTTCGCTTTCGGTTTGAGCTGGCTTGGAAGCCCTAGACTGACATGTATTATATATATTTATATGTATGTATGTATTTTAATCTTTATTTTATTGTGAAAATAAGAAACATTTAAGAGGCTTACATATAATAGAGAGAAAACTAACACTTTCGGTTTGACTGATTAGAGCAGGTATATTAAATGTATTATGTTACATATGAAATTCCAGTTCAGTACTGAATAGATGTGAAGACTAATAGTATTAATTAGTATTTAAAAAAAAAAAATTTAATGAAACTTATACACGTATAAAGTTTCAGCTCGGATGTGTTGATCGGCTTAGGAGATAAAAATATTCAGAGGAAAATAAAAAATAGAAGACCTACATATATGTAAGTGGAGATATTTCTTTCGGTCGACTAAATATTAATAATATTTTGATTTTTAATAGCTTTTTATTATTACGAAATTATATTCACAATCCATCTTATATCTATTTTATAGCCACTGATCTACTGATCATTTTCTATTTTACAATTTAAATTAATTTGGTTAGTAATCATAGTATTATATTATTATAATGTTAATGCACAGCATAATAGGAAAAAGAGCTCAAAAACCTATTTACAAATAATATGATTTTTTACAATTTACTCACTTATCTAAAATATACACATTTTCTACAAAAAATCAATGATCGATTGAATGAATACATATACTCGTATCAGCCGAAAATTCCCACGAAATCAATACCTTATCTATTAGTACTTTGTATATAAAAAAAAGTAAAAAGAGCGTTTAAATTGAACTCAGTCAAATTAAAAACACGTTTTTTTCGAGTTTGTAATTAACATTTCGAAAGGTTAATTTGTATTTCAGCGAGGATTTGCGGTACGGTCGTTTGCAACATATGGCTTGAAAAATTAGCCATTTTGTTATACAGGGTTGGTCCTAAAATCTGGACCAAACTCGGATATCAATACGTGCTTTATATTGTGTGGTTTTATATTGTTTTATTTTGCTGTTCAGTCCGTTTCGAATATAATACATATGTAGAATATATTCGTAGAACAAATTGCATTTTCCTACTGCACCTCAAAACACTTTTACAAATATACAATACATATATATTATATAATACAAACTGAAATACGGCAAATATAAAACGATTTGAAATTTAAATTCGACACAAAGAAAGTTTCACATTTGAATATTATATTTTGTAGCTTTTAAGCACTTGGCATTTATTCCGTTTATAAATATAAAATTAATCAATTCATAAGACTAAATTTAAATAATTCGGTATACAAAACTTCAAAGTGACGAAAATAATGTATAACTTTATAAACAAAAACTGTCATTGTTATTCAATTGTTGATGTTATCTGTACGCATTTTCGTATTTTCTTTACCTGTCGAATTTGAACATATGTACATACAAATTTCAACCAAGTGTGACTTTCGTATCTCAATATCAGATCTGGGATTGTTCAAAGTCGTTTATAACGCAGTTGACATGTAATAAAAAATGTAAATAAAATTGTACGTATGTAATAATAATATAAGTGAGGTGAAAAACGACCCAGCTTGTGGTTACAAGTTACAAGGATAAAAGTATTATGTGTTGAATATACACAAAATTTATTTTCCACACGAATTATCAATCGTTCGTTAAGTAGGTAATCGTTTCAGAGAAATTTTCCGACGATTCCTTTGATCGGATTAATTTTAAATCTGCGGAAAACGTTCGGAAAACGGTCCAACAGAGAAAAATAATCGACGTATGTAAACTCATTGAAGTCTTGTGAACAAAATACATACAAATAAATTTTGAAATATGATAGTTTATTCAAAGAAATTCATACAAATACAATATATGAAATTTAAGCTTAAATTGAATTGAGCGTATGTAAATTTGATTGAATAATTATTGCATACTAATGCTATGTTCAATTATGAAAGGACACTAATTACTTTATCCTTTTGTATGCAAATTCCAGTTTCAATCAATTTATATTATTGGAAAATACAGTAACGGCTGTTATTGATCGATTTCATTTTATAAAATAAAAGGAATCGCATTATTTTTATATATTATATTTACTCGGAACGATGATGTGCTTTTTATTTAATTACGTAGGCACAATTTTGACGTTATTTTCAGTAAAAAGATTTTTAAGATGTGCTTATTATAAATTAAATTATCTTTTGAGTGCGCAAAGCTTTTAGAAGAAAACATTGCTATTTTCATTTCAAGAAAAGTATGAATGTTTATTATTATATCACGATTTTTATGTAGTAATAAAAAGAACTACGACGTTTGTAAGAATTTATTTTCGATAATAAATGCGATTATTTAAGTATATTAAATCGTGTGGAAATAAAAACTCGTGATTATATAAATTTAATCACTTTTCTTATTATACATAGCTTTCAATGTATGAAAACTTTTTCTTAGAAGGGTTTTCGATTTTATAAAAATTAACTTGAAGAGTTTTCTAAAACTAATTTCATTGATTTTATAATTGAACTTTATGGAAAAAAGGCTGTTTATTTACACAGACTGGAAAAAATATTAAATTTAAATAACGAAATATATTTTATTGATGAAAAATGTGAATTTTGGTTTGTATTTAGAGTCTCACAGTGATTTGATTTTTTTTATAAATCTCTAATTCTGAATTAATTAAGAATTTAACTCCTTATGAACTCAATAATTTATGGTATCGGATATATTGTTCAAATTTAATTGCTTTGAACCGTTGCTCAAAGATAAATTGCTAGAATCACAAATTGCTCGATATACGAGTTCCTAGAACGTCAGTTGCTCGAAATACAATCTGCTCGAAAATAAAAAACAAAGTTAAAACAGAAAATGATCAGTAGATCAGTAGGTATTAAAATAGATATAAGATGTATTGTAAACATAGTTTAGTAATAATAAAAAGCATTTAAAAATCAAAACTGATAGTTGCAGTTTTTCTTCAAAACTTTAGACCCACCACAGTTGAAAAAGTGCGTTGACATAAAATCAATCGCTATAGCATCCCTACATACAAGTGGGGCTATTTCGACCGAATTGATCCGAATAGTTGACGATTTGTCAACGTTAACCCCATATCTGCGGCCGGATGCTTTAAGCGTTGCGTGCAACTTTACCCGTATGGGGAAAAGTTAGTCGACGTATCCATCGCGTTCATGGAGTGCGATTACGGCCGGCTCGACCTATCAAAACTCGCTTTTCCAGGGGTCGTAAACTCTCTCTCTCTCTCTCGTCTTGACGAGGATAATCCTCGAATTCGCGAAGCCCAAAGAAAACACGCAATTTTGCGGTTTCGCGTCGTAATTCCCCTCTGTCATATAATAAATGCTGGCAGGCGTCTGGCGTGAAACGGATTCGCCGTAATATTAAATCGCGATATACTCCACTTTTCGGGTAGTGTTGTTTAATTAATAATAAATTTGACGAGCCTCAAAGCTCCTATACGCACATCTACATACACATAGAATTATTTATTTATTTTGCTAGCTGAACCCGGCGTGCGTTGCAATGCCAGTACAAGGCATGAAATTCCCATTCCCGTTTCAAGTGATGGTTGGAGCTCAACTAATTTCTCTTCAACGCCGTGTCGTCATTTATTTATTTAATTTAATGTTTTGGACCATTGTGGCATTACAGAAAGAACTTAATGCACCACAATGGCCTACATAATAAAATAAAGAGGGAGAAAACAAAAAGCAAAAGCAAAAATACAAAAAATTACAAAAATAAAGAAAAGTAAAAAATAATACAGCATTTAACACAATCATAAAAAAGTTTACAGTAATGGTTAAAATTAAAATAAGTAAAAATACAAAGAAGGACTTGCACCTACAGCCTGTTCCGATAAATAATAACAAGCTACAAATACAAAACATCCCTGTGAAGCCCAAATGGAAGACAGAACATCAAAATTCTACACATACATCACATTAAATTATGAAAATAATCATGAGCGCAGGCTACCAGGCAAATATGTTAAAATAATCTCCGATAACCTACGCTCACTGAGGTGAAAAATTTCACATTCAGGCTCAGCAGCAACGATATCATTGATAAGTCGGATAGTTTTTAGAATAGGAGCCCTCCGATAAAGGGACTGTGCGGGCAGGAAGTACAACCATGTAATGATGATGTCTACCACGCACATAATTATTAGGGACTACTAGTATTACTACTTAAAGCTGGACATCAAAATAAATTAATGAGAAGTTTCTTTGAATTTCAAGTGAATCATACCCAAGCATGCCCCAAAAGTAAAGGAGTGGGGTAGAGACATGGGTAGTACCCATGCTTTTTGCACTTTCTCAATCATCGGAGAGTAGTTTGCTTCATGGGAATTCCACACAATCGCATTATACTCCAGCTTACTTCTCACAAGCGAATTGAATATCAATCGAGAAGACAAAGTGTTGGAGAATAACCTAGTATATCTCAAGACAAATCCAAGTCGACGAAAAGAAACGTCAGCGACTATCTTGATGTGGTTGTGAAAGGTGAGTTGAGGATCAAAAGTGATACCCAAATCAACCATAGATTCGATGTGAACATCCGCACCTTGATTGAAATTTAATTTAATTTTTATTTATTTATTCAATCAATCATAATCATTCATCTAATAGACTGCCCCATCGCGAAGAGAGTGCTATACAGATTAAGAATTATTTTTATTATTTAAACAGGTATATACCTATTAATTAAAAACGACATTTATCTATATATAATCAAACGACTAACAGCCACAGTGACATCTATGGACAAATTTTTGCAGCATTTCATAATCAGCAAAAATAAAGATGCTTAATAACTCGAATTTTCGTGAAAGAGATAGGACAGGGTTTCCAATTTGTTGAAATCGTTTCAACGAAATGAGATAAATTGGCAAACTCTGATAGGAAACGATCAACCTTGGAGTCACAAATATATTGTTAGCCAGCATACATACATACATACATACATTAGCCAGCAGCATAGCTCAGTCGTTAAGCTTCTGCCTAACACCGAGAGGCGCTGGGTTCGATCCCATAAGCTGACCTCGATTGAAAATAATTTTTCTGAGTATATCTGTAGTGCTGCTGGTTAGACCTGGATATTTTTGACTCCAAGTCGATCGTTTCCTATCAGAGTTTGCCAATTTTTTCTGATTTCATTGTTGAAACGGTTCCCAATTAAAAAATGGCTAAAAACCTTCCTACCTACTATGTCACCACTATTTGAGTATGATTAATGTACAATAAAATTTATGTACAATTCATAAATGTCTCGTTAGTTTGAGAGCTTTTCAGTGTCTCGTAGTTCAGCGACTTGTATAATAAAAATGCTGTGTTGTTTGTAATTGGCCAGGAAGGCGCATTGGGGTTTACCTGTAATGCCTTCCTGGTATAAAATGTAATAAAATACATAAATTGTATTTCATTGTTTTTAATTTGGTGAGATGTGTGTCAAAGCTTGTGACTGACGCCACACTGATTGTTCGTACATACGTCATGATGACCATTGTGGCGCATTAGGTTCTCCCTGTAATGGCCACAATGGTCCAAAACTATAAATAAATAAATGACAATGCGTTATTCTTTAAAGTGCACGAATGCGTGTACCTGGTTACCAGTGCACATACATATACATACATATACATATACTAATTAAACACGTACATAAATAATTTACATATGTGACGTGTATACGAGATTGACGACCCGGAGGGGGGGTCTGTATATTAATATGTTCAGTGATTCAAAACATTTTATGGTCGGGAGAGAGAAAGAGAGAGAGATAGAGGGAAACGTTAGTTGATCCACTCTGACGAAATTCACTGATTCGCATAATTCGCATTAATTGTGCGACGATCATACATACTACAACGAAGTGCGCCTCAATTTTTCTTTTCAATCCCCTTAGATTAAATCAACACGGCGGAGACATTCGTCACGAGTATGTTCCATGCGTTGAATATTTAGTGATGAATGGAAATGAGTGGTTGTGGCATCAAGAATATGATTTGACGGGTTCGGTGATTATTGCTCACAAAACGCTCGTCCAAAAGTCACTGAAATCTCTATAATGGAACATCTGGCAGTCGAAAAGTCCATCATACTAACGATAACCAAAATAAAATAAAATTATATCGCGCGCTCATATTACCATTATTAACCTATGCTTCACCTGTATGGGATAACGCCTCGAATACTAACCTTTTCAAACTCCAAATAATATAAAATAAATCCCTAAAAATAATTTATAATACACCCATATATACTAACTTGAAAAAACTGCATGCCATATATAATATTCCATTTGTTACAGACATTACTAACAAACTAACCAGTAGATTCTATGACAGAATCACTAATAACCATACTAACACACTTGTGAATAGTCTCGGTGATTACAACAAAATGTCTATACCCTTCAGGTATAAACACAGATTACCTAAACACAATCTGCTTTAGATCGTCGACTTTGAGTGACTTTAATTAATATTATGTATTAGATATATTATGAGCATTTATAAGAATTGTAAATAGGTTTTTGAGCTCTTTTTCCTTTTATGCTGTACATATTAACATTATAATAATATAATTATTATAATGATTATATTATTATAATGATTATGATTACTAACAAAATTAAATTAAAATTGTAAAGTCGAAAATGATCAGTAGATCAATAGCTATTGAAATATATATAAGATGTATTGTGAACATAATTTAGTAATAATAAAAAGCATTTAAAAATCAAAAATACTAACGAGAACTCGATTGCCAAATATTTCGTATTCGTGATTTTCAAGACAAAAATTGTCTTTTGGGCGATCGAAATGTGTGTAATAATAATCCAAATACCGATTTGACGATACAGAGAAACGATAACGATAGTTTATTCGATACCTTTACATGAGGAAATATAAATATTACCCCTATTTATTTCCCAATGCAATTTTACAAGGTGTCCTAGGCTGGATTCACTGTCTTCGAGAAGAATTACTGCCATTTACAAATCTTTGGAATTTTAAAGCGAAGTATTGACAACCCTTTGATTTTATCGGAACTTAAATTTTGAGCGCCTGAATGCGATAGAGCTTTTCGTCATGCGATAGACTTTTCCAACCTATTGCTGCGAAAACGTCTCTTGTAAAGGCTAATAACTCGTCTCTTGTAAAGCCTACCCGGTTCCTTAATATGATAGATGAGTATTTGAACCTGTTTGATATTGTCATGTTGATGAACTGGTAAGTTTCATAAGATTCAACACAAGTCTATTTGAATGAGATGAATGATTGCTAATTTTTTATTGTTCTTGTTTTTTTGTAAGTCTGGTGTGAAGCATTGGAGCAACCTGTCAGGTTACATTGGTCATTAATTTGTTATTGTTATTTTTATCCACTTATAATGTATGTATTATAATAAATAACGTGGGGAGGCTGCTGTCGTCCTGAGAATGGCCTCAAAGTGAGGTACATGCCGTTTGTTGAAACTCAACGTGCAAAAATCATCATCTGAAATGTACAAATGAACAATCCGGACACGATATATGTATGTATGTTTGAGGACTTACTGTGTAGATAAGCAGAAGCCGGATCAGGTTGTGCCATCGGTGCTGGAGCTGGAGCTGGAGAAGCACTCAGCCTTGCTATCACCACCACAAACGCCCCGAGCACCATCAACCCGTGAGACATGATATCCTTGAAATAAATAATATAATAATTATAGCAAAAAATAAATATTTAAATGGGGAAGAATGATTGTACATGAATATTGTGGGACTGACCATGTTGAGAGGTTTTGAATCACCAAAAATAGAGTATTCAACAGATGATTTGAGCTAGTGATTGTAGCGTAATGAACGCACTAGTTCTCTTGGGTTGAACCGCAGATTCGGGTTTTTAATGTCATTGGGTATTATTTAATTTTTTTTTAAATACATGTGATATACATAAATAAGACTTTTTAAGTGACATTAATTAAATAAAGTTAAATATTGGTGAATATTTTAATCCCCGGGAATTCACGTAATATTTGATATCCCAATTTCTTATCTCAAAATCCTGGAAAAATATTTCAATCAAAACGTTCTTTAAATGTTATAATAAAGGCTAATTAATGTATATCCTATAATGAAACTATTATGAAGCGACCTTCTTGTATTGACGATTCCACGATGAAAAAGACTCTTTTAGATTCAAATGAAGATGAGACAATTGTGTGTTTGATTATGAAAGATGAATTAAATAAGTAGTTATCAAAAGCAAATTTACAAAATAGCGTAAATGAAAATAGTCTCAACTTAAAAAAATAAAATAAAAATGCTGACTTGAGAAAAATAGATAATATATATATTTTTTAATTATGTATGTATGTATTTGTATAAATTAACTTCGACCAAAATTGAAAGAGTTTTTTTCATTGATGAAAATATTTGTGTCATATCTAGAAAAAGGTTTTCAGATTATCATTTAAATATTTTAGCATTCTTAAGAAGCTATTTCAAATAAAATTTACTTTCATAATTATATTTTTTCTAGTTAATAGATGTTTAATTTTTTTTTAAATATTTTGTTCAATAAATTTTAGATTAAAAATATGTCATATTCATCGTATTTCCCGGGATGCCGGGAATCCCGGAATTGATCCCGATCTCTGTCTTATGTCCCGGGAACCGAAAAAGTCCGGGTTCAAAATATCACTCTTTGCTCATTTACATATACATAGTTACATATATGTAGTTACATGTATTGAATTAACTTAAAATTTCATATTATTTAATTGTTAAATTGAATTCAACAAGATATTGTGTGTCATTGACCCGTCTACTAGATATTTTTAAATAATAAGATTTAAAACCAATTTTAAATTTTGTGTTTTTAATATATTTTAATACTCATATTCGATTTATTTATAAAATACTAAAATAATAAATATTGAAAATTTGAACATTAATTTACATATGTACTTTAAGAGTTGAATATCTCAGATAAAAATTGGCATAAATAAAACGCAATTTCATGCATCAATAGACACAATTGTCAAAGGCTAATTATAATTTATATTTTTTTTAAATAAATAATACATCATACATATATCAAGTCTTCAAATTTTTTACAAGGAATAAAACCAATTAACTCAACCAGTTTCATACGAAAAACATTCATTTGAGACGCTATCTCAATTAGTTTGATAATTAAAATTTCAACTCACTCTTATCAGATCTCGGTTCGGTTTTTTATGCAATTCTTCGTATTTATTTTTTTTATTTTTCTGAGTACTTGTTTTTGTACTTATTGCCTGCTCTCAAGGTATTCAATCCTTTGGACTATTCTGAATATTTTGCGTTCATTTTCATCAATATCTCACTTGATAATTATAATTCTCCACCTAGCAGTGGGAAAATTTTACATATAATTTAACTTTAAGACTTAAAGCCGTTGTTTGAAAATTTTTACATATTTTAAAAATCGAAATTACGGTTATTGATCTGATGATGACAGCCACTCTAGGTGTAGCCGATCATCCATAAATTGTCTAATGAAGCTTCAGCCAAACGGCTATTTATATATAGGTAATACCTACGTACATACCGTAAACACTTTGCGTCTTCAAAGGCTCACCTGTTCGAAATTAATACACCTGTCGGATAATTATTTTGTCGGGTAAAAATTGAATTAATTTTCGGCAATTATACGGTGATTTGTACGAGCTTCTTTTGTGATCCGTAACAAAAGTCCGCAAATTTATTGTACCATGGGAATACAATGGCGTTAGATTCGAGCTTGTTATAGTAATGCGCACCGTGAATGATTTCGATTTTGTAATTAGTCGTTTGTAACTTGTAATATTTTGATTTTAATATTAAATCAAGCTGTTTAATTTGATCCATACGATTCAACGAATGCTAGATTTTATACTTCATTTCATTTAAGTTGCCATCTGATCGATAGATTCATCGGTAAAAAAATCGGAAAGCGCTTTTAATCATTTTTACTTTATCTATATATGTACGTAGTAACAATAGATGAAGTTGTGTGATCATGCAAAAATTCGAAATCGATATTTTGACTGATTTGAACTCGGAATCGATCACTGATCACATTTTCATGGTCTAGTATGTATTTCGGGGATTTTTTTAACACCGTTAGTCTTATCGAACTGAAACTTAGTATCGGTTACTGAAATTATTATCGATACGAGGTCATTTATTTTTAATTTTTTAGTTGACCGGAAATGGTACTTTCCCCTTATACATATAAGGGGAAAGTATAAAGGGAAAGGTGTCCCCCCTTTTTAAAGTTTTTGAATTCATTTATCTCCCAAACCGCTAACTGAATCAGACTGAATTTTTCTACATGTAATAGAAATTATAAATTTTAAAACCTTATATTTTTTTAATACTTTAATCTGAACCGGAAGTAGTAATTTTACTCTAGGGAATCGAGGTTTTTTATGTTTTTCTCAGAAAATTTTTGGTTTATTGGACTGAAATTTCATATCTAGAAGTTTAAGCTTAATATCAAGTAATGTATAAAATTTGGTAAGCATCTGTCAACCGGAAGTGGCAGTTTACTCTTGTTCGATTTTTCTTCCACTATTTTTTTCGACCCTTTAAACATGGGTGCTCTTCACGAAAAAAATCAAGTATAATTATTGTATCAATGTGATGGGAATATAAAAAAGTCACTAAATTTAATAAACCGGAAGTGGGATTTTTCCTCTTGGAAAGGTCAAAAATGTTGTGCCCACCTCTAAACGTATTAGCTGAAAATTTATATTTGTATTCCTTATGTACTAACAGTGCTGATAAGGTTTTAGTCAGAATTCGTAAACCGGAAGCAGTATTTTTTTTAAACAATATTTCATCATTTTATTTTGATCTTTTAAATTATTTTTATTTTCTTGATATTAAATGACTATAATAATAATAATGATTATAATTAATAAATAAAAATTGAATAAAATCCGACAACCAGAAGTAGAACTTTTGTCTTGTGAAAATTTCCCTACATTTGCGCTCAATTTGTATCGAAAATGCTTTCATAACCGGTATGTGTGAACGTGGTTAATTATTGAACTTTGTTTTGTGTTTTTTTATATTAATCAAATACATAGATTAAGTCATGGGTTGGTCACATCCGATTTTTTTAATTGTAGCTGTTTCTCATCGATTTTCAACTTGTTAGTTTTCTGATAGATAAGGTTTGTAATTTAATATAATATAGTATGTAGTGACGAAGTTTAATTTTTTGTGAATGTGATCTCAAAACTACATTGGATTAAAGATTATTTCAAACAAAGTCAGAAGATTTGTCTGTCAAAGCGTCTCTAACTACTTAAAATTTTGTAGCCAGAAACTATTGAAAATCAAATTTTTTATTTAGGAAAATCAAAGTTGGCGTATTATCTTAGTATGTATGTATTAATATTTAGAATTTATATGGGGTATTGAAAGGGCTCTTTGAAGAATATTTTCCATACTTTGACTTTCAATATCGAGCAGGTGTGTTGTCTATTCAATTTCACAGTTTTTAAAATACATAAACAAAAACCAGCAACCGCGAACGGCGAACCGGTGAACGAATAAAAATACCGCAAAATAAGTTTTATATAAAAATGCATCCTTTGGGGAATTCCGAAAGTTTTAAACTCGTAGGAATTTTTGTATTTATGCCACATCATACATATTATAAATATATATATATATATATATATATATATATATATATATATATATATATATATATATATATATATATATATATATATATATATATATATATATATATATATATATATATGGTATATACATACACAATAATAAATTTCTGTTAGGTTTATATTCGCCGCGTTATATCTGATCTATCATCGCTAAAGCTTTAAAAATAAACGATACTGAATTCATTGAATTATTTTGAATCGAATTTTGACACTGACATTATATGTATAATTCTAATTTTACCGAGTGATTGATCGACCGTGTGGAAGAGTGATAATTTACCATGTGTGTATGTGTATGTGTGTTTTATATTCGAAAATCCATGATTGATTGCATTTCTGAAAAAACATCAGTTTTGTCTCAAAAAAAAGTAAAAATAAAATTCTACGCTATTAAATGAAAAGAGCTATCTATACGTTTAATTTTGAAATGATACGACTTGCATAGAAGAGTTTTTGCATAGAAAAGTTTCTATGAAGAAAAGTCGAGTAGGATTACGAAATTTTAACTTTTGAACGTTTGAAGAATAGTCAAAGGGTTTCTGAAAGTTTTCTCGCAGTTTTGAAAACTTTTAGAGAACGTTCGAGAATCATTCGAGTTTGCTTGCCTGAAAAATTAAATGCATTCAGGTAAGTATTCAAAATTTTAATAATTTTTTACAGTAAATTATTCAAAAATCAGGGATGATTGTTGGAATCGTTTCGGGGAAAATAATATATCCAAAAAGGTTCTATTTTTAAATGATTTCCAATTATGAGAAATATTTAAAAAAAATCCACAAATAAAAAGAGGAAACGATACTAGGGAATATGCTGAATTTAATCCTTAAAGAGGGATATTTATGTAGATACATACATATATAATAATATTTCAAAATTCACCTTTAATCAACCTTTTAAAAAATTTATTGTTTGCAATATTAGAATATTATGTACATAAGTGAAAGATGTTTCAAAATTGTCTGTATTGTCTCCTTCTTAGTATTTTAAATTAATCGTTTATTTATTTGTACAGTATTGTACATTTGTACTTATTAGTGCAAAGACTTATGCTAAAATGGACAAAATTTTACAACTGGATTTGTCTAAATCAGGGGTTCTTAAGTCATTTTTAAGTAGACATACAAATTTTATACTAATCATAATTCTTAAAAATCAAATCATATGTTTCGCATAATTTTTCCAACCACTGATAATAGATCTATTGAAATCTAGATAATATAACTATGCAGCATTACTTCAGGCTTTTAAAGTAAGCTATAAATGATATAGTATAAATTTTAACAGACGAAATATCTGAATTAGAAAGAAGTCTAACTAAATCTTAACAGTCAATATTTGTTATTTTTTAAAGTAAAAATCTATTTAAAAAAATTTTATTTTATTACAGCCTATAATGAAACATGTCATGAAATCAAAGGCGAAATCGTTTTTTTATATATGTACATATATGTATTACATATGTTTGTGTGTATTAAAAATCTATTCAGACACATTCTACGTACAAAATTTTCAATATTGAAAGTTTTATTAGAGAAATTTTGACTTTGAACCGGAGGTTTGTTTATTTCTGGTCTGAATACTATCAAATATGTTTAACTGAGGGTCGTTAACATTTTTGGATAAACCACAGTCGATATTGTGACCTTTCAGATCGCAATTATGAATCGGGTGAACGCGTACAATGACAGACACATCAAAGAGAATTCATGACTGGATACGTTTTCAGATTAACGGTTTTTGTTTTTATTTTTTAGCATATTTACTAAGCTTTCATACGTGGGAATATTTATTACTGCCGCTTTGTATGCGTGCTTTGAGAAAATATTACAAAGTTATAATTATTTGACATTTAGACATCATATTTTAAATATGCTTCTGTTTGTATGCGCACTCTCCCCCTTCAAGACGAGAACTCTGACGAATAATTCGTAACGAGTAAATATTTGCAAGTACACGACTGTAGTCTTTATTGCTTCTAGCGTTTGCTAATGTACAATAAAAATTTATTAATAAAGCGTACAAAGGTATCCAGATATATGTACATATGTACGTACGTATCTACATATGTGCATATACAGGATGGGACGGAAGCTATTAGACTATTAGTAACTTAAAAATAAGCACAATAATTTAATCATGTGAATTCATCTCAATTCGATCATTCAATTTCATGTTCTCGCCACTTATTCAAGTCATCAAATAATCGCTTCATTGCACTCGAAGATTAATGATCGCATAACGGTGAGATCAATTAACCTCCAAGATTATGCGATTCGACTCATTTATATTGCTTTATTTTGAGTTATTTCTTTAGTTAAGTGTATATTAATAATCCCCAAGCACTTTAGCACCTGAAAGACACGATTCAAAACGTCATAAGTGACATTAGTTTACATTTATTGCGAAAATTTTGACCATTGCATGATTGCCTGTAAGCAAAGTCATGATGAACGATATGAATGAAGTTTTGTTCCACACTTATGTACATAAATAATTATTATAAATTAAATTTAAAATCGATTTTTGGTGCTCATAAAATACATATAGTTTAAAAAATTTCAAACATTATGCTTTATAATATATAACAAAATTAGTAAGTATACGAATTTGGCCTTTGACCATTACGGTTTCATCAACTAGCAATCATCATTATTCAAATCAATACAATCGTTTCACTTTATTGATCATTTTAATTTTTTTTGTTTCAAAAAACAAAGTCGAAGTTTCGTGATTGCAAAACGTCTAGATTTTTGACACTTAGCCTTAAAATCCTACAAAATCATGCAACAAAAATCTTTTAGATTACTTTTTTTTTATTTATATTTTACCATGGTGCCATCACATTTGCCCTAAGTGACGCCTATTATTTTAAACTCGTAGATATATAAATTTGAAATCATATTTAAATAGTGGTGACAAATCAAACCTTATAAACGTGGTTAAGTGACAAATTATCGAAATAAGCTCATAATCAGACTTCAGCGGCCAGGATGCTTGTACTCACAAAAAATGGTTCACGATTGTCAATAACTATTGTTCTACAAAGCAAGAGAGCAAAAAAAGGACAACAGTGAACCATTTTTGTGGGTTAAAGCATCCTAGCGGCCTTATATTACGGGAAAAAATGTGTACATAATATTACGGGAAAAAATGTGTAAGAAAAAAATATATTTTTAACTTTTAAAATTCGCTAGATTATTTATTATACGTATTTTAAAGCAATAAAAAATCAAAATCAATAGAAAAAACATTTGACAATGGATTTGTATACTCACTTTTGGCACAGCAATAATAATTTTCAGTTTTTTAAACGCTTATATGTATCTCAAATGAAAAGAAGTCAACAATTGTCGTTCGGGTGATACAATAAAGATTGTCTGCTTTGACTAATAAAATGGGTATTTTATTAAACGAAAATCTTCAACACAACCGTTGGATCACCCGTTACGTACATAATTGTATTTTATACATGTACTTATGTACACAAGTTGGTTGTTTTGATTTGCATGAAATGTCGGAAATATCACGGCCAGTGGGGGGGTTATTATTACGTTGATACACGTTAGTTAAGCCCTCTCCAGGGTCGTATCGATGTTGTAACTGTCACTACGTCTTATTTATTCCGCGTAATAATTGTGTGTTAATCCGATTTGGATATGTAGATGACATGGCATGCCGTGCTACAATTCTCTGCGCTATTTACCGAAGCGAGCTCAAAATCTGCGATAATTCGCAACGCATCGGCGAATTGCTATCGGAAGGATTAGGTGTGACGAATTAACCCTAATTTCCTCTAATATTAATCGGGTAATGGTGAATTGGATGATTTCAAACATTAGATTGAAATTATAAGGCCAAATATGCTGGCAAGACGGTTTTACCACTCCAGTGTAGAGGTTGAGAGACTATTATTTATGCCCTTTTGTATGTACGAGCCTCTATAATGAAGGACTATGGACCAGATACAAGCTGGAGACGATGAGGAAGATAAAGATACAATATAACAACTGCTACAGTGCTCTCTTCTGGCTACCTAGGGGCTTCGTCGCGTTGCAAATGTTTGTGGAAGGGCATGTGCCTGCCTCACTTTGAGGCCATTCTCAGGATGAGAGCGGCCTCTCTACGTCTTCGTATTTTATTTGTTTTATTTTATCTTCAATCTATACTAGGAAGGCCTAACAGGTAACCCTAATGCGCCGTCCTAGCCAGAAACATGGTACATTTGATACAAATATTATTAGTATTATACAATATTAGCCAGCAGTTTGGCTTACTGGTAGCGTATATATTTAGCACCACTGAGGTTAAAGGTTCGAGTCCTCGCCATCTGCTGGTTAGATTTGGGGGTTTTGTGACTCGAAATCGATCGTTTCTCTGAGTTTGCCAATTTTATCTGATCATTGCTGAAACGGTTCCTGAAAATTGGTATTAGATCTAATCCTGTTGTCACAAAATCTGCCTGTGTATAATTTGTAATAATTATACACAGTAATTTGAAATCTATAGATATCTCTATAGACATCTCTATAATTTCGTATTTATTATATGTATAAAAATTGTATACAAAAAAAATCTAAAAATAATCCATAGATGTCTCTATGATTATTATTTCTGATTAATTGTTATATGCTATATATTCTGATTGTATATGTATGTATTACTGTATTTCTGATTGTTTATGTATTCTGTATTTCGTTAACGTACACCCGTCGCATTGGAGCAAATCTGTAATGGCGAGTGTATATTGATTTGTAACAATTAAAATAAAAATAAAATAAATACATTTAAATTAATATCCACAGAGGCATCTATGGTTGAATTTGTAAATATGCAGCATTTTAAACAATTCAGCGAAATTCAGTAAATACATATCAATTCACATCCACAGAGACATTTATAGTCAAATTGGTAAATTTGCAGCATTTTTGTACAATTCAGCGAAATTCGAGATTGCTGAAAACTCGAGATTTTCCGAGAAAATGGGTAAGGTTGCCAATTTTTTGAAACCATTTCCATGAAAATCAGATAGATATTTTTTGTGTACAATTTTTATACACATAATAAATACGAAATTATAGAGATGTCTATAGAGATATCTATAGATTTCAGATTACTGTGTATAATTATTATAAATTATACACAGGCAGATTTTGTGACAACGGGAATAGATCTAATACCAATTTTCAGGAACCGTTTCAGCAATGATCAGAAAAAAATGGCAAACTCTGATAGGAAACGATCGACTTGGAGTCATAAATATCCAAGTCTGACCAGCAGCATTAAATATTAGTACGGGATCGAACCCGGTAACCTCTCGGTGCTAAACATAAGCGCAACCACCGAGACATATTGCTGGCTAATAATTACATATATTAATTTTGTAAACATTAACAATAAAAATAAACATGAACGGTTTTATATGTATGTTCAAATATATTATGATATCTACCACAGTTTACAGACATCTTTATTATTTTTGTTAAAATGAATTCACTTCATTTCGATTTCGTTCGTTTTTTTCCCAACACAGTCCAATCAGCAACAGAAATGTAATTCAAAACCAATCATAGTCTAATTGCCGTTTTGAGCTCTTTCACAATTGGTCAACAGCGATTCCAATTATAACAAGCGATTCAATTTTGCACCGTTACAATTAATCGTTAGCATTGTATGTAAATATCCAATTATATTATATACACAATATTCTTTCAAACTTTGCGCACTTCCATATAAAATTAAATTATACAAAAATTACATCGTATTTTTACAAAATACGTGACAAAATCCAATATGAAATTTTATATATGCAAAACGAATTCCTTGCGTAATATGCGAGCGACCCGTGTCAATGTTATTTAAAATATTATATTATTATTATACATCAACCCTTGAAAAGGTCCGGGTATTTTGGCCTGTTTTCATTAACGAGACGAGTCGGACAATGCGCATCAAAACCATTCGTTTCGAAAATTTTGTATTTTGAGCTGAAATTTTATACCCTTGTTTCGAACCGGGCACAAAGTCTCGGATTCCCCGTGCAAAATATTGCAAAATCAACACGTGTCTCAATTAATCGTGGCCCGATACACAATAGAGTTTTCCTATATACTTATATACATACATATAATATTATATCCACTCGAAAACGTTTCGCCCGGTTTACCTTTCGTAATTCCGTAATTGGGACGAAATCGTTGAGATTAGGCAAAGAACACGTATTTCCACTTCACGTTTCAGGTATTATATACTGTACACGTCCTGACTGATGTAAAACCTACTAAAAGATTTTCAGTCGCTCAAAAACATGAACAACAATGCAGGTGTAAATGTCAACGAAAGTGTAGTAATAAATTCTAGAGAGAGTAAGATTTTATGCAAATTTTTACTTGATCTTGTCACTGGAGACGAGAAGAATAAGAGGCGACTTAATCGAAGTCTTTAAAATACTAAATAATCACTATAAATGTCCAATCTTATTACATTCAACGAAAACCTCAGAGGTCACTCGCTTAGACTCCAAAAAGAAAAATCTAATAAATTGATCAGAGATTCCTCCTTTTCAAACAAAGTGGTTTCAGTTTGGAATAGTCTTCCCAATGATATTGTAATCTCTAAAAACCTTAATATTTTGTATGTATTTTACTTTTTTCTCATTTAATTTACAAATATGTATAAATCAAACCACTTGGGTCTTTCGGCTTTGCCACCTTCCCCAAGTATCTTAAATAAATAAATAAAAATCTTATACATATATGTTATATGTATATATACAGTTCAAACTATGTATGTAGTATACCAAATTTGGTGACGACTTTTATATTATTATTAATATAAAAGTCAAGCTTATTCTTATTCTTATATGTACATCAAGCTTATTCTTAAACATATTAAGGTTACATATTAAATTACCATATTATTGGGAAGACTATTTTAAACTGAAACCACTCTGTTTGAAAACAAGGAATATCTGATCAATTTATATTATTATTAATATAAAAGTCATCGTATAAAATTTTTTTGTATGGAAGCTCTTTGATCCAGCAGTTCAAGCACTTCTTTCTATGTATGGTTTTAGTTGGGATACATTAAGATGGTATACTAAATTTGGTATACGATCTCGTACTTTGATACTTTCGTATAATATACACAAGTACATATACAATATACATACATCATAAGAATATAACGAATTTCATTATGATCGTTAAAATTTTTAACAAAGGATTTACGTTTAACAAAAGATTCTAAGCGAATCAAAAATCCTGAAATGAAAAAACATGATTCAAAAATAAATTTAGCATTCACCGGTTTTCTGACATTCACCGGTGTTTTGATTTCTCGCTTTTTCCCTGGACTTTGAATTCGTTTTTCAACTGGCTTTCTTTCACTTGCTGACGCTACTGGCTTCCTAATTTTTGTTTTTTTCCCTTGGACTGATTTTTTCTCGGATATGTTCATAAAAAAATATTGACCCCCTCTCCGTTTTCAATCCCCTGAATCCTCGCCCCTCGCTCCAGGCTCATTTCAGTCTCACTGTCTCAATTCTCGCGTATCTGTTAAATTAATAAATACCGACCCTAACAACCTAATCTTAAATTTATAGGGCCAACCCTAACTTAACCTAACCTAACCTGACCCTTAAATAAATAAGTGTTGGCTGCTAAGATCTAAGATGGGCAACGCGCTAATATCCAACTGTCAAAAATTATAATTTATATGGTTTTACTTATCATTTATATTATTTATCTGATAATTTATTTAATTAATTGCTGATCGAAAAATGAATATTTACTGATCATTTATATTATTTAACTGATCACTTATTTAATAAATTACTGATCATTTATCATAATTTTTAACTGGTCATTTCAGTTATTTTTAACCCACCAAATAATTAGTTCCCCATACTATTTAGGCCGTGGGATGACTATTCATACGGGCCTATTTTTAATTCGAAACAAACAAGGTGTAATTTACAACGTTCGACAAAAGTATCTTCCGCTCTTTGATTGAACCACCGCCAGTTCCTTTCGAGTATCACAAAGGGATTTGAGGCAGGTGGGTGTACAGGTAGACAGGTAACTTTACGCTCAAAGGCCGCTTCCGTCCATTTTTCAACGAGCCGGGTGTATTTATTGAATCCGCTCACTCAATTTGGCGAATTAGAGAACTTCCGGAAGTGGGGATCTGAAGGGCGAGAGAGGGACTGGGGGGATGGGGGTGGAGGCAGGTGCGGAACACTTGAGAGGACCGTAGCTCGAGAGCTTTCCTCTCTCAGTCGGGAGCTTTCGAGAAAGCTACCCTCGTGTAAAGAATGTGTGTTTCTTGTTACCGTCATACTTGTGCTCCTACTATGCAGCTCGGAAGAACTTTACGTCAAACGTACATATACGTGCATGCTCAAAATATTTGGTTTATTCTAAACGTACATATGTATATTTGGGCCTTTGAATCGTTCAGGTATCGTTTGAATACTGCCACCAATAGTTTGGGTGCTTATAAAAGGAAAACTAAGAATTTGAATGACCAGATGAATGTCCCTTAGCTCGATAGTTGGTCTTTTTCATATATTGGTCATTCATCTTTTAAATTTAATTTTTTGTAAAAATTTGATCCCTTTGAGCAGCGTTTCTCAACCGGTGGTCGGCAGACCGCTGACAGTACAAGAGATGTTAATTTAATTATTAAAAAAATATATTTTTCGATTGTTAGATTCTATCCACTCAAGCAATGCCGGTTAATCCAACTCAAGCTCATATGTATAATATATAACAAATATTTTTTGTCACTGCGTTACTTGTCAGTTTATTTTCAGAAATTTCAAGAAAATTGGTAAACATTGCTTTTGAGAGTTCAAATCTTTTAATTATTGTCGTAAAAAAAATTATTTTTGAAAATATTCTCAATAATTAATCCCGTTTGAAAATATTTTACACACCTTCAAATTTTATTTAATATTAGGTATATATGTAGATACATTTTAAATCTTAAAAATATGATTTGTTATTTTTAAAAGGATTTTCAATATTTCTAAATCTTTTCGGAGACAAAAATATAACAAGGTTATTTTATGAGTACATATATCAATTCGACTAGAATTGATATATGTAATTCATAGAGCTATTCGACTTCTTAATGAAATCGTTGCTGCCGAGACTGAATGTGATATTTTCCACCTTAGTGAGCGTAAATTGTCGGAAATTACTCTAACCCATTTATCTGGTAGTCTGCGCTCATCATTGTTTTCATGATTGATTGTGATTTATGAGTGAAATTTTGATTAACTCTCTTCCATTTGGGCCTTACAGGGATGTTTTGTATTTGTAGTTGTTTCTTACATATTTATTGAAACTGGCTGTAGGTGCAAGGCATTCCTTATGTTATATTTTATTTGATATTTTTACTTTATCTGTTATTATTAAATGCTATTTTTTATGTTTATGTATGGATGTATTTATGTTTATGATTAATTGTTATTTTGTTTTTTTTTGTGTTATATTTTTTGACCATTGTGGCGCTTTAGGAATTCCTGTTATGCCACAATGGTCTGTTTAGAATAAAATAAATAAATCAATTTAAAAATGATATATGTGTAGGATATTAATATAAATTATTATAATTGATGTATAATGAATGAGAATAATGCCGAACAGTTGGTATATATGTGTGTTAGTATTGACAGTTGGTACCCCCAGAATGCGGGTGAACGCTGATTGGGCGGCAGTATCGCAGTCAGCGAGCCGGAGTCTATTATACCATGCTTGGTACGATGTAGCGTAATCTGGCTGTACTCATATACGAACAATAAAAGACTTGCCCTAAAGTTTACAATATCAACGAAGGATCGATCTTATATAACACGATAGATAGATAGGTCAAGGGAGTGTCACTACCCGAGAAAACTATCGATAAAACGCAGTCACAACTACTAAACTTGCCCTAAAGTCGCCTATCATTTCTTCACTCCACGATCCTCCCGTACAGAATCCCACATATGTATATATTTATTTATTTAAGTTTGAACTATTGTAGAATTACAGGATTCCCTAATGCGCCACAATGGTCGAAAATATAATACAAAATATAATAGTGGACGTGTATAGGGGTTTGCGAGATCGGAATGAAAGATTGTTCATGATCCGTCGTTCTGCCAGTTGCGAATGAATCACAGACCAAAATCGCCGAGTATTTATACCCAACGGGTACTCTCAACGCAGAAAGCTCATTGGTCGATTGGTCGCGAGACCTTATTGGCTGTTGTATACAGCTTGTTTATACGTCGAGGCCTTTTTGGCGCGAACGAGAGATCAGGGTATCACGCTAGTATACATATGTATGTATCAATGGTTGACGAGCACCAATCGTCTAATCTCTATGTTGCAATTAATTTAATCAAAAAATAATAATATAATATAATAAAATATCATATAAAATATATTATTATTATTTTACGTAGAATATAGCACAGAAAATTCATTAATGATCAAATTATCTTTCATTGATTTTAAACAAGGTATCAATTTATGTAAATATTAATAATAATTATTAAGTACATAAGTCTAGACAACGTTGCCTAAATGTACATACCGATGAATGCCTTATCATAATTAAATTTGTATAAATTATTTTAAATTTTGTTTTGGATTTGAAAATTTTGTAATGAGTTTCACAACAACATAATTTCATATAAAAAATACGTGAGCGAAAGTATTTCATTTCACATTTAAAATTTATACGTGAACATTTTCAAAAGAACCCACCCCCACACATCACTCGGAGGGCTTTTAAAACGAATTTCATCATCACGTCGCACACTTTGGGAACCTCCAAAGGATCCTCAGTCAAGTCGAGACCTAATAATCAGTCTCGTTATTCACAATACAATTATTTGCTTTTTCACATACGATAAATGCAAAGTGGCCTTCTTGTGAGCGGAAATAAATAATTCTCCGGGTACAAATTGCGCCCGTGCCCCAGCATACTTTCTACCGTATCAAAGGAGCGAAAAGGACGTAAAAGTAAGAAAAACCACCGCTACGGCATCTTTGCGGATCCTTTTTGGTCATTAAGTGCGAGTTTTATAGGAGGAAATAAAATTTTCGGCATTTAAAGTCCCGTCGGCCCGCGAAGATCGCTCAAAGCCTCGCCGTAATGGATTCCAACGTGAGCGAACGCTTTTTGTTATTTTCTAATATTTTTTTTACCACATTTGCAACCGTAAATTTCATATTTTGACACCCCTTATCGTAAGATTGTGTCTTTGTTTAAATGAAAGCTATTTTTCGGCGTCGCTTTTGCCCATTTTTCAGAAGGTTTTGAGCGACGGAAGCTCGTCAAGCATTCATACTATGATATATACCTACTATATGTATACGAGGGCACATGTCTAAGTTTAGGTTCAAGTTTTAATTAGCCACTTGGCAGATCAAAGGTTTCCCAGCGAAGGAACCCTTATTTTTCGTGCCTCACTTCATTCATATCGTCGCTGTTTCATTCATGTAAAAATTAGTGAAGGCTCGGTGGACGGTCGTCCACAAGCTACAAAAAATAATATAAAAAACACACATATGTACGTACATAGGTATATAAGAAATACCTTTATAGTGTATAAAAATAAAAATAAATAGATTTAACGTCATTGAAGCTAAAGACTGGTTCTTAACTAACGTTTAGCGAGACTATAAACATTCTATCATTCATATGTAGAAGAAAAATACTAGTTAAATATCTGAAACAAAAATTTTGTCCGACAAAAATTCTCGGCTTTGAATTAATAAAATGTTGTGTTGGGGTTTTGAATATATTTTTTATTATATTTTGGAAACGGAATACAATACATAAATTTATAGTTATGTATTTGGCACTTCGATATATGAGCCGTTATATTTGAAAAGTCCAATTTTCAGTTACAAAAATACTATTTCTGTTTGACTTAATTTACAAATTGTTATCACATCTTTTAATTCGATGTATCCAAAATCTCGGAAAAGCTGAATAAACGTACCACCACCACCAGTATTTTTAAATATTCTTAAACGCAAAACATTATTTTTAATGTTTTGCAAGATTTTTCGTATTAGTCCACTTTTCTCCATGAAATGAAGAAAAGTGGACTAATGCCAGTTTCAATTGTAACGGCTCATATCGATAAAGGCAACAAAATTTTCAATTATTCATTATAATAGGGCAGTAAATTTTAAAATGAGTAGTCAGCAGCTAGGTATGTATACATATGTACATATTTACTTTGCCAATTTGGTCAGTTAATTTATCTACATATGTAATTAAAAAAAATCAGTCAAGCGTTTTCGGGTTCAAAAGTTCAAATATCATTAAATTTTAGTATTACGAACCAATTAAAATATTGAAACAAAATAATGAGAAAACCAAATATAATATACATATATGTATATAAAAACGGACGGAATGTATGTGTGAGTGCATCGACGAGTATGGAGATTTTAAAAAATAAATTTTAGAATTATCAGTTATTATATGCGATATTGATTTCGATTCTAGTTTCAATTCCGGATTCCTATTTCAGTTACAGTTACGGTTACAATTATTGTTTTTGTTTATTATTTTTTATGTTACATATTACTATATTTTAATGCATGTATCAATTCTTATTCCGAAACCATCCGTTGAAATTCAACGGGCAAAATACTAGTTTGTAAAAATTTATGATAATATGTAATAGCAAATATAGTCACCGTTTATTTTATTTTATTTCCAATAACTGTGTTACTGACTATTTATTATAAAAATTAACTAAAAGTAATATACTGAATAATTATAAAAAACAAGAAATACATAGGTAGATGAAAAACTAGTTAAATAATTTGGTTTGTAGCTCATTTATTGTAGGTATATTAAATTCACTTGATGAAATGAAATTTTTTAATGATATATTTTTTCTCGATATTAATTTAGTGTTATTGTTGTTTAAATACATATGTTCCTAATGAATTCGTGATTTTTTTTTAATAGTTTTCTAAATGGAAGTATAGGGGTGGGGGTAGTTAAAAAAAAGGTTAAGAACCACAGCATCAAACTATTGCGTAAGTGTACTGGAAAATACACACGCAGAAGTGTGTAAAGTGAAATTTATCGTCGGCATTAAACGAAAGTTAAAGGCGATTTAGCTCAAAGTTCAAGGGGCTTTAATGGGTTAAAGCTATAGCCCAATAAGAGAGAGAGTCGATTGTTCAGAATCGAAAGCCGTGTAAGTAGATATTTGCCTATCGAACCTTTGCTAATAAGCTGCAATAAAACTGATGCCCGATACTCGCTTGGTAATAATCACTGTTTGTGTTTGCGCCAACTTAGAACGAAAACTTTCATATAAATTTAACAAATGTATGCACAATTTAACCATGACTATGGATGTAGTGCAAATTATGACGTCGTAAAGGTCGTATATACATATTTGTTAATCACAGTCGTTATTATGCAAAGTACCAGATGATACGTCGTATTTTACATATGTACATACATATGTAGGTTTGTATTTAATCGGTCAGAAACTTCCAAGCTCCAAATAATACAAAATAAATCCCTAAAAATAATTTATAATACACCCATATATACTAAATTGAAAAAACTGCATGCCATAAACAATATTCCGTTTGTTACAGACATTACTAACAAACTAACCAGTAGATTCTATGACAGAATCACTAATAACCATACTAACACACTTGTGAAGTCTCGTTGATTACAACAAAATGTCTATACCCTTCAGGTATAAACACAGATTACCCAAACAAAATCTGCTTTAGATCGTCGACTTTATAGAGTCTTTAATTAATATTATGTATTAGATGTATTATGAGTATTTATAAGAATTGTAAACAGATTTTTGAGCTCTTTTTCCTTTTATGCTGTGCATTAACATTAGAATAATATAATACTATGATTACTAACAAAATTAAATTAAAATTGTAAAATAGAAAATGATCAGTATTAAATATTAGATTATTAATTATTAGATATAAGATGTAACATAATTGAGTAATAATAAAAAGCATTTAAAAATCAAGAACAAATCGGTCAGAAAACAGACGGTCAATGAGCTATACATATTATTGACAAATTAATTGGTAGTTGGATTATTAAGTGTCATATCGTTTATCGTAAATGACTTTTTAAAAGATGAATTTTTTTTTTATTTCAACTTTTACTAGCTAGAACAGTGACAGTCAATTTGGTTTTACAATAGTTGGAAACTACTCTTAGTCCTAATATCTAATATATAATTTCGAAAGACATTTTGTATGTAAGTACGTTTGTAAATATGTTTGTAAATATTTTTGGTAGGGAACTTCGTAAAAAAAACAAAGTTTCTATGACAAAGATTCTATATATAAATTTTTTTCGAATCAAATAAATTTAATAAAAAAACGAATGAATATTTATTATTAGATTCACCATGTTTGCTGCCAGAAATGTAATAAAATTATATAAATTCACATACAATATATTCATCCAAAAGTAACATATAAATATTTTGTTACATTATCCATTTTACATATTTCACAAAAAAAAATCGTTTTGTGTTATTATTTTCATTCAAATTACTTTTAAATAATTGTAAAATAGAATATTATATTATACTTTATGTCCCTAATAATTATGTGCATGGTAGACTTCATAATTTTATGGTTGTACCTCCTGCCCGCATAGTTCTTCATCGGATGGCTCCTATTAGAAAAGCTATCTGACTTCTCAATGAAATCGTTGCTGTTGAGCCTGAATGTGATATTTTCCACATTAGTGAGCGTAGATTATTTTAACCCATATGTCTGGTAGCCTGCGCTCATCATTATTTTTATAATTGTATGTGTCGTATGTATGAGTGGAATTTTGATCTTCTCTCTTCCATTTAGGCCTCGCAGGAATGTTTTGTATTTACGGCTAGTTCTTATACATACATATATTGGTGCTGGCTATAGATTCAAGACATTCCATACTTTGTATTCTGTTTATCTACTATTATTAGAATGCTATTGTTTTTCTATGATTATTTGTAATTAAAAAAATATTGTATATGTCTATAATATTCTATGTTATATTTTTGACCATTGTGGTGTATTGACGATTCCTGCACAATGGTTCAAACTTAAATAAAATATCGAATAAATATTTAATATATTATCTTGTTACATTTTCTTCTTTTAAAGAAATATACGTGCTGGTAAAAAATATATTAATAAACAAAAGAAGAAATAAAAACTTAAGGATATCAAAATTTTCATTTGTACATAATTTTTGCTATGAAAAGAAACCGCGAATATCATTTTGGAAAATTTGTAGCTATTTTATTTGTCAATTTCAGTTTAAACTTTAAATCTTGTTTCTATTTTCCTTGCATACAAAAATTGTGCGATCTGAAAAAAATTATATTTCCTTGACAATATTAATGCTAATTTTTACTTTATTTTATATAGGGGGGGGGGGACATTTTTTTTACCGAGTGTTCTGTCTGAAAGTCCTAGGAAATATCGTCACCCTAGCAAAATAGTCATTGCTCATATTAGTGTTCAAATCTTCACCTTCACCGTATATTTAGCTCTGGATTTTCAAAGGGTCAATGTTAAATTTCGGACGACCAGAGAGAGTTCTTTGTATAATATGTCCTTTTTGTAGACGTCTACATTCAATGTCAAAAATATACATAAATAAATATTTCAATAAGATTACCCCCCCCCCCCTCCCAACCTTAGAAAAATTATACAAATACGGATCGAAAATCATTCCATATAAAAAAAGTATCAAGAGATTTTTCATAGTGAATTCGCCCCCTAGATTAAAACTATGTCATATAATATACGTACATATTCTGATACAAAAACCGTATCAAAAGAGATTTTACAATTTATGCATCGAAACATTCCCCTGAATATAAACTACCCCCAGCATCAATCGATACACATGTGCTAATCAAATTCCTATGACGTGTCACAGCCATAAATTGAGTTACGAGAGCGATCAACTGGATTTTGTATGAAAATTCATCAATATGCTACTATATCTTATATCATATTCAATTCCAAGCAAATGAAAGCAAACAGTTTGCATCCTGATATCAGTCTTACTTTCGTGTGAGGAAATTGGAATACTACCAGTCACAAAGGTAATTTTAATAATCAAACTATTTTTTCTAAGCCACGAAACATTGTGATGCTTAGCCCAAAATCAGGGTGTAAGAAAACTTCCAGTAAAATCAGTCTAGCTTTTTGGATTACATGAATTATAAAGCGAAACTTTACAAACAAACAATTTAATAATTGTCAATATGTTTAAAACGAAGTCGAAATGTCTACCTTTATACGTAAATATGTATTTATATAAGTGTATGTGCACGCACGCACTCCCATTTGCATCTTCATGAATATTTTAATTAGATTTGGCCACTGACGTCGTTTTCCCGAAATTTTTCCCGCTTTTCCCGACGCTAACGGCGAGGCGTGCCGATCGAGCGGGTCGCCACCGCTTTTCCGAAAAACGTTCTGCGAATTAAAGTGTGAAAATTTTCCGCGAAAAAATTACATCTCCCATAGCCGACCGACTGTAGAGCGAGGGTTTTTCATTTTAAATGAAGCCATGTATAAACAGTGATATTTACATTTAAATTAATACACACGATACCAAAAGATTAATCTTTACATCTTGTATTGAGTTGACGGGAGGCTTTCGCGTGAAAAATAAAACTAAAAATATGATTTATTGCAAGGAAAACTTCGGATGGATTCATCAGTTTTGACGTTACATCTCGCAACGTGTTATTTTTACACATATTAAAAATGTCGGATTTCATTATTCTTATAATTTCATAATCTTCTGAACTACCATTCTATAACGCGATCAATAATACCATTAATTAAATTACCGCATAGAATGAGCATTTAAAATTCAAGCGGCAAACTTCGTATATGAAAGCCTTCATAATTTTGCTTACATTATAACTCAGTACTTAAAATTTGTTGTATAAACTATACTTTTGATTCGAATTAAGCAACTTATTTGAGAGTTTTCTATGTATATGCAAAGTAAGTATATTTAAATACACATACATATACACATATGCATATTAATAAATATGTATGTTTTTCCTATTTAAAGATGTACATAAATCCATAGTGTTTTGACTCAAGATCACCAGATTTGGTAAATTATTTCACGACACTCCAACTTCACTATATTTATTTAAAGCCATTTTAAAGGTCAATAAAGTCAACTTTTAAAAATTTATAAAACCCACCACCCCTCCAACGAATTTAGCTTGAAAGAGCGTTTAATAAGCATTAACAAATATAGTTGTTTGCTAGTTTTTCGCAATGCAAATCAACAAAATTTTTATTTTGGACCACCATATTTGGGATGCTGTTTTTATTTGTATTTAAGACTGATTTTGGAAGCTTTTTTTTATATTCATCGAAAGTAAAAGTCAAGAAAATTATGCTAGTTATAAAATATAGGTAGAGATCTGTATTTTTAGAATTTGTGTTTTTAATTATGGAACTGTTGTGTTTCATTTTACCGAGTTAAGTTTGGTCGTCTATTTCTTTTGTACACTATTTTCAAAATAAAGATCAATTTTAATACGTTTACATCTTTTATGAAATATAGTCCATACAATGTAAAGCTAATATAAAAAAATATATATAAAATACCTATCATTGGAGAAATGGTAGTATCTAATCATATATATATATGTACTTTGGAAAGAGACTGTATGTATATATGTAACATTGGTTGGTTGGTTCGTTCGTAGACGACACGTTTGATTTATTTTCGATTCATAGGCGCCGATTCGATTTTTTCGATTCAAAAGATTCGAAGTCCCCGGGGGCGAAGCCCTAGTAAGACGAAGTCCTGGGGGGCAAAGTCCTAGGGGGCTAAGGCTCCGGGGGCGCAGGCACCGGATTCTGGTATACATATAATTTCGAAAGAGACAGTATATATATTCGTTTGTTCGTGACAGTCAATTTAATAAAAAAACAGATGAGTATTCAAATAAATTTATATAAAATAAAACTATTCAAATAAATTTAATAAAATGTTTACCATTAGATAAGTCATGTTTAACCATTAGATAAAATGTTTACCATTAGATAAGTCATATACAAATACCGAGCGAAGCCGGGTAAAACCACTAGTATATTATAGGAATAAACCAGTGGTTAGCATATAATGCTTTGAACAGAGTGGTCACGGGTTCAAATCCTACTGGTTTTTCTGACCAGACCTTGGATTTGTGACTCCGGGTCGACCGTTTCCTATCAGAGTTTGCCAATTAATCTGATTTTCATTGAAACGGTTCCAACAGATTGTCAACCTTAACAATTTTCTCGCAAATACTCGAGTTGTCAGCAATCTCGAATTTCGCTGAATTGTATAAAATGCTGCCAATTCACAAATTCCACTTAAAATGTCTCTGTGGATTTTAATTGATATGTATTTATATACTTTGTATAGTAGTGATAATATTTGTCTCAAATGAACAATGTTTCTGGCCAGGAAGGCGCATTGGGGTTACCTGGTATAAATTTAAGATAAAATAAAAATATAAATAGAAAATCGCATAAATTAGCATACGCTATGAATTGTCACCATATGCATATCGTAAATGCCAAAAATAAAGCATAATAGCTACGTATCGATCGTTTTCATTTCGTCAAATAAAGGATTGAAACTATTTTGAATTCCTTAGAATGGCGTTAATATACAGTTTTTATCGTCTAAACTTCATGTAAAAATTGCGTTGATCCTTTTTAAAAGACGCTTATTAGGCAAATCCCAAATTTGCATCGAGCCAACATATTAAGCAAAACGGCGCGAAAGCGTGACTTTCTTTTAATCCTCAAAATTTATATTAAATTTTATCAAAATGGACGCTCGTCGACGCGAATTATCGAGGAATTTATCCGTAATCGACTGTAATTAATTATTTCGGAATACTAACGACATCTTGTTATTCACTTCGCAACGCGCCAGCATAATTCCTCGAAAGCCTCTGGCGAAAAGAAAAATAATTATATTTACCGACCGGAAAAATCGAATTTCAATGTGCACTATCGATGTAAATATCGATCGATTTTACTTTGCGGCAGTGTGTACATATATTTATTTTCAATATTCGAAGACAGTGAGAGTTTATTTCGCTATCAAATAATTAATCAACGCCTATTCCTTGCCGGGGTGGAAAGTGAGGGGGTGGGTGGGATTCCCTTTCGTTTCGAACTCGTAAAACCCATCAAATAACGAATTTATCCCTCATAAATACTCGCTCATTCACGTGCAGTTAGTTCCTTTCAGAGGAAAATTACAATTGAGAATTTCATCACTTTACAGGGTGCTTAGTACACGAGTGAGAGTATCTACATACATAGGTAGGTAACTAGGTAAACAAATTTGACATACGTGTCAGTTAATCAGTGTGAAGTACAAGCCAAAGTAGCCCAGCGTTGCTCGGGCAGAAGAAAGTAGTGTCAAAAAAATCTTAGACCCCTTCAAAATTCCGTTCTAAATGAGAGGATAGAATTTGATCAGTAAGAATCTGTATACTAAGTTTGTACGAATTGGCTAGTTGATTTTTTGGATTCAACGAAATGTTCATTCTATAAAACCAGGTGGAAAAATAATTTCGTTATGCAAAATAGAAATACATACACACATACGTACATATGTCAAATTACGAACTATCAAAATACACACAATTTAACTAAAATACTGATCTTCAAATACCAAATATTGAACAATCGATATATAATATAGGCTATTGTCGCGCATTAGGTTCTTCCTGTAATGCCACATTGGTCCAAAACTATAAATGAATAAATGAATTATAATATTACAGACTGTTTATCTACTAACTCGAGTGGGTCGAACCTTAATGTACTGATCATTTAATATATGATCCGGCTATTTATTATAATCAACGATTTATAAGCAAACAAAATAGTCGATTTTGTTAAATTTTCTGATATTAAATTGAATCCCAAATAAAGAAACGTTCACATTCATGTACGTTTTTTTTTTTGATCATGAGAAAATTCGAACTCGATATTTTGACTGATTTGATCACCGATCACGTTTTCATGATCTAGAAAAAAATTGTGTGTATTTTGTCGGTATATTTTGTTGATTTTTTGAAACCGTTAGTCCTATCGAACTGAAACTCAGTATCGGTTACTGAAATTTGTATCAATATGACATACATTTTTAAGTTAACCGGAAGTGGTACCTCCCCTTATAAATAAGGTATCCTCTTTTGTCGATGTTTTTAAATTCAATTATCTCCCAAACTGCTAATTGAATCGGACTGAAAATTTTTTATCTGTAATAGAGATTATAAATTTTATATTCAAATATATTTTTTTAAACTGGAAGTAGTACTTTTGTCTACATTTGCGCTCAATTTGTATTGAAAATTCTCTTATAACCGGTATTTGTGAACGTTTATCTATGTTTATTTATTGAATTTTGTTTTATAACCTTCTTATATTCCTATATAAACATAGATAAAGTCATGGGTTGGTCACATCCGAATTTATTTTATTTTGAAAAATTAATTAAACTTAATTTAAGTACATATGTAATAAGATAGTAATTAGATCACAAGATTAATACTCTAATAAAGAAAATAATTTCATTAGAAATTTTATGAATATTTTAAAATAAATATAATATAAGCTTCTGCTTTGACTTGTCAGGATTCCGGATTTTAGTGTGGATGCTAAAAATAAATTAAAAATTTGTACACATCCGTTAAAGACAAGGGAAACCCTTTGTTCTTACTTTATTCACAAAATATGTCATCCTATGTACATATATACATACATATGTAGCTAACTCTACCCAAAACGAATAAAACCACCTTGAAATATTCAAAGTATTTTCACCATTTTGTACTCGTAAGATTTAAGGGACGATAATTGGCATTCCCAAATATTTTCAGGAATCAATCCTTCAAACTTTATATGTACATTATTTGGATGGTACTCAATGTTTTTCAATGAAGTATTTAAGTATATTTTAGTGTTAAACAATTTGTTGAAGCGTTACTGAGTGCATATAGAACTCAACTTCTTCTTGATTTATATTATGTATATTCCTATAACAGTCACAATGCAATGTCCCATGATTTTAGTACCGTTTTATTAAGATGACCCAATTTATCGAGTCTCAAAGTAGTTCGATGGGAAACCACTCTGTATAAAATCTTTCTATGGAGAGTTGGCGTGTTCGAAGTCCGTTTCATACGAAATTGCAAACGAAAAAGAAACGATGGTAATTTTTCCACCAATTTCACGACCTTCTTATCATTTATTCAGCCAACTAATTCAACCATCTCCAGCTATAATTAATTATCGTTAAATAACGCGCGTGTTGTTCGCTTATTGTGCGGTTATTTGTGTCGATGAATTATTCATCGTTTGAATACACCCGTACAATATGGACGTATTGTTTTGACAATTTTAATCAGATAAACAATAAATAAGAGATAGACATTTAAGGGGTCGTTATCGGCCGCTCTCTGTGCGTCTATTTCGAGGAAAATTCGGGAAAACTGTCGCCGCCTTCGAGAATTTTCCGCCAGCTTTCTCGAAATTGGACAATATCCAGATGAAAGGATCCTTTATTTCGGATCGCTCGCCTCAGCTATTTATTCCTCACAATGAAAGTAATTATTGATACCTACTATATGGATAATTTAGATAATCTGCTCGGCCAGGGCATGTGAATGTTATATAAGTATTTAAATATTATTTTAATTAAATGCGAGTGCGTACGTGCGTAATATCACCGTGACACTCAAATTAAAAGGGAATAAAAATTTTAACCGACCCAAAGCGACAGTTCAAAAACGCTCAAAAACAACCCTCGTGTGTCTGTGAAGATATGAAAATATTTAAAATTCGCAAAATAGACCAATTCCAAATAAGCCGACAAATGCTGCTGTATATTTACATATCTGTCGGATATTTTTTTGGGAGATGTTTCGCATTATTTTTAACGAAGGATTTTCACGTGCTCAAATATAGAGAATTCGGATTAAAGAAGAGAACCCTTTTTATCATGAGTATTACAATAACAATTCACAATATTACTGTAATAAATTAAATCATACGAAAATGACCGTGAACGTGACTTTATCTATATATTTAAGGAATACACACATACAGGCTTTGAGAACATTCTTGATACGCGTTTGAATGCTAATGTAAGGAAATTCACAAATTATTATACATATTCAGTAAGATTAAATTTCTACTTTTGGTTTTCCGATTTTAAGGACATTTTTTAATTGTTTTTTTACAGATATTAGCATAATATATCGAGATGATTTATTGGATCAAAATAAAATAATCATATGTTTGTTTAAATAAATACTTCTTCCGGTTTACAGAGTCTAACCAAAACCTTATCAATACTGGGATATAATTCTATAAAGAATAATACAATATTAATTTTAAGATTGATATATTCTCAGTAGTGTGGATAAAATCAATAACATTTTTAACTTTTCTTACAAAAATCCCACTTCTGGTCACATTTGTTTTTATTTTTAATTCAAATGATATTGATACAAGATACTGGAAGTTTCTTGTGAAAAGCATGCATATTTAAAGGGTTGAATACGTGGTAAAGGAAAAAGCGAAAAAAAGATCTTCACTTAATTTATAATAATATAAAGTTGAAACTTAAAGATATGATTTAATTTAATACACTGAACGGTTTTAAAACACAACGTATAAAAATCTCAACTATTTAGAGTAAAGAAATTACATATGGTTAAGGTAAAAACATCAATGTATGAAATTTATCTAATTCATAACAATTATTTTTAATCCAATCCGTTGAGAGAACACTGCATATTTTAAAGTTATGAATTCCACTGTTTCAAAAATACTTAATAAACCTTTAGGTCAAGGTGAAAACCATTAAACCAATAAATCTTACAATCATGCCTCGATTTTTTTCGGCATACAAACTATCATCAATTGAAAATGATCTAGAGGGCTTTGCCTAAGTTCATCATATTAAAAAATAAAAAATATTATTTCAAGGATTTTTACGCTGCATTTTAAAAAGAGTAAGCACATATAATCTGGCCAAGCATTGAATTTAGTATAATACATAATACATATGTAGAGACGGAATCAGTATCAACAATTATGCTTCTATTTCAATTCTCAGTTGTTTTTTATGCGGTTTTTCAATGTCATTGAAATTATCTTGAAGCAAAAACATTTTTTGCGGTTATTAATCAAGCGAATAATCTTATTCCCATTTATTATTAACTTTGAATTTTGTTATCTATGAGAAGACGGTTATTTTAGTATCTGATCGGTGGTTATTTTTATGTGGTTTTTAATTTATTTATTTTATTGTACAAACATATTTTTCTGCGGTTCAATGCCATATCCGCGTAAATAATCTAGCGTTAACCCTTTAACTTTATTTTAATTTTGAGAAAATTTATTTTTTACTTCAAAAGATGTTATAGTGAATATCGTAGTTAAAATTTTATTCATCCAAAATCCCAATAATGAGATAAAACCGTGGTTCAATCAGATCAGTGCTTAAAACATACATATGTACATATGCTTGCGGTTTGTAATTAATATATTATATGTACATATAATAACAGTTTATACATGTGTACACTGTTAGCCATCGTTTTAGGATGACCTGTGGCATATATCAAAAATAAAAAAATAAATTTTAATGTTTGGTTTCAGTAAATAATGAATATACGTTTCAATCAAGCAGCAAATGGGTTGAGATATCCTGATCTATCGTGATAAAACCGCAGAATGTGCTTGAACGTAGTATTTGACATCATTCACTGTATTTCTGTCCAATTGGTAAGTCGAACTTTACTACATGTACTTGGCCCTTATCTTATATTTCTAATGTATTTACGATGTCTAATTTTCAATTTTTTTAAGGAGAAATCTAAGAGAAAACAAAATGTTCGTAATGAAGCCGAAGTCAGATTTTGCTGCAAAGCGTGTGGCATATTTGCATGAAGCCATGAAACTAAATAAGAAAATCGACACTGGTTTTACTGTTCGACACCGAGAGTATCTTGATTTGAATCCAAAAATATTTAAAATCCAAATTGTTTTGTCAGTTTATTTATAATTTTCATCATTATTGCAGAATCAACGCGCACTTGATTGTGTTAGTGGCGTGCAGCGAATTCTTTGGGATAAAAGAAGGTTATGTGGAGGACATCCTTTCGGATTATGACTTTGAAGTCATCGAAGCAATCCTGAAGTATTGTTACACTGGAGAAATAAGTGCGAGTTCATGAATATTAAAATTATCAATTCAAAATGACTGTTTTCGTCTTTAAATGTAATAATTTGTAATATAATTTAAGGTATAGACGAACGTCACTTCCAAAAACTAATGGAGCTGGCCAATCGACTCGAAGTGAAAATTCCAAAGCAATTTAAAACAGTCGATCTTTCAAACTGCCTAGAAGTTTTGAAACTAACGTATAATCCAAAATTGAAGACAAGGGCAATAGATTTGATTTTGGAAAATTTTGAGACGGTGAGTGTTGGATTGTATAAAAAAAATGCCACTCAAATTTTTTTTTTATTCCGTTTTTGTTTTAGCTGCAACAAACACAAGATTCTCTCGAACTAACAGCCTCCAACGTGACCGAAATCTTGAAATCTGACGATTTGATAATGCCCTCCGAAGAAGACGTATTCAATTCTGTGAAATTGTGGGTAAATCATGACTATGAAATTAGGCATAACAATGATTTGGCAGAGCTGATGAGTTCTGTGAGGTTATCTTTGCTTTCGATTGAGGTATTTGAGAATTATCGAATGCTGTAGTTTATTGAAAAAAAAATCATTCGAATAATGTGTTATAATATTACATATATTTCCAGTTTCTGGTCGACAAAATAATGCCGTTCTGTAATTCGTGTGCAAAGTGTATGATTTCTATTGGACAAGCGATTAAAGACAACAATAAGAACTCCAAAAGAGAAACTCCTCGTAGAAAAAAGGAAATGATAGCACTGGTTGGGGGGATTGATGTGCTTGTGAGTTTATATCATATACACCTACATATAATATGTTGATTGTATTATAAATTAATTATTTTATATCATAAAATGTTTTTTTTTATAGACCGCAAATACCATCGATACATATGATGGACAAAAGAAAATTTGGACTATATCCAAAGACATTGGATTTAATAAACGTAATTTTGTATCAGTTGTCGTAGGAAATTGGATCGTTATCATCGGCGGATTTAATTTTTCATATGAATTACAGACTTCAGTAAAATTTTACAGTGTTGTGAAGTATGTGCTTAGATTAATCGTAAAATAACAAGTTTATTTGTTTACAGGTGGAATAAATTGATTTGACAAACGGTCAGAAACATTCCTTGAAGCCATTAAATCAAGCTCGTTGCTATTTCCCAGCAGTGACACATCGTCGCAATTCGTCCACGGATATCTACGCCATTGGTGGTACAGGAACTTCAGTGGAAAGGTAATTAAACTGCAATCATTCAATTAGTTCGATTGAAAAAAAAATTAAGTTTTTTGATTGGATGTGGCTATTTGTACATACAGTACATAGTACATAAGAAGATTATAAGAATTAGGATTTAAGATTAATAAATTATATGATTAGAAATTTTAAGTCGATTAAGAAACTTTTCCTAAAAGACATTGAAGTTGAATCACGAATTGATTTTAATTCAGATGAAAAATTTACTTTAAATTTCTAATCTTATAATTTATTAATCTTAAATTCTAATTCTTATAATCTTCTTATGTACTATGTACTGTATGTACAAATAGCCAATAATTCGTCGATACTGTATGTACAAATAGCCACATCCTTATTGATTTCGGATAGATGGAACAGCAAGACCGGAGATTGGAAGATCATCGCGCCATTGTTGATGTATGTCGATTTTCATGGTGCTTCTGTTATCGACAATAAAATCTACGTGACAGGTGGACGTTCATATGAAAATGGAACTCACGTGTCTCGAGATAAATTGCAAGTGTATTCTATAGAGTCCAATTCCTGGAATTACCGCGCTCAGATGACTCAGGCGAGATCTCATCATTCGGTGAATATCAATTAATTTTATTGACAGCCGTCGCAAACAATATAAAACTCTCAAAAATAAAATTAACTTAATTTTGAATTCACCATTTTCAGAGCGTCGCGTTCAAAGGGAAAATTTTCATCGCTGGTGGCTATATGGAACAAACTAGTACTTATTTAGACAGTGTCGATCATTACGATCCGATTACAAATGTATGGACAGCATTCACCAAACTACCGAAACCCCAGTGTTACACCAGTCTCTGCTGTTTTCAAAATAAAATAATTTGCTTGGGTGAGCTATTTTTATATATAACTTAACATGAATTTACATCACTTAAATGTACATACATACATATGTAGATTTAAATTGTTGTTTTGATTTCAGGTGGATCTGATGGCTTGTATATGTTAAGTGATGTTTGGGAATATGACGAGACAAACAAAAATTGGAAATCATTAAAACGTCTTAGCAGATCAAGAAGTCATGCGATTGCACACGTCATTCCATATAATTCAATTATTTGATTGATCGTTAAACTCAACGTGTACTTTTTGTAATATTTTAACTTTGAATGTATCTGAATGTTTGAATAAATATTATATATACATACAAAAACTAAAATATATTTTAATTTTCTGTGAATATCATCCATATGAGTTGATTTAGAGGGTGACTAAAGTCAAAAATATACATTAAATATCATAATTCTTATATTACACTTCGTGGTTTGTGCACATTTAAAAATATGGTTTTAAAATTCAAGTAGTTTTTATTTCATTTTAAATATCATTATTTTGAATTTCTAAAATTAATTTTATATTGACAATTTCAATAATTATATACATCATACAAAAATAAAAAAAAATGGTAAATTTTCAAAACGATTTGATGACTAGGAATTAAAGCTCAATCTTTTGCGAAAGTAAACTAATAAGAGCCTTGTAAGAAAGAGAAATTTATCTTTCTGAATACCTTAGCATAGACAATAGTCATAATAGACAATAGTTATTGAATCATTTTAAATCATATTTTTTTAACGCTTGCCCTTGAAGAATTAGCCAGTCAAGGTATTGTTTCGTTCTTGCCTTCAGTATATATAATATATACGTATTAGGTATAATTCGGCATAATTAGGTATACATAGGTAAAATTCAAGTATATTAGAAAGGAGTGAAATACGTGAATTTTGGATTTTCATCGATTGACCTAGTGGAAAAATTTTTTCGTATCAAGGGAACGTAAAATAAATTTTTTATTGACTTTAAATAATATCCTGTGCCTCCAAACAATCGACATCTAGACAAAATTTCTAAAGAGTAGGTTTTTTTCATATAAATATCTCATTTTTGATAATAATTATTTTAATGTAAAAAAAAACCGCTCAATATTCACTTGTTATATGTAGTTTAGTGGGGTTTTTTTTACTGATTAACGAGAATTAAAAGTCACCATTTAGCTGACGATGGGTGTTTCAATTTTTCGTATGGGGGAAGCGTTATTAGTTTTCATTAAATCGCAATTTTTTACGAGTTCCCGTGATTATTTTGCAAATAAAATTCGTTGAGAGCCACATCGGGTATAAAGTTTGAATTTGAACAGAAAAATGCCACAAAACATTCCAGAAGACAAAATGAAAGACTACTGGAGATGTAAAGAAAACCATTCCAAAGTCAAATTTTGCACTACTCGGAAAATAATAGTACAAATATTCAACACTCTAAAGTCTACGCTCGGTATGCATTAAAAAAAAGTTGAAATGTTTCAAACATTTCAAAAGCTATCTTCGTGTAATTTCAACACACATTCATTACTCAAAGAGTATTCAAAGCGTTCAAAGAGAGACCGAAATGTAATTATCGTGTAACTGTTATTCGAAGCCCACGTGTGTTCTTTTTTTTTGTTTTGAAGATATACATACATACATACATACATAAATACATAAAGGGTTTTTTCAGGCTTTTGTCGGTTCTATTTAGATATAAGGTAGGTCTTTGGTGCACCTGTCGTCGACTACCTGTGCTGAGAAGTCGGTTTTAGCCGCCGTGGACAAATATTTATGTGGGCGACACGCGGTGCAAACACTCCTCGTCCACCCACTAACCCACCCACCCACCCACCCACCCACTGAACCACCCACAGATCCAACCCCTCTTCCCCGCCCTCCAGGCATAACTGGCTGGAGCCACCGACAGGGCTGTATCAACCTAATTACATCTCGCTGATGATGGTGTGTGATATTTTGTGTCCACAGGTGAAACCTTGGCAAATTAGATTATCTTCTAAATTCGCAACGTTATAGTTGAGGAGACAGTCTGTAATGTTGAAATATATATATCATCGCTCGAATTATCCTTGATTAGTTGTTTTTCTGTGATTGTTTTGGCAGACGTTGTAATTTTTCGATTACGTTCAATACTCAAGTTGGAAAAATGATAAATAGCAGTTTTTCCAGATTTTTTTCAACGATCAAGAGCTGATACTATCATGAGATGGGTAGCATGTTAAATTTGGTATTCCCAAGTTGAACATTAAAGATTTAAAAAACGAATAAATGAGCAAATATAATAGACTCTAAGAGGGGTGAATGTTGAAAAATAATGTAAAAACGAAACTTTTTCAGATAATTTCTATAGTTTATCTAATTCTATAGACATATGTATGTTCAAATTCTTGTTATATTTTTTTATTTAGTAATGAAAAAGGAGTGTTAAATACTTTCGAAATTCTACGTGCTAGAAAATATCCACGATGAAAAAATAATTGATTAAATTATCATTCCTCAGATGGACGATGTTGGAATGTGTTTGTTTGTTGGAATTTTTCAAATGAATTCATAATAAAATACATTCATTTCCCTATAGTAATTTAACTCTGTAAAATAAACATACATATGAACAATATGTATGGTAATAATTAAATAAATTTTTGATAAGGAATATCTTTTAAAGAAGGTTTCGAAATAAATAAATTAAATTATTTGGAAAAATAAAACATATGAATGAATTATTAGATTTTGCCTAACATATTATGTTAGACAAAAAATAGGGATTCATCATTTTATACATCCAAATTTTATCGAGTCTTAAAACTTTTGAATATAAAAAATAAACTATCGTAAAATATCTATTCGAAATTTCATTGAAGGCATCAATCGTATTAAAAGTTTCCATTTTTTTTTCAAAAGCAATTGAATCAACTAGAAAACTTTTCATGTCAACATCTCAAGTAAACGAATTTTTCGTTCAATTTCCAAAATTGATCTATTATATTTTCCCGTTAATGGATTAACGTCGGCAAAACTGGACTTTTATGCATTGTAACTCTTCGAAACTTCACACTCGCGTCACAATGGAAAACTCACAGAAGTTTTCCCGACCACGTCAAAAAGGGAAACTATCGAGTCGTGAACCGCCACGTTTAACTGATAAAAATAACCGAGCCAAGTTACGCTTATTGAAATCGAGTTCATTTTAACTAAAAGTGCATACTTGTATTATAAACTCGTATGTATTAAAATTGACACAGACAGTTTGGAACTAGGCGAATTTGGTGAAACATATTTATACACATACATTTACGATTTATACATGAATATATCCATTATACAACTATACAATATTCAAATCAGTACCATCAAGTTCAGTATACTACACGTAATATCCCAAATAAGACCATATACGGATATCAGAAGGGTTCGAATGCCTTCGAAAGCTTTTCATACAATTTTCATCTACTCGAGTAGCGCCGAGTACAGATACATATTAGTATTCAATATTGCGAACAATTTAAGTAGTAGGCATCACATAAACGATACTATTATATAATAATAAATAACTGAAAATATGTTTTACGTGTTCTATATACATATGTATATTAATTAAAGTTGAAGTTTGGAACATTATGGCATCAAAGGAGTCCCAAATGCGGCACAATGGTCAAATAAATACATTTATACATAATCATTATATCAAACAATAGCATTATAATAATAGCAGATGAAATCGAATACGCCAAAATCTAGATGGCTATATAACCCAGATCGATTGGATACTGTATACCCACATACATTGTAATAGGTGAATAGCTACATTGTATTATTTAAATTTCAGTTTAAGTTTGGACCATTGTGATATTACAAGAGTTCAATTGTCGAAAAAATATAGAGAGATGAGAAAAATAAAAATATATATGTCCATATGTATATATATACATAGACATAATTTCATTTAAAAATAATCATAAAAAACAATAGTATTATAATAATAGCAGATAATGTAAAAATATCAAATAATAAAATACAAAGTAGGGAATGTCTTACACCTATAGCCAGCACCAATATAACCAGCCGCAAATACAAAACATCCCTGCGAGGCCCAAATGGAAGATAGAAGATCAAAATTCCACTCATACATCACATTCAATTATGAAAGTAACGATGAGCGCAGGCTACCAGACAAATAGGTTAAAATAATCTCCGATAACCTACGATCACTGCAAATATTCCATTACAGATCACCCTAAATCAGTGGTTCTTAACCGGGGCTGCGGGAGGCGTTTCTAACAATATAAATTTAGTTTTGTGATATTTGAAAACTATTTTAATATCCGATGACATCGTCCAATTTTTTTCGTCACGAAAGCGCTTGGGTAGCTATAATTAAAATAATATAATTTATGGCAGGATATCACGTCAAGCTTTCTCCTCATTTCTCGCAAATAATAACAACAGTTTTCTCAGAATTTGCACACCGTCGTCTCCACTGGTATAATGTTTACAATTGTTTTTGCGACAGTGGTAGATAGCAAAAAACTATAGATAGATAGATAGCAAAAAAAATTTTGAGACTAGCATGTGTACACACACGAAAGTTCGATTGCAAACGTTATCTAACATTTAAAACCAGAAACAAATACATACTTAATTTTTCAGTGATTCAAGCCCGAAGATAGAATATAATGATCACACGAACGTAAGAATTTTTCGAGCAAAATTTCGAAGTACATTTTATTATTATTTTATACATTCTTTCTAATCATTATTTATTAATTATTATCTGTCAAAAAACACCAGTGGAAAGACGATTATGTTGGAGAAAAATATGGCACACAACGACCTCAATGCATCTTATGTTCCAAGATGTTTTCAAACTCCGATCTTAAACCATCAAAGTTGTTAGAATATTTCAACAATGTGCATAGTGGTGAAGGTGCAGTTCATAGTCTGAACATCTTGAAGTCAAAGAAGGCTCGATTTGATACCAGTGGTACAATTACAACATTATGTGGCGCAATAATTCAAAAGCCCTTGTTAAAAGTGTCCTATCAAGTGGCACAAATTAAAGATTCCAAAGCTCATTTTTCAAGGGGGTGCGGGAACATATTTTCAAATTCAAAGGGGTGCGGCTCACTGAAAAGGTTAAGAACCACCGATCTAGAATCTATAATACATAGATGTAGAAAAAAATTCGATTCCGAAATCTGAACCCCGACCTCTCGAGCGACTGGTAAACAACCGCTCGAAGCAGTGAGTTGCGCTGATAAATTGCAGAATTTTCGCAGTTTGGAACTTGGCGACTCGATTATTCAAAGGATAATCGCAAAGACTCGAATGAATGGATTTCTGAACGGACAATTCTAATCGCTCGAGAGGTTTGCCATTGAATAGCCTGTGGACTAAAATACTTTCAACGGAGATAATACGAGACTGGCGATGGGGATTTTCAGACGCAATTCAACTATCTCGTTATTAATCAAGCATGAACAAAAATCAAATCGTTCCGACGTAGCTGCGGGTCCATATTTGTATAAACTTAATTGTTTAGAGGGTACGTAGGCTGATGTAACAGCTTTCGAGGGGTGTTTGCATACATAAAGGCATGAGGGTGTGCGTTGTTAAAACGACATAACCGCCTTGACACGGTCCAGTTTACCCTCAGTAATATAAAACGACCTATGTAGATAAACGTACATACATACACACACGCAGGCGAATCTCTATATGCGAATAATTAAAAAGGACCCGTTGCGGTTCAATTAAATTAACCCTAAATGGATTCCGTCGCATTACATTATATTAGGAGTCGGAGGAATGAACGATTTCGATCTGCAGATTCGCTGCTTTCGTGCAGATTCGATTATGAAACTAATGTGATCCTGATAAAAATTCAATTATTAGATTATTAGGTGTGTATACATACATATGTATTGGTGTTCTGCATGGTTTACTTTGTTGGAGAAATTTGGAAATCTTTTATTAGCTAAAGCACTTTTAATGTGAGCATTCATTCACAGATAGATTTCTAGGCAGACAAGTCGCTGGTTGAGAAATTTGAATTGCTTTCAAAGAAGTTTATACTTGAAAATTAGAATATTCTTGGGCTGGACATTTTTTAATACATTGTAGACAGACAAGTTACTCATTAAATCTCGTCAAGATCAATATCAAGACTTTGGTTACGATATTTGACGTAACTTCAGACTCTACGAAAGAAATCTTTCGACTTTGTTTCTAAGTATCTTTTGCAGAACAAATAAAATTTACTATCAAATGCAAATTTGGTATTACACACTTTCGATATACAGTTAAAACAACTAATTACAAACATTTACCGCTGATTAATAACTACGAAAAACAAATCTCTAGCGATTTATAGCGACACATTTATTATTTTAATAATCATATAGTTAGGAATAGAGATATACATAATTATAAAACGAGAAATAGGAATAAATTAATTATAGGTAGAGTTAAGAAAGCTAAAACTGCAGGAGGTGTTTTTCACAGAGGTGTTCAAATGTATAATGCCCTTCCTGAAGGCATTAGAAGTTCTAATAACATTGATGCTTTCTTGAAGGGAAATGGATACCTTTGTGGAAGATGATTTATAATTTTTTGTTATTATTTTGTTATTTTGTGTTATATGTATTAGCAGTTTGCTATATAAATAAATAAATAAACATGTTTGTCGGTAAACTTTAAACAAAAAACTTTCATTTAAATTTGTATGCCATTGAAATAGATACGAACAATCTACATATATATGGTATTTTTACATTTCGAAAAGCGACATATTCAAATAGAGCTCGATTTTTCCCTCATTTCTATTTGTAGAATATCTAGGCAAACATAAACTTTGATGATTTATTCCATCGCAACATTGTAAAACTGTTCGATTCTATTTCCGAACTAATTTGACCATAAAATGTTCAATAAAAATACGTTTATGAAACTGTATTTTAGGCAAAATTATTACTAAACAACAGAACATAATCCGTATTATAATAGAATTCGGTTAATATGGAAATTCATCATATCCGAGTCACAATCATGTTAAATACCAATCTAATTAATTGAATTATATAGAACTGACATGCTGATTTGACATAGAAACGAGTCGGAATTTGAATTGTATTATAAATCGATATCAAACTGAATTTTTCATGAATTTTTTTTTAACATTTGCTTCAGACGATTGATTGAAGTATCGGGTGGGGATTTTTCGCCATCAATCAGGATTTTCCATTTGATAGATGCATTATTATAATATGAGAGGAAATGAACGGAGACGTTATCGCGCGACGTGAATATTAATAAATTCATCGCGAAAAGCTTGAATGGGTATTTTTCACAAAGTCGTTTTCACGAATCTTTCAGATGAATTTTCACGCTTCTTATTAGACAATTAGGTGTAGCTTTGTTCGGACAACAAAGTGCCGAAATTCGACGACGATTTATTATGTGCATAAATTCCAATTCAGATTTTTTCCCGAGCGTTTATTTTATATTACATACATATGTATGTATAAGTCGACCGAAAGTGCTTGTATACATATCAAAATTTATCGTTTGATTATATTGTATTATAGTAAAAATGAGAGAAACGTTTTTCAGCGTGTAATATTTCATAAAGGATTTTCATCGTATCGCACATTTTATTGCCGTATTGACTCGTTAAATTGCCGCGAAAACTCCACATAATAAAATACAGATTTTTTTCAGTCCCTAATAAACCCTCTCGTTCGATGTAAAAATTATTTATTTGCTTGGATTGAAAGAGCTATTTTCTATATATTTTTTATATGAAAATAATTTTACAAAAGGCTTTAAATATTAAAAAATAACACTCACTTCCTGTAAATTATACATAACTACATAATTGCATAAAAACATTTTCAGAGCCCATTTATGGATATTTTAATAAAAAATCAACATTCCGTCTGTTATGATTTAATCAAACAATGATCAAGTGAGTAGCGATAAGATTATTTTTTATTTTTCAAATGTAATATAGAATAGAAAAATTGATTAAAACGAGAAAAAAATTTATATTTCAGTTTATATTTTCGGATTTAGACGATTCTTGGAAAAAAGTACATAAACATACCGTTAAATAATTTTATTGTATAATTTTAGTAATTTTAATAATAGGTATGCGTATCCTTTAATCATACAAAAAAAAATACAAAAATCAATCTTAGTTTTAATCATTCCGAAAATTTTAATTTATTACTTTATCTATGTATGTACGTAGTAACAATAGATGAAGTTTTGTGAACGTTTTTATATGTATATATGTATAGGTATGTACATATGTATGTGTATGTAAGTAAGCAAAATTATAATATAACATTTCCAGTTTATAAATTGCAAAAAACAAACTAAACAAATGATGATCTAGCATACATACATACATATGAACCGTTATATTTAAAAAGGGCAAAAGTCCAATTTTCAGTTCCAAAATCACTATTTCTGTATGACTTAATTCACAAATTCCTTTCAATTCTTTTAATTCGATATGTTCAGAATCTCGGAAAATCAGAATAAGCGTATTACAGGCCAGCAACATTTTTAAATATTGTGAAACGCAAAAAATTATATCTAATGTTCTACGAAGTAAGTATTTCTCGAAATGAAGAAAAGCAAAATTTTTCCACTTTCAAATATAATAGCTTATATATCAGATTTATGACTCTCATTCATATTTAAATATACCATTTGTACGCAATCATCTATTGATTCCTATTATTACTTACGAACGAAGAAAAGGCGCTTGTATTAACTCTATTATAATCATATATTATTTAAGAAAAATAGCTCGGGATACATTCGTATATTTCCCAAAGGATGAATCCTTAGATTATCATACCGCATACGTAAGTGTGTGCTGTGGCTTGTTTTTTATTATCTTTCCCGGACTTTTAAAGTCTTCTATAAATAATGGTGCATTGTACTGAACAAAAAAAAAGTGTAACAGTTGTATAATAAATTCCCGACTTTGCTTCTGGACCACCATATTTTTTTTATATATAAGAATCTAATGTAAGTCGTTCACAATTTTGTTAAAATTTAATAATGAATCATTGCCAATGTATTTTATATACGACCTCAGTAAATATTATGTATAAAAATTGGGAGGAAAAAATTATAAGAAAATTTTCAACAACGTGAAGGCATTATTTCATCATCGAACAGGCTCTTTATATAAAATAAGCTTCTTTTCGCGCTATTTTACCGATGAAAATATTCGATTTTCCCAAACACAAGCACACTTTTAAGATATAAATATTCACAAAGAAAATCCCAAAGATTATTCTATATTGAACATAATGCGAAACGATGTCTACAAGATTTTTCACTAGACGAATTACAAAATTTCACTTCATTACATTGATATAACATCGATAGCAAAACAGTATCGATTAGTGCCATGAAAGGGAATGCTGTTTACTGTCCCATTATCACTAGAGTTTTATTTACGTAATCGTACGTACATATGTACATATATAAACATTATATTAGGGTTGTTAATCGTTCATTAGGGTTTTTCGAAAGCTGAAAATACAATATATAAATGTATGTAGAACACTCGCAGACTTTAGGTAATTTACAACCGAAGGCAAAATGAGAAACGATATGTGTATGCGGTGAAATCGCCATGACACATTAATAGCACTCAATAAAGTTCATAGATATATAATATGTACATATGAACTTCTATTGATTATTGTGCGAAATTTACGATAGCTCCATACAAAAATAAAAGTACACAAGTGTTAATTATTATAAAAACACAATATTCTGCAACGTAGGCGCGTAACGCAATATCGGGAAAACTGTCGGAAAATTAACCGTGTATCGAAATGCATTAACTGATTAGGGCTGACGATGATATTTTCGATTGCTTTCCGATACGTTCCAATTCAATAATCTATAGAGTGTTTCGAGCAAATGGCAAGTAAATGACTTAATAATAGTTATAAAGTAAAGCACTTGTAAGTAATTCAAATTTTCAATGATATATGTACATATGTATTACGATTAAAGTATATAATGTTTTTACGCATACAATTTAAATAGAACCCTTTTCATAGATTTAATTTTTTTTTGCATTTATGTTGAAACTTGTTCATTAGAATGGACCTTACTTTTCTGAATTCAATATTTTAGATTTTCAATAAGTAGAAGTCTTTCGATAAGTTTCATAGTCTGATTTTGTTCAGATAGAAAAGTGGAATTTGCATAAAAATATATATAAAAACTTTTTACATTGCCATATGTAGGTACATATATGTATACATGCACAAATATAAAAAAGTTCAACAAAAAATTGCGCCCTTTTAGAGTTGAGCTTCAAATTTTAAATTATTTTATGCATAATCCCTTTCTATAACATAAAAAATTGCATAAAAAAATCCTTTAATTTATTGAAAAACGAAATAAAAATCAATGATTTTCGGCAAAAGTGTGTAAGAACTTTCTAATGTTCATACAAATTATATAGATGATATTCAATAACTTATATTTAATCTTCTAAATTTATTTGAAATATTATCACAGCGTATAAAAATGCGATCATTATACATGTGTTTATAAAAACGGAACAAATTGAATTTCAGCAAATAAAATTAAACTTCTACATCAAATTAAATTACTTCGGCGTGCGAAAATTTCGAGAGATTATCGGAATAATGATTTATTATGTAATTAAACAACATTAGCGTTTGTTTCTTCGAATTTGAAATGAAATAAATAATTTAAACCAGGGAAATTCGTCGACGAGTTGTTCAAACAGATAGAAGCTTACAGTTTTAATCGCGCTTTTAATTCAAACTCTTATCTTTTTGACGTTAAACTTTAAGTAAATTCAAGTAAAAAGACACATCTTGCATTAAAATCACGATTACGTCTCAACTTTACGAATAGTCGAATGTATTTTTTTTTTTATATATAAAACTTGATTTAAATAATGAATTTTTACAGACTTGAAACATTCCCTTATCGCGTCGGCTTACGCTCTGTTAAGATAAAATAAATTCATTAATATCCGATTTCTGGTATTTAAATTGTTTTTTCGATTTTTGCATCAGCGAATTTCTTAGAGTTTTTTTCTTAGATGTTCTGTAAGCGCAAGGATTATATTCAAGAAATTATCCTTTTGATATTGATTAACAAAAAACCCACGCTTTTATGGTAATAAGGCTCCAAAAGAAAAAATTAAAAATGCGAAACGTGTTAAAAGCGGGTACAAAGCTTCTAGTTCGTGCAATGTAACGCAAAACAACACATCTAAAAATAATTGTGTGAGCTTCAGTGATACTCAACTATGTAGTATGTTGCTATATTCCTAACGAATATGTTCATTTTAATTATAACAATACAGTTTATTTGAAATAAAAACTTGTTGCCGCATAATAAGACCATTTTTAAATCAATTAAAGCTATCTTGAGCGGGAAATTGTAAAGAACGTTCAAACAAATTATCATCTAAATTAGTCAAAGTACACAAACACATACAAAACGGTATTATTTAATTATTTCATATATGTAGTTTTTAAATAAATAAATGTTAATTAATTATTGAATCTAGAGCACTTGTTATTTGAAAAAATGGCTTCGAAATAAATCATTTATTATTAGACGAAAATTTTTCATCATTTAATCAATCCAACAAATTTCTTATTATTTTATGTAAAATGTATAATTATGATTCAAATGAAACAATTGTATGCACATTTAAATAATTATTTTATACTGTCTCAACATTTAAATTAAGAATATAAAATATTGTAAATAAAAATATACATTGCTTTTTATCAAAATTAACATGTTGTAATTCATAACGAAATTATGTATAACACGTACGTGTATGTTCATTGTTAATAAAAACACGAAATTCTACCTATTCTATTTTATTATTATTATAATATAATGAAATTGTAAAATTATAAGCTAAAAATTTACATTTAAATGCCTATGTCATATCATTTCCTCAGCAATGAAAAATTTTCTAGCGCATAAGATCAAACCTGTTTTATTTTTATGCGTTTCAAATTCTTAAGCTTCACAACTACGTGTATCATTTGATATTAAACAATGGCAAAGTTTGCAATATTACACATTATATTTTTATTTATTTATCATACTTGGGGGAGGAAGCAAAGCCGATAGACCCAAGGGGTTTGATTTATACACATACATATGTTAATTAAATGAGAAAAAAGTAAAATACATTCAAAATGACAATATTAAAATAAAAATAAGAGACAAGAAACAGAAATAAGATATTGGTAAAGAAGAATTTCAGAAATCCTTTAGGTTTAAGTAATACATCAAGCTTATTCTTAAATATATTAAAGTTATCGGAAAAGACTATTCTAAACTGAAACCACTCTGTTTATGAAAAGAAGGAATCTCTGATTAATTTATTAGTTTTTTTTCTTTTTGGAGTATAAACGAGTGACCGACCTCTGAGGTGAGAGTTTTCGTTGAATGTAATAAGATTTGGACAAATGACATTTATAATGATTATTTGCATATATGGAAAGTGTCGAGGATCCAACACCTCATAGTACAAATACAAATTGAATGCACAATGAAAGAGTGCACAATTTCCGACGAGACAGAGTCTCAAAACATTTCCAAAAGCTGACGAAGCGTTTCGACAAGTTGAAGGCAATTTAAAAAAAAATAAAATATATACTCACGATATTGTTGTATGAATTTTCGCGTAGTTTTCGCGCTATGGTGCGGCCGCCTTGAACAGTCAGAAGCAACAGGGCGACCAACGCAGGACAATACTTTATATAGGGGCCGCCATATAGGGGCGGAGCATCCCGGTGTGGGAGGGGGTGCTTCGGCAGGGGTAGGGTGGTGGGTGGCTATCGGCTGCAACTCCCCAAACCTCCCACTCCAACCACCCACCGTTTATCTCCGACAGAGTTACCGTTGGCGTTGTCCTAAAAAAGAGGAAAAACGCATCACCAGCAAAGGTGCACCGGTTCAAATCGGAATCGAAAGGGTTAAGCGGGGTGGGGGGCGGGGGGTAGGGGGAGGAAGGGTCGAAAATTAAACCGTTATTTCGTAATGGCGAAATTCAGGGCTAAAATGAAAAGCTTGTATGCCTCTAGGGAGTGTTTAATTGCGTATTTGCATAAGGGCACCTTTTAACGGCTGATCTACGCTTGAATGATGGATACAGAGCGTGATCGGAATTTCTTGTTAATAAAATATGTATAGGTATATACTTTTTGTAATGCTCATAAGCTCGTATGAAATATAAATAAAATGTTTATTAAAATTGTGTACTTAATTTAACAGCGCTTTATCTGGGAGTGCTTGTTGTAAATGAAGAAATTTCAGGAAAAATCTGAAAGAATAAAATAATTTTTAAATAAAATTAAAGACATGCATACATTTATTTATTTATTTTTACAGGTATGCCACCATCTTACATATAAAACACTAAAGTTTGTTCGTATGTTTTTATGTACATATGTACCTATGTATTTTTTGTCAATTTAATTAATAGTCGACTGTCTATTGTTCTGACGTCATCGAACAAATAATTCGCTTTTTTCCGACTCAAAGGATTCAAAGTTCCCGGGGGTGTAGGTGGCGAGGGCAAAGTCCTAGGGCTTCGCCTCCTAGGGGGCGCAAACGCTGAGGGCGGAGCCCAAGAGGGCGCAGACGCCAAGAGCGGAGCCCCAGGGGGCGCAGACCCCGGGGGTGTACATATAATTTTTTATAAGAATTTTTTACATATATATTACAAATACCGAGCGAAGCCGGGTAATAAAGCTAGTATATTATATGTACATTAAACACGACGTCTATGGACAAATTTTGTACAGAAGTATTGCAAGTATTATACAAGGCAAATGCAAATATCAATTAACATCAACAGAGACATCTATGGTCAAATGGGCAACATTTCATACAAATTGGCGAAATTGTTGAAAACTCGACATTTTTAGGAACCTTTTCATCTATCTAATATGTATATTTTATTTTTATTTTTATTTTTTATTTAATTTACACCAAGAAGGCCTAACAGCTAAATCCAATGCGCCTTCCTGGCCAAAGACAATTATATAAACATATATGAACACCATCCATATATACACAAATACTTACACGTATACACAAATACACATTCATACATACATAAATATAAAAATACACATAAATACATATACATACATACACACCTTCACATATACATACATATACACATACACATACAATACATACATCCATATACATACAAACATTATACATGCATATACACATAAACACATAAATAAAGATAAATTACTCATATATATAAAAATAAAAAATAGCATACATATATAAATAAAGATAAAACCAACATACATACACATTATGCTAAATAATAAAATTACAAAATGAAAACAACATGTGTAAATATGTATGTAGCTACAAGTCATTTAAAATATGCTGCCTGACAGAACTGTATGATGAAGTAAAAACATCAAGGCTCCCAGAAAGCAGGTTAAATAATCGAATGGCTCTTGAAATAATTTCGAAAGAGACTTTGTAAGTACTGTTGATTGGGATTTGGTTGGGAACTTCGAAAACAAGTCAAAATTTCCATAACGACATGAGGACGGGGGACGGGGGGCGGCGGGGGTGAAGGCCCGGGGGCGCTGGGTGAATTCGCCGGGGGGGAACTTCGTGAACAAATCAGTTTCTATGATATGAAATATTTTTTTTTCGATTCGAATAAATTTAATAAAAAAAAACAAATGATTGCTATTAGATTCGCCATGTTTAAGCTGTTTATATTACAAACACTGAGCGAAGCCGGGTAAAACAAATAGTGTATATATATAAATGAATGTTTGTTTGTCTGTCTGTCTCGTATAGGCTCCTAAACCACTCAATCGATTACGATGGAACTTTCAGGATTTGTTGTATGCATGTCCGGGAAGCTTAATCACCCTAAGAAAAACGGGAATGAGTGGCATTACAACGCAATAATTTCAAATTTTTTCGCGTCGTGACCTGCGTTGTTAGGGTAAAATAAACAAACAATTGAATAATTTCAAATGTGTTCGCTGCCTGCATTTTCCCGACAAATGGGAACGGGAATTACATGCGTTATTGTGGCATTGCAACGCATGCCGGGTTCAGCTAGTCATCATAAAATTAGTAAACTTTGATAGAAACTGATAGACCTGGAGTCACATAACCAAGGTCCGGTCAGCAACAACCGGTGGGATTGAACCCAAGACCACTTTGTTCAAAAGCATTATATGCTGCTGGTTAAATGTTATTTTATTTTATTTCATAGAACATGAACACTATCCATTACAGATCTTTCCAAAGTGACGAGTGCACTTAAACAGATACAATACAATTAATCAATATACATAAGCATTTTATACAATGTGAATTCATACAAACATCCACAGTGACATCTACGGAGAAATTTTTGCAGCATTTCATAATCAAATTGATGAACCTCAAGACGCTGATAGCTTGAGATAAGCAAGAGAGATAGAAAAGGACATGCCGATTTTTACAGGAACTGTTTCGATGAAAATTAGAAAAATTGGCCAACTCTAATCCACTAGGAGTCACAAACTAAGGTCTAGCCAGCAGCGGGTATCCAGTAAGACTCGAACTAATGACCACTCGGCTCGAAAGCATAATATGATAACCACTAATCCACGCCGCTGGTTAATACAAATACAAATATAGTTTGTAGATAAATTTAAATTATATTTTAATACAAATATTTCTTCTAGGTTTGTATGTATATTGTACCTCAAAAATGGACCAAATGTGGTTTTACGATGGAATTAAATATGTTGAGTTTAAAAACCTGGACTCATTTAGGGGGCTAAATTAAAGAATTCAACTCTCCATGAACTCTCACGTAGTTGATTACTGCGCAAATACAGGTATAAATAAAGATACATAAAGTAGACTATATCTACATATCTGATATCGTATAATGAATTTAAAGTTGGAATAAATAATTCCTCACGAACTAGACAGCGTTTCCCAGCAAAAGCTTTTTGGGCTTTTCAATCGAATTAAATCTGACAAACAAAATTGCAAATCTTTAGGAAAGCCGGTCTAAAATCTGTTGAATTTCTGAACAAGGGTTCTACGAGATAGTATACCACAAAAATATCCATTTTCAAAGCCGGAACAGTCTGTACTTTTCTTTCTTGTCCTTCATTCAACCTTCATTATCGAACACGTAATGAAGGTTGAAAAACAAATGAATCAGTATAAACTTTGAAAATAAATGAATTCGAAATCAAATTAATCGTCATAAAATTTTGCATTCCCTTCGTTGAATGATGCTCATTATTTGAGATATATATATAAATTAAATCATGAGAAAGTAATATTGAATGCTGTCTAATTTTTCAATTGAAATATTGAGCTTTTGAATACGCAATTTTTATTCGTAAATACTAATTTAAGCCACCATTTTTTTGGCGGTCAATTACTATGTAAAGGATGAAATTTTCAATATTATAATATGAACAAATCTTTTCAAACTCGTTTAACATTACAAGGAAAGCTCAAAATTAAAAATTCAATACATTTGAATACGATTTACATTACAAAAACGACTTTCGCAAACTTGGCATATTGTAAAGGAGTTAATTTTTAATTTTTAATAATTAAAAATGACGATGAGCATACTGATCGTCATATTTGATTTTTAAAAGCTTTTTATTATTACTAAATTAAGTTCACAATACATCTTGTATCTATTTTAATAGCTACTGATCTACTGATCATTTTCTATTTTACAATTTTTATTTAATTTTGTTAGTAATCATAGTATTATATTATTATAATGTTAATATGTACAGCGAAATAGGAAAAAGAGCTCAAAAACCTATTTACAATTCTTATAAATGCTCACAATACATTTAATACATAATATTAATTAACGACTCTCTAAAGTCGATGATCTAAAGCAGATTGTGTTTAGGTAATCTGTTTTCATACCTGATGGGTATAGACATTTTGTTGTAATCACCGAGATTCTTCACAAGTGTGTCAGTATGGTTATTAGTGATTATGTCATATAATCTACTGGTTAGTTTGCTAGTAATATCTTTAACAAACGGAATATTATTTATGTACTGATCGTCATATAAAATAAATGTTTTATATAAGATGGGTTGTTGAATTTGACATGGAACTGTTTCAGATGGGTTCGGGCCGCGACACGCTTTTCCGACGATTTTCCGCGTCCTTTGGGAAAATTATAATAAAACGTCGAATCGAAATGATTGATAGTTGCGTTCCTCGGTTGATTTTTATGCAACATAAATAATAAATTCGAAATGCTCTCGTATGGAGCATCGAGATGAGTTCACCTTGCAATCTATCAAACTGATAAGTGCCATGCCGGAAGTGGACCCGTAAAAATTACATGTAATAAAAACCGGATATCGGAATTGCCCTGTCGATTCGAGAGAGTTTTTCCCGTTTTGAAAATATCATTTGAATTTATTGTCAATATATTCAAAAGACGAACGAATGGGCAGTGCTTTGGAAGGGTTCAATTATTCATGTTTATTATGAAATAATTTTATTTTTATTGACGTTAGCTTACTTATTTGTGTGATGTTTTACAATTTGACTATTATCATACATATTTATGTGTTTATTGTTTTATAGCTATACACCTTTTATATCTTTTATTCCTAGAATGAACTAACTTAACTTAACCGAACCTATTCTGACCCTTAAATAAATATGTGTTGGCTGAACTCGAGATTTTAACAGATTCGAACTCAGAATCCATCACTGATCACGTTTTCATGATCCAGTTTTTTAATAATTCAATGAAGTGTGAGTAATATTTTAGTCATTATGACATTACCAACTGATTAGATTTAGTAAGTAAAGAACATTTCGAAAATAGAGTCATATTAAGTCATCAGAAAGTATTAAATACTTACGTGATATTTTATTGAGAAATTTTTAGCTTTTAACCCTGCCTCACCAAAGTGAGGTATGCAAGTGCCCCAAATTTTATGTAATAATTATATAGTTTTCAAAGCTATAAATCCTGTATTTCTTGTATTCTTAGAATGAACTACTTTATTTATTTTAATAGATTTTGTATGATTTAGAAAAGGGGCACATCGTAAAAAATACATTTATACATTTCTAAGTTCCAAAGTATGATTTAAAGGCGGTAGTGTTTAGTCATGACTGTTCGCTTGCATAGTCTTGTTGATCGATGAATCAATGCAAGAGAAAGAGACAGCTTTCTCGTAAGCTATTGTTTTTGTCGCTTTTGGCGCGTGGCTTTGAGTCATGCAGTCGCCTGTTGGCCTTACCTATGTACGTTTGCATTTCAATGTTTGTCGTTATTTTTTAATACAAAAATAGTCAAAAACATGCTATAGGACTAAAACTTTTTTATGTTGATAAAATGATTAATAAGATATATATTTAACCCATTTGTATTGAGAAAATCTGTATTTTGATTAAAAAATACTGGAGTCTTACTCGACCCCGTTTACGGACACTCGTTCGATTTCGACACTTCGTTCTTCAAAGGTAAAGACAGCTATTTACATATGAAAATTAGACAGCTATTTACATATGTTGTGATTATTTTAAATAATGGTTTGTTTATTTGATATTTGGTTCTTAATTTGACAAATGAAATTTTACTATGTATAGTAAAAATATTGAACGAAGCTTTAATTTTATTGCATAGTCATTTTAATGAATCTAAAATACTGACCGAATTCTTATAATATTACTGATCAATTGTAATTAATAACGGAAAATTTCTTTTGCTTATAGATTTCTATATACGCCGTTATATTTGTAAGTGGCGTGAGTCCACTTTTCTTCATTTCGAGAAATATCTCGCAAAACATTTTACGTTTTACAATATTTAAAAATACTGGTGGCTTGTAGTTAGTTTATTCTGCATTTCTGAGATTCTGGACATATCGAATTAAAAGTAATGATAACAATTTATGAATCAAACTGGTGTTTTAATTAGTGTTTTTTGAACTGGAAATTGGACTTTCAAATATAAACCACGTTCAAATATATAATATATATATAACACGTATGGATGTATAGGTATAATATGTAGGTAATTTAACATAATATTATTTTTCTCATTAAGTTAGGCAGCAGTATTCGTATTCATTGGAAAATATAATTAATTTGTTTAGGATATAAAACAAACTTTATATTTTCATATTTAAACTGTCCGAAAACAATATTAATGTAAAACAAATTATGCTATGTTTGCGTGAAAATTTAATATTACATTATATAATAATATCTAATTAAAATCATTTTATATATACCTACATATGTAGGTAGTATGAGAAGACCTGACATTTTTACAATTTGATATAATTAAAAATATTTAAAACAATGCCTTAAAAAAAACAAGCCGCAAAAAAGAGCATTGTATTATATTTCGTCCAAACAATAGACAAGACTTGTCGAACCGACTCGTTTTTTTAATATATATTTTTCTATATATATGTATATATCGAATTTAAATTGGAATTTCTCTTCAAAAACCACACAATACGTATATAAAAAATACTTCCCTATAACGGAAACCGTAAAAAATGTTATTAATTTTTTTTCATTCATAATAACGAGGAACAACGCCATTTAATTGCCAATTTCGCATTCCGTATTATTATTACCCATTATAATTTATGCGACGTGATCGAAAAATAAATCAATACACAATTTAAAGTTTAAAATCGAAGCTTGTGCAATATTTGAATTTAAACTTTGCGAACGCAACACGTCGCATTATAAATCACTCGCGCGCAATAGACTTTGGCAGGACTTACACACGGTCCTGTACATACGTATATAACAGTAAATAGATACGTCAAGTAATATAAATGTTCACCTGTTTTATATATATGTATACTTGATAAACACCTTATTTGATTAGGATTCGTTTCGGACGTTAAAATTATCTGATTCGAATAGTTTGCGCGCAAATTTTCGAGAACTACGAAAAAGCGGACGATAACATCGGGATATCTGCTTTGCAAAGTTTCCCATTTTGCAAATGTTTCAGAGTGTTTCGTACATAATTCTAGATAAAATTCGTCACTGGATTACATATGTATGTATATACAGGTAAATGTTTAAATATCTAACAAGAGAACATTGGACGATTATCTACATATGTATGTATATGTATATAAAAAAAAACTCGAATACTATTGATCAGTATGATTTGATACAAATGATTTATTATTTATATACGTATGTACATTTAAATTTAAATGTATATTGATTTGATATTCGGCTTTCGTTTGAATTGGTTAAAATTCAAATTACGTATTTATGTAATAAAAATTCATTGTGTGATTTGTATAAACGAATATAACGAATGCTATACCTGTTATGTCGGACTTTTTTTTAAATAAACACATGTTTTATTTATTTTTATTTTTACATACATATTTTCACATACAAATATACCAGGAAGGCTTAACAGGTAAACCCCATATGCGCCTTCCTGGTCCATATAATTATTAAATAGATACATGTAAATCTAAATATCTGACATCTATGGTCAGTATACATATATTACAAACATCGTATTAATACGATAAATAACGATGAATAACTTTCATGTAACAATACGAATATATATTCGATAAACAACCACAGAGACATCTATGGTGAGCAATATGGCGAAACCTAAAATATAACAATAATTAAAGGTTCGCAACAGAAAATTGGGAAGGAAACGCAAATTTTACAGGAATCGTTTCAATGAAAATCAGAAAAATTGGCAAATTCTGATAAGAAACGATCGACCTAGACAAATCAAGGTCTGGCCAACAACGAGACTTAGCGGGGAATCGAACTCGTAACATCAAGTACGAAATAATTCAACATTCACCACTAGACCACGCTGCTGGTTTTTTATGAGTGTACATCAAAGTTTGATCTATGTATGTATGTATGTATGACTATTCATGTGGGGAAAAATATCATTCATATGATAATTACAGCTTAATTTGTGAGCAATGTTCAGATCAACAAAATGTGATCATTTATAAGGCGATAATTGAATTAAATGGATGCAAGTCAGCTTTGACAAGATTGCGCACAGTGTGGCCGTTCACGATTACAATATTTTCCGAAAAACTATTAAAATATCATCGTTTTATATTATTCAGTCTATAATTTGATGTATTCTTAATAATATTGTAGCATGTGCTCAAAGGAGCCGCCGTTATAATTGGTTTTCGAGGATTATCTCCTAATTGTTGGCTAACAATGGAGACCCCCCGAATGGACTTAGTGGTCGGTAACGGCATTCTGTCACTTCCCGCTAGAGTTCTCAGAACTGACAGCGCGAAAGTATGGGACTGTATGCCGAGACCGTGGAACTGCGTATCTGGTACTGATGACTGACTATAAGAATAATATAATACTCTGATTACTAACAAAATTAAATTAAAATTGTACAATAGAAAATTATCAGTAGATCAGTAGCTATTAAAATAGATATAAGATGTATTGTGAACATAATTTGGTAATAATAAAAAGCATTTAAAAATCAAAATCAAAATCATATACACAAGTCATACAAGTGATCATTTAAACAAATACACAACTCATACAAGTCATCAAGACCATTCATTTAACTGCATTGAACTTTATTGAAATGTATAATACATATACAATTGATAATCAACAAACATTTCAGCACATAAAAGACAACATTCAAGCTGTCATAAATGTAATTCGTCTACTTTTGTGTGAAAAGTTAACGGAAACTCACCTTCAAATTGTGTTGTGTTGTGTAAATTATAAACTTTCAGATACAAAAAATGATTTCCAATTTTCAATCATAAAATAAATATGTTTTATTTGAGAAAACTTTTGATACAACCGTTGGTTCACCCTCTATAACATCTTAACAAATTAATAAAAATAATACGAACACGTCTTTGGCCTTCGCATGTGAAGATGTTGCGTCAACTTTTTTAATTTCGCGCCATAAGTTTTTCCCTACAGATGGGGGAAAAATTACAATGCAAACCATAACTGCTACTACTATCTACCCCGAAAAAAAAACAAAAAAGTTTTAAGCAGTGAACCTTTGAAATCCCACATAATGAAAACTGCACGAGCGAAATACATAATTGCCTTTCTACACTGCTAGAAAACTTTCACAATGAATATATTACGTACAAAGTGCATATATGTAATTCTATACGAAGAAACGTAGAAGTTTCCCTGCGAGCGTACAAATATTATGTTTAATTTGTGGCATTAAAAGGGCACGAGCAAGATGGTTAAATTTAATATAAGCCATATATTATGCAAGTTATGCACATACGAGTGAAAATTTAAAACGATGTTAAAAAAGCGAGATAATGAATTAAAAAACTGAATAGTTAATATATATATGCTACATATGAAGCATCTTTGTCAGAAGATAAAAATCGTAAAACTTTCATAGTGAAAAATAAATTTGTTGGTCGCGTTGTAATTTCACTCTCCGCAAAGTTCTCTAAATACTGGCATTTCAGGATGAAAAGCATAAAAGAAAGTTAACCAGGGAATAGAATCCCATGGCGATCCTTTTGTACAACAAAAACCGTTTAAAAGTATCAATGAAATTTGAACGGTCAGTTTATTCGCATCATTTTCTCGTTATATCCCATTTGCCCTGTCGGACTTTTCAAGCTAAAAATAAATAAATTAAACTGTTTTGTGCAAGAAAGTGTATATGTACATATATATATATATATACACTCTATGTAGTGGGCCTAAAGTAAATTCGTCTGCTTTGTTCGATTAATAAACGTATACGCTTTTCTTATTTTGATAAAATTATCCTCATAGAAAAATATAAGTGGACAAGTAGAAAAACTGTATACAGAAAACAGGGCAAAAGAAACGATCATATACATTTTATTGTTTTATTTTTGAAAACTTTACTAAACTTTTATAAACCAATTTATAAACAGTTCTTATAGAGTCTTAAGTGTACAGTAGTTTAATTTGTAATTATAATATGCACATTTTATTACTATGTAGAATGGAATTAATTTTGTCGAACCTGTATTTACCAATAACTTTAAATATTTTGATCAGGTATTCTAATAAAAAATCAGTTGATAAAATAAACCATTAGTGGATTCGGATCACTAGACAAACAGTTAACTATACTTCAGTCAATATTTTACATTCAACAGTTAATACAGTTAAATGAACAGTTTATTTTAATAATTGGTTGCAAATCAAATTAGTTGCAGACCAAACGGATAAATCAACCGACTCATTTCGTATACACACACGTATGTACATAGTTACTGACCATTGAATTCAAAGGCTACGGACTAATTCTAATCAAAGCTTAGATGCATTGCTAACACTGTTCGACACGAAAAATGGTTCAGAGACGATATATGACTTTTATTATATATCTATGCCCAGTAAACACGAATCTGGTAATAAAAAATGTTGATTGGCTCGAGATTCGGAGATATATAATATGTGTTTTTTAAATCGCGCGATTTTTCTATATCTCGGTGTTGTTCGGTTGACGTCTCAAAATCTGTCAATTTCCGGTTCAAAATGAATATTGGAATCTATAGTCGGGTATTTTATCTTTTATTTTTAGTACCTTTCAGCTTTCAAATCTCTCTAAGTAGTCGTCCAGTTTAAATCAAAAGTCAAAAGTACGTATTTTCACTTGGGATTTTTTCCCACTGTTAATACTATTTTATATTGAGTATTTTCTATTGAAACGTGTTTATTGGAATAGTTTTCTAGCTACACTATTTTTTGTTTTCGTTTAAAAATGTTAGTTGGAAGTGTGCTGAATTTTAAATCGGTAAAATTGCATTGAAAAAAAAAGTTGTCATTTGTCGAACAGTATAATATGAGATTGAATATAAGACGATTTCAATGATTTTTTCATATTTTGTACGTATTGTAAAACGGCGTATTATATCATACTTACAAGACTCATACGTTGCATTTATTATTATCATTTTTCAAGCAATACATTTTTATTTCGCTGCAATACGTCCAAGTTGCATTTGTAAAGAATAGACTGAAAAATGCCATACACAATGAATTTTCCCGACATTTTCCTCCTGAAATGTTTACCGTGTTTTCTTTCACTTTTCAATATCCGAAGGAGGCGAACAAAGGTCGCCGTAAGCTCAACTTATGCATTTATTCCCGGATCTTGATAGAAAATCCAGATGGAAAGTAGCTGGAAAATCCGCAACGTGCTATGTACTAAACGAGTCGTGTCATTAGATATACAGTTTAAGTGTTGGGACGAAAACTTAGTGGCGATGAAAGTGCAACGATGCACCGGGAAATTAGTCGGTGCATGCTGCGTTTATTGCATGCCAAGATCAGACATTGATGGTGGTTGTAAAATTTTGCGACAAGAAAGTATCGCACCACATACAGGGTGGGGCAGAAACAATTAGACGATTCATAACTCGAACTTGATCACTTAAATTGATAAGTGAACATTTACTAGTGTTTTGAGTAACGACACAGTGATTCTAAAGGGATAAATTAGATTAGATATAAATAATATGAATTTGATCCTTAACAGCTTCAACAAAACTTGATGGAATTTGAAAGTTTGATTCAATTTTGGACACAGTGATGTGATGAAAATATATGTACATACTATGATCATAAATATATATGTATGTCCATTTTTGAATTTGTATCGAATTTGAAGTTTGTAGATGCTGGAATAATTCAGGTTTTTCCTTTCAAGGTAATTCATGTGGTTTATTAAAAGGAAAAACCTGAGTTATTCCAGCATCCACACACTTAAAATTCGATTACATATATATTTACATACAATATCTGTGCACCAAGCCATCGATATGTAATATATTTTTATATGGTATAATAATAGACTCGAAACGCAATTAATGAAATTAAAATCACCGTGTAGTATTTATTTTATTTTCGTGGCTTTACACAGACGCTATCAGCAAACTTTCACAATGGCGAGGTTCACTTGAGTCCTAGAGCTGAGGCTTTGGGTCCTTTATCACGAACGAATCTGAGGCCAAGTTTTTGTATAGAAAAGTTAACACCCTCGTCATCGGGAACAATAAATTCATCTGAAACACCGCAAAGAGGACGCGTTTCCACGAACAAGACAATAAAACAACATAATCGTGCATTTTTCGCGACTCACTTGTACCGACAGGATATATTTTTATTTTTAGTTTCAATATAATATATCATTTCAAAGAGTTTTTGAAAACCTTTCGACTAAGATTTAAAATATGGAAACCTGTTGTTAAATATCTAGCATCTAGTTAAATGTAAATGTCTAGCATCTCTCCAACGAAATCAGTTTTTGCAATACCCCTGAAAATACATTTTCCACAAACCACCATTGAAAAGGTGTACAAACCAACCAGATGAATTAACACTCACCCTTAGACCGTATCTGCAAGATTTATACTATAGGCACAATGTAGAGTATAACGATTCAAATATTATGTAATTTAGTCTTGTTTGTGAGTACCTTTTCTTGGAATGTGCCAACATTTCATATATATTTAAGGCACCTATATTAAATATTCTATTACATATATCTATGCTAATTCGTCGTCTGCCTGGCAAATATTATATGCTTGTATGTATGTATTATGGCGATGTTATTTCGGCGTCAGTCTAAGCATAACAACCGACAAGCAAATAAACTACGTTCTGCATGCTAATTGTTAACAAACCCACCCACCTGCTGAAAGCCCCATTCCCACCGTTTGAGAACAGCCTGTTGAAAGGACAAGTCTATTTACCAAAAAAGAGCTTTTCCCACTCGCTAATAGCATTGAAAAGGTCTCCAACGCACAGTATTTCCGAGTGTCAATTTGCCTGGACATTTTCAATTACAATATTTTCCGAAAAACTCAGATATTTATTTTTATACTGTCATTTATCTTGACTTTTACGTAATTTAAATGAATTTTGAATTAATAGCTCATGTAAGTTCATCACATTTAAATAAACTTGTAGCGTAACAAATTTGTTAAGTAACGAAGCAGATTTGTACTAGGTGCGTTTTTGACTTCTGGGATGGAGGCTATTTAAAGCCTTTTCGAAAACAATTTCTATCAATTGTTAAACTGATATTATAGGAGGAGATGTTTATGAATATTTTACTAGAATTTTATTGAAAATGATAAATACTTTTGTAGATATTTCAAATTTGGGCATCTATCCCGGGTTTGGTTTTTTTTTTCTAAATATATAAAGTTTTGTAAAGATTTCAATAAAGATATATTCTCGTGCAGGTAATTGTTTATACAATTGTCAAAGTTAAACTATTGAACTAATTGAAACGACAGAAAAAAGTTGCAATAACTTGCGAAAACATCTTCATTTTCTACGTCAAACTTTAGTCTCTTGTTTGGGACACTGATCAACAAATATTGGTCGATTGTTTACCATCATTGAAACGTAAATATACGAATATAAGAATGAAAACATATCTGTTGTGTAGTTTAAAAAGTCAATTAACCGATTTTATGACTAATAACTATTTCTTCTTAATATAATATACATACAAATATTCAAATAAAAATAAATTAAAACTTAATTCGGTGCGAAAGTAAACTATCACTTCTAGTTCATGGCGTTGTATCAAAATCTGATAAAATAAGAAAACATATATCAGTGAATCAAAGTTATACATATTTTAAGCTTAATATACACGTCACATTTTTTCGAAAAATAGTGTTTTAAAATAAAATAAGCGCATTTCGAGAGAAATCAGCAAACGGCAACACTGTGCGACATACTCATCCCGAACATCTACACTTTCCTACAAATACATATTCTATTTCGGCTATTTTTGCAAAATACCAATCAATTGCTTTGTTTTCGTGATAAACTTGCTAAGAGTTTTGGTGCAATAGTATGTGAGATGTTTGTAAATATGATAGAACTGGAATAAGACCACATTATAATACAAATAATTTATTTTATTTTAAAACTGACCGTTATGACTGATTTTAGTTTTAAATATACCAGTTGAATGGTCCTGTATTCAAATCTTAACCAGAATCGAAAAGTTTATTCTGGATGATTACGAGTATGTATGATTGTCGTTGATCTGGATGATAATAAAAGGAAGCTAAATTAAATTGTATGCAAATTTGGTCAGTTTATTGAGTAAATACTTTAGTGGTTTCAACAAAATGGCCATTGTATAAAATCACTCGATTTAGGTTTCAATGAACCGTTTAATATTATATAAGCACAATAGAACTTCATAATCTTCATAATATTATATAAGCACAATAGAATTTCTAATTTCAAAATAAACTGACTATTGAATTAAAGTACTAGTCGCTAAATATAAACTACTGAACAATCAACGTATACAATATATGTGTTGATTATATATGGTGATTTCGAAAAATTATGTTAAAACAGCACAAGAATCTCACTAAATATTTTCTCGATGTGAAATATTTAATTTTATGTTTGTGATAATGTAACGTGGGAACATGAGAAAGAATATCCACTGGATTCGTGGATGAACAATAGAGATCCCGGATTAGGCTATCGGGACTAAGTAAGTGCCCGAACCAATGATACGCTGGAGTTCTCACAGATTTGGGCGAGTGCGTGGGTATAGAATAGACTCGCTACGACCTTTACGTACGTAGACAATAAATACATTAATGGATCGGGGAAAGTGTACTGTGCAACTTGTCCTTTATAAGGAGGTACACACGGTAGATTACATTATTCTGGAGTAAGCGGTGGTTTCGTGTGAACCTTTAAAGTCGTTGAATAAATGCTGTGAAGCGACTTTGGCCTTTCATTTGGATCCTGAACTAGAGTTTCCAATCATTCGACTTCATCAAGTATTCGAATATCGAATAGTAAAAGTCTAAATATTAGAATAGTTTTAAACAATAGAAAACAGTGTGAAATATTATATAATTCAAAATAATTAAAATGAGTGGGTCTACATTTAAAAAATACATTAAAAAGAAAAAATAAATTTATCGTCATACATAAACTTTATTTTAATTTTAAAAATAATAATGTGTTAAACATTTCTCACCCTTAATTTTGTTTTTATTATTCCTGCTGTGAAGAACACTCTTTTAGTAGCAGTTGACGTTGGCTTAATTGTTAATAAAGTTTTTAGAAGGATATCTAAAGCTTTGGTTCGTTTTTTAAAGTTATCCAAGTACTTGAAATCTTTTTTTAACCTTTTGGAATTATCTTGGAATTTGAAAAACGTACTTTTATAACGTGCAAGCGCGTTCAATCAATTTATTTAATTTGATAAAAAATACCCGGATCGATAACGTCTCATTACGAACTCCGAAACACAAATGAAGTTCAAAATAACATAAATGAAACGAAATATGTCTGCTTATTCATAAAAATTGGGTTCCCGCTTCTAACTTTATTTTCGTTTCCATTTCAAATAAACCCTGCAATAAGTTCCCTTTCGTAAAATACATAAGTTCAATTTCTAAAACGAGGAATTCCAATGTCAAGTTCCACAAATCCATTACACTGAGGCGATGATAAAATAACTCCGAGTCGACGACTAATACGTCTTTCACACAATACACTGTTGCGTTACACATTTCGAGCTAAAAATAAAAATATATTCTGTAAAAAAAGTTCTAAATCTCAAAACCAATTAAAACGACGGCTCCTTTTTCGCATACGTTACAATACTAACTAAGGTATAATTTCTAACCGTTGTCTACTGACTAGAATATACCGTTTGATTCAATCACTGGGCATTTATTACAATAACTGATCAGAGTCCTTTAAACTTGATCAACTATATAAATACAGAAGGTTATATTAGTTGAACTATTATTCATCTAAGATTATTTTTATTTCGCTTTGGTACATATTCTCACTGCAAACCATTTCAAAATCACAAAAAGGGCTATTGAAGCATTAAAAATCTTCCCATTTTCCAAGCTAAGTGAACATGTTTAGATGAGTGGTACATTAATGTACGTATAATATTATATCGATGTGGAGATGATATCGTTCGGAAACTCAATATCGAGATAAAGACGTGTGCAAGTCGAAGTAAACACCAATTACACTCGACCACAGAACAGAAGTTGAGCACCCCTGAAATGGAGAATGAGAGTCGTGCAACAAGTATGAGCTTATGGTTTGTAATGGCTTATGATACGATTCTATCTATCGAATTTAAACTGTCATATTAACCCTATTCCTAGTACTATAAATTCAACTTCATATATGTATGTATTTGGAAAAATGATGGAATCTTACAATTTATAAATTATATTTTGGTGAATATTGTTCGAAAAGTTGCCATGGAACGAACAGATTTTTAATAAATCACTTTTATGTGTAATTTTCGGTTTGCGTAGTATGAATATTCAATTTAATTAACAGTGCAATCAAAATTTTGCTGTAGTTATTTTAAAACGAAGCCACGGAATTAATATTTGTTGTGGTAAAATGATAATACATACATACATGGTCATTTAATACGAATAGTTAATAATGTGAGTTGTATAATTGCTTTGTTTACACTGTAAATTTAATACATGCTGTGTCAAAAACAACTGGGATTTATTTTCGTATATCCGTTTTATTTTCATTTATCTACATACACGCTACCACAAGCCAGCAGTATGGCTTAATGGTAGCGTGTATGTTTAGCACCAAGTGGTCAGTGGGTTCGATCCGCCATACTGTTGGTTAGATTTGGGGGTATTTGTGACTCCATATCGATCGTTTCTTATCAGAGTTTGCCAATTTTATCTGATCATTGTTGAAACGGTTCCTCAAAATTGGCAAAAAATCATCTTTCCTGTTGTCACAATCTTCTGTATTTATTGTGTGTATAATTTGTAAAAATTATGTACAAAATCTAAATCCATAGATGTCTCAATGGATTAATTCTGTAATTAATTTTTATTTCGTGTTGTTCAGCTTCTGGAAATTCAGTGATTTATTTAATAATAAAATGCTGCATTGTTTGTAATTAATTGTCCAGGAAGGCGCATCGGGGTCTTCCTGTCAAGCCTTCCTGGTATATATCTATAACATATGTATGTACGTAGTAACAAAAGTTTAAGTTTTACGTAATGGGACCTCGAGATTTTGACTGATTTGAACTAAGGATCGATGATTGTTTACATCTTCATGGTTAAAAAGGTTGTTTTTGGCACTTTTTATATTCCCCAAATACATACATAGATTAAGTCATGGGTTGGTTACATATTTTGTGTTTTTTTTCAAAGAAAATGTTTATCATTTTAGAAATCATTGTTAAAAGTAATCATTATAGATTACAAATAACATTATCTTGAAATATATGAATGATTATGTAGACAAATTTATTTTTATGAAATTTAGAATTTATAAATGTACATATACAGGGTGTTATGAAAGTAAGTGTAAAGCCTTAAAGGGTTGATGGCTCATATAATTTAGATTATATATTGGTATTAGAACATAAACAATAAATAATTAAAAAAAAAAATTTAAGTCGCTTGAGAATGGCGACCTTTGTTTGGTGCGCTCCCTCAATTTGGTTTTTACATCCTAATTCTGATAATTGGCAAGACATCTGCAAGAGTGATATCTTAAAAGAAAGGGAAATAAACAGGCATGTTGTAGATGAATTTCGGATGGCAACATATCTTTTCTCAGCTCCTTTTAAGATTTCATTCAGAAGTGAAGTCAATTTTGACTCTTTTAATTTTAATAGGTTGATTGTTTTAGTAAAATCGTGTACTAGCCGAACTTGACAACCACTGATTTATATGTGTAATTTCATAATTTAAATTCGCATCAAACGAAGCAAAAGTATTGATGAAATAATTCGTTTCATATTTATGGTTCAATCTGTATGCTGTGATAAACATTTAATCACCGGTAGATAATACTAGTTTTAATTACTAATTCTAGGCTTCTCACTTTTTATTAAATTATACTCGTATTGTTGTTCGTTTGGACTTTGAAAATTAAATATATCTAATTCAATACCAAATATGATACAGAACCTATTAAATTTTATAGTAGATATCAGTAAAGATAAGTGGCTTATGAATATTTGATCAAATTGATTTGATTTTTTTTAATAGCACACATTACGTATTTCAATACAATTTATTATGACAAATACTTAAAAGGCTGTAATGAAATATTTATACATTAATGCATTGTATTTCACAATCAAACCAGTGATTTTATTTTTATTATCAAGCACGTATGTACGTATGTATTATATGTACTTTCATATTATATTACATTGTATAGGTATGTACATAGAATACTTTAAATGATTTATTCAAATGTGTATTTGAAGTACCTGAAAATAATGGATTTCGAATTGATTAAATCACATAATTGAATATAAATCGTACTCAAATTGGTCAAATTATTGACCAAAACCCTCTACCGCAAAGTCGATGTAACCCGATCGTGATTAATTATATTTGCAATCGTTGTATTTTGATGGGGAAAATTTACGATCTGGAAAAAAACATTTCTCATTACATTGCTGCTATTATTTTATCCAAAAAAAATAAAAAATAAACTGGTTAAAAATACATTACATGAAGTGCAATTAGCACTCGAACGAATAAATATAAGATAGGATTAGGAACTGGGTAAATGTTTGATACGATGTAATTGAAAGAAAACATTAAATTTTGTGTACATCAAATTCCGAATATATTTAATTGTAAGTTAAAAAATAAATATACAATATTTCACTTACATGTATTGCATTAAAATATAATAGATATTGCGCAAGATAGTGATCGATGCTATCAATATTCAAATTATTGATAAATCTTATCTCACCGTTCTTGAGAAATTATCGAAATATCCTTGAGTTATATACAGGATATTGTTGACACTTATAAACATCGATACATATTAGCATAAATTTCCGGCAAACGTTAGATTAATCGTAAGCCGAAGATTAGTACGTATTCATACAAACAAGCGCCATTTTGTACCACTATTTTTTTTCCTGACATGCGATCAATTTTAATGGCTTAAATGCATTGAAAAATCAACTAGACGGTGAAGATTAATTTTGAATTATCCGATTAGTGAACTGGATTTTTTATCTAGACTTTTAGCGCGCGATTATATACGGTGTTTGCTTTATTTATGTATATCTAAGTCTAGATTTTTTGTAAAGAAATTTGGTCATGTGCAAATCCTCTCTAATCCGCATTAATTTAATCGAACATTTTAAGGCCGGTTAATCTTTTCTTTCCTCTTTTTTATGATAAGCGAGATTAAATTCGCAATATTGTTCGCGTGACTTTATATTACATCACAAACAGAATCGTGCACGTAATGAAGTTAATATACTTTAATGCCCGCGATTTAATATAAATGCCATTTCATTTAATATTTACTCTTTCAATTTAAGTACTGGAGTTGACAGTCAATTTGTTCAACACGACTTCTCATTAAAAAATGTAGTATTCTAAGTAAATATATAGACTTTCAAGTAGTGTCATTAAATTTCCATAACAACAGGCTTTCGACAAAAAATCTTCAAGCCTCTTTTTATCTAAATCCCCTGCTAAAATAGGCCTTATTCTCATAAATTCTATTTTTCTTATTTTTTTTTACTATTGACAAACATTCTACATATGTACATATATTTGAAATATTATTGTAATTATAATACATTCTTATAAAATTGTAATACGTGATTTAATGCGAGTTTTAATATGAACACGTTCGTCTTGGGCAAATCTCATATACATATGTATAATTTGGAAAGAAACTTTGTATATAACCTTCGTTCGTTGGTTCGTATTTTTTTTTCGATTCATAGGCGCTGATTCAATTTTTTTCGATTCATAGGATTCGAAGTTCCCGGGGGCAAAGGCGACGAGGGCGAAGCCCTAGGGGGCGCAGGCACCGAATTCTGGTATACATGTAATTTCGAAAGAGACTTACTATATGTGTTTGTTTGTTCGTGACAGTCAATTTAATAAATTAAATTCAAATGAATATTCAAATAAATTTATATAAATTAAGCGGTTTATATTACAAATACCGAGCGAAGCCGGGTAATACAGCTAGTATTATATAAATACAAAAATAGCTATGATCATTATGGAGGGCTAAATGTATATAATACAAATAAATAGACCTAGTTTTTTTGGGTAATAAAAGAGCAAGTGAATATACGAGATCGAGATCTCCCAATAAAACATACATAATAACACGTTTCTGTTCAACTTTTCTTAAAAATATTTCATTACAAATAATTTAAATACATATTTCTGGCAAGTGAAAGTTTCTATGAAAACATTCAATAACAGTTTTCCTGAAATTAAATAAAAATTTTAAGCAAAGTGTTTCTGTAAACCCAGTCAGATGACAATAATGCTTCACAATAAATCATGCAAAATTTACGAATGATTCGGCATTCGAAAATATTCGATTGCTCGTACTCATTCGTCATACACTTCTCAATTATTCAGTTATGGGAAATTGACCGTTTCGATCTAATTCGTTGTTAAATATCGATTCGCATTCTCGGTGAATAATGCAAATATTAAACGTACGTGTTTGTTTACCGGTTTGAGATCGGAAAAGTGCGTGTATTGTTTATCGTTTTTTTTCATTTATTCATCGGATACGGTTAGAGAGCCAATGCCACCGATACACGTTCGATTTCTTTTGAGTTTTTTTTTAATATAATACAGACATACATATATTGCGAGAGATTTATTATTTATTTTTTGTTCAAGTTTTCGTAATAGCGTGAAGAATCGCTTTGAAAAATTGTCGCTTCCGATCGTGCGAGGGATTTAATGTTACACTTGAATATGTGTGTAAGTTTATTGCTTTGAATCGTAAAGATATTTTATTGATAGTTAAGATATTGATATTATATGTATCATGTAATATTTTAGCAGTTGGAAGATATAAATAGGAGAAACTTTATAGTCAATGAACACCACTATGTATTTAAGAAAAAAATCAATTCCAATGTTTTTTTTATATTTATATGCTAAATTAGATCACAAAAAAGTTCACGTTTCAAAAATATTTACATATATGAAACACTATAAATCTAACATTTTAATTATAAAGAAAAACTTTCAATGTTTTCATGGTAGTTAATTTAAATAAAATTAATGAAATTCTGTCCCACGGTGCATCGAATCTTATATAATTAAGCAAACTTAAATTGTATAAGTTTTGTTATAGTGCACTAGTTGTTTTACCCGGCTTCGTTCCGTATTTATAATATAAAAAGTGTAAACATGGCGCATCTAATAGTTAATATTCATTTGATTTTTTATTAAATTTATTTGAATCGAAAAAAATGTATATCGAATCGTCGTCATACATAGTTTCCAACCAAAAATACTTACAAACTTACATACAAAGTCTCTTTCGAAATTTTATAATAGATTTAAATGATTATGTGTAATTATCTATGTATATGATTTAGGTCTGTCAAAATCTATCGATAATATTAATGAAATATTTCATTAAAAAATTCTAGTGACTATACATATGTATAATATATTTGATAAAGAAAATTTAAATGGATTTATTTTTTTTTAAACATAATAAAAATTGATAAAAAAATTTAATCAATTTTTGGTGGCATTGAAAATGCATAGCTAAGATTTTAAATATTTAAAAAAATTGGAATTTTTAGTTACAAAATTCGTCAAAATTCAAATAAAAAAAACCTTAGAAAGGGCTCGGATTCCTTCCAAAATTCGTCTTCAATATAAAATATGGTATTATTATTTTATTTTTATTGTATAGATATATCATATGTGCTATGCCAGGAATTACCCCGAAGTGAAACATGTCGTTAGATTTTTTTTTCATGTGTAAGTATTAACAATTATTTTTCAAACATAACAAAACAATAGAGAAATCTATGGACAATCAAGAAAATCTTTGATACAAAGTAAATTTGCGAGAAATACATTATGTAGGTAGCATATTTATCATGAGATTTAACAAATCCGAGATGCTAATAACTCGAATTTGCGCGAAACTGAGGGAGAAGACCGATTTATTGGATCCGCCGTAAAGAATAAACGTATAATTTTCAATTTTTGCCTTTTTATACAATTTAGTCAAGGCTTTGTTTTTGTGTTAACGACCATAAATGCCATAATTGTCCATTTATTTTAATATCAATATTAAGTTCAAATCTCGAGCGTAGTCAATAAAAATATTCGATTTTCTCAATGATTATACGTATTCGTATTCCATAAATAAATTAATAATATCAACAACTTAATTTTTTATATTGAAATTTTATTAATGTAAATATTTCAAAATACGAAACACGAACTCGAAATTAACAAAAAATAAAAGTCAAATTCTACCGACCGCTATATGCACGAACAATGTTATTTCTTGACCAAAAATGCAATGCGAAACTGAAACGAAATGTAATTGACCATCGCAAGTCGAGTGGGGGGTGCATGATTTATTTAAATTTTACATAAGTTTCATGCTAGATCGGTTATCGACTATTAAAGCCCGCTCTAAAGATCAAGGAATTTGACCCTTAAAGCCCTCAACATGAGGCCACCCCCCCCTCTCCCCAACGAATACAGTTTAAGAGACCCTTTTGTCGGAGAACGAGACGGTTGTTCATGCATATCCCACAAGAACAACCGCACATCACTGCTCTAATTTAAAAAAACCACACTGTAACCAAGTACAAAATAAACAACAACGCATGGACACATAAAGCGCGCATGCGTTAGGAATTAATACCTGAAATGTGCCGTGCGAATGCACGCATACCTCAAGTAAACATATGGTTATCGACTATACTATTTTATAACCTTTATATCTATTTTATAACCTTTTCCAAATATTTTAATACTATAGTTTAATTATGCAATGTTCTACATATTTTGTCATGCCTTTATTCTTTACTTTTTAATTTGTTTTCCTTATATTTATCTTTTTCATTTTTGTAAAAATCTATTATTGGACTCGGATGTTACATTTATTATTTATTTACTATTTGTTTTTTTTTATACATATCTATGTACATCCTGTCTGTTGATTTTTCAATTAATAAAATAAAATAAAAATAAATAAAATAAATACTAATAGTAGGTAAAGAAATATAGATTTGCAGATGATTTTATTTTATTTTATTACATCAATTAATCATGCACACTCGCCTAACAGAACGCTCTAAAGCCACGAGTGTGCTAAACAGATTAAAATAGAAATATAAATACATGAATTACAGAATAAAACATAGATAAAGTAAAAAAAAGAAAGAGAAATAAAAATATATATATACATATTTACACATTTGTATTGCATACTATTTCAAACTTATTGTGTTTTGTCTTTAGTGGTCTACATGTTTATTTATTTATTTATAAGACATCAATTAATCAAGCACACTCGTCTAACAGATTGCTCCAAAGCGACGAGTGTGCTAAAAAGATTAAGAAAGGGTACATGAAATACAAGTAAAATAAATAGAAGAAAATATGACAAAATAAATTCTTAAAAAGTTCTTAACTGAGCAACTCAACCGTTCTAATTGGTCGCGACTTCTGTAACATAGGAAGTGGTGCAGAAAATGACGAGAGATCTGACAAATGTCAATGGCACCATCCAGTGAATGATGATTTCGCATTCACACTTCCATCGCTTCTGAGGGTGTGAACATATTTGCGATGACTTTCGCATGACGTCACGCGCATAGGTACGTCATACGTCGCTAATTTCCAGTCCGATTGATGGGATGAATTGAATTGTTTTTTTTTTTTTTTCTTTTCGTCTTCTTCATCATTTTTATTATGTACTTCACGTGACCGAACGAAATGAATAACGTCACGGAACGACAAATTTTCGCCGGCTCAGCTGTCGACCCGCTTAACCTTTAACCGGCGCATGTGAACCGGCGTGTATGGGTCGCACAAGTCGGCACGTGACTTATCAATATTAATAAAATGGTCGGCAAAAGTCAGTGCTTCAATAATGACGGCGAGTGCGTTGGTCGCGGACGTCTTTTGACAGTGCTGTGAGTGTGTGTGTGTGTGTGTGATAAGAAAGAAAAGCAAGGAAAAACTGTGGGAAAACTTTGGATTCGATTCGGAGCTGCTGTATGGTACGAAACAAACATTAACAAACATGTGAAAAAATATTACTTCTTTTTTATCAAAAGTTTGCATCTTCTGGTCGCAGTTGTTGTTTACTCAATTGAGTATTTGTTTATGCATTGTAGGAATCAGAGGTCAAATCTGAGTATTCGATTTTTTTAATAATGTTCACAATACATCTTATATCTATTTTAATAGCTACTGATCTACTGATCATTTACTATTTTACAATTTTAATTTAATTTTGTTAGTAATCATATTATTATATTATTATAATGTTATTATGTACAGCGTAATAGGAAAAAGAGCTCAAAAACCTATTTACAATTACATATCTACTTTAGTATGCGGTCTACCTTCACGTATTTACTTTAATATGCGGTCTCACTGTATCAGTTATAGCGAGTGACACTGAGACTGAACAATACCGACCCTAACAACCTAACCTATCTTAAATGAATAGCGCCAACCCTAACATAACCTAACCTAACTCGACCCTTAAATAAATAGGTGTTGGCTGCTCTTCCAAGGCCGTATCTTAACCTAACCTAACCTGACCCTTAAATAAATAGGTGTTGGCTGCTCTTCCAAGGCCGTATCTCTTATGAACCTACTTGTAATACATAGGTCATTGTTTATAAGGTGCCACTTTAGTATGCGGTCTACCCTCACATATCTACGTTAGTATGCGGTCTACCTTCACGTTTTTACTTTAATATGCGGACTCAGTTTTAGCGTATTACACTGAGACTGAATAATACCGACCCTAACAACCTAACCTAACCTAACCTAACCTATCCTGACTCTTAAATATGTAAATAGGTGTTGGCTGCTAAGATATTTTATCTGAGTTTTAGTTCATCAATATTTTCACAAAAAAAAACATATCTTAGCAGCCAACACCTATTTATTTAAGGGTCAGGACAGGTTAGGTTAAGTTAAGGTTGGCCCTATTAATTTAAGATTTGGTTAAGAGATATGTATCTGATGATGATATTTTGATAGAAATGCTTCGACAATATTATGGGGCGGCAGGAAAAAACAAAAATTGTAATAAACATTTCATTGCTACGATACAAATAAAAAAAATAGTAGACTGCGATTCAAAGGTAGATCGCATGCTAAGGTAGACCGCATACTAAAATAGTACCCAATTTTCATTTCCTTTGAAGGGAAAATCCCTAAAAAGTAACTTTTTTTTGTTTAAGTTTAATTTTTTTTTGCTTTTTATTATTACTTAATTATGTTTACAATACCATCTGTATATATATTCTAATAGCTACTGATCTATTGATCATTTTCTATTTATAAAACTCGATTTATGATACAAATTCGCTGAAAAAAGTACCGTGAAATTTCCCACAGGCAAAGGGCTAAGAGCCCTGCGAAAGGCTTTGAAAAATCACTAAGAAATTGTTTTAACTATTTAAAAATGATTTAAATCGAAAAGAAATACATTTGAACCATTATATTTGAAAGTGGCATAAGTCCACTTCATTTTGAGAATTTATTTAATTTATTTATTTAAATTTCATTTAGCAATATTGGACATGCGCTATTTTCAAACATTGCGGCTCATATAATCCTTGTGCGGTTGTTTTTATATCATCATTTACAGTCATTCACCATCCGCTTCAACACGCTTCTATTCGTCTCTGTTTTACCCGTATTCTTCTTTTCACCCTATTACATTCTTTCGGGTACCATTCTAGCATTTCCTTTGTCCATTCTTCAACATAGCTACGTGACCTGCCTATTGCCATTTAAATATTTTCACTCTCTCCATTATATCCACTCCTCTTGTTATACTTGTCACCAGGGCCGCCGAGAGGAACTATTAGAAAAATACCTTTATGTTGGCTTTTATAATAAGTAATTGAATAAGAAAGTATGATATTAACATTTATGATTTCTGACACGGGGCCCCTCGAGTAGTCCGGGCCCTGGAACTTTACCACGGCTCCCCTCCCCTCTCATCGGCCCTGCTTCTCACCCACGTATTCCGTTTACTATCTCTTATCATTATGCCAAGCATACGGCGTTTCATACTTCTTTGAGTGCACTGGACTTTATGTAGCATTTTGGCGTTCAATGTCCAAGTTTCACATTAATGTTTTTTATATACATATTATATGTAGAAATCATGTGTAAATCTAAAATGCGTCGTAGATGGAAATTTCATAGTATATGCATTTACATACATATATAAAACAGGCACCTTACATAAACTGATACATACATACATGCGCATTTTTCCATTAAAATATAATGGAAAAATGTAGTATCACATTTTCTCATTCAATTTTTTATATTAAAATATTGAAAAGTCATTTTTTAGAATACGATATTTAAATATATGTAATATACAATATATATTCCAGCGTTTTTTATACTTTGTATACATATATGTATGTTCAAATGATTAAATTACAATATCTATGTATATTAAACATAGAATTGAGTATTTATTCAAAGTGCACTAGTTTACTGTTGAAATCAGAATTTTTTTTTTGGATTTATAACTGTTGGGATTTATCACTTAAATTGACCTTTAAAGAATAATCTTTTCCATATGTTTTATTATCTAATAATCTAATATTGAGAAATTCTGTAAGATTAAACAATAGCTAGCAAATTTAATAACTGTTATAATTCATTAGAAAAATAATAGTTTGTAATTCCTTTTAAAAAATTTAAATTGCAATTTAAATTTTTTATTGATATACTATCTGAACTCGGCATGCGTTGCAATGCCAGAATAAGGCATGCAATTCCCGTTCCCGTTTCAAGTGATGGTTGGAGCTCAACTAACGTCTCTTCAAAGCTGTGTCGTCATAAACCAACTGGTAACGTTGTTACCAACGAACACATTTCCTTGACTACACAATGGGGCTTCAAACTTTTGCGTCAGTAAAATCGTTCTTTCTTTTCTTTTCACAGTAAGCTTTCCGGACATGCATACAACAAATCCTGAAAGTTTCATCGTAATCGGTTAGTGGCTGACTTCCCCTAGTTTAGATTCCTCCATGTTTCCATTATTGTCTGTTGACAAGTTCCATTTATCTGATTTACGCTACGGTTTTGGTAAAATTAAAAATATTAAATCTTTTGGACCAGATTTCATTCCAGATTTCATTTTAAAGGGTAGTGAGCCTGGACTCTCGTCTCCATTGATTTTTATTTTTAATCTAATGCTGAAGACTTCAGTTTTTCCTGTATCATGGAAGTGTTCGAAAGTAACTCCGATCCATAAAAAAGGTGATAAGTATTCCATTAGAAACTATCGCCCGGTTGCTATAATATCCTCTTCTGCAAAACTTTTTGAAATTATACTTCATAGGTATATTTTCAATCATTGCCAGAGTATGATTATTGATCAGCAACATGGATTTCGTCCACAACGTTCAACGACCACAAATTTGTTGTCATTTTCTGGTTTTGTAACAGGTTCCTTGGATGCTAATATTCAAACAGATACTGTTTACACGGATTTCGAAAAGGCTTTCGACAAAGTAAATCACTCCATCCTTATCAATAAACTAATTGGTTATGGTTTCTCATATGGTCTCTCTCAGTTATTCACAAATTATCTCAAGGATCGACGTCAGTTTGTAAAATATGGAATTTATTCTTCTGTTGAATACCCAACCTGCTCTGGTGTTCCACAGGGTTCTAATCTTGGCCCCTTACTATTCATTTTATTTGTTAATGATATTAGGGAAATATTCCACAACTGCAACTTCTTATTATATGCAGATGATCTAAAACTTTTTAGGTGCGTTGAATCTTCTTCCGATGCTCTACTGCTACAGAGCGATTTAGATTCACTCGTTATTTGGTCACACTCAAATTGTCTTCCGATAAGCGTTGAAAAGTGTCACATTGTCTCTTTTTCCAGATCTCGATCATCAATTGAATTTGGTTACAATATTGATGGCTCTATTCTTGCCCGTCACACACATATCAAGGATTTGGGAATTACTTTTTCAAATATCTGGAATTTTAATTCTCATATCCAAGATGTGTGCAATAGGGCTACAAAAACTTTAGGCTTCGTCATCAGAAACTCACGCGCCTTTAATAGCACCAGAGTGACGCGTTTACTGTATACTACATTGGTGCGCAGTTTGCTTGAATCTGGTTCGGCCATATGGAGTCCTAATCATTTAAGGTACACGCTAATGTTAGAGAGGGTGCAAAGAAAATTTCTTCGCTATCTCTACATGAGAGAGTTTGGGCGCTATCCCTACTTATTTCCTAGTAAGTTTGTCATGGGCTCCTTGGGCTTTGACTCCTTAGCTTCACGTAGAAACAATCATCTTGGTAAGCTTTTTCTAAAAATTCTAAGGGGTGAATATCATCTTCCTGAAGTTCTGTGTAATCTTAAACTTAGAGTACCTGAGAAACTGAGAGAATCTCGCTCCAGAACTCTATTCCTACCTATTCGGGCCAGGACTAATGTGCTTGATGACTCACCCCTTTCAAGAGCCATTCGACTATTTAACCGGCTTTCTGGGAGCCTTGATGTTTTTACTTCATCATACAGTTCTGTCAGGCAGCATATTTTAAATGACTTCTAGCTACATACATATTTACACATGTTGTTTTCATTTTGTAATGTTATTATTTAGCATAATGTGTATGTATGTTGGTTTTATCTATATTTATATATGTATGCTATTTTTTATTTATATATATATATATGTATATATATATATATATGAGTAATTTATCTTTATTTATGTGTATTGATGTGTTTATGTGTATATGCATGTATAATGTTTGTATGTTTATGGATGTATGTAATGTATGTGTATATGTATATGTATATGTGTATGTATGTATATGTATGTATGTATGTGTGGGTATATATATATATATATGTATATGTATATGTATATATATATGTATATATATATATATATATGTATATATATATATGTATGTGTATATGTATATATGTATGTATATGTATATATGTATATATATGTGTGTATGTATATGTATATATGTATATGTATGTGTGTATGTATATATATATATGTAGGTGTGTATGTATGTATATGTATATATGTGTATTTTTATATTTATGAATGTATGTATCTGTATTTGTGTATACGTGTAAGAATTTGTGTATATATGGATGGTATACATATATGTTTATATAATTGTCTTTGGCCAGGAAGGTGCATTGGGTTTACCTGTTAGGCCTTCTTGGTGTAAATTAAATGAAAAAATAAAATAAAATAAAATATGAAACAGACAGACATTCAATTATATATATTACTAGCTGTATTACCCGGCTTCACTCGGTACTTGTAATACATATAAACCGCTTAAACATGACTAATCTAATAATAAACATTTTATTAAATTTATCTGAATAGTTTTATTTTATATAAATTCATTTGAATACTCATTTGTTTTTTTTTATTAAATTCACTGTCACGAACAAAGATATAGTAAGTCTTTTTCTAAATTATATGCTTACCAGAATCCGGCGCCTGCGCCCCCTAGTGCTTTGCCTCCTAAGGCTTCGCCCTCGGTGGCGCCTTTGCCCCCGGGGACTTCGAATCCTTTGAATCGAAAAAAATCAAATCGGCGCCTATGAATCGAAAAAAATAAATCGAACGTCGTCTACGAACGAATCAACCAACCAATGTTACATACAAAGTCTCTTTCGAAATTATATATTAGATAAATTAGGGGTATTATTATGTAAGTGACATTACATATAAATATTTCCAGTGGCGACTCGTCTTCAAGGACAACTGGGGCACTGTTCCATACACATCTCTCCTAACCAAAAAAAAAAAAAAAACATTTTGCATATTGTTAATTTCTAGTCAAAAGACACGAGAGGCAAGTGTTTATTTATTCCACTCACCACACTGTGAACAGAACCGGTTCGTAATTCAGTTCAGGGCTGTTGCTTATCTGCCGTGGTCCCGTGCTCGCCAGCTTCAGTTTACTTGCTACTCTGGCACTTGCGAGTGGCACTGTGTAGAGTGTAGACAGTCAGTCAAAACAGAGAAAAAAGACCCGTATTAACTTATAAAGAAGGTCGCTTTTAGTAGGCTGCGTTAAGGTCTCTTTGGGGCAGAATACGTCAGCTATACGACTCGAAAAATACACAACACTGTCAACGTTTTTCGACGTTTCAACTATATTTTATGACAATTTTATCATTAAATATTTTTTATTAATTACTTTTTGCTATTTCAGAGCACATAATGAACGAAGTCGACAATTTGTTGATAAAAGTCATTTTCTTTGCATACAATGTCACTAAAAATATATAAATAAATATGTAGGAGGAAGAGGGGGGGGGGGTTAACTTTCTCATGCCTGTTTTTAGAGTCACGAGCCGCCTCTGAATATTTCTATTTATTAATAAAATAGTAAAATCACAAATTCTTCGCATGATTGACCACCAGAGGCGCTGCACCACCAAGGTTAAAATGGCGTCACATCAACATGTGATATTGCATACAAATCAAACTTTTTATTTGCGCTTTTTTGTTTATCAATTTCTGTGTCAGAAATGATGTGCTATTTTTTTTTTCATGTACTAAAAACGCTCAACGTAAATATTTTTGACAAAGTATTCATATAAAATCACAAATTGCAAATGTGATCATCATCATTTACAGCCATTCGCCATCCACTGCTGGATGAAGGCCTCTCCAACACGCTTCCACTCGTCTCTGTTTTGCGCAACACTCATCCATCTCATTCCGCACATTTTCCTAATTTCGTTCACCCATCTTCCTTGCGGTCTTCCTTTTACTCTTTTGCCTTCTCTCGGGTACCATTCAAGCACTTCTTTTGTCCACCTTTCGTCCATCCTCCTAGCTACGTGACCCGCCCATTGCCATTTCAATCTCTTCACTCTATCCACTATGTCCACTACCCTTGTCATATTTCTCACCCACGTGTTCCGCTTCCTGTCTTTCCTCGTTATGCCAAGCATACAGCGTTCCATACTTCTTTGAGTGCATTGGATTTTATTTTGCATCTTGGCGTTCAGTGTCCAAGTTTCACATCCATACGTCATCACTGGCAAAACGCATTGATCAAAGATCCTTTTCTTCAGGCAGAGTGGCATTTTTGATTTAAAAACAGCATTCATCCGTCCAAATGCACTCCACCCTAATTTCATACGTCTCTTTATCTCTTCATTTTTACTACCAGACATGTCAATTATTTGACCTAAATATAAATAATTATTTACTACTTCTACTGGTTTATCATCTAAGGGGATGCTATCAGGCATGCAATAACTATTGAACATTAGTTTAGTCTTATCTACGTTAATTTTTAATCCTACTTTTCTACTTTCCCTGTCCAGCTGTGTTAGTCTGATAAGTAGGTCAGCTGAATCACGAGCTACTAAAACTATATCGTCTGCGAACCGAAGGTGACTCAAAAAGCGACCATTGATGCTTACTCCGGCTGTATCCCAATCCAATTTCCTGAAAACTCCCTCAAGCACCGCATTGAATAACTTGGGCGAGATTGTATCTCCTTGTCTTACTCCTTTTCCTATGCTAAATCTATCTGTACCTGAAAAAATTTTAACCGAAGCTGTGGCATTCTTATATATTGCAGCTAACAGTCCCACATAGGTTTCCGGCACTCCCTGTGTTTTTAGAGCGTTAAGTACTGCATTATGACTAACTGTATCGAAGGCTTTCTCATAATCGACGAAACCTAGGCACAATGGCCGTTGATATTCGTTGGCGCGCTCGATTAGTTCGCCAACTACTTGGAGGTGGTCCATTGTGCTGAAATTTGCCCTAAACCCTGCCTGCTCTACAGGTTGGTTCTCGTCGAGGATATTCTTCAGCCTTTCTGTAATAACCTTCGTGAAGAGCTTGTAGACCGCTGAAAGTAGACTAATGGGTCGGTAGTTCTTGATATCGCTTTTGTCGCCTTTTTTGTGTATTAAAATGATAGTTGCGTTATTCCATCCTTCTGGTATAGCTTGGTTCTGGATGCATTTGCTGAAAAGCCTAGCTAAGATATTAATTAGGGGGGGGCCGCCACATTTTAGTAAGTCAATGGGAATATTATCTTCCCCTGGGGATTTACCGTTCTTTGCAGTTTTTAGCGCGGCCTCTACTTCGCTAGGCAATACTGCAGGAACCCTTTGGCCGTGTGTCGATTCCAGAGCGGGGAATTGGCCGTTGTCGTTCTCGTATAGTTTTGCATAGAACGTGTAAACTCTGTCTATGATTTCTTCTCTATTCCTAATTATTACTCCGCTCTCTGATCTGATTGCGATCATTTGGTTTTTGCCTAAGAAAAGATCCTGTTTGCACTTTTTCAGGCTACGGTTATTCTTAATGGTATTTTCTATTAGCTTGCTGTTAAAATCCCTGACATCCCTGACTATTCTCTTTTTAATTTCCTTATTTACTAGATTGTATTCTTGCTTATTATTATCCCTATCTAAATTCCTTTTATGCTTAATTAGGTTTTTTGTTTCCGCTGAAATTTTGCTTAATTTAATCTGTTTCCTGAATCCACCTAATTTCTTACCTGTTGAGGTTAGAACCGAACTAATTACAGTGTTCAATTCCTCGATGTCTGCTTCTGGGTTTAATTTCCCGTATCGATTTCCAAGTTCGAGTTCGAATTCCTTTTTCCTAGACCTTAGTTGAGCGAAATCTGGAGAGTTACTGCATCCTTTTATTAATTTCCTACGTTCGCAATTTATATTAATGGCCATCTTGGCACGGACTAATCTGTGATCGCTACCTATATCTACTTTACTTAAAACACTAACGTCTTTAACGGAGTGCAGGGCATTTGTTAGAATGAAATCGATCTCGTTTCTGTCTCCTTTAGGACTCTCCCAAGTCCACTTATTGTTGGTGTTTTTCCTGAAAAATGAATTAGTGATAAAGAGCCTGTTGTGTTCTGCGAATTCTATGAGGCGATCGCCTCTGTCGTTTCTTTGGCCGGTACCAAAATTGCCTACTGCTCTTTCAGTATTTGCCTTTTGTCCTATTTTTGCGTTAAAGTCGCCCATGATTATTTTAAAGTGGTGACGGCTATTATCGTATGCGTCCTGTATTTTTTCGTAGAAGTCTTCTATTTCCTCGTCTGGGTGGCTAGATGTGGGGGCGTACACTTGGAAGATTTGACAAGTGTACCTGCTCGAGATTCTTAATACTATATAGCATATACGTTCCGATATGTCGCTTATTTCTATAATATTTCTTTCTATTCTCTTATTGATAAGAAACCCTACTCCTCCTATTCTACCATTTGGTAGCCCTCTCCAGTAGAGACAGTTACCACTTTTTAGGATTATTTGGTTTTGCTGTTTTCGTCTTACTTCACTAAGTCCTATTATATCCCATTTGACATTTTCTAATTCATTCTCTAATGCAAGCACACTTCCTTCACTCGATAACGTTCTTACATTGTACGTGGCTAAATACAGGTTTCTATTAGCTAAGCTATCATCCATCGTCACTCTTACCTTGTTGGAGGTTTGGATATTATTTTTCTCGCATTTATCCAAGATGTGTTGAGAAAAAGGCGGTACTTGAGAGAGATTTCCATTCAAGGAGTGAGTTCTTACCGCCATAGACTCTTCTCTGTGGTCAGCTTTGACAGATAGTCATCCTAGGTATCACTTGGATCACTTATGAGTTATTACATGCCATTTAACAGGGTTACTTTGTAAGTGAAAGTAGTTAGTTATGATAATAATAGATTAGCAATTGTTATACTACTTTTTTACAGATCTTTATCGTGAGACGCCTCTTTGGAGACAACGGATTTATATATGTGAGTGCGGTTTGCAATTTAATATTTTAATAATAAATTTAGTAAAGAATATAAAATTACACGAATTACTTTAATATAAATTAAATATGAAAAAGAACTATTAGGCAGTTGGGAAACACCGTTTCTGTTTGCTATTATTCTATTAAGTAAAGTTCGTTAAAAATTTTTGTCTGAAAGCAATTATGTGGAAGATTTATTGCTTCTGTGGGACCGAATTTTGACTGGCGACCCTTATTTTTTTTTGTATTCAGGTAGGGAGATGTATCTCGTTCGTATACGCTTTTGTAACTGACACAAAATTAACACAAAATTTTTCGCAATCACTGATATTAAAAACGCTGTTAACGGCCGATCGTCTGTTTATTTTTACACTTAAATTATACTAGGATGCAATTAGTAAAATAAGTGATTAGATGGTTAAATTTTTAGATTAAATTTCGTGCAATAGCCGGGTTTAAGCGAGTAATAGCGGGAAGAACGCAGAAGCACGTCTTCCCCGCATGACACGAAAGACCGAACTCTATATCGGCCAAACTAACTCTGTTATTAAATGCAACTTAACAGGTCATCGAAAAGTGCCTCTTTCGCGCAAATTAATATGCAAATCGCAGTTTACTTTGCGGCCACGCTGTATACGTAGTGCATGACTTACGACCTCGATGATTTAGCAAAATTCACGACAATATTTAAACTTTGTAATTTTAAAACAGCTCTGAACTGATAATATCTCAACACACGTATATGTATATGTATTATATAAGTGAATGAAAATATACAATCAATCAAATCGATTTATTTATTATGCTATTTACGGGCTTATGCGTGTAATTTTCGTTGAAATAACAATGAAAAAATGGCTTGTTTTATGCATAAAGGTCAATTAACCTCCACTGAATTATTAATTCGTACAAACGGCCGTTTTCTTTCCACCTGATGAAAATTTACGCTTTTGCGCGTACATATTCGTTAATGAAATAAATAAATATTCAATGTGCGTTCATTACTATGAATGGATCAGTTTGGAAGGAATTTATAACTGCCAAATTTCTGTTCTGGTCTTCAACACTTTTTTAAATTTGTTGTGCACTTTTAACCACTACTTTAATACCTTTTAATCAGAAGAATACACTAGTGATTAGCATATAATGCTTTGAACGAAATGATCACCGGTTAAAATCCCACTGGTTTCTGCTGGCCAGACCTTAGACTTGACTCCAGGTCGATTGTTTCCTATAAGAGTTTACCAATTTATCTGATTTTCATTGAAACGGTTCTAATAAATTGGCAACCTTACCCATTTTCTCGCAAATTTCGAGTTTTCAGCAATATCGAATTTCGCTGAATTGTATCAAATGCTGCAAATTTACAAATTTAACCATAGATGTCTCTGTGGATGTTAATTGATATGTATTTACTGAATTTCGCTGAATTGTTTAAAAATGCTGCAAATTTACAAATTTGACCATACATATGTAGATATCTCTGTGCATGTTAATTGATATGTATTTACTTTGTAATAAAAAGTTTGCATAATATTTGTATCAAAATGTACAATGTTTCTGGTCAGGAAGGCGCATTGGGGTTACCTTCCTGTTATAAATTAAAAATAAAATAAATACATAACCTTTTTTCTATTCATGGTATGTTTATATTGCAATATACTTTTTGAAACTTTTTCTCACTGATCGAATTCATCAATTTGTATTTAAAATATCAAAGATGTTTTGATTGGGTGTGAATCTGTATGCTTCTCTGGCGGCAGCTAAAGGGTTAAAAAGAACGGGACACCTCACAAGTGCTCTTCACAAAAAATGAATTAGCCACAGTACACGGTTGTCAGCCTACTTACATATATAATATACATTATGTTAATGTTTTAGATGCATAACAAGAATAAGGCATCAAGCATGAGAAGGAAAAAACTGAGAGTGTCCCGAGACATCGCCATAGAAGGTACTTTTATAGATTTCGTGTGAAATTAAGTAGTTATAATGAATCGTTTGATCGTTTTGTTGAATTGCGTACAATTTGCAGAGGATAACGGAATGATTGCTCAGTCGCCTCTGGCATTATTCGCTTCTCAGTCCAAAGATTGGACTCCAAAAGTACCTTTGACGTACAAAGGGCATTGGAATTGTACTGGAGTGGCTTCGATCACGAACAATGGAATTACAGGTATTTAAAAACTAGCTCAATTGATTAATTAAAGTGTTTAAAACAATAAGCGTGTAATAACTCAATGACGGATCGGCTCACACGCAGTACGGAATTGAGTCCGTCGTAATTGACCAATTTAAAACGGTTCAATTTTTCCATCTGGATGACTGGGGTTTAATGATTGACGTTGCTATTGTTTTTCGTTGGTATCTTAAAGGTTGTGTTGGAAAAATCGCAAACGGAAATAAGTTGCAGTTGAATTTTGTATGCAATATTAATATTAGACTTGTACATATGTATATATATTTTGTTTCTATACTAAATCTCAAATTATTTTAATTGTATTGTGTGTTATTAAATTTGTAAGGTAATATTAATATCAAGAAATAAATATACGGTGAAAATATAATTGAAAAAGAATATCTGAAAGTGGTACTCTTGGTATTTTCTTCATTTTTGTTCATTTGGATTTTTTTAATACTACTTTTTTGATTTCATAACATTTATTCGAACATTAGTTAATCTTTAAATTAATATTTGAATGTATATTTGTTATAATGATTTTTATTAATTTTGTTATAATTTTTTTTTGGCACTGAAATGTTTGGGTGAAATTTTGAAAAAATGAAACGGGTGAAATTTTTTAGTACCAATCGTTATATGACATATTAAGTTGAAGTTTAAAAACCACTGACATTGCCATTCAACTTTCATAGAAGAAATCAGAGCGTGACTGAAACAAATACTAATTTATAAATGCATACATACAAAATGCACTAGAATTTCACAATGCTAATTTTATTTTGATTGAAAAATAACATTTTTTAGCACTAATGACATTTGTCGATAGAATCGAACGACCCATAATATACGGTGGTCCTTTGCTAAACGAATACAGGTTCGAACAGCTGCACTTCCATTGGGCTGAAGACGACCAGGCGGGGTCTGAACACGCTATAGACGGCGTTAAGTATGCATAACTATTCATTAGCATCTGAAATAAGGTCAAATCAAATTCATAAAATAACAAAAACATTGTACAGATGCGCGGCCGAAGCTCATTTGGTACATTACAACAGCAAATATTCAGGCTTTGAAGAAGCGTCCACGCAGAGAGACGGATTATCCGTGACCGGTTTCCTATTGAAAGTCACTCAAGTCCCAAACAAATCGTTCGAGCCCCTGACGAACGCCGTGTATGAAATATCCAAAATGAATCAATCTTCCACGCTTTCAGCCGGTACGTATATAAAATATATCTATATGTAATATAAACACATCTCGGTGAAATTGACAAATCACCACTATTAAGTTGAATGACATACTATACGTTTCATTGTGTAGATTGTTTGAAATGGATGCTAAGCATAAATCTGAACGAATATTACACATACAGAGGATCTTTGACAACGGATCCATTCTTGGAGTCCGTGACGTGGGTCGTCTACAAGAACCCAGTGGAAATATCTTCGGATCAGGTAAATGTTTTGGATTTGTATTTGAATTGGTATTTAATATTTTGTATGAGTTGAATTGATTATCAAATCAAAATAATTGTTCGTTTCAGATGAAGTCTTTCCGGCAAATGGAGAGTCAACACACCGGTGAGAAGATATTGTGCAATGCTAGAAGTCTCCAGCCTTGTCCTCCGGGACTTTGTATATACCATGTGAATCAAAAGACCAAGAACAACGAAATACCAGTTAGTTTCAATACTAGATCGAAGCTTTGACAAATACCTTTGTCCCGAAAACTTGTCCGTTAATACTGCTCTGCTGGTGTAAGACGTTTCGGGATATGTATGTATTTATATTACATATTGATTTTTTATATAATTCAAAGACTGTATAATTTAGAATGCATTCCACATTTGAAGCACTGATGAATATTGATTAGTATACGTATTCATATTTGAAATGTACACATTGTGATTATGTTAATGTTTAAAGAACTCGTTGATTAATAACAGTTTTGGGTGCAAAAAAGTGCAACATTTGTATACAACTAGCTAACAATTTTAGTATGCAATGGATTGGATATGTGAATTAAATGTGTACAACAGTGTAAGCATAGAAGTTTTTTTTTGTATTTTATTGTAGCTAATTTCTTGCCACTTGATGAATGTGATGTAGCAATGGAGAATTTCATTGTAAAGATATAATGTTGTATAGGTAATAATGTGCCTTATAAAAAGTGATTTACTTGGACGACAGAAAATAAATCGAAATATTACATATACATATACTAAAGTGGCCCTTATTTTGCTTAAAAAAAAAAGAAAAGATTTTTTAATAATCAAAAATAATCTTTAAATGTTCTATATTAAGTCACGAAAAGAAAACAAATATTCGTGTACTTATTGGAATATCAAAAATAAATCCATAATTTCAGTAAAATGAGAGCCATTAATAAACACGTGTTCAATTTGAATATATTTTGTAATAATTATATATAAACATATAGTTTCCGAATTGAAAATAAATTTATACAAAAAACCTCTTCTGTTTCAATAAACAAAAATTTTACATATTATATAAATTATTGTATCAAAAACATTTTAGTATAATGGACGAAATTAATGATGAAATATTATCAAAAAATATTCCAGAAAAGTTCACTGATGACAAATTAATCAGTAATACCATCAGTCCGATTAATATATCAATAACAGATGCATTGCCAATTCATTGCAAGCCTTTAAATTGGTTAAATTACGACGTATTACCAGAGAAGTTGGAGTTGATCAATACAGGACAAACAAGTTTGGCATTATACTATTTTTACTTATATAGATACATACATAGCTACCAAAATTATATTTAGTAACTATAGTATTCAGCAATTCTTTCTTAAACAGTAATGTTGATTGGAAAATGGCATTCCGAGAGACCATATTTAGAATCAGGACCATTACAGGGAAAATATATATTTTCACAATTACATTTCCATTGGGGGAACAGCTTTTTATATGGAAGTGAACATACAATAGATGGCAAACAGTCAGTGAACATTTATATTCAAATATAAACCATTTTTCCAACTTTAATTAATTACTACATTGTAGATATCCTCTAGAGATGCATGTCGTCCATTTTAAAAGAGATTACCTATTTCCAGATGAAGCTAGAAATTTTCAAGATGGTATAGTAATTGCAACTTATATTATACAGGTTTGTTAACGTTTGATGTATTTTAAATCATTAAAGTTTACATTGAAAATACATTGAACATAATTTTAGGTACAAGAGAATGATAATGAAATTTTTGAACAAATTTTATCTGGACTAAATGAATTTAAACCTGGCGTTAAAAGAGTAAAAGTAAATCCAATAGAACTTTCAAATATTTTTAATTGTTTTTCAAATGATTACTTTATGTATTGCGGTCGAATTGAATGTGAAAGTTCGTCAAATGTGGCTACATGGTTGATTTCAAGGAAATCGGTTGTAATATCTGAAAATCAGGTAAATGAAATAGTGGTCTAAAAAATTTACAACAATATGTAATAGTAGTTAATTTGGCAGTATGTGATTTTACTTTTAATTTCAAAATAAAAGTGAGTAGTTTTTATAAATTCGCCAAATATTGAGTTTCCCTTTTTATTTCTTTATCAAACGATAATACTCATCGTTGATCATGTTTTATTTCAGGCAAAAAGTATTTGTTCAATTCAAGATGAAAATGGCAAATGTATAAATAAAAATTCAAGGAATATAAATTCACTTACAAAACACAATGAGTTGTTTTTTGTAAATCCGTCCGATAATCAATATTCCACATTGTTAATGTTCTAATTGTATTTGTTAAGTGTAAAATTCTAAAAAAAATTAAAAAATATATTAATAAATGTTCAATACAAATAGGTCTGTTCATACCTAGTCAGAACGTACCGACTTCAGCAGGTATCCGGCCGTATGAAAAGTATTCTTTGGTACATTTTGTATTGGTATATTCATACCAACCGTCACGTTTACGCCACGGCAGGCTTACAGCAGTACCCGACATTTCCTGTTCATACCTTACAGCAACATCCGTCAACGTATCGTATCCGTTTTTTTGGCCATCGTGGAAATATACACGCGAATTACGTGCCATGAGTCTGCCGCTTTGCTGTTTTGGACCAATTATCGATAGTGACAGTTGACAGCTATTCAATCTTTCGACATGGTTTTGGCGCAAATATTTAAAAAAAATTTAAATTTTTACGGAAACATTTAAAAAAATTTTGTTCATCATCCACACGCTCCTTATACAGTGTCCAAAACTCTCCTTCGGTTTTTCTATTTTTTAACATGGGATGCACATCAAAACGCCTCCGTGCTTTTTTATTGCCTTCTTGAGCTTCTTCTTCCAACAACAGCGCGATTATACATAATTTTTCGTTCGATAAACGTCGAAACATTTTTGCTGACTTGTATTCTGACGCGTAGCTACGAATGCACGTGTATGCATTCATATTGCAAGTACTCGACAATACGACGTAAGCAATATTGCACCGTATCGTCATGGCCTCTAATGTATAAGTAAGCCGATTTTGCCTTGCACTCCGCCAAATTGCTGTAAACGTGACGTGCCGCAACGTGTAGGTAGATATGAATAGAAATGTAATAAAATGACATATTTGAAACGGAGTCGTGCAGTGCTGAAGCCGTGCAGTGCTGTTAAGTATGAACAGACCTTAACACAACATGATTTTTAATTAAACAATATAAAACTGAAGAAAAATAATAAAACTGACACGAATACATGGCTGTAAAATTGAATATTTAAAGCAATCATCTGTCAATGCGCAAGTTGGCAGTTGGCTAACTCGCATGCCAGTTAGTGGATTCATTCAAGAGTGAAGTTGAGGATGTCGATCCCCGCAGGTTATCCTGTGGAGCGAGCTGGAGTGGAGTACGGATGCCGGTGTGGTCAGAGACGACCTCTGACTCACCTCTACTTCTGCAGACATTGTTTACATCTTCGCTGTCCGTACTGCATCTCTCATGAGGTCACCAGCATACGCCCACTCGCCTAACCTCAAACTCCATATGTCACACTGACATTTCATACATTCATATGTGTTCACAGGTGGATTCGTTGTACTGCGCCAATTGCTTGGAGAACATGCCTTCGTCCGAGGCTCGTCTCAAGAAGAACCGGTGCGGCAGTTGCTTCGACTGTCCCAGTTGTTTTCACACCCTCTCCACTAGGGCTACCAGCATTCAAACCAAGCATTCTAGCGCTAAAGATGAACCGAAAACGGACGCTAAGCCCGATTCGAAAGTTGACCCCAAGGCGCCTAAAAAAATGTACTATTTGTCGTGTTTCAACTGTCGGTGGACTTCGAGAGATGTCGGCATGCCTGATCAACCCGTTGGTGAGTATTTATTCATTTTACATATACATATATTGAATTATTTACTATACAGACGCATTATTTGTACAAATTGTAGCTTTCATTTTATTTTGGATGTGTCCGAATATAAACCGAGTAAGGCTTAATATGTTTAACCTTTCCACCGCGTACGACTACTATACATGTCCTAGCGAACATGCCCTCAGCGCGCGAGACACGCATAGATGTCTTGGAAGTTCCAACCTGTATAAGAGCCGTCTATTGTGTTAAAATTTTATAACTTGGTTGAAAATATTACTAAATGTATACTTTACCAAATTCAATAGATGGCAGTAGTCAAAAAAAATAAATATAGGTTGTAAAATTCAAAAAAATATTACAACCTATATTTATAGTCGAAAACGCGATAACAAAATCCGCAAAAAAGCAGCCGCGTACAGGGCGTGTTCGCTAAATTTGGTGACGCGGGCAAAGGGTTAAGAAATTCAAACAGACAATTTTTGTTATTTATTTATATTTATATTTTTTACACATACCAGGAAAGCATTACAGGCAACCCCAATGCGCCTTCCTGGCCAATTACAAATATTGCAGCATTTTTCATTATATAAGTAACTGAATTACGAGACACTGAAAAACTTGCAAATCAATGAGACATCTATCAAATCGTACACAAACTTATTTACTGCACATTAATCAAACACAAATTATTGGTGACATATTGTATATGTAGGAAGGAATTTGGCCAATTTTTACCGGGAATCGTTTCAACAATGAAATCAGAGAAAATTGGCAAACTCTGATAGGAAACGATCAACCTGGAGTCACAAATCCAGGTCTAACCAGCAGCATACTCTGAAAAATTCATTTTCACTCGAGGCCCGGTCCTGGGATCGAACCCGGCACCTCACGACGCTAAGCAGAAGCTTAACAACCGAGCTATGCTGCTGGCTGGTTATGTAATATGGTGGCTTTCTTTCTGTGAAAATTTGATCTTATTATATTTTGACTTTGAATTATGGACTCCTTATATCGTATTGGCCATATAATCTTTTTTAAAATTACATTTTGTTATATTGGCCTCATACTCATACACACTCTATACATCTTATGTACTTTCTTTATATGATTGCCATGAATTATGAACTGCTTGTATCACATTTTCATTTTAAGCTATTTAAACATTGCACAAGCGTATTGCATATATGTATTACGCTAATTAGTAATGAAGCAACGCATTTTTTTCACAAGCTACTGGAGGATGGCCTGAACAGACGAGTATCTATTCTCAACGCATATCCCAATTGCAAGATCACTACAAGGCTTTAGCGCTTCAAGAGAAGCAGAGCAAACTCGAAAAGGAACGTAAGAAATTTATTATGAGCGGAAAATATATGACTTTGACTGTGAGTAATTTTCTTTTGTTAATTATGCATTAATCCAATATAGAAGAATACTTTATATAAACTTTTTGTAGGATAAAATTGGACTAACTAGTGCAATGGCTCGCGCTCGGGTCACGGGCTCTAGCTCATTGATCACAACGGGTGACGGGGCTCCGATTGCTGGACCGGCCACACCGAATGCAAATCCAAACGATTTACCAGCCGACATATTCACCAAGGAAGTGAATCTCAAATATGGTAATGTCTTGTAACGCTATAAAACAATATTATTGGATGGATTTAAACGTGTTTTATTAATTTTTCTTGCATTTTCTTCAGTTACCAATATGGAACAACGTTTGATTCAACCCGAATATCAACCGGCAACGGTCGATAAATTGTTTCCATCAGCCAAGCAATTGTTCATCAAGCGTTCGCAACGATGTCGTCAATGCGATCACAACGTCACCAAACCGGAGTACAATCCAGGATCGATCAAATTCAAAATCCAATTATTTGCATAGTATGAATCTTCAATTTAAACTTTACGAATAAGTTTGACCTGTATAAGATTGGTTTATTGTTTTTGTTTTCAGTTATCACATTCCAGAGATTCGCATAATATCGTGTGAACCGTTGAAGTCGGGAAAATCTTCCTGTTTAGTTTTAAAATTGTCGAATCCGACCGGACACGAGACGTTTATAAATTTACAAGCTCTCGCAATAGAAGCGACCGTCACGCCCGAAGAAACATCTGAAGAAGTCAAACCAGAAAATGAAGAAATCAAATCGAGATCTCAAGAGGTATGGATTGTTGAAGTTAAACTTGCATTTTTATATATAAATTTGAAGCCAAACTGAGCTGGATACTTTCGCTAATTCTTTCGTTCATTGAAAAGTAGTGACAGCATCAGTATTTGATGTGCGTACATTATCTTAGTATGCCGGTTGACAATATATTTTTGCACTTTTTCTTAAATCACCAATTTCTTGACAATTGAAGGCAATTTTTTCGTCTTTTATGCCATTTGCCAAGAGGGTTGTGTCTGCGTATTATAATTTGAAGTTGCCTTTTTCATTCATTGAGATATTTTCTCAATTTTATGTGAATATTTCCATCATTGAATAGCAAAGGTAACAAAATGTATCCTTGAGGTACTCCTGCAGATTTTTCGAGTCTGATACAAATTTTTCCTTTTGTTTTGGAAAGTGTATTTGAATGTCGTCCTCAATTCTAGATCGACAACGAATTTGCCAAAATGGAAATCACGTGCAATGCCAAATTAGTACCGCCTGAGGAAAAGTTGTGTTTGCCGCAGCGCGACGATGCGTCGGAATATGTGGAGGACACTCACAACTACAATGACGATACTAAGTATGCAAATGTATATATGCGTATCTGCCATATTTTTATAGGTAAGTATGTACATATTTAATTTTTTTGTTTTATTTTGTAGGGTTGTCGTATGGAGAAAGTCTAATAAGCTAGCTGTCAAAATGGAAGTTGTACCCGATGATAATCTAACTGCGGGTGATGACGTTTGTGTTGGGTGCGTTTTGTCGTATACATATACCAACACCGTTGCGAGCACACCTCGAGCTCCGTCGACCCATACCGTATCCCTGAACGTCTATCTTCACCTGGGGAAGGCTGTCGAAGAGTAGATGTTTATTTATGAACCAAATTTCTATATACATACATACTATATTGTAATTTATTTGCTGTTGTACTGTACGACTGTATGAATCTCAATATTGTAATATTATTCTGTCAGTTGAGTTAATATTGCAAAATTGATTGTGTATGTTTGTGCAATACTTAACAGTTTGTTTGTAAGGCCTCACGGCGTGTTGTCGAGGTCTCTGACTGTCGCAGGTTTTGATTAGATTGGAATTTTATTTTAATTATTTATATTAATGTAAGTATAAGATTCATCATAAGAATTTGACTCGTCTTAAAAAAACATTTCTACGCTTAACTTTGAATTTTTTTATTACATATATTATAACATATTTATTACTTAGAGCAGCTTTTCACAACTTTTGCTGTATAAATTAAGAACGATTACAATGTTTAACTCACGCTTCAAGTATTATAATACTGATTAACTCATGAGATTAAAATCCATTTCGTGTATGATTATGTTGTTGCATGCAATATATATTTTTTTCGTATTAATTGCTCATTAGATACAAATGGTATGCAAATTATTTAATATTTAAAAAACATTATGCGATATAATTTATACTTCAATTCACTTACCAAGTCACTATTGAGTCATTGGCAGTTTGAATTTTTTTTCTGTAATATGATCGTTAATTTACACCATTTATATGTACATATATAAAATTGAGTAATGTTTACTTTCAATAAATTATTGTATTATTAGATTCATTTATATTAGACATTTGAACAATAGCAAGAATTTTTGTAGTGCCTTCTTAAATGAAATTGAGTATAATATTGTAGTATTGGAAAGTGCTTTTATATGTATAATTTTTTTGGTAAATAAAGAGATTCAAACAGTGTAATTTTTTAATTAAAATATGTTAACAATCTTACAAAAAAATAAATGTGAATATATTAAGTTAAATTAGTAGATTCTACTGCTGTTAGTGCAGATAAGATTACATCATTCACTCCGACGCCATCATAAGAAGAGCCGCACAACGATAATGGAAGACTTTTATCTTGAATATATTTCCTAATACGTTTAACTCTATCGTGATGTCCGACTACGTATTGCGGAATACACTTCTCCAATATGTTGACTTTATAATTATCAGGCCGATCTTCGATATGTAATATATTCCGTATTTGCGTTTCGGCCACTTCGAGCATCTGACTCTCGCTCGGCTTGTCTCCAAAGTATTCTTCAAACCACTTCCCGCCCATCATCACTGTTATCACAGTGCCCTTTTGATTCGGGAAGCAGCAAGAGTCATAGATTACACCGAGGATTGGAAGCTTTTCCATTGGTGGCACTAAAAACCCGAAAGCGCTCTGCTTAAGAAGATTCTCTGCGTCATATTGTAAATTGATCACGGCCACATTTACGAATGGAATGTTCTTCAACTCTCCGGAGAGTTGCGGATGACTCTTGTCTAACAGCTCGCCGAGTTTGTACGCTGGCAAGCAACTGTAGAGATGATCTGAACAGAAAGCATAGTCGTCTTTGACTTTAATGTTAACTTTTTGATTGTTTTTATAAAATGCAATCTCTTGTATCTTATGATTAGTATACATTGGAATGTTATTTGCTTCCAACGACTTCTCTATGGCTTTTGGCAATACTTCCAATCCTCCTTTTAATGAATAAATGTTCCACTTTTCATCTTTAGCCTTCTGCGCTAAACTTCCCAACACATTTGCGTTTCTTTTGGACTTGTTGAACGCGTTTTTCAGAAGACCTTTAACGACTCCGCCGTGCTTCTGCTCCATATCGAATAGGTGACTTAATAGAAACTTCACCGAAATTTGCTTTGCATCGCCAGCACAGATCCCGCAAAGCATTGGACTTATCGCGTAATCTGCGAGCTCTTTGCCAAACCGACGACTTACAAAATTATACATGGAATCATCGTCCAAGTTCAATTTGGGCTTTGATTTCAAGTCGTGCAATAAAGCCATGGCTAGTGGTTTGGAGAATGGTGGTTTGGTTACAAGTGCACCCATCAAATTCGAAGGTAGTAGATGTAGTTTATTATTGGCATATATCATTCGATTCCGAGCTGCTACATGATCGGACGGTATGGGTAGGACAGCATCAGATAATCCGATATCCTCGATTAGATTCAAAGTATTGGCACCTGGTATGCCTTTTGGCCTGATCGTTCTCGGTCCGGCTTCAAAAAGAAAGTCTGCACGCTGATCAGATTTGACCCAGCCACCACATCTGTCGGAGCCTTCTAATAATAGTAATTTTAGACATGACTTTGAATATTTTTTGCTGAGGTAGTAAGCTGCTGATAAGCCTGAAAGGCCTCCTCCAGCGACGATTGGCATTTTGGTTAGAATCACGCTTGGCTCATGGTATAAATTTTGACAGTTAAACGTCAGCGTCAGCTGTCAAATGTCAACATTTTGGGAGTACCAACTAAGCATAAAAGGTGGAAAATATATTGACCACTGGATTGAGGTGTCGTTTGAGGAATTCGTGATTAAATTACGCTTTTCCTCTCAATCAGGGTTATAGTATAGTAAGGGGGGGGGGGGGCGTACAGTTTAAGGTAATAAAATCATTTATCAAAATATCAAGTTCATCATTCTTCGATAATTCTATTGGTCCCCGGAAAAATATACTGAATTGCACTGAATAGTAGCGCAGTTTCGAGAAGTCATCATTTTCAAAGACGCTCAAAGAGAACTTACGCAATAGAATTTCATAAAAAAAGGTTGGCATCCTCGAATAATATACAAATACCCCTTGATACTTTTATCGTTTTTTTTTTAAATATCGTTTCCCCAACTTTTTTAGAGTATTTCGTCGCAGAGTTTATATATATTCAAAACACAAATAAGATAATATTTTACATGGTGAAACATTTATTTTTCGACAAACATTAACTATTAAAAAAAATGGTAAACGGACTACTAGTCATATGTAATCAGTAGAGATAGGATAGCCAAGGTGCCGCTCATTGTTCCATTGTTGTAAATCCTTTGTAAAAAAGGTTCGGCAAACCTTTAACAATGCACTTACAACATTTGAACAATATGCGGCACCCTCTGGGTCCGGGCTTTAGTAATCAGTCATCAATCAGTCACAGGGCAACCGGTCGCTCTAGATCGGTCACACGGGATCACCCGTCACACTAAAACTGGTCACACCTTAAAACTGGTCACACCCTAAAATCGGTCACGAGAAAACTGGTTGACCAGTTTTCTCGTGACCAGTTTTAGTGTGACGGGTGATCACGCGTGACCGATCTAGAGCGACCGGTTGTCCTGTGACCGGTTCACATTTGACTAGTTATCACCGGACCGTTTCAAACGAATATTCTATATAATATAATCTTTTCCAGTAAAAAACTTGACAATAATTGAGTTCCGGCTCTTTTTTTACAAACCTCCTTTACGTTTCACTTACTATTACATTTAAGAGAACTTTTTTTATATCTCTTCTCTCTTATTGTAAATAGACGCCCTGCATATATGTATGTTTACAAAAAAATATTTTTATATGCTCCAAACTCCTGTTGGATCAGAGGGAAAGTTGAGAAAACGCGTCTCAAGATATTGCAAGTTGGTAGAACGGCGTGTACCGGTAATAATGTTACAGGATTCCTGTGGCGGCTCGTCCATATGAGCTTCGGGGCTGCAGTCCACCCAGTACAGTACAAATTCATGCTATTTTTTCGTCCACATGGGATGCGGGCTGCAGACCTCCCAGTATAGTACATATGCATGCTATTTTTGTTTTCATTCGACCACTGGTTTGTTTAATGAGCTACTACAGCCTGATTAATCTCTGCAGCCCCCCCCCCCCACTAATAATTCTCACGAGCCGCTACTGCAGGATTCTTATAACAAGCTTTTTATTATTTATTTTATAAATCCAAGTAACGACTCGAGTGTTTCCCTTACAGTTCCAAGAGTTTTAGCTACAAAAAATAATACTAATGTTTGTTTATGTTAAAATCTTTATATATTGTTTTTTTTCAATCATATGGTATTAGTTTAACGAAATGGCCGTAAAGTAAAGTGTTAAGTCGAATTGAGGCGGGAAACTGGCGCGAGTGGCTGTCGAAGTGTCAAAGTGAATTCTGTAAGTCTCTGGTGTGAAGTCTCTTCGGCAGATCTTCGAAATGAAGTGTTCGGTGCCGGAAATAGCTTGGCATAACAGAGAACCAGTGCTGTCTGTAGCTCTGCAACCAAACCCTGGATCCGTTTCAACTCCTCTCCGATTGGCATCAGGAGGTGCAGACTCCCACTTGCTGGTACGTACTATATATCAGATTTGTTTTGACAATTTATTATTTTTTGACAATGGATCTAATTACATATCTAAACCATTCCACAATGTATTTTGAAATGGTTTTTAACATTTAGTTGTGCACGTGATGATTCTCTATATGTTCCGGACAACTTAAGACAAATTTTCTTTTATGCTCCTGTCTCATTTGTGTCCTATCTTACATTTTCTGCCGTACCATTCGAATACCATGTATTGTTTTATAAACCTAATCCAGCGATGATGAACTATTTTGAGTTCACACACTAAAAGTCTAAAAGGTTCCATCATATAAAAACCACTGCCTACTACCCATAATTTAGCCACAATCAATATTTTCAAAATATACAACCCTTCTCCATTCTTTTGAACCTGCAAATTGTTTATGAATATTTGAAAAATAATTTCAGATTTGGTACGTCAAGTACGAAGAGGATTTTAATGTATCATTAGAGATCGTAGCCGATCTGGCGAGGCATCAAAAGGCTATCAATGTCGTTCGATGGTCACCTAACGGGGAATTGCTCGCTTCGGGCGACGATGAATCCATCATATTCATCTGGAAGCAAAAGACTGAAGTCGACCCACCACCGCTGGACCAAACCAGCGACGAAGACAGAGAAATTTGGCTACAGTACAAAGTAAAAAATGCTCACTCAACATTATAAAATCATTGATTTAATATTTTTTATATTATTACATTTATTTATAGGTACTGAGAGGACATTTGGAAGACATTTATGACATTAGCTGGTGTCCGTATGGTAATTTTTTAGCCAGCGGTTCTGTCGACAATACCGCTTTTGTATGGGACGTTCACAAGGGTAAAACAACTGGAGTTTTAACCGATCATAAAGGATTCGTTCAAGGCGTGACTTGGGATCCTAAAAACCAATACATAGCAACCATGTGTAGTGACAGGTTAGTATTGATTGATCAATTCCATAATCGATGGTGCAATTTATTTTTAATTCAACGAAATGTTATAGTGTGTTTCGGCTATTCGACATCAACACGAAGAAAGTCGTCGGTAGGAATTCAAAGACGACTCTTCCAGTTCCACCAACGCACCACTTACACGGACAAACCTTCAAATTATACTACGATGGTTCTTTGCAATCATATTTCAGACGATTGGACTACTGTCCTAATGGAGAATTGATAGCAGTTCCGACTGGGTTCATCGAGAGCGATGAAAATGGTGTTGTAAGTCACTTAAACGTCGCTTACATCTACAAAAGGTCTCAAATTAAAAGCCCTGTTTGTATGCTACCGTGCGGCGAGTCTCCTTCGCTCGTCGTCCGCTGGAGTCCCGTTACGTATGAGCTACGAGAAGACGGCCCGTCGCCGAAGATCCGCTTTCCGACACCTCATCGGTTTCTGCTCGCCATCGCCACCAGATCTACAATTCTAATCTACGACACGCAGCAGTCGACTCCACTAGCCGTCCTCACCAATATACACTACACGAGAATTACAGACTTAACCTGGTCACCGGACGGTAGCTTATTAGTTGCGTCTAGCACTGATGGCTTTTGTTCTATAATCAGATTCTCGCAAGGCGAACTCGGTGTAGCCGTTAAGAGTTTGAAAGTAATCGACACGGGAATGACTGATGCATCCAATAAAGAGAATGTGCAAGGTAGCGTCAATAAATCAGCGAACATAACACCGAATAAGAAAAAGGAAGTGAATAAACTGACGCCAAAGTCGAAAACGCTGACGCCGTCGGGTAAAAAGAAGCAAGCGTTGAATAAAAAAGATGAAGAGGCTGATGATAAGAGTGTGGTGCTTTTGGACGAAGCTGCGATGGAAGCGTGGTCTCAAGATGGTTTAAATTCGAGTAATAAAAGCCCGAGTGCCGAATCAAACATGAATGAAATGATAATTGACGATCCGACTGAAGATATTAAGATGGTGTATGAGGAGTCGCAGACCGAGGCTGCGGAAGATTCGGCTAAATCTTCTTCTCCTGAAAAACCAGTTGAAATGTCTCCAATTGTACCCGTAACTGTCGATTCGGCTAAAGTTTTACCGAAGACGCCAAGAAGAGTGAATTTCATTACACTCTCGAGTCCGAAGAACAAAAAAAATATTAAAGATTAATTGTTGATGGTATTATAGCATAAATTGACACATTTAATACTTTATAAAGGTGTAATCTTTATATAATGAATATCTGATTTAATGGTATTTTTAATATACATATTAGATTGATCTCAAACTATTGACACGTGAAGAAAAATATTAACTAAGGTGTTTTGAGCTTTTTCTATATTGGAGTGGCACAAAAGTCGGCTATAGTTTGAATGGATAATGATAAGGATAATATCATTGACGATAGAAAATTATGAAAAAAAAATGAAACATTTATTCTTTTTATCATGGCATGACATTGAAACTTCTAATTAATCCAGTTTTCGGGATTTTTTAAGGAAATTTCTTAATATTAATTTTCTTTTGAATGGAAAGGTTTCACAGACTATAATGTTATTGGGGGATGATGGCATAATGTTGGGGGCTTTAAGGATCAACTTTATTAGTTCATACTTAAAACATGGCCGAAATGAGGATTTTGATTAATAAATGTGTTTTTTTTTCTTTTAACTGCCGTACATATTATGTATACATTTAAAATATTTATAATAAAATTAAATAATTATCGTTTATTGAGCCTTAATATTCAAAATGAAATCACACAACTTTAGTTTAATAGTTGTAATTTTTTTATTATGAAATAAATATATTTTTTTAATCGTTATTGGCGTTTTTAATGTATTTATTCGGTCAGTATAAAATTTCGATTTTATTTAAAACATGTATAGGAACACATATATACAAATCAATTTTTACTTTGAATAAATGTGATATATTGTAATTCACAATTTTTTTTTTAAGTACATATATGTATATATTTATAATTATAATTATTATTTGATTAAGGTAGTTTTAAGTAAAAATCATTAAAATTTTAGTTATATATTTTTTTAATAAAAAAATGTAAAACTATTGACAAAACCTTTTTAAAAAAATGGAAGAGAGTTTCTTTTTCCTAGTTTTTTTTTTAATACCTATTTAATATCACAAGTATGTATATATGTATGTAGCGAGTCACACAGTTTGTACACATCAGGAACTAGACCGATCGAAAAAATCAGTCATACGGTGTTTGGATTTGAAATTATTATAAACTATAGTTAAAGCTGTGAAATATATGTAAAAGTAAAGGAATCGTACAAAATTACAGTTCACTATTTTTCAATACTTTCTCGAAATACTTCTTCTTCTCCACCGGGTTCGGTATAATCTGCAATCAAAACACATTTAAGTATACATGCATTGGTTTAAAGCTTACGGTTGATTTCATGTATCCATCATACCGTATCTTGTCCCGGTTTCCATCCAGCAGGACACACTTCTCCGTGATGGTCCGTGTATTGGAAGGCTTGCACAAGTCTCAGGGTTTCGTCCACGGATCGGCCGACCGGTAGATCGTTCATTGTGATCTGGCGTAGGATTCCCTTATCGTCGATGATGAACAAGCCTCTCAACGTGTGACCCAAGTCCTCTAGATACACTCCGTAATCTTTGCCTATGGCGTGTGTGATGTCGCTTAGGAGGGGGATTTTAATCTTTCCGAGACCGCCTTCCTTTCTCGGAGTGTTGATCCACGCCAGGTGGGTGAAGTGCGAGTCGACCGAGCACGCCACGACTTCCGTGTTCAGCTTACTGAATTCATCGATTCGGTCAGAGAATGCGAGTATTTCTGTCGGACAGACGAAGGTGCTGAAATATTTGCAGAGTAAAAATATCAATGTTTGAACAGATGAAAGACGAGTCTTTGTCTCGGTATGACGGTTTACATGATTCGAAAAATATATAGACATGTGTCGTGCACTTGGATTGTATTATTTTGCAGAAACGTTTTATGTACACTGTAATGTATTTGTCGTGTAAATTTTATGCAACAACTGTTTTTGCGATATTGTTTAATCGTGACTATTTTTTTAATCTATTGATATATTTTTCTGCGTTAGCAGAAAGTCGATAAATGAAATTGATTTCAAATTAAAATGGATTTTTATCTAAAAACCCATTGAAAATGAGGACTGGCAAGTTTTAAGTGTTTCAAAATGGAGGACTGAATTGTTTGAAATGATTCAAAATGGAGGACTGGAAAGTTTGAAATAAATAATATTGGACAATTGCAAGCTATCTAATGAAATTTTAGATACACTTATAAAGTTATCAACTCAATTTTTTTGATGTTATCAGAGATAATGAAAAATAATTACGTGAAAAAATAGTAATGGATGAAAAATAATGCGATCATTATTTTTGACCTTCTCAAGCACTGATTATTGGTTATTTTCATCTCTTTAGCCAAACGATGTGTGGGATGGTTTACTACATACATACGATACTGAATAAAAAAAATGAGCTAATAAAAGTGGAAATAGATCAAAATAGTACTAATTAACTTGAAGTATATAATTGCCAAATAGATTGTTAGTATAAATATAAGTAAATTTTCAATTTGTGGTTCATATTTAAAAGGTTGTGGCTATTTGCAGGTAATATATCTGCGAATTATTGGCTATTTGCAGGTACTATATCTGACTATACAAGGCTTTGAGCCTGTCGCAGATATAGTACCTGCAAATAGCCAATAATTCGCAGTTATAGTACCTGCAAATAGCCAATAATTTGCAGATATATAGTACCTGCAAATAGCCACAACCTATTTAAAATCGATAAACGTTACAAAGATCGACTGCAGATTTAATTATGCATGATAAAATACTTATGAAAGGTACAATTTTTGGACATGGGCTACTGAGTATACGAGTCAGAAGAGTTTGGGAACCGCTCATTTACAATGTTATTTATAAATAACTCTGAAGAAATGATTAAATATCTAAAGACAAGCTTATAAATTGAACCATCGTAGACACCCTAAGTAAGCCGTCTGTCGACGTTATCAAAAAGTAGATTAAATATGACCCAAATGAAGACGAGCTGAATATGTGACAGATTATCAAGACGTGCAAGACACAAGGGTCGTCCACACATAAGCAAACTTACAAATCTAGAGGATAGAAGAAGAACACGAGATATTTCCCTAGGAAGCTGGACATCGAGAGTTGGGTGAATTCACCGTTGACTACAGCCGTCGCTTCCCAATCCGGAGCTTGCTTGGATACTGAAATCAAATCGGACAAGGGTATAGTGGTATTTATAGATGGGATAGGACGATAGGCTCTCAAGCCAAGAGTGTGGGTACTCACTGACTGCTTTGGTGACCTGCAACCTGTGGTCTACTCTTCGGTTGCCCTCGGGGAATACATTCCCGCCGCCGAATGAGTAGCAGCTTCCGTCTTCCAAGTTGGTGAAGACCACTCCGAAGAGGCTCAGCGTCACCAGTGTGATGGTCAAGCGCGACAGGTCCAACATGACAGGTGTCGACAATCAACACACACACACGCACCTTCCCTGACAGCGACCGTGGCCGCACTGACGTGACACCGGCTTTGGATCAAACGTCACTTGTTCATGGGTTTCGTGAACACGTTGTGACGTTCGCGAGTTTAGCCACGCGTCTGCTACTTAAGTATGTACTTGGTTACTTGGCTACCTGTTTAACTGTCATGATTTTCTGTCTCTAGAAAAAACACCTAGGGATACATTGACTTTATTTTCTATAACCGGACAAAACAACCGAGATTTAAACATGCAAAATGTATATGTTACGGCCGGTAAACGGACTACTAGTACTTGTACATGATAATAATTTTCTAACAATTAACAATATTAACTAATTTGGATTATATTTTTTACTCTACGTCACTTAGAGGTTTAAAACAAAATTTTAACAGTAAACACGCTGACAGTGACAGTTCACACACACGCGCAGAAGACTTTGCGCCCGTCGCAGATATAGTACCTGCTAATAGCCAATAATTTGCAGATATAGTACCTGCAAATAGCCACAACATATAATAATAGAAGCAGAGAAATGTTATAATAATAGAAGCGCCTTTATGAATAAATAAATTGTTTAAATATTACGCGATACGTCTCCATAACTACGCTACAACGCACGGAATATAATCAGGTTCATCACATATTCACTACAGAAATTAAAGCTTTATTTTGATATAGATTTATTTACAATTTGAGTATATGGTCTGTCCTTGGGAACTCTTAAATTAACGTGTAATGTATAGCTTCAACAAAAAATATGTATAATATAAAATGAACGATGTTTATATTAATTGAACTTAAATAATTGGTCATTAATATAATTGAGTATTCGGCGCCACCAAGAGAAATGTTTTTAGATTTATTTAAAAATAATTTTTACATTTATCTGGTGCCACCCCTGAAAGTTTATGTAGAATACGGGCGATCGCCATGACACTTTTAAAAACTGTCAAACTATGATGTTAATTGAATAATACATATGTTACTTAAATGATAAATTTATTTTTAAAAATGTATCCCTTGTTTTTTCTCATGACTGCTATAAACTGGAAATTCGAGCGACTCTGATTCAGATGTCACATTTCTTTTTTATACTATAATGTATGTTGTACAAAAGTGTAATTGTAGTTATTAGTTTTATGTATGTATTCATAAAAGAAAAATACAATATTGTAGTTCATTATTTAAATTAAAATGAATATGTTCATTATATTATGATTTCAAAGTTTCAATTGGCTAAATTAAAAAAAATAGTCACAGGAGGTGCCACTACCTGCATATGTTGGTCGATTCATAAACTGAGTAATTAATTCCTGTTTATTTCCTGAAATGAGGCGATATTTTTGACAAACTCATGAAATAATTTCGTAACTATAAATAATAATATATTAAATATAATACATTCAGTAATGTTAGAGAATTCCCATTTTTTCGAATATTACATTCGAATGGCGAACAATTGTAATATTTTTCTGATATTAAAATGTAGGCGCTATTTTTAAAATTATTGACATTCAAAAGCATTCGAATTTAAAAAATTCAAAATTGCTAAAAATAATCCAACAAAACTATTCGTATATGCAAACAGATGAAACCGAATAAATAAATACATATATGAGTATACTTCATTCTGCTTTATATATTTGTTTTATCGATTTAATGTCATTTCAAACGAAAACGAATAGGAGATTATTGTGAAGTAAGGGAAGGGGGTGGGGGGGGGGGGGGGAGGATTTTTCTTTCGTAGAAGACTGTGGCTTGTCAAAATATTTTTCATCAAAACTTGATTGACATCTATGACAAGAGAAAATTGTCGACGTTTGTTGAAAAAAAAACATTTTTTTCGTCGAATATGAACAAGACCCTGCTGTTTCATATTAAGTAATATTAAATTTTGTACCTACATATACAATACGATAAGATTGAATACATATGTATATGTGTACATAATATTAGTTTTTATTATATTTATTCTAATTTTAAATTCGCTATTTTTAAAAAACACTTTTAAATTAAAAAAAAAAACAAAATAAGTATTCCCAGTCTGAAAAAAATTGCTCAAATAAAGTCAGGCGATCTTTATTAAATTGCTAGCTACGATACAAATATTGTGATTGAATAAAAAGCCAAATACCAGCTAATGTGTTTTTTTTTTGCATAGATATATACCAGGAAGGCTTGACAGGAAGACCCCAATGCGCCTTCCTGGATAATTAATTACAAACAATGTAGCATTTTATTATTACATAAATCACTGTATTTCGAGAAGCTGAAGAACACAAAATTAACAATTAATTAATGAATTAATCCATAGAGACATCTATGGATTTTTAGACTTGTACATAAATTTTTACAAATTGTACATACATTAATACAGAAGATTTGTGACAGCAGGTAGGATGATTTTTTGGAAAAAGTCGGAATTTTCGACAGGGTGGACCCTCTAGGCTCAAAAGCGAGGCTCGGTCGACCCGCTCCTTCCTGTCATTGGTTGCTCTTTGCGAGTACTAAGTATTGCCGTGCACTGAATTAACTCGACTTTTACCTGATGAAATACTCCCGACATATACTGCCTGGTTCGCATATAATTTCGAACGGTTGGGCAGCGTACGGAAATATTCCGAATTCCGGTAAAAGTGGTTATAATTTCGTAGATCCGAATGATAGTGAACTACATATGCAAAATGTGGAAAATATGTGGATGAGTGTGAAACGAAAGATGAGGCGTCAATTTGGCGGGTCTACGTGACGAGACAGAATGTTAAATTACAGAAAACACAAATATCGGAAGGCAAAGATCGAAAATCGAAAGATCTTAAGTCGAAAGATCAAAAAAAAAAAAAATGGTGCATGGTAAACGGTACATACTCACTTAATTTGCGCGAGCAGGATACAACAGGAACAAGAGGAACATGCTTTTCCTCCCGTATTCTGCGCGCGCACATTAATACGGGAGGAAAAGCCTGTTCCTCTTGTTCCTGTTGTATCCTGCTCGCGTTTACTTTTTTTTTTTGATCTTTCGACTTGAGATCTTTCGATTTTCGATCTTTGCCTTCCGATATTTGCGTTTTCTGTAATTTAACATTCTGTATCGTCACGGAGACCGCAATTTGGCACAACGCGTGCCCGTTTTGATTCATATTTAGATGAATTTGTATTGAACCACAAACGAATGCGTGTATATTCCATTTGCAATATGTGGAATATTTCCGTACGCTGTCCAACCGTCCGGAATTACATATATGCGAACCAGGCAGTATATGTCGGAGTATTTCATCAGGTAAAAGTCAAGTTAATTCACGGCAATACAAAGAGTAGCCAATCACAGAAAGGAGCGAGTCGACTGAGCCTCGCTTCCGACCCTAGAGAGTCCTTCTTGTCGAGAATTCCGATTTTTTTGCCAATTTTAAGGAACCGTTTCAACAATGATCAGATAAAATTGACAAACTCTGATAAGAAACGATCGACTTGGACTCACAAACATCCAAGTCTTACCAGCAGTATGCTAAAGATTAGCCCAGGATCGAACCCAATAATCTCTTGGTGCTAAACATAAACGCATCCACTGAGCTATACTGCTGCTGTTGTGTGTTATAGCTAGAGGCAGTGGCGGACTGGCCATACAAGCGAACATGCCCGATGGCATGTGGGCCCCACTATCTGTTAGAAAATATGGGCTCCTCAGTAAAATTAAATAACTTTTTAACTATGTATTTCACGTGTGTAAAAATTTATAGGATATTGCACTTTGGGAACTAAAGTTTGGGTATTTCAACAAAACAAATTTCTTACGATATATGTACACAAACAACTAATACCTGCTTTAACAGCCCAAGGATCGGTTAACTTTTTTTATTAGGCTCGAAATGTAAGTTTCATCATTTGCTTGGGCCCTTTTGCCGGGCCCATTTCCAACCTCAAGATTATGTATATACCAATACCTATGTAACAACTACCTACTTTAATAAAAATGGGAATAAACAAATTTTCGTGAATAATATAAACTGAATTGCTTAAAACAATTTTGATAGGACGATTCATCATCAACCAGCGATTTAAATTTACTTCATACTTTCAAAATAACATTTGATTATACTTCGATAATATAGTAAGATTTAAATACACAATTTTAAACAGTTTCCGAATATAAAATCTATTCCTAATCTAGACACATCCATGTAAATAGAAATATAGGATAGGGGCCCCCTTCCCAAAATCCCGATTTTCGATTAACATTAATTGAAAATATTGTGCATTTTTTTCAGGGACGTAATTTGGGGGTTATAGGGGGGCATTTTTTTAACCATGGGTGGGCCCCCTTTGACTCCTGGCATGCATTGATTTCAGTCCCAGTCCACCACTGGCTAGAGGTAGGATAGTTACAGTGCTATCCATTGTTTGGCAAACCTTTAACAATGCATTTACAACCTTTGAACAATACACGGCCCCCTCAGGCTCCGGTGACTAGTTATAGCATCGTTTTATACATATAATTTTATGGGATGCAACGATGTGGTACAGAATGTAAAGACGCTCAGCAGGGGGAATGTGCAGAATGTTCAGTTGTTAGTTCCACCATAAACATATCGGAAAATTTGACGGTAGCCATCATATTTTGGTTGATAACAGCCAACAGCCGAGACGGATTGTCGCCGGAGTCATAATCGCAGATGGGTCACGATCGATGGCCATTTTGTTCCTCGGGAAGGGGTTGGGCGAATTGGGAGGAGGTGTTATGTCCTTAACCCTTTCCCGTCCGGTAATGACCGTCAGCCGGCGCGCACAAAGTTGTTACCCGTAACGAGCTGGTTATCTAATCATTCTCGGGCGTAATTAGCGCCCTCCTCGCCGCGCAGATTCTTAGCGAATTTGTTCTAATTAATCGTTAAGTTAATGAAGCGGATCCAGCCGGGGAACAATGACTCGTGCGCCGACCAAACTTTGTTGCACGTACAACGCAAATTTGTCCAGGGGTTGGGATTTCGGGGGTGGGATGGGCACGGGGGCTGGTCGGTGGGCAGCTCGTTAAAGTTGAACCTTCCGACCTCCAAGAACAATGACCGAATAGGCAACCCTGGTATCGGATGCACGATCGTATTTTGTCAACCCTGATCTAATAATCATATTTGTGACTCATCCATTAAAAAACAACGGTTATACTATTTGATATTGTATTTAATCTATTATCTCTGGCTTTTTTATTTTGATCAATGGGAGCAGAAAGATCACCTGTAATGCTACAATAACCCGACCTTTTAAATCTAATATACGTATTATATAATTTCGAAAGAGACTTTACTTATATTTATTTATTTTTATTTAATTTACACCAAGAAGGCCTAACAGGTAAACCCAATGCACCTTCCTGGCCAAAGACAATTATATAAACATATATGCACACCATCCATATATACACAAATTCTTACACGTATACACAAATACACATACATACATTCATAAATATAAAAATACACATATATACATATACATACATACACACCTACACATATATATATATATATATATATATTCACATATACATACATACACATATACATATACATATACATATACACATACACATACATTACAAACATTATACATGCATATACACATAAACACATAAATACACATAAATAAAGATAAATTACTCATATACATATATATAAAAATAAAAAATAGCATACATATATAAATAAAGATAAAACCAACATACATACACATTATGCTAAATAATAAAATTACAAAATGAAAACAACATGTGTAAATATGTATGTAGCTAGAAGTCATTTAAAATATGCTGCCTGACAGAACTGTATGATGAAGTAAAAACATCAAGGCTCCCGGAAAGCAGGTTAAATAGTCGAATGGCTCTTGAAAGGGGTGAGTCATCAAGCACATTAGTTCTGGCCCGAATAGGCAGGAATAGAGTTCTGGAGCGAGATTCGCTCAGTTTCTCAGGTACTCTAAGTTTAAGGTTACACAGAACTTCAGGAAGATGACATTCACCCCTTAGAATTTTTAGAAAAAGCTTACCAAGATGATTGTTTCTACGTGAAGCTAAGGAGTCAAAGCCCAAGGAGCTCATGACAAACTTACTGGGAAATAAGTAGGGATAGCGCCCAAACTCTCTCATGTAGAGATAGCGAAGAAATTTTCTTTGCACCCTCTCTAACATTAGCGTGTACCTTAAATGATTAGGACTCCATATGGCCGAACCAGATTCAAGCAAACTGCATATATGTATGTATGTATGTAAGTATTGTTCGTTGGGAAACGAAAGCAACACATTCGATTTTTTTTTTTTTCGATTCATAGGTGCCGATTCAGAGGATTTGAAGTCTCTGGGCGCAAAGGCTCTGGGGGGGGGGGGGGGGGCGCCAGATTTCGGTATACATATAATTTCGGAAGAGTATATATGTTCGTTTGTTCGTGAGAGTCAATTTAATAAAAAAAAAAACAAATGAGTATTCAAATAAATTTATATAAAATAAAACTATTCAAAGAAATTTAATAAAATGTTTACTATTAGATTAGTCATGTTTAAGCGGTTTATATTACAAAATACCGACTGGAAAAGTGTGTAATTGTGGTTGTTAATAATGACTCCTTTCTGTTGCTTTTCTTTCCTTTATTGAAGAAGAGAAGAGGGACTGCCGGCTGGTGTGTGGTGATTGGCACATCACCTATCGAATGTTAAATTGATACTACTATTAATGAACACAGTGCACCGTCACTGAAACGAAAACAACACATTATATTTTATTTTTTCGATTCATAGGTGCCGATTCGATTCGAAGTCCACTGGTGCAAAGGCGTCGAGGGCGAAGCCCAAGGGGGCGGAGCCCTAGGGGGCGCAGACGCTGGATTTTGGTATACATATAATTTCGAAAGAGAGTTTGTTTGTTCGTGACAGTCAATTTAATAAGAAAAACAAATGAGTATTCAAATAAATTTATATAAAATAAAGCTATTCAAATAAATTTAATAAAATATTTACTATAAGATTAGTGATGTTTAAGCGGTTTATATTACAAATACCGAGCGAAGCCGGGTAAAGCCACTAGTAATAAATAAGAAATGCTTAAGATACATATTTCATCTACTATGTACGAGTCCTCGAGTCCTCGCCACTGCTGGTTAGATTTGGGGGTTTTGTGACTTCAAATCGATCGTTTCCGCCTGCAGCCCTCTTTTTAATTTATCTATGTTTATTTTCCATATAATTTATATATGCGTTCTAAGACTTACATACATATAATTCATCCGTATATACAACTTTCATATTAAATCGTAATAAATTATTAATATTTCTTCCTTAGAGGAGGCCGGGGGGGGGGGGGGGGAGGATAATTCTATTTTATTGAGGATAAGGATAAAAATATCAAAAACAAAATTTTCCTCTTCAATATGTTTAATAACAACAAAAATACACCGCAGGCGATAATTCTTAAATATAAATGTACATATTTATGAAGTTATGAATATTTGAGATGACATATTTTTATATATTAAAAGCAAAACAACCAAAATATCCCAAAATGGCTTGTAAAAAATATATACCTAAAGCTGGCGCTATCCAGATTTATTCGGGCGGATAAAATCTAAGAAAAGATTACGATTGGTGGTTATTAAAAATGTTAAAAAAAATGGCATTGCTTGGGTGTTTTTATATGTCAGCCCTTTGACTCAAACTCGGTTGTTTTTTTATTTATTATACATGTATGTATAATATATTGAAAACTGTGGAATTAAATATAGAAAAAACACACGTGCCCTGCGTCACCTTGGTTTTTTTTTGAGAGCCACGTTTTTAAATGTAGGACCTGTTTGTTAGGAGACATAGATGGTAATGTAAGATGAGAATCGTTGAGCAGCTTAAAACATTGTTTACTTGACGGAGCGCCGCAACGATCTAAGCAACACATTATGCATGCAAACTTCATGCATGCCAACTTTATCATTCATACATGCATTCTTCTAGGACAGCGGTTCCCAACCTTTTTTGACTCGCCTACCACTTGGTAATACATTACGCTAAATTGTGCCACCATATAAAAATGATTGTATTTCATGAAATTTGCTATCGCAAGTGTAAATCTATAGTATGGAATGTAAAGACGCAATGGATGTAATCCACCTCACAGAGTACAGCGGTCGGATTGGATGCCGTCTCACTTGCACCCAACACATTATTCCCAACCCAAAAATTCGTATTGTTACATGAAAGTTATTCATCTTTATTTATCGTATTAATACGATGTTTGTAATATCTGACCATAGATGTCAGATATTGTTTAGATTTACATGTATCTATGAAATAATTATGTGGATCAGGAAGGCGCATTTGGGGTTTACCTGTTAAGCCTTCCTGGTATATTTGTATATATGTATGTAAATTACGCGTTACAACCATATACACAAGCATTTAAATTGCAATTATCGCTTAAGTTAGTACGTTTAGATAGAAAAGAAAAATATTGAGATAGAAAACCAATCCTTATAAACGTGGTGAAATAAAAAATTTGCCAAATAAATGAAAAATAGCACGGAAAAAAATCCGTAAAAAAAATATATTTTTGACTTTTAAAATTCGCTAGACAATTAATTATAAGTATTTTAAAGCAATGAAATATCACAATCAATAGGAAAAACATCTGACTATTGATTCCAATACTCACTTTGAGCATAGCAATACTAGATTTTGAGTTAAAGACCGCAAAAGCCAAAAAAATGTAAAAATCGCGCATTTTTTTAAACGCTCATATCTCGTAAACGATCACCAACCAACAAAAATCATTATCATATTCGAATTCAGTGGGTCAAAGTTAGTAGAGAGTGGTTAGTCTCTGCTCTGGTAACTCAAAAACGTGATTTTTTGTTGCTCAGTGTTATTAGTCGCCAATACAGTTCAAATATATGCATTTGTTTCCTATCTTATGTATGTAATAATTGTTTATTGCGCGTGTGCTCGCGTGCCTACGTGTCAAGTGCGTGTTGATGTTCGCTAATAAGCTCTCTTTCTCCCCTTGGAATCGTATATCAACGAAAGAGACGTGGCATAGTATGGGCTTTGCGTATGCGCGTCTCATTTGCTCCATCTCTCTTTCTCCCCTTGGAATCGTGGAAAGAGATGCGGCATATAATAATATTTAAAATTTAATGAATTTTTTTGAAAAAAAAATCGTATTTTTAATTTATTCTTTTTTTAATTTCGGACAATCCTTATGGAAGCTTACGTTGATACGAATTGCGATTCGTACAAGTATGTGTACACAGGCCACTAGTATATAATATTTAGATCCCGACCAATATAATTTTTAAAATACACCTTCGTGAGGTTACAACACTTACATATTCGTGTACAATGTATATGATGGATTTTGAGTCTATTTCTCGGAATAAAATCGACGCTTTCAGCATCTTTCCATTCTCCCATTGTTATGTAAATAGGAATTGAATCAATCGAATGCGAAGACAGGTTGTTTTGGGTCTAGTGCTTTTGGCCGGAGCTCAACCACTACTACTACCTACCACCTACTCGGTTTTTGTATGTTGAGAAATAACCAGAATAGGTGAAAATAACCCTACGACTGAAAGGAGTGGTAGGAGGGAGAACTGAGAAGAGTGGAATGGTTGCTTGGGTTAAGGTGGATATTTCATTACCGAGTTCAACTGGCATTTTTCCCAAGCACTTATGTAGTTAATCCCCTCCAGTCCGTTCACTGGTTACTACTACTACTGCTACCTATGTATATAATACTATACTATACATATAATACTACCACTCGAGGTCATTTTTCTTTTTCATTTTCGGACGTGTTATTTGCGGCAATTTTTCTATACTGCTTTGTGTGTACAACCCAACCGATAAAATCTCTCAGGAATATTATGTTATTTTACTGTGTTAACTGTTTCTAGAATAACAGGGTGATTTTGAGTGAGTTGAGGATATTGAAATTACTTGTGTATGAAATTCAACTAACCCTTTACATCGCTGGTCGCCACGCGGGCTTTTATTGGCCGTAAAAATTCATTCCATATTCTCGATGATTACGAATATGTATTTCGCTACTGCTTTTTACCAGTTATTAAATCTGGATGCAAATTTATATTACTTAATTCTTGTGACGGTTACAATAAAGTTAACATCCCCTCCATTTTTCGCAAGTTTGGCAAGTCCAAATATATTGATTGTTTCACGGTTACATATGATGTTGCTTTGTGATTTGTTTCTATTATATTTATATTCAAATTTAAATTTTACTGTCGATTTAGGGTGACCTCTCATAATACCAATGGCATATGATATGTGAATTGATTCTAATGATGTATAGTTTTAATTACTTTTTTTTTTCAGGAGCAAATCATAAACAAGATATTTGTAGAGAAGGCAAAGTTCGAAGTATGATGCCATGAAACAAGAAAAGCACTGCGAAGCATTTTTTTTGTTGGGAACCAGAGGTATCTTTATTCAAATCCAAAAATACTCGGATCCAAATCGTTTTGTTAGTTCGAATTATAATTTTAGTTAATATCGGCGTGCAGCGAATTCTATGTGAGAAAAAAAGATATCTTGAGTGAGACATTTAATATTTATTTATATGAGCCGTTATAATTGAAAGTGGCATAAGTCGACTTTTCTTCATTTCGAGAAATTTCTGGCAAAACATTAAATATAAAGTTTTGCGTTTAACAATATTTAAAAAAACAGGTGGCCTGTAATATGTATGTTTATTCTGCTTTTCCAAGATTCTGGACATATCGAATTAAAATAAGTGAATACAATTGTGAATTAAGTTAAATAGAAATTTTGTTTTTTGAACATGAGATTTCCGCCACTTTCAAATATAACGGCTCATAAGTAGAGGTAGGACCGGAAGTGTGATTTTTCTAGAAAATAGGGCGTTTTGGGTCTATTTTCCAGGAAACAGGGCAAACTACAAAGCTAGAGAGCATAAAAAAAGGTTCATCATAAAAATGAACAAAGCACGGCGAATAATGACCAAAAAAAACGGCGCAAAGTTGTTTCGCTTTTTATTCATAAGTCCAAATATAAAAGCTTGGGGCGTAAAGGAAATGATTTAATGGTAATATTTTATTTATTTTATTGTCACAAATCAATACACACTCGCCATTACAGATTTGCTCCAATGCGACGGGTGTACGTTAACGAAATACACAATACATAAACAATCAGAAATCAGAAATACAATAATACATACATATACAATCAGAATATATAGCATACAACAATTAATCAGAAATAATAATCATAGTGACATCTATGGATTATTTTTAGATTTTTTTTTGTATACAATTTTTATACATACTATAAATACGAAATTATAGAGATGTCGATAGAGATATCTATAGATTTCAGATTACTGTGTATAATTATTACAAATTATACACAGGCAGATTTTGTGACAACAGGATTAGATCTAATACCAATTTTCAGGAACCGTTTCAGCAATGATCAGATAAAATTGGCAAACTCTGATAGAGAAACGATCGATTTGGAGTCACAAAACCCCCAAATCTAACCAGCAGTGGCGAGGACTCGAACCTTTGACCTCAGTGATGCTAAATACATATATACGCTACCACTAAGCCAAACTGCTAGCTTATGTTTATGGAATTATAAAATAAGTAGGACACGTCTGGATTGGGCCTTTATATAACGCGATATAATATTTCCGAGGAATATTCGCATCGATCTGAACGAGAGCGTTTCGATAAACAAATTAGTTAACGTTTTAATTAAAACGTGTGGTTTTCCAAGTACATAGGTACACAACCAACCGGTACACGGCTCTTGGAAGCATCAAAGGAGATTTACAGCTTTTGAAAAATGAAATTCTAAAAAAACAGAAATATAGTATGAAGGACGTGAGCTGAAATGCGGACAGACAGGTGGGGGATGGGGGAAGGGAAATAGGGTGTCTGGAAGAAGGTGTTTTATTTCCATTATCAAACGGGAAGTGCATCTCATAAAATGCACGTGACGTGGTTGCCAGGTAGCGAAAACGTCTTCCGGTTTGCAGAGAGAGCCGCACTTCAAATCATACATAACGTATGGATTTAAATTTTTCCCACATTTTATCCCATTCAGATTGCCCGGATCGATGTTTCTGCTTTGGAATATTTCTTACGCTGAGAAATAAAAGCAACCGAAAACCAAATCGTAAAATGTGTAAAATCTTTTGGGAACGGATCAACCAGAAACGGTAACATATCGCACTAGTCTTGTATGTAAGGTCTCTCGAAACTCGCCTTGTATTTTCGTTCAAACCCGTATTATATTTTTATGAGGACTATTTAATTGCGTATTTTATTAAACAAATGCGCATTTATCGTAAGCATTTCATTAAATTTGTGTGAATTAAGAAATAAATATTTTCATTTAATAATATAAATTAGCCAGCAGCACAGCTCGGTCGTTAAGCTTCTGCTTAGCACCGAGAGGCGCCGGGTTCGATCCCATGAGCTGACCTCGATTGGAAACGAATTTTTCTGAGTACATCTGTAGTGCTGCTGGTCAGACTTGGATATTTTGACTCCAGGTCGATCGTTTCCTATCAGAGTTTGTTAATTTTCTCTGATTTCATTGTTGAAACGGTTCCCGTTTAAAAAATTGGCTATAAATTTTTCCCTACCTACTATGTCACCACTATTTGAAGTATGATTAATGTGCAATACAATTCATAGATGTCTCGTTAATTTGCGACTTGTAATAAAAATGCTGCATTTTAATTGTAATTGGTCAGGAAGGCGCATTGGGGTTTACCTGTAAGGCCTTCCTGGTATATATGTATGTATAATTTAATATTTAAAATAAATTTATAATTTAAAAATATTTTCTAATATATTAAAGAAAATAAAACCATAGAAAAAAAAAAATAAAAAAACTTGAAAAACGAACAAATCAGAAAAATTAATTATTTAAAAAACCACAGTAAAAAATGTAGCAGCCTAAAATGAATGAAATGCGCATAAATGTATCCTATATGTGCAAATATTCACTTTCACGATTTTGCCACGTCTCTCGAGCGTTATTTTATATTACATACGAATTTTATTTTACATACCAGGAAGGCTTGACAGGAAGACCCCAATGCGCCTACTTATACAATATGTTACAAAAAATGCAGCATTTTTTTTTATACATAAATCACTGTATTTCGAGTGGCTGAAGAACAGGAAATTAACAATTAATTAATTAATCCATTGAGACATCTGTGGATTTAGATTTGTAAATATTTTTACAAATTGTACATACAGAAGATTTGTGACAGCAGGTAGGATGGTTTTTTTTGCCAATTTTAAGGAACAATGATCAGATAAAATTGGCAAACTCTGATAAGAAACGATCGACTTGTACTCACAAACATCCAAGTCTTACCAGCAGTATATTATAGATAAGCGCGGGATCGAACCCAATAATCTCTTGGTGCTAAACATAAACGTAACCACTGAGCTATACTGCTTTTTTTTACCATGATTTTTAATGACCTAGCACTATATTTTTCATTTATTATTTTGGATTGCGCATTTTTTATTTAATACTACAAATAAAATATTAGACTTTATAATACTATTTATTTCACAGAAAAATCTTCATATAATGCACAATTTCTTTTATTCTAATGCGCAAATGATTCGTTCAAAGGAGCAAAGCTATTTTTTTAAACGCACTGTTTAACCGTACCCTATTTGCATGTATGAATTTATTTGAAGGGTCAATTCATGTACTACATCAATAATATAGGGAAGGGTTTAATATACATACATTTTTAGTATTAAATTTTATGGTATAGAAATATTTTTTGATATAAAACAAATTGCAACTATTAAGGCAGTTTATTAATTGTCATTTCTATGCTTCGACGTTGATACATTTTATATTGTAAAAATATTTCATAACTCGGCGATATCTTATCACGTAAAATTCGTCCATAAATTTTATATAATAGATTCAAATCGAATAAGCGAGCAATTTTTCACGATTAAGTTAAAAATTAATCATTTTTGAGATTTAAGATCATTATAAAGTTGGGTCTAGATTGAAAGTTGACTGTGAACGCAGCCATCTTTTAAAATTACGTACACTTTAATCGAATGAGATTTTTTCCGAGTACGAAATATGAGCCGCTTTACGGGCTACGAATAAAAGCGTTTCCGGTTTCATATTGCATGCAAATAAGTACGAAAAAAATTGCGCTTTTGATGCACTCGTAGTTCAGGTGCTCTTCTTGTCGCTGCAAGAGAGACGTTTCTGGAATTCATACCTTTCAGTGCATTTTTAGACCAAGACGTGCCAGTTTCAAAATTCGATATTCACCTTCAAGCTGATTTTGCGACTCGTGCATAAATTCAAATCCTGTTTTTTTTTTACGTTATCTACATACATTTGTATAAACGAGGTATCAATATATAAAGTTCGAAAACAATTCGTTGTTTTTACTGAATGGTTCAAATGAAAGTTCGCGAACGTGATCGTGTAAATCGAAATTCGAATTTGAATATACATATTAATTGAATCGTATAGTCATAAGCGTATTAATTATAAGTCAGATAGCAAAGACAAGTCGATTTATTGTATATCGAAGCTTATTTTGTTATTTTGGCGAACTGTCTGAATGTGTAGATGGTTACGTTCGCCATCTGCGCGAATATGGCATCTACACGCTCGAGGAACAAATCAGCACGACTGGTTCATTTGCCGAACATTTTGCGGATCAATGTTGAGTAATATCCAATATGTTAAGAGTCGGGTCGTTTGTAGGAAATGGAGACGTAGCATCAGTAAAGCTAGAGAGAAATCAAAACAAAAAACACGTGCGTGAAAAATAAAAACAAAACGCAAGAAAAATCACAATGCGCGTAAGAATTTGTGCGTGTTTTTTTGTATTTATTTTTTGTTTTCAAAAAAGCAAACATGATGGAACGGTTTGTTTTGGGTGTCGATAGATTTCCCGAGTGGCTCGGATCTATTTCTCTTCGCTGGATTTACCTCGAACAAACGTTCCCTTTGTGTATTATCGTGGGGTAGGGAAGAGGGGAGCTGGTTTTTCCTGTAGGAATTTTCACCCCTTCCTCGGTGTTTTCCCCCTAACTTTTTCTGAGGCGTACTTACGAAAGGATCACTTTCAATTGGGTACGAACGGGAATATTTCAAAGGACACATAATTATTTTCTTTCATATTATCGACAATGGGCGACGGGCTAAAGAAAACTATTGGGTTTGGATCGGATTGAAAAAGTAATCCGAGAGTAGACAGCGGATAGCGTAAAGCGGTGTTGGGATTTTTTTCTTCCTTTTTGGTATTATCACCGCTGTCCTGCACCGATGATAATAAAGTTTTCCCGGCGGAAGATTGAATTTCGCCAGGATCGTTGAATTTATCAGACGTCCTTTGTGACGGAAAAGTTCTTTTTAAAATTCTATCAACGGATCAGATTCGATCGCACGTCTTTTGACAGTCGCATTGAAGAAGACGCCGATCGTCACGACTCAAATGTGACGTCTAACGGAAAAGTTTGATGATAATCTTTAGCGATGGTGAAAAGATGTTTTCCAATAATTGTATGGACATTCTTTAATACTGTTGCGTAGGGGTGGGTGGAGGATCCAAGTAAAAGGCCTCAGTCGTTTCACAGCATTTATTGATGATTAAGGAGATACACGCACTGGCAGTGCTCAGTCCAGAATGCCTACGTACCGCCTTATAAAGGGTAGATCTCTCAGGACGTCTAATCTGTTTACCTATTGTATAGTCACGTATTCGGATATGTATTCCCACGACATTAGGTCTACCGATTCTGAGAAAGGACTAATAACGGTCATTGTTTAGCCTAAATGCACTTCCAGATATAATCCTGGAAGTAAGTGCAGGCACTTAGTTAATCCGTTAACACATATCCGTTGATTCTAAGTGCAAGAACTTAGTTAATCCGTTAACAGATAACCCTTGGACGGTCACATAGTCTCTGGGATTCTATTCGCTTAATCCGCGGCGTACGTTACAATACTGGTGCGTAGGGATGGGTGGAGGATCCAAATAAAAGGCCAAAGTCGCTTAACAGCATTTATTGAGTGATTAAGGAGATCCACGCACAGCCAGTGTTCCGTCCAGAATGCCTTGATATGACCTAAGAACCTGCTTATAAAGTGCAGGTTGCTCACTGCATCTTCCTCGATGCGTTTTTTTACCTATTGTTATAGTCACGTACTAGATACGTAGTCCCACGGTCTCGGCTCGCAGTCCCACGCTTTCGCGCTGTCAGTTCTGAGAACTCTAGCGGGAGTGCCGTTACCGACCATTTACGGACCACTAAGTCAATTCGGGGGTCTCCATTGTTAGCCGACTGCACTTAAGCCTGGAGATACATATAATCATCGACACGAATTAAAACGGAAGTTCCTTTTTGCATACGCTACAACACTATAGTTGTGCCCGTTGATATTTCAACGGGTGGTTTCGGAAAAGGAATTGATACATAAATTAAAATACAGTTATATGACATTGCAATTGTAATATGACACAAATTCTGTAAATTTTTAGTCATGTCTATCGCTTAGGAATATTATTATCAGAATATGATAAACCCGATGGAAAATCATCGCATGGGTTATAACATAATAAGTCATTCAATAAAAAAAATTAAAATAAATATGTATAAAATATAATAAATATGTATATATATTTTTTTAATTTATTTTTTTCAAATATCTTTAAAATATATGTAATTAATTTTAACCTGGTGTTGTGGCAGATGTTCTAAACCACTGTATTATAAGAGGATCCGAACTATTAATGTATCGCAATCCGAACGGAATTTCCTTACGCGTGGGAAAACGTTGTCGACTTTTCACTTGCTGGGATTTTTGACGCCACATTTTGCGGATCAAATTAGCGGCCATGTTTGCCCGGAAGTAAACCGGGGTTTGAATATTATTTCTGCTCTATATCCACGTCTGTCGGGCCTCGGGATATTAATGCTGAAACTTCCGCCCCGCCAGCCGACATCTCATTTTACAACATTTAATACACGTACTATGATACAAAGTATAGTATAATATGTACCTATGAAGTGCCTTGTTTGACTTTGGCTCAAATTGTTTCGTATGGCGTGCATCTTCCGATATTATTATTATACGATACATGAGCCTTAATCTGATAAGTCGGTTCGATTTTTCAATATTATATACTTTGTGCTATCTCTCACATCCTGGATAATATTTTTCAATGGTAAACATAGTCAGATTTCAATATAAGAAAATTATTGTCTCATACCCCTTCATTCAGTATTTTCTATGTACGGATTGAGAATAAAACAATAGGACGATCAGCGTTATGAAAATTAGCATTTTAATTTTAAAACAGACTAGATGATATAGTGGTTTTCACGCAAAACTTTACCGTAGTTGTATAATTGACATCAGAAATTAAATTAAAGCAATTTGTAGACAAATTTTAAAATATTGAAATAATAATTCTATGTACATATATTTAATGATTTTTTAAAAAAAAGCACGTGCCGTAGGCAATTTTTTTTAACACCCTTAATTTATATTAAAGATATTATTTCAATGTTGAAAACTTTTTATTTCATTTTTAAGTATAAGTCTTATATATATTTTTAAAAACGAATGTTTGTTTGTTTGCCTTTTATGTAAGTCTACAACTTTTTTTAACTTATATGTATACAGTAAATAGTTAACGGAATTATTTTGAGTTTTCAGAAGTTAACTTTCATCCTTCCGAGCAACGCCGGCTTGTCAATAATGTTAATCTAAAGTTGTAAAATCTTAAGTTTCAATTTGATTTTAGAAAGCTTTTTATTGTGCATATATGTACATATAGTATTTTCACAAAATATCTTAGGCCTATTTTCATAGCTTATGATACAGTAATCATTATCTATTACTATTACATATATGTATATAACTAGTGGTTTTACCCGGCTTCACTCGGTGTTTTTAATATAAACCGCTTAAACATGGCTAAAAACTTTATACCTACCTACCTACATGTAAACAATATAAAACAGCAATAAATTAAATTAATTTATTAAAATTAAATTAATAGATAAAGAGGAAATTTCGATACGAATAATATACATATAGACAGGTTTTTCCACCCAAACCTTACTTACATGTGTACTTACAAAGTCTCTTTCGAAATTACATACATACATATGTATATATTAGATAGATACTAGATACTAGATATATATATATATATATATATATATATATATATATATATATATATATATATATATATATATATATATATATATATATCATCATCATCATCATCATCATCATTTACAGCCACTCGCCATCCACTGCTGGATGAAGGCCTCTCCAACACGCTTCCACCCGTCTCTGTTTTGCGCAACACTCATCCATCTCACCCCGCACATTTTCCTAATTTCGTTCACCCATCTTCCTTGCGGTCTTCCTTTTACCCTTTTGCATTCTCTCGGGTACCATTCAAGCACTTCTTTTGTCCACCTTTCGTCCATCCTCCTAGCTACGTGACCCGCCCATTGCCATTTCAATCTCCTCACTCTATCCACTATGTCCACTACTCTTGTCATACTTCTCACCCACGTGGTCCACTTTCTGTCTTTCCTCGTTATGTCAAGCATACAGCGCTCCATACTTCTTTGAGTGCATTGGATTTTATATAGCATCTTGGTGTTAAGTGTCCAAGTTTCACATCCATACGTCATCACTGGCAAAACGCATTGATCAAAGATCTTTTTCTTCAGGCAGAGTGGCATTTTTGATTTAAAAACAGCATTCATCCGTCCAAATGCACTCCATCCTAATTTCATACGTCTCTTTATCTCTTCATCTTTACTACCAGACATGTCAATTATTTGACCTAAATATAAATAATTATTTACTACTTCTACTGGTTTATCATCTAATGGGATGCTATCAGGCATGCAATAACTATTGAACATTAGTTTAGTCTTATCTACGTTAATTTTTAATCCTACTTTTCTACTTTCCCTGTCCAGCTGTGTTAGTCTGTTAAGTAGTTCAGCTGCATCACGAGCTATTAAAACTATATCGTCTGCGAACCGAAGGTGACTCAAGAAACGACCGTTGATGCTTACTCCGGCTGTGTCCCACTCCAAGTTCCTGAAAACTCCCTCAAGCACCGCATTGAATAACTTGGGCGAGATTGTATCTCCTTGTCTTACTCCTTTTCCTATGCTAAATCTATCTGTACCTGAAAATTTTTTTACCGAAGCTGTGGCATTCTTATATATTGCAGCTAACAGCCCCACATAGGGTTCCGGTACTCCCTGTTTTTGTAGAGCGTTAAGTACAGCATTGTGGCTCACTGTATCGAAGGCTTTCTCATAATCGACGAAACCTAGGCACAATGGCCGTTGATATTCGTTGGCGCGTTCGATTAGTTCGCTAACTACTTGGAGGTGGTCCATTGTGCTGAAATTTGCCCTAAATCCTGCCTGTTCTATAGGTTGGTTCTCGTCGAGGATATTCTTCAGCCTTTCTGTAATAACCTTCGTGAAAAGCTTGTAGACCGCTGAAAGTAAACTAATATGTATATATATATATATATATATATATATATATATATATATATATATATATATATATATATATATATAAATATATAAATATGCATATATATTTTTGAAATACATATGTACATATGTACATACATATGTTCATACATCATACCGTGTAACATGACAGGTATTAAGTACCCCAAGGCGACACATTTGGTTAGATTAATTTTGTACAAAAGTACTTACAACTTTTCAAACATAACAGTACATATAATACATAACAGTACATATAATACATCTATGGACAATCAACAATTTTTTTTAATAGTCAAAAAAAAGTTTGTGATTTATTGAATCCATCACAACAATCCAGCTAGAAAAAAATCGGAAAGTTCTAGCAGGAGACGGTCGATATGTGTTTTAATAATCACCCCTCTCTACTGGAATGCATTAGCTCTACTAGTGCACTATGCTGTGCCTGTAATAATATATATAAAAAGAGACATGACCGATGTGGATATGTGACTATGTGTGTGGCAGACACGTGGACACACACCCAATCAGAGCAAAGTATTCGAGACGCGGGGTAGCGTGGTAGCGGCGAAGTGGGGGAGGGGGGGGGGGCGTGGAGCGTCATTTGATGACAGGCATGTGCAACGTTGGGCCGAGTTATGGGTTACACACACACTTTTTATTACGATTAATTTTAAGTTAGGGTAACCCTAACTTTTTCTACCTAGATTTTGAAATGGCTCGGTGCACTGGAGCGAAGGACTCCCATATAAAAATTTTCGAGTGTTTTTTATGTATTTACGTACATAAAGAAATAAATATTTGTACAGTTTTAAATTTACCTAGTGTCCGTTGCATTTTTATAATAACATGCAAGAAGTGTCCGTGTTTCGTTTCACGATATGAAATATTGCTTCGAAACGAAACGTTATTTATGAGAGAATGGCAACATTCCGTCGTGAGCGTCGCGTTTTCGGAAAATTCGCAAAATTCTCGACATAATTCTCTGTATATCCGAATATTTGCGTAAATAAATTACTCAAAGAATAAATTAACGTAAAAGCTATTTATAAATCGGGTGTTAAATGTCTATTTCGGGGCGAATTTTAAAGCATCGCATTGTTTGCTAAATAAATATTTCGCATGGAGGTAATTAAATAAATATTTAACGTGTAATTTTAAATGTACATATAATATAAATCTATACGTCGGATTGTTTTCGCTATTTTAATAATTTCCGTAAGATAATAAACGATTCTATTTTGTAATTAAATGCTTGAAATAAAAGTTTTGTTTTACAATCTACATATGTATATTAAAATTTAATTTTTAATTACTACATTATATAAAAGTATGACGGTGTAATTCAATATTCGTAGTATGCAATATTTATATCTACGCGATTTAATCTTTTATTTAAATCTACACTATATGTATAATAATTTGTTTTCAGCAAAAAAAATCTGAATATGTTAAAATGTTAATCCATTTAGTGATATTTTTCGTATGTTTACAAAATGGATTGAAAAACAATTTTTTTTCATACTCGGCTAACACCTGAAAATATTCATTAATTCAAACAAACGTATGCGTGTGCTGAATAGACGCATTTTGTTTTTAAATTTTAAATAATTTATAGCCGGAAATAATGCATTTACATAAAAGCAAAAAAACACCGCGCCCGGAACATTATTTAAGTAAACATAAAAATCCAAAATAAAATAATACAAATTCCTGTCTATAATGTACATATATACATAATTCTATACCTGATTATTAAATAAAATATTCATTTAGTAAAAAATGGGATTCGTGATTATGTGTAAAGCTTTCAACTGAGAAGTCAAGGGTTCATTCCCTGGCCCGGTGTTGGTGGCCAGACTTTGAATATATGTATGTGTCTACAGGTCGATTGTCAGATTTATCAGAGTTTGCCAATTTATTTGATGTCATTGTTGAAAGGATTCCACCAAAATTGGCAGTTTATATATGTATATAATAGCGTGGACTACTGGTTAGCATATTATGCTTTCGAGCGGGGTAGTCACGGTTTGATTCCCACTAGTTGCTGTTGGCCAGACCTTGGTTTGTGACTTCAAGTCGATGGTTTCCCTTCAGTTTGCCAATTTTTCTGATTTTCATTGAAACGGTTCCTGTAAATTTCTAAATCTCCTTTCCGATCTCTCTTGAAAATCTTAAGTTATTCAACCTTATTCAGGTTCGCCAAATTCTAAAATAAAATGCTGCAAAATTTCTCCATAGATGTCACTGTGGATGATGTTTGTATGAATTAGCATTGTATTAAATGCTTGTATTAATTGTATTATTGTATTGTATCTGTATAAGAAATTTCAAATAAATAAATATATATTTTTTTACATACCTAGTTTACGTTTCACATGGCTTTCGTGTCAGTGGTCATTTTTATCTCTTATCCGATCGTTTTCATACTTTGCCATATTGCTCATTTTGGTCATCAATATACGTAAATGTATCGTCTGCCATTACGTTGGAGATAAAATATCGTATACAATGCGTAACAAATATCCAGAATCTCGGATACGGTGACGTTTATGACGGTACGTAAGGCTACCATAATCTATCTTCAACCTTTTCGCCTTGATATGCTATTTCAGATTTTAATTGTTTAAACGCCTATAATTCACTCTATATTTTATAAAATTTGCTCTATAGGTTCTCGTTATCTCTAATATTTAAATATTTATAGTTTTAACTCTCATATGTATATATAAATTTCAAATTTGGCGTCTAGCTTCATGTAATGTAATACACGATATATATTGATTTTTGGCCAAATATGTCAAATCTGACATTTACACTGTATATCTCCTCAGTCGGTTTTATCTGCGAGATAAGTATTCAATAAGAAGTTATGTTGTATCTAATTGTTAATATGATTTACAATAAGCTTACGAACATTTAGTTTTTTACAATAAGCTTACATACATACATCACATACAATTATTTTTAGTTATCAGCTGATTTAATTTATTTTAACTTTCAATCAATTACAAATGGTACCTCTTCTTATGGATCTCATTTTTAATATTTGTTCTCTCATAAGCTGCATGTATTTAGTCATATATTATATAATGCTTATGTAAGTTACATGAAAACAATTTTTATTTAAGAAAATATTTTACATTTTGATTCTCACAATATGGTTAAATCGCCCAGTTTAAATTTACAAAGTTTATACGCGTGTAACATAATATAGCTTACATATATTACATGTATGTATATGTATGTATATAAAGTCGACTCTTACATTCGAGTTTGTAGCAAAAGTACCCAAGACCTTTCGTACCTTACGACTTCTTTACGACCCAACGGAACGAATAATCCGACCATACCATCACCGAGGATACTTCTCGTCTGTTCAACTATTTTTATTTTCAAAAAAGAAAACAAAAAAAAGCACACCTAGGGAAAACTTTGAAATTGCAACGTTTCGCCTCTTCCGTCTATAATAAAATATAAAATTAGACCGTATCTCCAAAAACGCTAAAATTTTATCGCTCAATATGGGACACGTGTCATAAATTCAATTCAGCAGGTGGATCTTGATTCCCATTGGTAGACGACTTTTGTCCGAACCTTGCACACGATTCAAGTACCTTTGTATATTGTATACCAGCAGCGTGGACTAGTGGTTAGAATATATGCTTTCGAACATAGTGGTCACGGGTTCGAGTCCCACTGGTTGCTGCCGGCCAGACCTTGGTTTGTGACGCCAGGTAGATCGTTTCCTATCAGAGTTTACCAATTTATCTGATTTTCATTGAAAGTGGCATTGTCTAGTGGCGAGTGTTGTATTCTTTCGTGCAGGGTGTCACGGGTTCGATTCCCACTAGAGTCTCGTTGTTGGCCAGACCTTGGTGTGTCGAGGTCGATCGTTTCTTATCAGAATTTGCCAATATTTCTGATTTTCATTGAAACAGTTCCTGTAAAATTGGCTTTTCCTTTCCAATTCTCTACTGCAAACCTTGAGTTATTGTTATATCTCAGGTTTCGCCAGATTTCTCTCCGTAGATGTCTCTGTGGATGTTTATTGAATATAAAAAAATCGTATTGTTACATGATAAATGTTATTCTTTGTATTGTATACGATGTTTGTAATGTCTGACCATATATGTCAGGTATTGTTTCGATTTACATGTGCATGTATGTAATAATTATGTATTTAGATATCTCGTTAATTATGAATTTTCAATGTCTTGTAATAAATTAGCCATAGTGACGACCTGGAGCTAATCTGTAATGTCACTATGGCGAAATTTAAAAAAAATAAAAATTTAAATCAATGTTGCACAGCGCATACATGATTGGGAAATGCAAATTGGGAAGAAAAAGCCAATTTTACAGGAAGCGTTTCAATGAAAATCAGAAAAATTGACAAATTCTGATAACAAAAGATCGACCTCGATAAACCAAGGTCTGGCCAACAACGAGACTCTTAGTGGGAATCGAACCCATGACATCAAGCACAAAACAATTCAATACTCACCACTAGACCACGCTGCAGGTTGATATATACATATGTGCACACCGTGCAGAACATTCGCCAAATGCATACATACTTTTTTTTTGTATAATTTTTATTTACCTATACTACGAAGATACCTGAAAGTCATAACGTGGCGGGTCACTATGTCTCGGTTATATTTTTGACCAATAGCGATTATATATTTTTCTACCTATGTACATAATATGTGCAGTGAAATTCTCGATTGCATTTGGATTATTTTCAAATATATTTTTCGTTTTAAGTATACGTACGTTTGCCGGATTTTACAGTATGTCACGCGTTTCGGATTCCGGATATTGGAATTATTCCGGACAACAATGCACCAAGTGCACGGTTCGGTGCAGTTGCGCAGTTTAAATATCACCGGTCGTTGAATTCGAAAGGATAAAAGGTATGTGTTCGATATGCGATAGTTTGACTACACAATTTATATTCGAATATTGCGGTCGAATAGGGTGACTATGAAGCTGCCGAATTTCAATAAAATTTAGAGCTATAAATATAAGAATTTGAATAGTGTATGGTCGACACTACCTCAAGTACAAATCAAATTGAAAAAGGAATATTCAATTCAAATTTATTATCATTTGGAATATGTATATTTATTTTTTTTTAAATTATTATTTTTAAAAATATTGATTTTAAAATTTATGTGCCTTTACGGGTTTCTTCCCAAGGCGACACCTATGGACGAATTTATACGTATGCAATTTAAATAAATTTATTGCATTATTATTATAAATTTGAAATTATATTCAAATGCATATAAGAAAAGGTTGCCAATTTCTTTGGAACCGTTTCAACTATGAAATTAGATAAAATGGCGAACTATGATAGGGAATGATCGACCTAGTGTCACAAATATTCACGGTCTGGCCAGCAACACCAGACCTGGGTTTTAATTCATGACCCCTCAGTTAATTAGAGCTATGTTGCTGGTTATGTACACACCACGGAATGATACGAGTCGTCTATAGGGACTGCAGTACCTCAATCAAACCAATTTTTGTATAAAGACATTCATAACATTTAAATTATAACCGCAGACTACTTTTGAAAGAAGTCACACGCCGGAGTGTTTCGGGGTAAATTGGAAGTATTGATTCGATTTAAATAATTTAATACTCATTATTTATTTATTTATTTATTTATTTACATATATACCAGGAAGGCCTTACAGGTAAATTCCAATTATTATTATATTTTTTTTATAATTATTATGCTTTGATTGATAGTATGATAATATGTATATGATTTTTAAAACAGGGAGGAAGGGTAGGGGTGTCAAATTCTTTTCACAACTCTTTTCTCATATTCAACACTTGCCAAACTGTGATGGATAGTGATTGATCAAGACTTTTATTTTATTTTATATCTCCAAATATACTAAATGCAGGGTCTTCATATTTTATGTATTCCTTATCAAAACCTATATGATTCGAATGATGTCGTTACGAAATAATAAAAAAATCAGTATCAACGGAAATAATTATTTTTGCGAGAAGCCCCTTGTACACGTTAGGTATATATTATGGTATATATTATGTTACAGTGAAATTATATGTCAAGTATATTTTATATATTTTCAATGTCGTTTCAGTGAAATCATAACCAGTTACATTTTCCGGGTTGGTTTTATTCATTTAAGATTAGATTGGTATGATTTGATTTAAGGATTGGTATGGTATGATTTAAGGGTTAGTATAGGTTAGGCTGAGTAAGGGTTGGCCCTATTAATTTAAGATTGGGTTGTTAGGGTTAAATTTATACGTTGTTAGAGTTAAACGTTGTAAATTCATTGTTTGGTACATTTTTAATGCTTGAATTGGTGAAAATATATTTTCACTTTAGATATGCTTTTGCTGTAACATTTATGTATGTACATATATATGTAAAAAAAATTCATTCATTTTTTTATATTAAATTTATTTAAATCGAAAAAAATAATATTTCACGAAAACCAAGTAGAAATTACATACACACACACACAACAAATGTTTTTTTTTATATATAAGGAAAACGGAACTGAAAAAATAATCTTGATCCGGAACTGAAAAAGGAATCCGGATCCGGAACTGAAACAGGAATCGGGGCCCGGAACTGAAATAGTAATCGATATTGATATCGTCGTCATAGAAAATTGTATTTTTTCGATAACGTCACGGTTCTACCACCCAAACCTTACAAAGTCTCTTTCGAAATTATATATAAGATTGCCTATATACATACATATGTATTATAAAATGAAAGGGAATTTATTGATTTGAAAATTCGACATGAAAAGGTAAGTGAATCAGTGAAACGTTAAACGTTTTATTATATTCCCTTTTAGACAGACGTCCGCGTGTATGTTATATAAAGTGAATTGTTTTATCAAGTCTACCGGACAGATTGCCCGTTAAATTCATGTAAAGGAAATATTTGTTTTGCCAGGACCCGCTCGAGTGGATACGCCGAAATCACAAACGAGCAAATTCGTCAAAGGACCACTCGGAAAAACTACCGAAGGAAAAGGATTCTTTCACTGTTGTTCCGACTTTTGTAATGACGTGTGGCAAACAGTCTTATTAACTGATTGTCGATTGGCATTATTGACGAGTTGGCATTAGTGTCGGCCCAAGCGGAAATACGCGACGGTCGACAGAGTCACCGAGTAGACGGCGTACGGACAGCTTGTGTTCCGTACGCTCCGCTGGCCCACCACGTGCAAATTTTACATTTCAATAAACTACATCAAACCATTATCGAAGTCTTTTCCATGATGGTCACTTCGAACCGGACACCAGTAACCTAGGCCACAACACCAAACGGACAAACCAATAGGAAAAAACGTGGTCGAGAAAAAATGGATGTCAATTAAGAAATCGGTATCGTTCCTTTGTTACTATCCATACCTTTCCAATACTAATAACATGTTTGCTTCTATTTCAGCAATATATTGATTGATGTACAGAGGTACATGACCGCGTGATTGACGCAGAAAATATATAAATAAAAACATAACCTACAAAGACGCATGGGACACAGAGGTAATCCAAAATTATCGGAACGATCACATAAACATCGTAAAGGATATTCAAGTAAGTGAATGTATTCAATCTCAGGCAATCTGTTCAAAAGGCAATCATGTGGGTAGGTCAGTTTTTAAAATATGTTTTAAAGTATAACAATTAATTAACGCGATTGTATAAAATAATATCGCGCTACGAAGGAATGTTTCAACGGTCGCATCGAATTTCGTATTAAAAGTGTAAAATCAGATGTAGTGTAAAATTAGCAAAGCACGTGGGGAATTATACTTGTAGCCCCAAAGTGGCTTAAACCAAGTACATACCGGTATATTCATATACCGGCAGATCTCTTTGTTTCTTAATGTGTGTAGAAACTTTCTCCCCCCTCCCCCCTCCACAATAAATGTGGAATTATACTTGTAGCCCCAAAGTGGCTTAAACCAAGTACATACCGGTATATTCATATCGGTAGATCTTTGTTTCTTAATGTGTGTAGAAACACCCTCCCCCCCCCCCCCTTCCACGATAAATGTGGAATTATACTTGTAGCCCCAAAGTGGCTTAAACCAAGTACATACCGGTATATGCATATCGGTAGATCTTTGTTTCTTAATGTGTGTAGAAACACCCTCCCCCCCCCCCCCTTCCACGATAAATGTGGAATTACACTTGTAGCCCCAAAGTGGATTAAATCAAGTGCATACCGGCATATTCATACATCGGTAGATCTCTTTGTTTCATAATGTGTGATGAAACAGTGGTGATTTAAAATAAATCACAAGACTTGTAGCCCCAAAGTGGTTTAAATCAAGCACCCACCAATTTAGGGTTGTAATTTCTTCCAAAATATGTTGGATAGATTCTGGTGATAATAGTTAAAGTAGAATATTAAGATTCACGGTTAATCATTGAATATTATTACCTTATCTCTACGAATAGTTCAATTGACAGCTATAGTAGAGAACAACTGTATTTATGAGACGAAATAGTGCAACTTTCTGAAACAAATGTCAAGTGCTGAAAACGAGGAAATAGAAGCTTCGACTTCCAAGTCGCATAAAGGTCGAAATCCAACTAGGGACGTAGAACCTATTAGAGACAGGTCAAGCTCTAGAATACATCAGACTCGAAGTCAGACTCAATCGATAGAAATATTAGCGAAGGAAAATAAAGTAGAAGTCATAATGACGTCAATAGAATTAAGGTATTCAGGCGCGGTACAAAGACTAAAAGGAAAAATAGATAAATCCTCCGAATTAGATGAAGGACAGTATCAAACCATTAAAGAAGCATACGATTATGTCCGAAAACTCCATTACGAGTATTTAGATAACCTTACAGACATACCGAAAGCGGCCAAAATAGACGAAGAGTACGATGCAATTACAATAACAGTTAAAAATCTTAAAGCAGCATTAGATTGCCAATCCTTTCAAGATAGTAAACTAAAGGTAGAGCAAGCAACAATTAAATTTGCTAGAGATAAGTTACCGACGTTAACCATTCCCACATTTCAGGGAGATCCATCTGAATGGCAATCGTTTCAACAAGCTTTTAAGAATATAATAGGAAACAAAACGGAATATTCGAATGTCACGAAATTGCAATATTTGCATCAATCCTTAATCGGTCCCGCTTTGGCAGCTGTATCAGGTTTAGATATTAGCTCAGACAATTACGAAATAGCTTGGAGTATTTTAGACAAGCAATATAATTTACCAAGACTTAATCTCAAAACTAGGATTAATTCACTTTGTGACTTAAAATTAATCACAAGAGAATCACATATCGAATTGAGAAATCTATTGAATCAGGTAACAGTGTGTATTAAAAACATTGAATCGTTGGGTTACGCGAGAGAAATTTTAGATCCATGGGTAACATGTTTAGTTCTAAGGAAATTACCTTTTAATATAGTAAGAGACTGGGAAATATCGCTGGTTAGCAGAGAAATGCCACCATATGAAAGTTTAGAGACATTCTTGCAGAATAGATGTAATGTATTACAATCTACTGCATCTGTAACTACGGTGAAGGAATTCCCTCATAGTCGTCAAAGAATCATGAGAACTCATGTCGCGAACAAAAACCCATCAAGTAAGGTAAACGCATGCGCATTCTGTCGAAATAATCATTTCATAGGCAAATGTGATAAATTCAAAGCAAAATCCAGTATGGAAAGAAATGAATTCGTTAAATCTAATAACATGTGTTTTAAATGTTTAAATTCATCGCATAAGATAACAAATTGCAAGTCTAACTATAATTGCTTAAGGTGCAAACAAAACCATCACACTTTGTTGCATCAGGACGATACATTTAGTTCCAATAATACGGGAAGGAAGTCAATTAATGCTCATTCTACTCATTTCTCTCAAAGGGAGATAATTTTACCGACGGTACAAGTAGACATTATAACGTCCAATGGAACGGTCGTTAAGGGTCGCACATTATTAGATTCCGGCTCACAAGTCAACTATGTTACCACATCTTTCGCTAAGAAGAATAACTTCAAATTAGAGAAAATCTCTCAAAAAATTGTAGGTATCGCTAATCAAGAAAGTAGCATTCGTCACATCACCAAGGTGACCATAAGGTCTTCAACCACTAATTACTCAACCAAAGTGTTGTGTTTGGTATTACCAGAAATTACTGGCGAAATTCCAACTGTGAAACTGGATCAACAGTTAATTTCAATACCAGCGGGAATCAAGTTATCAGATCCCCTTTGGAATAAACCGACGCCAATCGATTTATTGCTCGGCGCCGAGATTTGCGTTCATGCTATGAAAGCAGGAACCATCCAGTTAGGAAAAGGTATGCCTATCTTAAAGGATACCGAATTCGGATGGACAATAGTTGGTCCATATCCCGAAGTAAATAATGCTCCAGGGAAGAGCCACATAGGCTTAAGTCAATTAGACAGTCACATTCAAAACTTTTGGATGATCGACCAGGTTCCTATGGTAAAACATCAATCTCTTGAGGAGAAAAGATGTGAGGAACATTTCCAAGCACACACATCACGAGATAAAAACGGTAGATTTTGTGTAGCTTTACCATATAAAAATTCCCCGGTAGTATTAGGAAGTTCATTGCACATTGCGGAGAAAAGACACAAAACTTTGGAAAGACGTTTTTTAGCCAATAATAATTTAAAAATGGAATACAATAAAGTTTTAGAAGAGTACATAAATTTAGGACATATGTCAGAGTGTGAACCTCCGGAGGCACATGAGGTTCATTGTTATTTACCTCATCACGTCGTGGTTAAGGAGTCTAGCCTTACCACTAAATATCGTGTAGTTTTTGATGCGTCCGCAAAGACAACGTCTAATATCTCACTAAATAATATTTTGATGGTGGGACCTAATGTCCAATCAGATTTGTTAAGTTTACTACTCAACTTTCGACTCCATAAATACGTGATTACTGCGGATATTAAGCAGATGTACCGACAGATTCAAATAGCAGAGGAAAATAAAAATGTACAACGAATCATTTGGCGAACAGATCCCCAGAGTAAATTCAAGCATTACAAGCTTAATACAGTAACATTCGGAACTGCTTCAGCCCCATTTTTAGCTACTAGATGTCTAAATCAGTTAGCAGAGGAGAATAGAAACAAATATCCCATCGCTAGTAAAGTGATCGAACGTGATTTTTATGTTGATGATTTGCTCACGGGAACTAATACTATTGAAGCTGGTAAATTATTAAAGGTTCAACTGGAAACCATATTATTATCAGCCGGTATGCCCTTAAGCAAATGGACATCGAACAACTCCGATATAATCACGGATGTTAAAGCTGACGATTGTTCAGATTTTAACTTCTCTAACGAATCACACAAAACTTTAGGTTTATTTTGGAAACCGCGGGAAGACGTTTTTGTATTTAAGGTTCAAACCGAAGTCGAGACTGAAAATATAACAAAAAGAAACTTTTTATCAGTAATTAGTCAGATCTTCGACCCATTAGGACTATTATCTCCATTGTTAATTAATTATAAGATATTAATGCAATCTGTCTGGCAACAAACCATTGGTTGGGATGAATTCATTCCTCAGACAATCTTCAAAAAATGGAAAGATTGTCAATTATCCAATACAGTCATGAAACTTTATAAAATTCCTAGATTGATAATACTAAATAATGTCATTAATATACAGGCACACGGATTTTGTGACGCATCCGAGAAAGCTTATGGTGCTTGTATTTATGTAAAATGTACTGATCAATTGGGAAATTCCAAATGTCATCTTGTGTGTTCTCGTTCGAGAGTCGCTCCGCTCAGTTTTGTAACTATTCCGCGTTTAGAGCTGTGCTCCGCTATGTTATTATCAAAGTTAATGAAGTCAACAATAGACCAATTAACAATTCATATTAATGAAAAATATTATTGGACGGATTCAACCGTCGCATTGCATTGGATTAGAGGAGAGTCATGTAAATGGACCACCTTCGTTGCCAATCGAGTGGCCGAAATCCAATCAATATCTCAACCCATTGAGTGGTACCATGTCTCCTCTACAGACAATCCAGCAGATTTAATTTCTCGAGGGACTCAACCATCAGAATTAAATCATAATTCGTTATGGTGGGACGGCCCTAGTTGGTTGAAATTAGACGAATCACGATGGCCTCGAAGACCTCCTGAGATCACAATAGATCTTCCAGAGAGAAGGGTAGTCACTAACGCTACCCTTGTGAGGGAAAATAATTGGATAGATAAACATTCTCATCTTCCAAGACTCCTTCGAGTTTTATCATATGTTCGTCGGCCACTAAGGAATAAACAATTAAACGTTAAAGAAAATAACGAACCGTCCGCTTTAGAATTAAAAGATGCTTTAAATAATTTGATAAGGTTATCGCAAATGGAATCATTTCCATTGGAATATCGTTTGCTGAGCAAGGGACATCCAATTCCCAGTAGCAGTAAATTAGCTAAATTGTCCCCTCTATTCCACGAGAATTTAATTTGTGTTGGAAGTAGACTTCCTCTGGGAACAACTCTATCAACGTCACCCATTATCTTGTCAAATAAGCATAAACTTACACACATGATTGTCCGAGATGCGCACTTGAAATATATTCACTTGGGTACTCAAGCCTTACTGTCGTTATTGCGGCAGACCTATTGGCCATTGGCCAGACATAATACTGTCAAAGGAGTGGTGCGTTCATGTGTCATTTGTTTCAGAAATAAACCACTGTCACACAATAGATTAATGGGATTACTCCCGCTTGAACGTACCACTGCGAATTTTCCTTTCAGTCATGTGGGGATAGATTTCGCAGGACCTTTTCCTGTGAAGAGTGGTTGCAATAAGAATTCTAAGATAATTAAGGGTTACGTTTGTGTCTTTGTGTGTTTTTCCAGTAAGGCAGTTCACTTGGAACTTGTCGGAGACTTAACGAGTTCAAATTTCTTAAATTGTTTAAGAAGATTCGTAGCCAGACGTGGCAGGCCCAATACGATATATTCCGACAATGCTACTAATTTTGTCGGTGCAAGTCGTGAACTCGTTAATTTAGTAAAATTAATTTACGAACGTCCTCATGAGGAGAAGCTACTACGGTATGTAGCCTCCGAAGGGATTCGTTGGAAGTTTAACCCGCCAAGGGCGCCTCACATGGGAGGGCTGTGGGAAGCAGCGGTTAAATCCATGAAGATTCATTTAAACAAGGTGTTAAAGGCCACCACCTTAAATTTCGAATCATTTTGTACGGTATTGACTCAAATAGAAGCTTGCATGAATTCCCGTCCTCTTAGTCCCTTGTCTTCGGATCCACTAGACCTTTTACCCCTCACACCTGGACATTTCTTAATTGGCAGATCCTTACTCGCTCTTCCAATGGAGGTTAAATATAACACTAATGTCCATGCCAATCTGCTTCAGATACAATTGACCACAGCAGCATTTTGGAAACGTTGGTCGGCGGAATATTTACATTCTTTGCAGTTACGACACAAATGGAAGAAGGACTCGAGCAACAATCTGAGTGTGGGTCAAATGGTCCTGTTAAAGGAGGAACACATGCTGCCAACCCGATGGGTCTTGGGTCGAGTCACTAAATTGTATCCCGGACCAGATGGCAGAGTTCGAGTCGTCGACGTCTTTACTGCCAGCGGAGAGTTTCGTCGGTCCAGTCATCTAGTGGCGCCATTGCCGATTCTACCACAAGGACCACTTGACAGGAAGGAAGATCAGCAAGAGGGAGGAGAAACAGCAGCTTCAATTCCGTCAACTTCGGTAGCTTAGTTTAACCCGAAGACACTACCCCCAACTCATATTACTTATTAGATGTAATCATGAGTTTAAATCATTCAATGTTAATAGTAGTACTCCGTAATTCACTTTAATTGTGTTGTGTGTATAATTTAAGCTATTTTCATTTTAACATTCGGCAGTATATATCTCCGAATTTAATCTAATCATTTTGTCTTTATAATATAAGACTTGTCTCATGTCATCACTCGGAAGGATTATATCCGAGTTTAAAATAAACTGTTCAAATTTGACAGTTAAAATTAGATTCATGATTTGTTAATGTTAGTCTCCAAGCCACACTTAATGGAGCATCTTAAATTATTTCATGTCTACTTAATTATAACCTGCCGGGAGTCATCCGCAGGTCTTATGTTTCTTGTTATGAAAACATAAGTTAACTCTTACTGTTTATAGTATTTATGTGAATCATAGAATAAGTAAATATTATAATACTGAACATTTCGATGTTTAACGTAGAGACATCTATAATCATAGTTCGCCTTCATTTCCTGCTTGTAGGAATGAATGAATGACTTTCCAATTTACTTTTAATTTAGCAATGTTTGTGCTACTTGTTGATGAAATCAAGTTAACTTAGGAGCATTACACTCACTAATCAAGTTTAGTTGATCGGTAATAGCTGATCTGTCTTGACAACTGTAACAGTGTCAACATTGTATTGTCTAAGTTAACATCAAGATGAGGAATGCTTAAGTTTTAAACCATATACAGTCCACTCTCTCTTCTTTAAAGTAAACTTATCTTGTAATGCTTATTCACAGCTTCAAAGGAGATTTCAAAAATTTTAATGTAAATAGAAACAACATTCACCAGAGGTATACCTATAAGTTGAAATATTACTGAACCAATAAATTGATTTTATCCTCACACTGGATGAGGCAAAGGTTTCATTATTCACCCTCTATTTAATTATTTTAAGAACTATGATTTATTGTAAACGACTCGTCAGTAATGCTGTAACTCTGTAGAATAACTGTATTGTTCAACAGTTTTCCTATGTGGGACTATGTTCCGACTTTTGTAATGACGTGTGGCAAACAGTCTTATTAACTGATTGTCGATTGGCATTATTGACGAGTTGGCATTAGTGTCGGCCCAAGCGGAAATACGCGACGGTCGACAGAGTTCGAGCAGACGGCGTACGGACAACTTGTGTTCCGTACGCTCCGCTGAACCACCACGTGCAAATTTTACATTTCAATAAACTACATCAAACCATTATCGAAGTCTTTTCCAACTGTTTTTTCTTATACCCTTGTTACCCTTCGTTTATTGCGCCGCTACTTCTACTACTACTTATTACTATTATTATTATTGTAATCTTTATGTAATATTACTATTATTCTTGCATTATTTCGCTGTTCAAGGATTTTTTTGTTGTCGAATTTAGAAGAAGAGTTCAGATCACTGAAGTTCGACGATTATTCGCATGCTGAAACTAATAGGATTTTCAATTCAAATACATGTCGTCATCATCATCATATTCAGCCATTTATGTTCTTACATATAAGTTAGAAACTATATTAAATCGGACAGTTATGATAAATAGAGAGTAGGTAGACAATTTTTAAGGAACCGTTTCAGCAGTTGAACTATGTATATAATTTGGCAAACTCTGATAGGAAACGATCCAAATCTGACGAGCATCACTGCAAAAAATTACTTCAAACCATACAAGGTATTATTCTTTTCAATCGAGATCTAACCAGGATTCGAACCCAGGATCTTTCAGCTACTAGCAACATAAGCTAACCATATTATTCAACTAAATCATGTTTTATTTTTGTACTAGCTGAACCCGGCATGCGTTGCAATGCCACAATAATGCAATAACGCATGCAATTCCCGTTACCGTTCCCATTCCCGTTCTCCTTCCCGTTCCTGTTCCCGTTTCTATTTGTCGGATAAACACATTTGAAATTATTCAATTATTTGTTTATTTTACTCTAACAACGCATGTCGCAACGCGAAATTATTGAGTTGCAATGCCACTCATTCCCATTTTTCCCGTTTCCGTTCCCGTTTTTGGCCGATTTTCTTTCACAGTAAGCTTCCCGGACATGCATACAATAAGTCCTGAGAGTTCCATCGTTCCATCGTACAATAATGCTTGCAATTCCCGTTACCATTTATCGATGCTTTTCGATAAGTGAATGTTTAAGATTCTAATTAATGCTCAAATAATCAAATTAAATTATAGTAAAGTATAGGAACTTGTACATACATACGTGACAGACAGAAAAACATCGATTTTTATATATGTATATGTAGGATTGTTATGAGTGGTACGTAATGTAAGGTTGGTATGAGTGGTATGTAATGTAAGGGTTGGCATGCGTGCGTACAAGTTGGTTACCAACGTACATATTTCCCCAACTACAAACTGGCGCTTCATACTTTCGCGTTGATAAAACCGTAATGACGAATATTATTATAAATATGTTTTATCCCGTTTTTTCCACAGTAATCTTCCCGGACATGCATACAATAAATCCTGAAAGTTCCATCGTAATCGGTTCAGTGGTTTAGGAGCCTATTCGAGACAGACAAACATTGATTTTTATATATATATACATAGATGTATATATATATTTATCAATTTTGACTCAATTTTCAGTTCCGGATACCGATCCTTGTTTCAGTTCCGAATCCCGATTTATGTTTTAGTTCCGATTCCGATTAATTATTACTATACGTATTGTAACTTTATTTTAAATCATGTATCAATTTGTTTCCGAAATCACCCGTTGAAATTTTAACGGGCGCAACACCAGTAGGTACATAATATTAACTAAAGACTCTCGTATAAGACGTATATTTATATTAAAATATTTAACAAGAGTGTTACACGTATGGGGATACTAAATAAATAATGTTTTAAAACACATTAGAAGTCACTTAAAACCAAGTCACGTAGTGCGATTACATCGATCGGGATAAGGATCGCCGCAAGCGTTCGGTCCAACTTTCATTATACATAAACTGAAAAATATTACAAGGATCTTCTCCAAACTTACGGTCAAGGATAACGGCCAATTTTATCTCGCGTATGTATTATATAACAGTGGTAGGCACGTAAGAATCCACGTGTGATGTACAAGCTTTACATGCAAATGAATTGTTCGCTTAAACTCGCACGAGAGGAAGGTGAAATTTACTCTCGATCCTGAAAAAGGGTTATCGGTGGGCAGCCACCTTTATGTTGATATATTATACATCCCTTCACCCACCAGGATCGAGTCAACATAATAAATATCTAGGGAAAAATATCGGAAAGGACAACGGTAAGGTTCATATGTATATTATGTATGTACATATGTAAGAGTGGTCGGTGACGAAAAATTTTGATTTTCTTGATACATTACAATTAAGAGGGCTGAACACCAGCGCCTTGTCCATACAAACGTATTAGACTTCTCCCTTCCTCAATTATGGTCCTAGAGAAATTATTTTTTAATATGCTATGGATATCCACCATTGAGTTGCATCTATCGTTTTATTTTTTGATTAGTTATTTTTTATAGGAGCTAGGAGCCGCCAAACATCAATAAAATCGCCTCTTTTTTACACGCACGAAAAGAGTCCAGCGTGCTTATTTAACGGTCGATTTAAAAAAAAATACGCGCATAAATACATTTCTTTTAAAAATTAGAGAATCATTATTATATAATACAAATGTGGGATTTAAACATATGTTCATCGTTTATTTTTTCTTTCTCTATCCTGAGAATGACTTTACTCTGTGGCGATTCTCAGGACGAGAGTGGCCTCCCTACGTTGTCGTGTATTGCTACCATGTTTTCTCATTTTTGCTCTTCTCTGTATGTTCAGTAGATGGAGCTTCTCCACTGACCGCCATAATTCACTTTCTTATTATTACTATTATTTATTTTTATAATTATTATTTTTTTTTATTTATTACTTATTACTTATTATTTATTTATGTATTTATTATTAATTATTGTTTAATATTATTATTTGTACGTAAATTATTAGTGTTATAAATATAATGTATTTATTTATTTGTATTATCTATGTATATATAAGCCGTTATATTTGAAAGTGGCAGAAGTCAAATTTTCAGATTCAAGTTTGACTTAATTTACAAATTTCTATCATTTCTTTTAATTCGATATATCCAGAATCTCAGAAAAGCAGAATAAACGCATTACAGGCCACCAGTATTTCTAAGTATTGTTAAACGCAAAACATTGTATTTAATATTCCTCGAAATGAAGAAAAGTCGACTTATGACACTTTCAAATATAACGGCTCATATTATTTATGTATTAATCATTTGTACTATCTACATTTATATATTATTTATATGGACGATGGAGATTGCAGTATTCTCTCTATCGTCTGGAATAAAAAATATTATTATTATTGTATGTGTATTTTATTAAATTGAATAAATATTTTATCCAAAAAAGTTCAATTTGAAAAAAGTAATACAAATTATTAGATTTTATTCCATTGTAGATGAGTGTTAAATTTATTTCAATTATATGTTACGTGCATTTTGAATTATATGTTAAGCAATTTTAATTCACTTGTTTATTTTTATTCAATTTCAGTCTACAAATAACAGTCGAGCCTCGCACTAGGCAAAAATAGTACGTGATTATTTAACGTTTTAATCAATTATCAAAAACAGCAATCAATACATAAAAATAGATCGCAAATTCAATTTTGGAAAAATCAATCGAAATTAATGTGTTGACTGTAGTTTTATCGAATATTCGTATTTCGTACTTCGTACGCAGCATCTGCATATTTTGCTCAGATCAATCATCATTCACAATGATTACCAGTGACTATTATATATGTACTTATTGTGATTAAAGTGCATGCTAATTTAAATTGTTTAATTGTGTTGAAATTTTTCTTCGCGTGTGAAAATAAATTCATTTGTTTTCTTTTTGTTTGAAGTGAATTAAAAATTTGAAAATTATTTTATTATTCTAAGTGGTATTAAAAATAAGTATCAGTGTTTGTTAAATTATGTGCAATCTTTTTAAAAATGGATTGAAGAAGATGATTGGCATAGGTGCTTAATCAATTGCTTTGAAGACTACATGAAGCTGGTAAGTTGTTTTATATTGCTTTGCGAAATTGTTTAAAATGGCTGTATGTTAATTTTAAATATTATATTTAAATTTTTAGATTGCAGTAAAGGTAGGAGATTTAATTTATCCAGCGGATATAGCTTGTGAGCATATTTTTATAAATGCAATTTAAACCGTCGTTCAGTAGAGGTAAGGCAATTTCTTTTACCATACTTTATAATAAGTACATATACGTTTATGTTAGTACCTATAAATATGCATCATTGTTTGTAGTGCATTTTTTATAACTTTAATTTTAAATTTTTAAGGAGGGAAAATTTAAAATTCGCCTATATGATCTACGACTTTTTTAGGAATTATTTTGATTTAACAATAGTGTTAGTGTGATAAATTGATAAAATTCTATCGTTAGAACTATTGTTGCCATATTTATTTATACTAAAAATATAAATTTTCAGCATGATACGCTCAGGGGTGTGGAAAGAATAGTGGCGACAACATTTTTGAACTTTCAAAGAGGAAAATATCCCACTTCTGGTTTATTAAATTTCGCGATTTTTTTTTATTTTGATCACATTAATACAAGAATAATGCATGATTTTTTTCGTAAAGAGCACACATGTTTAAGGGGTCGAAAAAAATAGTGCAAGAAAAATTGCGCAAGAGTAAACTGCCATTTCCAGTTGTCAGATTCTTACCAAATTATATATATATAACTTGGTATTAAGTTTTAACTTCTAGATATGAAATTTCAGTTCATTAACCTATAGGGCTTCTGAGAAAAAAATAAAAAACCTTGATTCTCTAGAGTAAAAGTACTACTTCTGATTCAGGTAAAAATATTAAAAAAATATAAGGGTATAAAATTTATAATTTCTATTACATGTAAAAAAAATCAGTCTGATTCGGTTAGTGGTTTGGGAGATAATTTAAATCAAAAACTTAAAAAAAAGAGGATACCTTTAAGGGGAGGTACCATTTCCGGTCTACTTAAAAATTACGTCATATCGATAAAAATTTCAATAACTAATACTAAGTTTCAGTTCAATAGGACTAATAGTGTTCAAAAAATCCCCAAAATACACATATACACACATTTTTTCTAGAAAACGTGATCAGTGATCGATTCAGAGTTTGAATCAGTCAAAATCTCGAGTTCAAATTTTTGAATGATCACAAATCTATTTTTACTACGTATATACATAGATAAAGTAAAAAAAAAAACAATGAAAAGACACGGCACAAATTAATATCAGTTTTGCAAACTGTCTTAAACTTGAATCTGCAACCCCTCGAGTTCGACGACGACAACAACTCACCCTTCCCAATAATTCGCCTTATCGCAGAGGGGTTAACTTGCGCGCGAACCGAACTTTAGCAATTTTAATCATGCTGCTAATGAAAAATTTCTCATTAATCCGCAGCAGGTAATTTGCGCCGAATATCTGGAAAGCGAACGAGGGTGGGATTTTTCCAACGCTCCCCGTTCGGAAAAACCGGCGGGAGAAAAGTTTGAAAACCAACAAAACAAGTTTTCCGACTCGGCCATCTGCCCCGTTCGAATTTTCGCCCCCACCCCGAAGATATACTATCGGAATAAAACATACCCGAAGGGAGTTCATTTCGAAGTGCCCCGTGAAGGTGACTTAGGGTGACCAAATGTATCAATTTGTTATGAAAACAACTCGGAAAAACGTCTAGTTGATGGAAAATATCCGATCATCATGTTCCAGCTGTCTATTCTATGTTCTAGATAAAAAAAATCATTTATGTATGAGGCTTTATGTATGATTGGTTGAATAAATATGGTTAGTCTGGAAGCTTCGTGACCAATAAATAATGAATGATTGAAGTTGACACACCAAAATTAAGAGTAATTGTATTGTGAATATGCTGCTATTGTCGAAGATATTGAACAAAAACAGATAGATACATATGTACATATAGATATCGATGACTTGGTGCGCAGATATTGTATGTCCATTTTTTAATTTGTATCGAATTGTAAGTTTGTATATGTACTCCTTCAGGTTTTCCTTTAAATTAATGTAATTTATGTATACCACATAAATTACATTCAAAGGAAAATCCTGAATTATTCCAGTATCTACAAACTTGAAATTTAATACAATTTCAAAAATGGACATATGCACAATATCCGTGCACCAAGCCATCGACATATACATTTATATTAATATAAGTTTGACTTTTTGCTAAGAAAAGGCACGTCAATGTTCCGAATAGGAAAATTGTATCTGAATAAAAAGTAATGATATAACTTTACAGTTCCGTTTCAAAAAGATGGAGCCTATTCACAAAATAAAAATGAATATAAGTTTAATGTTCGATTACTTTCTGAATCTTTATAGAGGTATTTTTTGATATTACACACATAAAGTATCGAATCTAGAATCTTGGTAAAAATGTGGTAGAAGCTATAAGTTGGTAGTAGTTAATTGAAATCAGGATATCTTCAAAAATTGATCCACTTATTTTGTATTTTGAAATACTATCTCAAATGAGCAGTCTGCAGAAATTTTACAAGATATTTGTAGAAAGGTTGGTAAAAAGGATCTAATAGGGATGTAAAAGGATGATCCAAATGGTTTAGACTACGGTGAGATCAGTTTTAATGGTATGGTAACAGAGAATAAGTTTTCCAGACGAGATCTGATCAAGCAGTTGAGTTAGAAAAAAAAAATTGCCAGATTTCTACAAATACATATCGCTTTTGGGTCAAATAGAGTAAGTTTAAGGAATATCTATGGATTTTTTTTTCAAAGTACACATTTAAAAGGATGTATTATCGAACGACTCAAAAGTATGGTGTAGAAAATAGGTTTTATCGAATAAATTTATCTTATCAAGATTTTGATTCGATGATCTAATATTCAATGTAATGATTTGAAAATAAGAAGGAAATTACTATTAGTTTCTATCGTTTTTGGGTTGTGCAGATCTTATACCCACTGCTTTTATTATACAAATACTTACATATGTATGTATATCTTGATTTGTCAGTTATCAGTGATCATTTTCCGTTATTCCAATAAATAATTAAATCTATACATTCTGTTGAAAAAACGATTCTCCTTAAATTATTTAAAAAATAAGCGTTAAATTTAATTGTAAAATATTTGTGATATTTCATGGTTTCCCTAACATTATCATAACGGAACTTTCGACTTTTCCGTTTCCGGTTTTATCGAGTAATATCTCATTATCCGGCATGGTGGGCCGGTTAATTGTAACTACCGCCTTCTAAATCTATACGTGCCTGCGAAAGCACCCTTTCAAAGAAGGGGGGGGCGGGAAAAAAAGAAAAATTTACAACGGAAAGGGAGAACGTTAATTGCGAGTTGCGAAACCGGGACACGTGCCTCTACTCGAATAAATCTAACCACGTGGAACACACTCTGATATAGAGCCGGGATGTATTATATGTAAGGTTGCTCTGATAACCCCAAAAAATCCCAGGGAGCGACACTAATGGGCCAAGTAATACAATCCTATCTGCGGAAAGTATTTTTGGAACATTTATAAGTGCTTTAGTGGACTTGCGAGATTAAGTTCTGAATTAAACCTTATTAAATTTATTTTGATTGTATTAAATTTTCATCTTTAAATATGCCCAATGAACATATCACTATTACTACATATGTTCATACATATTGTCATTTTCCAAAACGCATTTTATATATTTTTTAAATTACTTGTTTAACAAACCAAGATTTCTTTATTATCATAAAAACGTTACATTTATGTTATTGGTAGATATATATATATATATATATATATATATATATATATATATATATATATATATATATATATATATATATATATATATATATTATTTTACTTTATTTATTGAAAAATCAACAGACAGGATGTACATAGATATGTATAAAAAAACAAATAGTAAATAAATAATATATGTAACATCCGAGTCCAATAATAGATTTTTACAAAAATGAAAAAGATAAATATAAGGAAAACAATTTAAAAAGTAAAGAATAAAGGCATGACAAAATATGTAGAACATTGCATAATTAAACTATAGTATTAAAATATTTGGAAAAGGTTATAAAATAGAATATAAGAAGAAATTGAAATTTACAAATATAAAACAAATGAAAAAGGTAAATACAAAATAAACAAATGAAAAGGAAAAGAATGAAAGATATTTTTATATATTTTTGGACGATAAAAGTAATTGTCAACGTCATGTTATAGACAGCAAAACTTACAGTAATATTATTAAAGACTTTGCATTGAATTATATTATGTTTATAGTTAAACTAGCTGTATTACCCAGCTTCGCTCGGTATTTGTAATATAAACCGCTTAAACATGACTAATCTGATATAAAAATAATCAAAAAAATAAATATAAAAATAGCCTGTAGTAGCCTTCTAGGGCTATGCCCTCTGCGCCCCGTGAGCCTTTGCCGTCTAGGGATACGCCCTCTGCGCCCCCTTGAGCATTTTCCGTCTAGGGCTATGCCCTCTGCGCCCCGTGAGCTTTTGACGTCTAGGGCTACGCCCTCTGCGCCCCCGTGAGCCTCTGCCGTTTAGGGCTACGCCCTCTGCGCCCCCCAAAATCGAATCGGCGCCTATGAATCGAAAAAAAAAATAGAATCATTTGTTCGATGACATCACGGATCTACGAACGAACGAACGAAGGATACATACATAAAAAATGTCTCTTTCCAAATTATATATTAGATAAGGAATAATTAAAAAAATATAGAAATTATTTTACGTCCTCACAATGTTACAACATCTCTCTGAGATGCAGGAAAACTGCATCTCAAATCTGCATATATGTACAAACATATGTATGTACATAAGGTATCGGTGAGTCACTTTCCTTGCAAAACGTGCCCCGTGTTCGTGTTCGTTCGTAATTCAATATTCAAATACATATGTCAGTAAAAAAGTAAAAATAAATAATAGCGATTTCAATGCGAAATAGGAGAATTTTATAACTCTGATTCTGGTTACGGCCAAAAAGATACGAATCATGAATTAGATTTGATTTGATTTGATACGAGAGACAAAAAAGGAAAATTATAAAACGCTTCGTTCGAGACCTCGTACACTAATTCACCCATTTCCCACCGGATACTCGCTTATTCGTACACACAGTTTTCTCACAATGTTGTCGTCGGATAAAACCGGATTACGGTTTTGAAGATATAGCAAACATACATATGTGTGTATATTGTCGTAGACAGAGCCGTAAACATACGTGATGTTTTCGTTGCAGACGCCCTCCCCCCCCCCCCCGTTTTCTCAGGGCGCGTTTTGCGCTTAACGTGAATTTTCATTTCATGCTTTCGTGGTTTGAGTAATACAATACGTACGTACGTATTACGTACACGTGTGTATTAACCCCTTGTCTGCCAGCCAACGTTGCACCTGTGATGTGCACGCAGCGGTTCACCTGTCGCTTTGTACGTACATACGTATTTAAATGCGCGGTTGCGACAAACGAGCGTTCGCATAATGTGCAAGTGCTGCATATTTCAATTCTATTATGTATATTCGTATAAATACATACGTGGATAAATATACGGTGGATCTTTTGTTTATTTATACATAACTAGCTGAACCCGGCATGCGTTTCAATGCCAGAATAAGGCATGCAATTCCCGTTCCCGTTTCCGTTCCCGTTGCATTCCCGTTTCCGTTCTCGTTCCCATTTCAAGTGATGGTTGGAGTTCGACTAATGTCACTTCAACGCCGTGTTGTCATAAAACAAATGGGAATGTGGTTACCAACGAACACATTTCCTTGACTACACTTCAAACTTTCGCGTCGGTAAAATCGTTATTTCGAATATTATTATTAAGAGGTGTTTTCCCGGTTTTTTCCACAATAAGCTTTCCAGATATGCATACAACAAATCCTGAAAGTTCCATCGTAATCGGTTTAGTGGTTTAAGAGCCTATACGAGACAGACAGACAGACAAACAGACATTCAATTTTATATATATTTAAATGTTTTTTTATATATAAAAAAAGGTAAAAACTACCTACCTACTTACACGTAAACAATATAAAACGCCTATAGAAAAATTAATTAATTAATTAAATAAATTTTCAATAAATGGCGATAAATTCTCTGCCAAGAGGAAATAGTATATATATGTACATATATAGAAGTTTTTTTCTTTTGTTATTGTTTTCGTATACATATACTACTACTAACATCAATAGAAATAACTTCTACATTAATGCTTATCTTGAAATTAAAATTATGTATACGAATATCTCCTCAATAATTCCCAAATTCAGTGAGTTTCAACTTTACATAATTAATAACAATCCCGAAATAATATTAATAAGTGAATCGTGGCTAAATAATAACATACCTGACAGTGTCGTAGAAATTCCTAATTTTGCTATTTATAGATCCGATAGGGAAGATAGAAGAGGAGGAGGTGTTTGCATTTATGTAAAAATTTCTTCTAATAATCCATGTATTGTGGTTGAAAGATTTTTACCATCCAATATCTCAATATCAGGCATCGAACACTTGTGGTTAAAGGTTTGTTTTAACTGCTGCGAATTTATCTTAGCGTGTATTTATAGACCTCCCACTTCCACATTTGAGGAAGACATCAAACTTTTCAACGTCATCGCCAATGAAGGATGTAAAAGCTGTCCAACGCTGATTTTTGGAGACTTCAACTTTCCTACCATTAAATGGAAGTTTCTCAGCCCAGTTGGTCTTTCCGGCTCTGCAGCTGAGTTTCTTGATTGCATCGCAAATTCAGGACTAAATCAACTGGTAGACTTCCCTACTCGTTTTCGAGGATGTAATCGACCATCGACATTGGACCTAGTTTTCTCAAACTCCCACAATTTCTTATCATCGATTCTCTCTGACTCCCCAATTGGTCTAAGTGATCATATTATAATTAACTCTCTGATTCAATGGTGTGATCGATCCCAATGTAAACCTCAAACTGATCCTTTCTTAAAGCGTAACTTTAAATTAGCCGACTATGAGAAATTGAATGATTTTTTTATAGACAGCGATTGGTCATTTTTAGAACTCGAAATTAATATTCATTCTAAGTGGGATTCTTTTTATCATATTATAAATGCTGGCATACAAAAATTTGTTCCTTTCCTTAAACCATTCAAATCCAAATGTAAACCGTGGATCAATAAACCTATATTGATTCTGATTAAAGAAAAACGGAAACTTTGGAACATTTATGCTAAACATAAAACCCATGAGGGTTATGCTAATTATAGAAAACTTAATAATGAAGTCACTAAACAAATAAGAAACTCAAAGCGTGACTTTGAACTTTCAATCGCTTCTGGCGATTGCAAAGTTTTCTTTAAATACTTAAACTCTAACCTAAAATCTAAAATTGTAGTTTCCACAATCATGAATGAAAAAAAGGAGCTTATTACGGATCCCCTCTTAATAGCCAACACTTTTGCTAAGGCCTTTAGCAACTCATTCATCAAAGAAGACTCTACAAATCTGCCGATGCTTCCTAACTTGTCCCGAAATTCAACAGTAATTAATAATATAATGTTTTCCGAAAAAGTCGTTTCAGAGGTTTTACACAACCTTGGAGACAACTCCGCCCCTGGTAATGATAACTTACCTTCACTTTTTTTTAAAAAAACTGCTCTATCCATATCTCGTCCCCTCTTTAAACTCTTCAATCATTCCTTTATATCTTCCTTTATACCCAACGAATGGAAAACTTCTAACATTATTCCTATCTACAAAAAGGGAAACAAATTAGAAGCCACTAATTATCGTCCTATCAGTCTTTCACCCATTTTGCTAAAGTGTTTTGAAAAAATCATCGCCTCTCAACTGACTAAATTTCTTGAGTCTTGTAACCTTTTATCTAAATACCAGCATGGTTTTATAAAAGGCCGATCAGTACTGAGTAACCTTTTAACCGTGCACAATGATTGGTCTCTCCTTCTTAATAATAATATACCCGTAGATGTCGTCTATCTTGACTTCGAAAAAGCCTTTGATAGAGTTCCTATCGATCGGCTTTTACTAAAAATTGAGCATATAGGTGTGAGAGGAAGGCTACTTGACTGGATCAGAGTGTTTTTAAAGTCTAGATACTTCTAGATACGGTGAGGATTGGATCCTGCTCTTCAGAATCTCATCCCGTCCTTAGTGGTGTTCCCCAAGGCTCTGTTTTAGGGCCAATTCTTTTTTTAATTTTTATTAATGATATAGCAAATGACCTCACTTGTAAATATTCTATTTTCGCTGACGACATTAAACTTTATTGTCCTGCCAACTCAGATGGCAGAAATTCCCTTCAAAGCGATTTGGACACAATTGTCACGTGGTCTAAAACTTGGCTTTTAACTTTAAATGTTAAGAAATGCTCTGTTCTCCACCTAGGAAATAATAACCCAAATCTTTCCTACAAAATAAACAGCCTTTTCCTGAATTGCGTCCAATACCAATTAGACCTAGGTATCATCACCACTTGCGACCTAAAATGGTCCGCTCATATAAATCATATTGTCAACAAAACTTACTCATTTTTGTATGTTATAAAGCGGGTATTCAATTTTCTAAATTTAACTATTTTAACAAAAATATATAAAACTTTCATCAGACCTAGACTTGAATACGCTTTTTGCATATGGAATCCTCATTTTAAAAAGGATATTACATGTATTGAAAGGGTTCAAAGGAGAATTTCAAAGATTCCTTCTGAACTCAAATCACTTTCTTATAATGAAAGATTGAAAATAATGAATCTCACTACATTGGAGACGAGAAGATCTAGAGGTGACTTAATCGAAGTCTATAAAATTCTTAATAATCACTATAATTGTCATATGTCTAATGTTATTTCATTCAACATAAACACTCACCTCAGAGGTCACACGCTTAGACTCCAAAAAGATAAATCTAATAAATTGATCAGAGATACATTCTTTTCTAACAGAGTGGTTTCAGTTTGGAATAGTCTTCCCAACGATTTAGTAACCTCTATTAATATTAATATTTTTAAGAATAAACTTGATACTTTTTTTAAAACCAAAGGATTTTTGTGATTCTTCTTTCCCATAATCATATTTCTGTATTTTTATCTTTTTTTGTTTATTTATTTTATATTTTTTTTTTCTTCTCTTATTTTATTTTATTTTAATATTGTTTTTTTTTAATGTATTTTAATTTTTCTCATTGTTTTATTGCATATATGTATAATTTGTAAAATTATGTTTATTCAAACCCCTTGGGCCTATCGGCTTTGCCGCCTCCCCCAAGTATATTAAATAAATAAATAAATAAATATGTTTTGACAGTGGTTTAGCTGTGACTTACATATGTATGTATTCATGTCGAATCGAAACGACTATTATAGTACGGCGAGAGTTATCTCGGAGTTATATACCAACGAACACATTTCCTTGACTACACAATGGCGCGTCAAATTTTCATAAAATCGTAATTACGAATATTGTTAATTAAACCACAGCAGGAGTACCTCATGGTAGTGTCTTAGGACCTCTTTTGTATCTATTTTATATGCTCATTGGAATATTTGTAGACGGTAAGGTAGTGATAAACAGAAATAATTGAATGCTCGCGACACTCAATTCAAGATTGAGTTGTAGACATCACATAAAGGGCAACGTTAATAAATTTGGACGGACTATGAGATTAATTATTCATATTATGTTAAATTAATAAATAAATGTATGTATTATTATATAACGTCAATAATATATGTTAAAAGTGTTCCGTTGCTGTCAAATTCATCATATTTTACTATGGTCTTATTCTGAGCTTGTTTCCTGCATATACATATGTACACATCCACTTAGAAACACACTTTCGCGCACGTTTGAGCTTCTCTAATCCCCAGCCAGTGTCGATTATGAATTCTTCGCTTGTTTGTAAACTTTCGCTCAAAGTACCTATGCATATTCATACGGCAGAGGAAGTTGCACACGTGTGATATTATTTTACACCTGATGATAACGGCAGACGACTCGATTATTAACAATTTGTGAGTTTTTGTCGCGCGACGTATTTTAAACGTCTTTGGAAAATGCATTTCAGGGCGCACATGAGGTGGAAGTTTGAGTGCTTTTCCCACCGGGAGGTTTTCCACCGGAAGAATATGTACATAAAGTTTTCTTTGTTTTCCCTTCACGCGGTTGCGACACACGAGCGGAACATGTGACTAAATGTGTTTCGTTCGCTCTGTTCCCTTTTTTGCCCGCTGGTTTTATTTTCTTCATATGTGTAAGATGAAATATTCAAGAGATCAATTCGACGAAAGTTTGTGCGCGTCGTCGAAAGGGTTAAAAAGTTAGATTGAATAGTAAATTTAGCTGTTGTTTGCCGAACGCCGAACTATAATATAAAGTTTTCATTCCGTGGTTTGATTAAAAGCTACTATGTAAGTTAAATATTAAGAGGTTTTTCATAAATCCTTGCATATTTGACGTATTGCATTAGAAAATATGATGTCTTCTCTCTGTCTGTCTGCTATGTAGATTCACAATAAGGACCACTAAAAATGTGATATTTTCCTGAGTGAGCACATTATTTTAGCCTAATTTGTCTGGTAGCCTGTGCTCATCATTATTTTTATTATTGGATGTGATGTACATATGAATGGAATTTTCATCTTCTCTCTTCCATTCAGGCCCCAAGGGATGTTTTGTATTTATTGCTGGTTTTTATACATATAATATGTTTGGTCCTTTGTTTATTTGATATTTTTTTTTTAAATTTTTCTTGTTTTTTTAATTAGAGCATTGTGGTGCATATGGGTTTTTCTGTAATACAGCAATTTTTCAAAACTATAAAGTAATTAATATAATATCTAATGACCATCTGACTTAAGCCATATTTGGCTTTTGGAGAAAAGATCGAAGCTTAGGGTTGAAGGGCTCCTATATAAAAACTTCCGAGCAATGCCGGGCAAATGTGCTTGTCCACTTTGCAATTCGAAAGATTTAAATAAATATATAACCATAAAATTTGGCATACTATCTCTTTATACTATCGCTACTCTAGCATGGATTATAGACAGATTTTGAAAGCGTTTTTAGACTATTCATTATAAATGCGATTTTTAATTGACGTGTTTACCTAAAATATTTATAATAGTTTCACAGCTGTGAATACACGGTATATGTTCCTTGCCATCTTGCCCTATATCTGAACAATTGTCGTTGAAGTTTTGTTAAAAGACTCACGGAAAACACCAATCATATTCAATGAAATTCGTGTGGGAGGCTTTTCACTTTTACATTGATAAAAAAAAAACATTTGCGAAAATTTGTCTAGCGACACGGAAAGCCCTGAACTTGTAAAGAGAGAAAGAGAAAGAGATAGAGAGAAGGAGGGTAGGAAGGGGGAGGTAGGTGGTGGAGAGAGAGCAACCTCGTTTGGAAAAGCTCGTCTCTCGGAGCCTTCGGCTATACCGGTCGGTGGAAATGATGGAAAAACTGGAAATGATTGATGCGGGTTCATTTTTCCACGGCGGAGTATTCAATATCGGAATTTGACGTGACGTAATGAGTTATAGGGTTCGACCAAACCCTATAACTTGGCCTCCCCCTCGCCTCGGCCTTACCCCCCCCCTCGTCCTCACAATACACACTATAAATCCGGCTCGTGATCGGTTTTTGTGTTCGAGAACAATGTCGACGGTAACCAAATGTCTTTTAGACGTCGATACTGCAACTACAGGATGCTCTATAAGAAATTTTTATAATGCCTTCGTGTTTAAAACATATTAACGTACGTTAAATCAAGTCCTCTACAACCCCTTTTCATTTTTTTCTACGTCATTAGCAAAACTTTTCATTTTATCTCACTTATGTACAATCTTTGACACTCGTTTGGGTCCTTTTTGGTAGTTGTATTATCTTTCATTTTTTGGTGAAATTTTGATTTTCGTACTTGTTAAATTACATGCAATTATTTCAGCTATATAAGTCATATATGCATGTATCTCTTGTTCTGAATAACATTATCATTATAGCAAAAAATACAACATACTATAAATCTCTGAGTGCATTTGATATTTATTCAACATTTTAGCATGTAATATATACATTTTGAATAAAACTTTTTATACTCTAAAAACAGCCTTTATTACCTCAAATGATCTTTATTTCATTCGTCTTTTGATTGTTCGATCTGTGTTTCAAAAATATTCTGACTAATCTTACACATTAGTTTCATCATGTATTTCTACTAATAATCCTGTTTAAAACACATGCTTATTTTACAAATTAAGATGTGGTAAATTTTGTGGTATTAAAATAGTTACAAAATGCGAAGATATATGTACATATATCCAAAATATACCGTTTATTTAACTGTATCATGTTTTAAATATAACTTGGGTAAAATACATGACATTGTATTCAAAATGAGAAAATCGGGATCAATTGCATTTTACGACAATATAAGCCTAATTGCCCGGCGCCATTCGAGCAGGATAAAGATTTTCTTATTTTATGAGAGACCTTTTGATCTTGGATTACGACGCCTTCTATAAACCATCTGTGGGGATTTGGTAAATTCACTTGGGTGAAGTAAAACTAAGTTACTAAAATCACACTTGTAGAATTATGAGGAAAAATTTATTACCCAATTAAATATCACCTTGTATCGAATGGTTAATAACTTTGTCCTCTCTCACACGCGAACTAAAAACGAGTATGGAAAAGTTTAAACAGAGACCGCATGCGACGTCGCAGATTCAATTGAATATCCGTTTCCGGTGTATTAGATAGCGTGGAAAACTACTACCTGGACGATAAGCGGTTTTCCACTCTCCGTTGCGGGAGGGCTTTCGAAATTTTAAACTTTCAAACAACTAACTAAAATTTATCATCGTGGAAAACACCGCATACAATCACACGTACATATGTACGTGTGATTATTTGCAAAAAATGTATACAACATTAATATTTGTGTACGTATTTGCAAAAAATGTATACAACATTAATTTATCCGAAGCGTTGAAATTAATCTCGCAACTGTCTTTTTACAATGTATTAAATCTACTTTGTTGCGGAATACATTCGAACCGATTGGAAATTGCAAATGTACTTTTACAATTCCCGCGAGCTCAGTTTGCTACTGTAGTGTTTTATACACAGACTCGGAAAATTAAGTTATAAAGTATGATGCAGTTAAATTTGTTGCCTTTCTATGTAGATATGCATATACATATGTATGCATGTAGATATGTATAGCTTCTTTATATGCAATTTGGTTGATAATTTCAAAGACAAGACATCATTAGTGAAACTATTATTAGAGTTGTCCCAATTGTAAATATTATGATCCTGATTAGAGATTTGGTGCTTTTGTTTTTCACACTTTTTATATTTTAGTAGTTTTAGCAGTATTTATTTTGACAAAGGCATGAAGTTTGCTAGTGAAAATATGTTTCATATTTACAAATACTTTATTTTTTAGTATTTAAGATTTTGTTACTATCCAATTAAATCTACAATATTTATTTATTAATCGGTATGTACTGAATTAATAGCGATCAAAGTTTAACGAAACAAAGTGTCGATTAAGATTTTTTTTTGATTATTTTTGTTTTGATGAAATCTATATTAGTATTAATATGATTTAAGTACATATTTATTTTATTTTATTTCATACCAGGAAGGCATTACAGGTAAACCCCAATGCGCCTTCCTGGCCAAATTACAAACAATACAGCATTTTTTATTATATACATAAGTCGCTAAATTACGAGACACTGACTTAAACTCGACAATTTAACGAGACATCTATGAATTGTACATACATTTTTATTGTAATATTTACATTAATCATACTCAAATAGTGGTGACATAGTGGGTAGGAAGGATTTTTAGCCAATTTTTAATCGGGAATCGTTTCAACAATGAAATCAGAGAAAATTGGCAAACTCTGATAGGAAACGATCAACCAGGAGTCACAAATCCTGGTCTGACCAGCAGCATTACAGATATACTCAGAAAAATTCTTTTCAATCGAGGTCAGCTCAAGGGATCGAACTCGGCGCCTCTCAGTGTTAAGCAGAAGCTTAACGACCGAGCCACGCTGCTGGCTAATTTATTATGTATATTCCAATTTATTTACATTTAATATGTATATTCCAATTTATTAGGTGTACTTAAATAATTCCAATTTATTATGTGTATTTAAATAATTCCAATTTATTATGTGTACTTACATAATTCCAATTTATAGAAAATATACCATTAAATTTAACCAAAAAGAATTGACATTGAAAATTGTTATCATGTCGTACGTTCCAAATTAAGTCTTATATAAAAAGTCGCGTAAATTTTACCGCGAATCTGCGACGTAGAAAGGAAATCCCATTTGGATGGAGGAAACGAGGAAAAGAACGCGTCGGGAAAATTGAAAGAAATATTGCGCGAATGAAAAGTGGCGCTTTAAAACGCCCTTTCGATCGGAAAAGCGCCGAATCGCGCGCGGAAAAGCTCAGTCGCGGAGGAAAACGGGCGCTTTTCCTCCTTGTGTCGTTGTTTGAGCAAAGCGAAGCGTAAAATAAGATGACACGCAGCTTTTCCGGAGTGTTCCATTCACCTCGGCGCGGCGTCGGAAAACTCGCGCACCGCAGAAATAAAAAGGTTCGAATCACAGCCTCCCACCACGCGAGAGGGGGACCGAAAGGCTTTCACATATTCTGTCTGCCGCACCTGCCCTTTGAGTTGGGTCCACTTTTATTAAATTGTCAGCGCCTAGACTGGCGCTAACTATTCAACAAAACGACAAATATTAAACGGACCGAATCGAAAATTTATCTCCTCCCTCGTCTCATCATCGCATCCTGGTCTATAGCTCATGCGAATTGAAATTCACTTGTTGGCAGCTCGAAATGTATGGCCAATTGATTATTTAGTGTCTATTTGGATTCCCATATTGGCAAAGTATCAAAATTTGTGTTTGAAACCGTAAAATGGTGAATTAATGAAACTTCAAGCCATTTTTCATTGCCTTTTAAAGTCTAAACTTTATGTAGATTGAAAGAATCCAATGAAGATTTCCATATGTGCTGGAGAAAACCCCAATAAAATTATTCTACTCTTGATCACATTAGTACGTATATATATGTATATATATGTATATATATATATATATATATATATATATATATATATATATACATATATATATATATATATATATATATATATATATATATACATATATATGTATATATATATATATATATATATATATATATATATATATATATATATATATATATATATATATACATATATATATATGTACATATGTTTGCATGCAAAGAGACGTTGTGCTTTATAGATATGTAATGCTCATGTATAAGTATTTATTTATTTTAAAAAACAGCACTACATACATACAACGTACATACATAAAATATACCAAATGATAATTTTAATGATTCCAAAAATTTTTCTAGAGATTAAAATAACAATGAAAATAGAAAAGAAGAGCATTGCGTAATTGTAGATATGGGATATATGTATGTATGTAAATATTTATATTTATTTATTTAAATACTTGGAAAAGGTGGCAAAGCCGTACGGACCCAAGCTAAAAATAAACAAAAAATAAAATGAAAATAAAAATCAAGAGTGGAAACCGAAAAGAAAATATTAATCACTAAAAATAGATGAAAATAAAACAGACTTAGATAAACTTAGCTTAAAATTAAAAAAGGATGTATTACAAAAACACAACTACATAATATGCATATGTATGTATGTATGTAGATATGTATTACTAAGAAAAAAAACTTCATCTATTGTTACTACGTACATAGATAAAGTAATGATGAATCAATAGAAATTTAAAGCAATAAAAGTAACAAAAAAATTATTAATAAGAGGGGAAATATTGTTAAAAAAAGAAAGATCTATGTAAAAAAAGGAATTTCAGGATTAATTTGTAGAACAGGGATTAATGTGAAGTAGTGAAAAATTACGTAGGGATCTGATTGAACATTAACATGTATGTATGTACTCGCATATATAAAGATTGATATTTGTTCACTACGCAGTTTTAAATATTTAAATTTATTAGTGAAATCTTCTAATGGTCTAAAACTTTCAGAAAAAGTTACATTTTTAGCTTGTATCCATCAAAGCAGCGTTATGCATTTTGGCTAGCATTCTCTATATAAAGATGAATCTTTGATTGTCAAATTTTGATAAACTATTTCATAATATTCTCACTAAGATTACAAACTTTCCTAAAAAAGTTAATTTTTTGTCAATCACACACACGAGTAATGCTGAGCAATTTGTACATACATACATATGTATAAATATTGTAGAGGAAATATTTAAATACGATTCGTGTACTCTATCAATATTATTAAGGGAATAAAAATGTATCTTAAAATAATTTATGTCCAGAATTATAAAGCATCATTTAAAATTGAACCTTTTAAAGGATTATAAAAAAATAGATTTAAATAGACCATTAAGTATTAGGAATGACCCTTAAGATAAACCTCATCTGCACGCTCGTTCTAAAATACACTACTTAATGTGTACGTTAAATAAATATTTGAATAGTTACCGACATGAAATTAAATCTGTGTTTGTTTTGATGACATTGAATTCGCAATTAATTTCTATATACGTACATATATGTATGTATAATACCAGCAGTAATATGTGAAGTATCATTAACATAATATAACGGTGTACGAGAGCGAGTACGTTCCCTCCATTCATTTAAGGGTTAATAATATGTTATCTAAACGGTCTCTTAATCGCGCAATAATTCTCAGCTAATGTTTGTTGAACCGTCGTTTATACATTTTTCGATGTGCATATATTACGCGAAATAGTGAGATAACATCTTTAAAATGGCGTTCCGTTCAAAAACAAATCTCGGAGAACGCGTATGGGGTTTTAAATCTTGGAAGGTGGGAAAGTTTCCCATGATTTATGATACCCCGCTTTGCGCTTAACGATCTAACCCCTTTTTTCACATAATATATACATACATATATAGATTTAATATAGACTGAAATTGAAATGCGTATTCGAAAGGGTTGAAAATATTACATTATTATTGCTATTGTATGGACCCGATGAAATATCGTCGGGTCAAATTGTTTATTTGTATTCAAATTTTTACTAGCCTCTTCTTAATTCAATTATGATTTTATCGTCTGACAAAATTTGGGTTCTTATCCGATCGTTTTCAAACTTTGCCATTTTGCTCGGTTTGGTCATCAATATATGTATGTGGAAATTACGTCCGCCATTACGATGGTGAAGAATAATTGTAATAGACACGTTTGAAAATAATCCATCATCTTTCTCGGTGACGTCTATCGTCCACATTGTCGCATTTGTCCACACTGTTCCCATAATTTTTTCGCTTTTCGCCATTTTAATTGTCTTTTTCCCGATTTTAATTATTTAAACGCCTATAACTTTTTCTTTTTGTTTTATTAAATTTGCATTATAGGTTCTCATTGTCTCTCATATGTATTTATTTATTTTTTACATACATACCAGAAAGGCCTACAAGTAACCCCAATGAGCCTTCCTGGCCAATTACAAACATTGCAGCACGTTTTTTTTATTATACAAGTCGCTGAATTATGAGACACTGAAAAACTCGCAAATCAACGAGACATCTATGAATTGTACATAAATTTGTTGTACATTAATCAATCTAAAATGATGGTGACATAGTAGGTAGGAAGAATATTTAGCCAATTTTACCGCGAACCGTTTCAACAATGAAATCAGAGAAAATTGGTGAACTTTGATAGGAAACGATCGACCTGGAGTCACAAATATCCAGGTCTGACCAGCAGAACTACAAATATACTAATTATTTTCAATCGAGGTCAGCTCATGGGATCGAACCCGGCGCCTCTCGACACTAAGCAGAAGCTATGCTGTTGGCTATATATGTATATATATTGAGATTGGCGTATATAACCTCTAAATGTTGTCTTATGGCCAATTGTCTTAGATTTGACATTTGGCGTTTGACGTCTCTTCGAATGTGGGTGAGTTTCATGTTGTAAATAACTATAAATGGTCGATAAATGGGACTAAAACTATTTTAGATACATCTTATCTCACCGGTGTGTATAGTTTCGTATAGTTTCTTCAGAGTGGAACTGATATATCAAACTGAAGTTTGAAGTATAACCTAGAAAATGTTGTGGTCATTCATAGTATTGATTAACTTTTCTAAACATTAACCAAACTTCGAAAAGATTTGCTTTACCCTTTATATTAATGTTGTGTTTTTCTTTATTTAAGATTGTAATAAACTTTCACGTGGAACCATTGCTTTAGAGCGTTTTCAAATTAAGATTCATAGCGCGTTTTTTTTTTAGCTCGGTGACGTTTGAACCAAGAAAATTCGCTGAAGGTCTATTTTCCGGGGTGCATTGCGTACTTGCACCGTTTATATTTAACGCAAATATGCCTCAGGGTTTTCTCTGTAGGATAAAAGCGAGCGTGGGAAGAAAAAAATCTCCTGCGGGATCATAATACGTGATGGGAAACGCGAAAAAAAGGAGCCAGCACACGTCGCCATATCGAGTGTGAGCCGCTCGGCAAATATTGCCTTTTTCCGCACGTTTTTTCCGCCACAAAACCCAGTTGTTTTTTTTTTTTCGTTTCAACATTCTCTGTTTTCGCTTAGGACGTGCATTTTTATTTTTTTGTGTGTGCGGTGCGTTCGACGCTTGCTGAAAAGCTTTCGAATTTTCCGGCAGCGGCCGCCATTTTAATTAGTTTTTATTGGAAACTGCACCGACGCGAAAAAGTTTTATGAATTCAAAGCTTTCCAATTACTATTTTTTTTTTTGAGGAAATTTTCGTTTCGAACGCTCCTATGTATGCATGTATGTACATACATATACAATGTGCACACATATATGTATGTAAATATGTATAAAAAAAATTGAGTTGAACTTTCTTCGCATAAATATTACATAGTGGCAGTCGTTTGCATAAATAGCCATTATTATTAATTATAATTTCATTTAAGCCCCTTAGCGTGTTTTGTGAATCGTAAAGTTTAATTATAAGAAGTTAAAACGGAATAAAAATGGGTTATTTTGTAAGCTAAATTTAAATTATTCTAATGAATTTACTTTAACTCTAAATTACGTACACGCGTATTTAAGTAAAAGCATTAATATATCGATAAAATTTTGATTTTATGTTAACTTACAAGTATAACAAGTTTTCTTTAAATGCTTTTTGCGATTACTTTTTGTATAGGTATGTAAATATATGCAAGTCTTCATTTGTTGCATTTTAGTTTTTAAGTAGGCTCAAAAATGGTTGATCAGTTACTTGAATACTTGTAGTTACATATTGTTTTATACATTTTTTTATATATATTATTGAATGTATGTTTTAAATTAAAGATCTCCGTTTGTGGTTTAAAAATAGGTAAAAGAAAAATGTTATACTTGTCACCGTGTTTCAGATAGCCCCATATAAATAAGTATTAAGGTATATAACCACAGAAATTTAGGTGTTGCGTTTTATATCACAAAATTTTCTTTCTGCGATTACTTTTTATATTTATTTTTATTTTACATACATATTTTTCACATACATATATACAAATATACCAGGAAGGCTTAACAGGTAAACCCCAAATGCGCCTTCCTGGTCCACATATTTATTACATAGGTACATGTAAATCTAAATATCTGACATATATGGACAGTATATGTACATATATTACAAACATCGTATTAATACGATAAATAACGATGAATAAATTTCATGTAACAATACGAATTTTATATTCGATAAACAACCACAGAGACATCTATGGTGAGCAATATGGTGAAACCTAAGATATAACAATAACTAAAGGTTCGCAACAGAAAATTGGGAAGGAAACGCCAATTTTACAGGAATCGTTTCAATGAAAATCAGAAAAATTGGCAAATTCTGATAAGAAACGATCGACCTAGACAAATCAAGGTCTGGCCAACAACGAGACTTAGCGGGGAATCGAACTCGTAACATCAAGTACGAAATAATTCAACATTCACCACTAGACCACGCTGCTGGTTATACATATATCTTCATTTGTTGCATTTTAGTTTTTAAGGTGGCTCAGAAATTTCATATCAGTTACTTGAATACTTTTAGTTACATATTGTTTTATAAATATTATTGAATGTAAGTTTTAAATTAAATAAGATCTCCATTTATGGTTTTAAATAGATAAAATGAAAATGTATACTTATGACCGTGTAAATGTAATACTTATGACCGTGTTTCAGATAGCTACATAAAAATAAGTATTAAGGAATTATAACCACAGACATTTAGATGTTGCGTTTTATATATTTGATTAGATATGTAAATACATATCGAAATTGCCTGGTATTGCCCGGGCGGTGAGATGTTGAATGTGAAAATAGTAAAAAAACGAACATTTCCAGATCAGTTATACTACCATAAAGTAAGATGTCTTGTTTGTTTTGTTCTCAATTGGAAATTTTTGATTTTCATTACTTGAACAAACATTAACATTTATCTTTGTATATGACATATAAATAAATATATAAGATTTATATATGTATATAGATATTTTATACATTTAAATAACCGTATGATAAATCTAACAGTATTGTATAATTGAATAGAATAAATTCGTTTACAGTTTATACTATTCATGGACAATTCAACTACCAGTTGAATAGATTACCGTTTTTTCCGTTCTAAAAAAGAGGGAGAAACTGAAAAAGTCCGTTAGAACACAGTTAACGGCACTAAAAGCTCGTAGCTAAAAGCGAATTTCGCTTTCGCAAAACTCAGAATCGGCTTGAGCTTTCACGAAAAACCAATTTTCTCGCGAGAACTAACTTACACGCCATCGAAACGGCTGAACTCGCTGAATTTTCACCTTTTTGATTTCGATAATTCATTCGACTGGCGTATTTCAAATCGACCTCTCGAACGATACAAGCGAGGAAATACGCCTGTAGAAATTTTTCACCCACTTGGCCATCTATCTCACTTTGACGCGCTTCTTCGTCCCTCAAAGAGGCGTATGTTACGCCTCCGCACGCCATTTATCTAAATTTGTACTTTAAATACATACATAACGGCAGACAAGCGGAATAAATCTCGGAAATTGCGGTTAATGTTAACACACTTCAGTCCGACGGTCGAGACACGATGTGTAATTGCAATATTGTCGATTGGGGAAATACTTTAGTGTAATGACTTTAGTTGGCAAAGTCTTGGCTGCGAAATTGTTTCTGCCAGAGCTCTCCAAACTGTCTTTGATCAATGTATACGGAACGTATGTTTATTTAGAGTCTTCACTATTATATTTATTTGTTTATTATTTTTATAATAATAGTAACAATAATGTGACCTGACAGGTTGCCCCAAAGTGTCACACCAAACTTTCAGAAAAAGAAAATAGCAAAGAAAAGAACAATAAAAAGTACCATCAACATAACAATTGAATAGGTCCAAATGTCCATCTATCACATTAAGGAACCGGAAAGCCTTTACAAGAGACGAGTTATTGAAAGCAGACGTTTTCGCAGGAATAGGTTGGAAAAGTAAATGATGATGCAAAGCTCTACCACATTCAGGCACCGAAAATTTAAAATTGAAGGGTTGTCAATTCTTCCCTTTAATACTCCAAAGAAATATTTGGAAATGGCAATAATTCTTCTCGAAGATAGTGAATCAAAGCCTAGCATACCTTGTAAAAAGGCAGTGGGAAATAAATAAGGGTAGTATTTCTATTTCCTAGTATAAAGACATTTAAGAAACTTTTTTTGAACTCTTTCAATCAAGAGAGAGAATTTAATTTCAGTGGGACTCCAAATTACAGACCCAAACTCTTCTATGATCCGGACAAGCGAACAATAAAGCAACACCATTATACTTGGATCTTGAAAGAAGTGAGCATTGCGCAAAACAAATCCAAGCATTTTGGTAGCTCTACAGCACATATATGAAATATGAGTTGAAAATTTGAAGTTACTCCTAAACAGTATGCCAAGATCAACAGTTGAGTCAGTTTGCGTTAATATTATATATATTAAATGAACTACTTTTTTTCAAATTTATCTTGGAACTGGATAGCAATTTTTATGAATTTAATGTTATTAGAATTTTATGAAATTAATGTTTGTAGATTGAAATATGTAGGTCTAATGAATTTGAATGTAAAACAGGATTGTAATCTGAAGCTCAAGTCAATAAGTATTCTTGGTACATATGTATAATGAGTCTATGAAGAATTCGTATTATTTATACAAGAAAATCGTTCTCTATATCGATTTTACATTTTATATAACCAGCAGCGTGGACTAGTTGTTAGTATATTATACTTTCGAGCGTAGAGGTCACGGTTTGATTCCCACTAGTAGCTGTTGGACAGACCTTGGTTCGTGACTCCAGGTTAATCGTTTCCATTTAGAGTTTGACAATTTTTCTGATTTTCATTGAAACGATTCCTATAAATTGGCATTTGCTTTTCAATCTCTCTGACAAATCGAAAATTATTCAGCGTCTTGAGGTACGCCAATCGCTACAATAAAATGATGCAAACATTTATCTATAGATGTTATTGTGGATGATGTTTGTATTAATAGGATTATTGTATTGTACACTCGTCGATTTAGAGCAATCTATAAAGGCAAATGTACATGTTCAATTGAAATAAAAAAATAAACAAGTAAATCTTTTTTTAGCATTATATTAAACATATGTATGTATGTGTGTACATATATTATAAATTTTATATGTTGTCACGTTTGATATGATTTATATGGCTATTTAAAATATTATAAACGTTATTGGATTTATCATATACATATATGTATGTCTATGTATGTACATATATATAAAAAATACTTTGTAGGCTGTTATGTAAGTATTGGTCATAAATATTCAGAGTAGACGCGGTGTATATTTATTTATGGGTTTTTGTGAGCACGTAGACGAAAATTTACTTAACAAACAAATAATGGCCCGGCCGTTTCCCCACTTTTGAAAGGTTGACAAATAGTACAAGTTTGGGTTGACACTGCTTTTGAGTCTCTGTGGAGATGAGAAGGAAAAAAAATAAGCCAAATCCAACATCTTGCCAGACATTGAGAATTCTTAAGGATGGGGAGGGGTTCGAGAATACCCTTTGCGCCTAAGGTGGATGATTTTTTAATATGGACCATTATTTTTTCGTTTACTTTGGTAAATAAACGTATACAATGTCAGTTGTAAAAATTATCGCTATTGTATGTTAATTTATCATGGTTTTGTATTACATGTAATACATTCATGTGAATGCATTTGGTAAAGTTGATTTATATTATTTTAAAAGTCGTAAAAGTACATACATATGTCTGTACTTATACGATTTCATTGTTCGTAAGGCTCTTAAAGGTTCATATAACGGTTTGTTTGTTCACAATTAAGTGATGTAAAATTTACTGTGGTTTTAATGTTGTTTTTGAAAGTCAAATTGATAGGTTGAGAGGCCCTGTTTTATCGCTTGGCAGCGGTGTAAGTCGAGTCATACATAAAGCGGGCTATCTTGAGTGTATATGATGTGTTTTTCCGGAAAAGTAGACGTTGGCGGAAAACTTTTTATTTTTTAGCAAAAATTGATACGTCGAACGCGACCACTGCAATGCAAGCGGGAATTTTTGTTTTGGTTTTCAAAAAGAACGTTTGGACATTCACTTGCAGACTAACATTTGTTTGATCGATTGAATTTATGTAATATGTATGTTTGTATTGTTTATAAAGATGAATAAATAAATTGTAATTAAATAAATTCTAACTAAAACTTGCGGAATTATGCTGATAAAAAACATAAAAATAATAAAATCACTATTCATCATATAAAATATTCATAAAGATTTATATTTACAAGATTTTCATTTATAATTTTTGACCCATTATTTTTGATTGACTGATATTTTCAGTTCGAATGATTTCATCAACAGATCCTTACATGTTCTTATTTTTTTTCCAAATGAATTGATTGTCTAAACAATGACTATGAATCACAATTGAGTTCCATTTGAAGCATTACAAAGTCTTATTTTGAGGCATTTGATATTGATAAGATTTTGGAAAGCTGTTTGTTCTAAATTAAGTTTTTGGCATTAAAAAAACATAAATATTAACAGTATTATATTAATTCCCATTATAATTCAGCCAAAATCTTAAGTAATTGTATTGCACATATTATCAATATTTCTCATTTGATTATCAATGTTATTTGATCTTTTGGAAGAATACATAGGACAGATTAAAAATCCATTTAATAACCAGTCAGTCCGTGAAAAATTGGGTCAAGGATCGTCTGCGTCGTCACAGTGTATAAAATTTTTACCGCGGAAAACTTTTTTGTTTTTATTTTTTATTTTTTATACGGTGCGATGAGTAAGCGAGTACCGTTCATACGCGGGGGTAATATTTCAATGTATATTTTTCATTTCAAACACGCTTGGTATCACTGTTTGAGTGAGCGTAATTTCATTGCAGCGTACTTTAGCGTAAACGTTCCGACCTTTTCCGCAGGAAAATGCATCACGCATTTCACATTGTTTTTCCCACGACCCCATCGCATTTTCCTTCGTAACGAAGTTACGTATGAAATATCACTCTAAAGCGAATCAGCTGTTTTCAGGCAACATTATTGCATTAAATTGCAACTGTATTGCACTGCCGAAATTTGCCATTCCCGAGCCGGAGTTTGCGACCTCAATTCCTCCCTTTCCACGTCTCTTCCGTTGCACATATCGAATTTTCCCGAAACCACCTCATGTTTATATGTAAAGCGAGTTATACTATTGCGTTGTCTCTAACCGTCTCTAGTTTTATTCTCATAAACGTATTCCTAGGCTGCTGTTTCTGATTCAGAAACGAGATTTTTCCTGCAAAAGTGCAATTTGTGCACACTACGTACGTTTTACATTGCATTCTTGAAAAATACATTCATGTTAGTTACGGTTAGATATGAATTTTATCCATTTATAACAAAAATTATTTAATATTGGGATTGAAATATAAGAAAGGAGTTTTAAAAAAGTCTACATTTAATTTTTAACATACATAAGTATTTTTTAACATACATAACCAATCAAGTATTTTTTATTAAAATATAATTAACTTTGCCTTAAGACTTCAGCACTCGTCACAATGAAAGTTTGCATAAAATTTGAGGAAAAATATCTACGTATAACTTTTTGGATATTCCGTAAGTCTGAGCTATCATTTTTACTGTTATTCAATTTTCACTTATCATAAACTGTACAACACGGACGTTTTCTAAGGAAACAGAGGTTACTCGGAGAGGTTTTCATTTTCTTAGGTCTATCAACCCTCATTTAATCAAATTAATAAATTTGTAGAGAGTGCTTTTAAGTGGTGCATTAACTGAGTTAGTCTTTACAACAGGGTTTTTAAAATTCCATTTAATTAATAATTAAATGTTTGCGTGCACTACACGCTTGCATATTAAAAAGTAATTCAAAATTGGAATGACCTCATGTATGACCTCATATAATTCAAAATTGGAATGACCTCAATGTACATCCTGTTACAAATATTGGATTAAACAAAAATGTAAATATATACATATAGCGCTATTTATCTCCCGCAACTTTTTGAATGTTCTACGAATGTATGAAGGTTTTGGTGGTTATATTATTTTAGACTTAGGGCAATCGTGTTGAAATAATATGTAGAAGTAAGGTCATATTTCTCGAAAGGTTTGGATATAAAATTAAAAGTTCGTTGGGGATTGATTCGGAGTGGTAGTCGCATCGCGTGCGCGCCATTTATCCCCAACGGTTCGTCCGGCTTCGTAAACTTTCCTTATAATTCGTTCGCCGTGGAGAAGTCGAGTACTCTGAAACTTTGAAAAGGAAAAAGTCGGTTTGTGGTCGCTATCAGATAAAAAATGATGAACGTGACGTGAAAAAGAGGCCGGGAAAATCATGGTTTTCCACGTGCGGTCGCCCCGATATCGATATGATATCGACCGCAGACTTGCACTTCGCATGTCATTCTTTGAATGTCGACATCAATATTTTATAAACATTTTTAATTGCAAAAATAAAATATTATTTAATTTCATATTTTGGAAAATAAAATCAAAAGTTGATATATGTATGTATATATTAATTTATATCCAATTTTGTATAAAATCATGTACCGAATATATAAATTCGGCAAAATTTGTTAAATATATATTTTAACATTTTTTTTAATTTTCTTTTTACATAACTGAAAAAACCTTTTGAAGTTGAATCTCTTCGCTTTTTTTAATAAGCGTTTGGACTTTCAATAAGGCTCGAAAACTTTCGACTTCTTTCTATGAATAATACAAGTTTTTGAATTAATAAAATTTTAATAACCTTAGCCGTTTTTTAATATAATTTTAAACAGGTGCGAAATTCAAATGTCAAATTAATGTCAGAGAGAATTTTTTTTAAATTTTAATTAATGAATATTTTACGATCTTATACACTTAAAAATATTAAAAAACAATAATTTGTCACTTTTATGGAAAATCTTTTGTTTATACATACATAAATTTTCTGAAAAAGGTACATTTTTCACTTAAATATTCAACAAAAAACGCTTTTATTTTCGACAATATTTTTTATATCATACAAAAATATATATGTACTTTTTCACTATGCAAATCTCTAGTTTTAAGCTAGGATCACCAAATACATGTCAAACTATCTCATGGTAACTTTATTTTGGTTGTAGACGGATTTTATTAATATGCATATATGTAGAACGGGTTGAAGCTCTTTGAATTGCTTATTTTTTGCTCTTTGAATTGAACTTTAATCTGCTCGAGCGACGCCGGGAAATTCGACTAGCATTATTTATATACATATTTTGATCTTCTACATATGTGGAACGCTACCACGTTATTTCAAACACTCGATTGATTATTAAAAAGCGATCGACGTACGATGAAGAGGGTTAACCCCTAAACATGGGATGCTACCAGCTTAAGTGCTCATTCCACAACATCCCACACGACCACCTTAAACCCACCCCCCCACCTACCCATTCCATCCTATCCTTCTATGGCACCTCTCGTCTCATAATCCCCGGTGTTAAACTTCAGATGGGTGCGGTCTGCACCGTTTTAGCGAAAGACAAAGAGGAGGCTTTTATCAACCACCCCTTTCAATCCTACCATGCATCCCCACGTCGCCAATTTGTGTTGTTGCTAAATGCTCGACGAGGGTGTGTGTATTAAGTGCCATAAAGTGTGATTGATGCACGCTTCGTATTCTTAATTCAAATCCGCAATACAAATTGGTGAGACAATTAAACGAGCTGGTATAAATGGTGATTCAAATGTTTTTTCTTAAATAAAACACACACTTTACGAGTTGACATTGGAATTCTTTATTGTGTCTGAAAGCTTGACTTTAAATTGAAATTTGAAAAACTTGTATTTTAAGGTAGGTGATATCCTAAAATTTTAATCTCGAAAAATTACGTTGATCATCCGGATACTCCAATTTAAGTCACTGGTTCTGGAAATGATGCAATCATTGCACATCGAACGCATTATAGCATTTGTTTAAATGCTGTTTAAATACATTCGAAATGTGGTACACAATTATTGAAACCAGAGTTGATTTAAATATATGTATATTTCATTCATTCAAGGATATATATGAATAATAAATTTCAACAATTGAATTGAGGTCCTTGAGGACGATTGCTTGTAAATGAAGTTGATTTGATGTATTTTCATTTATATTTGTATATTTTTTGTCTCAATCTACTGCTTTATTTTATATTTTATTTGGTATGTGTGCCAATTTCAAATAAATAAATAAATATGATCGATATTGAATTCAAATATATCAATACTTTAAATTAAAATATGTGTTTTATTTAAAATAAACTTTAAATATACACATGTAATAGCCTCATTCGTTGTAGGCGCGTTACGTAATATTATAATACAAAAACCACTCAAATTGGCTTTGGAGTGCTCTTTTTCAACTCGGGTATTGATTAAATATATTGTACATATACATATGTATGTATACGTTTAATTAACGTTATTCTGCCATTGTTTTTCTTGTACTTTTTAACTTAAAATTCAGCTTGGAAAAGTGCCGTTTAATCAAACGTTCAGATGCGACTTATAAATCCAGCTTATAGATAAATTGAATGAAGCAACTTCGAGCTCTCGGAACACAAAGTAAATTGTGAATAATTAACAATATCGCTCACTCTTTGAATAAACACTCTCCAAATAAGGCGATCGATCTCCAATAATATGTATTAGTGGTGGTGTTTTTGAAATATTCGTATTATATTTTTAATTTAATCACATATTCATGAGATAATGACACTATGAGTTAATAAAATCGATAGTTTTTTCACTAAGATGCAAATAATATTAGTTTTCTCTGATTTTTATTTAAAATTATTAAGTACAACAAAGCCTTAGATTTTGGTTTTCATTTAAATTAAATTAATTTTCATAGGCTTTTAAGCACCTTTTTCTATCATGTCTTAAGCACTAGCATTAAAATAAGATTATATTATGAATGCTAACAAGAAAAATTATGTGTAAAATACATGATCAATTAATTTGTTTAAATAGACTAAAAATGTGTTGTAAAAATTAGGTTTAAAAAATAAAAGGATTTTTAGCATCCATCAAATAGTCACTGAGCAAACAGTGGGTAGTGCGAGTATTTGGAGTCTGAAGTATGAAAATCAGTTTGATTGCAATATTATTAAGTAGTTAATGAAGATGAAGGTATTTTAACAGGTGATAAAGTTTTTGAATTAGAAGTAGTTTATGGCAAAAGTTAAAAAATCGTATTTAGTAAGAAGTAAATTTTCATTTTAAAACTTGTTCATATGTAGTTATTATAAAAAAAAAAAAAAAAGTATTTTTCACAGTATAAAGGTCAGTTATACATAATGCGCATATTTTTTATGTTATTTTTTTAAAGGCTTATTTAAAGTGTTTTCCATGCTATCAATGCATATATGAGCCGATATATTTGAATGTGGCATACACTTTTCATCATTCCGAGAAATCTTTCGCAAAATATTAAATGTTATATTTTGTGTTTAACAATATTTAAAAGTACTGGTGACTTGTAATGCGTTTATTCGGCTTTTCTAATATTCTGCATATATAGAATTAAAAGAAGTGATAGAAATTTGTGGATTTAATCAAAAACAAATAGTGTTTTAGAAACTGAAAATTGAACTTCCACCACTTTAAAATATAATGGCCCGTATGTACATATGTAGATACATATGTATATATGTATATAATTGCACTGTTCGACAAATGATGACTTTTTTTTTTGGTTCAGAGCCGAGATATGACTTTTCTTATAGATCTATGCCCAGTGAACACGAATCTGGTGATAAAAAATGTTAATTGGCTCGAGATTCGGAGATATATGTATGTGTTTTTTTAAATCGCGTGATTTTTCTATATCTTATTGTTGTTCGGTCGATGTCTCAAACACAGTGTTATTATAGAGATGAGCCTGCATTTGATGTGATAATCGTCAACAATACATCTACCTTACCCATTATCGTATTAGTAGAGTATTTGAATTAACATATTGGATAGATACGTGTACATATATGTTATCCAATTAATTACATGGGTGAATTGAATATCGAAACAATAATTAATGTTGTTTTTATGTATAGTATACAATGTATGTATTTTTTCTAGGCTTAAAAATGAACAGATCGTATCTGAATTCGTTACGTTGATATTCCGCCATCTCGCTAAGGATTCACCGGTGTTTTTGAAGGGCAATAATAAGGCGCTTTTCACGGAAATTTTCGCGTTCCGAATCCGCACACGTCACATAAGCGGGGCCGTTCAGATTTGCCGTATTTTTATTTTTATTTTTTAAGATATTTATTAAAGTGCGTCGCGGTTTTTGCGATTCAAATCGTGGCAATTTCGACGCTCGTCGCTCATCTTTATCTCCGCACCTGAGTTTTTGAGAATCGTTGTCGGTGGCAGTTTATTATTTCCGTTACGAGAGAGGCTTATAAGATACGAGAGTGTGATTGATGACCCATTCTAGTGCCAGCCGCTGACTGCTCTGCTTCCCCGCCATACATTTTCTTCAGCTCTCGTTATTATCAACACTCGAGGAAAATTTTATTCCGTCACAACTGGCACGTTAGATTGGTCCTAGGGGGTTCGTTAAAGTTGATTCAATTTTCTCAATGTTTGTGTATCATTTGCACGTGTATGTACATATGTATGCACTTCTATATTTTGAAGTGAATAGTTAATTTGATTAATTAATCCGTTACTCTCATTAAATATTTAAATAATATTATTCTTAGTACCAGCTAAGAAAAATCTATTTATAAATAGTTTTATTTTATTCAATTAATCATGTAAACTCGTCTTACAGATCGCTCCAATGCAAGGAGCTTACTATACAGATCAATAAACACACTAAATTACATATAATACAAAATTATTATATACTTTTATATTATAGACGACATTTATGGTCAAACATTGCAAAGTGCATTTTTATACATATAAAACTATCAATAAGCATTTATACAATATGGATTTTTCATACGATAATCATCCACAGAGCATACATACATATACGGAGAAATTTTTGCAGTATTTTTTTATACAAACTGGCAAACCTTGAGACGCTGAACAACTCAAGATTTGTGAGAGAAAAGGCAGAGGGAATGCCAATTTTATTTATTTATTTAAAGTTTGGACCATTGTAGCTAACAGGAATTCCTAATGCGCCACAATAGTCAAAAATATAACAGAAAATAAACAAAATAATAACTAAAGAAATTAGACAAGAAAAAAATAAAATATATATATGTATATACACAAACAACACATTTAACACAATCGTAAAAATAATAAGCTATATAATAGGGGATAATAATAATAATTACAAATTATAAAAAAAAAACAACAAAGAAAGGAATTTCTTATAAAAGAAAAAAAGAGAAAGAAAAATAAATATAAACATATGTATATACACAGACAAAAATACATTATACATTATAGGAACCGTTTCAATGAAAATCAAAAAAATTGGTAAACTCTGATAAGATACAATCGACCTTGAGTCACAAACCAAGGTCTGGACAGCAGTGGAGCTGTAGTGGGAATCAAACCCATGAAACTCTGCTCGAAAGCATAATATGCTAGTCCACGCCGCTAGTTAAGTAAAGGAACGTCCTAAACTCGTTTTATTTTTTAAGATTTAGAATTTATTTATTTCTTACTAGTTGAAATTAAGACTTCAGATCTGGAACTAATATATTTTCCATGATAATGATCCGAATTGAGGATTTAAACTAACAAGAAATCTTTGCACTGATTTGCACTATTCAATTAACATCATAAAGCGGAAAAAAAGAAACTCGGTACATATTTTTGAACCACATTGTATACATATATTACATTATACGTGTTTGATGACAACAGTCGTAAGTCAACACGCGACAGATTACATCTTATACGAGACGCGCTTTATCGGATACCCTCGAACACAGAACAAAACAAAAAAAGGGTTTCGAGCGAAAATAACCCCTATTGTACACTGGACCAATATAAAATATGAGTAAATACTTGTGCGTTGGTTTATTTCTTGTATAAATAAATAAAGAGCGTGAAAGGTGGAGAGTCTGGGGTCTTTGTTGACGCACCCGGGCGAACGAGGGTTCAAAAAGGTATTACGTGCAGAAAACAGCCCACCACCCCCTTTAGGTCAAAGTGGGCGGTCTTGGGATGGGGTTTGGAATTCTCCAAAAATGCAATAGAGTCTGGGACACCTGCCCTCCTCCCCGAAAAGCGGAATCCAAATTAAAAGTCGCTATAAATTGTGGAATACGTCGCTCTTGACCCACAACTTTAAGTGATGCGAAATTTTACAGTGGCTTGTCAAAAAGTAGTGGTTCTTATATTAAGCTATTTATTAAAAGGCGGAAATTTAAATTATTGATACTTTTTCAACTTATGTTTGGTAAGTTTTGGTAAATCATTCTCAGTAGTATTCAATAAAGAAAAACATTATCTGTAGTTGATTTCTGAACTGTTTAATGTGTAGAAGAGATTTCAATTTTGTATTGAATTAAATTTTTAAATTTAAATTAAATTTTATATGGTTCAACCATTCAAAAAAATGTTATAGCAACTGTTTCTAGTCCAAAAGTTCATAGTGAATTAGTGTTCCGAAGAACAAAATTAATATTATGTTATGATAAAAATAAAAATCATATAAATATACATACATACATATATGTTGATATATGTATATTTATAAATATACATATATATAAAAATAAAAATATACATATATATAAAAATAAAAATATACATATATATATAAAAATAAAAATCATATAAATATACATATATAAAATCATATAAATATACATATATAAAAATCATATATGTAGGTGTTGTATACATATTTATTGAATTATAAGAAAAATCCTAAAATTTACTTAATAATATTAACTAATTTTGCTCGTAATAAAATTATTTACGAAGCTCTTTTATGTTGTTGAATCAAGTAAGCTGTGGTGTGTTAATAATGGATAAGCTTACGTGGTTAATTTTGTTGATGATTTCTTTGTATATGTATTTAATATTGTGTTGATAATTTTGAATGAATTTATGTATCATAATTTGAACTCTTAAGAGGGCTGTATACAAGCGCCTTGTCCATACAAACGTATTATACTTTTCTCTTCCTCAATAATGGCACTAGAGAAAATATTTTTTAATGTGCTATGGATATCCACCATAGGCATGTTTCTGTGGTTTTATTTTTTTGATTAGTTATTTTTTATATGAGTTAGGAGCCGCCAAACATCTATAAAATCGCCCCTTTTTTACACCCACAAAAAGAGTCCAGCGTGTTTATTTAACGGTTGATTTTAAAAAAAATACGACTACAAAAACATAGAAAATATCTTTCTTATACCGATGATGAAATTTTTTTAAAATTGGTCCTGTTTCGGAGGAGAAAACTGGAGAATACGAAACCTCGATTTTGTCGATTTAAAATAGGTACTATCTGGTCGAGGTGCAACTGTCGTATACATTTATACATTTATATATGTATACATTTATTCACTCAATAAATGTATACATATATTGATATATATTGTCGCATTCACAAAATATATATATCGAAGAAAGGAACGGTAACAAAATTAACGTTTCGGGTATCCAACCCTCTTAATGTACCATGTATGTATGTCCGAATAAAAAAAAAATGTTGATATGTTTTTAAAACATATATTTAATCACGTACAAAGTAAATCACGGAAAAATTATGTTATCATATATGTACATAAGTATTGTAATAAAATTATATATGTGTTTAACAAACCGTAGATGACAAGAATTAGAAAAAAGTGTTATATAATGTTATTATTACATATGTAATGTGCAATGATTAAAGTTATACATCTTTTTGAACAACGTATAAAATAAAAGCGTAAGTTATAATTCTATTACAAGAAACACATATCTTTTTAAATTTTAGCAAACTTATTTTAATTTTAAATGAGTTTTTGATTAATTCCACTGTAAATTATGTATAAATTTTTAAACAGCATTGCTAAGAATTTTTTATTTGTATTGCAGTATTACACTGTATCTAAAAAATTGGAAATTTATACCGGTTTTGTGTGTTTTTTTTTTAAAAAGTCTTATTTTATGCGGTATGAGTTCATAACAATTAAACAATTAAAAAAAATAATTGGTCCAAATTTCGAGTTAAAATTAATCAAATCTTGTCTAATATATAGGTATAACTCTAATTAAACTTTAATTATATGTTTTTATTTAATTAATTTCACTCAAATTTATCAAAAGGCGATCATTTGAAGTCAATTTTGTACACCGATAATACATTTTCGTTAGACGCTTTATCGCCTTGTCGTTTCCCAATTTACACTCTACGCTACACAAATTCAACAAAACACCAGCAACTTTAGCATCATTTTCACCATAGGTCGCCAAATACACCGACAACACTTCGCCATAGTGTGCTTTTGCCATTTTGTAGTTTCCTAATTTCAACTCCAAATTTCCCAAATTCCTTAAAATGAACGCAGTTTGTATGTGATTTGTACCGTAATCTTTCAAACGAATAGACAATACTTTTCCGAAATGAACTTTAGCCGCTTCGTAGTTTCTCAATTGTCTTTCAGTGATTCCCAAATTCATCATAACGTCTGCAGTTTGTGTGTGGTGATCTCCATAATTTGTCAAACGTATCGATAACACTCGCTCGTAATGTGCCTTTGCCGCTTCGATGTTTCCCAAGTTTCGTTCGACTACTCCCAAATTCATCAAAGCATCCGACGTTCGTAGGTGAGTCTTTCCGTAAATTTTTGAACGAATTGCCAGGACTTTTTTCAAAAGAGTTTTTGCTGAGAAATTTCTGTCCAAATTTCGTTCAACCACCGCTAAATTCATCAAAACGTCAGACGTACGCAAATGGTCGTCTCCGAAAAACGCCAAATATACAGATAATACTTTATTATAATGGTTTTTTGCTATTGTATAGTTACTCAAGTGTCGTTCGACGACTCCCAAGTTGTTGAAGACATCGGCCGTTCTAATGTGATCTTCTCCGAAACTTTTTAAACGCACTGCTAATACAGTTTCAAAGTGAGATTTTGCTTCTTTGTAGTTGCCCAAATTACGTTTTATGATTCCCAAGTTCATTAAAACCTCAGCTGTTTTTATGTGATTTTCTCCGAAGCGAGCCAAACGTAGTGCTAAAACTTTTTCGCAATGCGCTTTGGCTATGGTGTAGTTACCCAATTGTCTATCCACGACACCCAAATTCATCAAAATATCAGCTGATCTTATATGATCTTCTCCAAAACGTTCCAAATACACTGCATAAGCATTTTCATAATACTTTTTAGCTGCTGAGTAATTTCCCAAGTTTCGTTCAACTACTCCTAAATTTACAAAAACATCAGCAGTTCTTTCATGATTTTGTCCATCGTTTTTCAAACGCGCTTCTAATACTTTCTTGTAATAGACATTTGCAGCTGCGTAGTTGCCCAAATTTCGTTCAATCTCTCCCAATTTCATCAAAACATCAGTAGTTCTTCTATCATTTTCTCCAAAATTTGTGGAGCGTATATCAAATGCTTTTTCAAAACATCCTTTAGCTTCTTCGTACTCTCCCAAATCTAATTCCACAGAACCCAATTTCATGAAGACATCAGCCGTTCTTATATTCTCTTCAACTATTCAAATACGCAACTAAAGCTTTTTTAAAATGCGCTTTTGCTTCAGAGTAATTTCCTAAATCCGACTCGATTGTTCCCAAGCCTATCAAAACGTTAGCCGTTTCCAAATGATCTGCTCCATAATTGTTTGTAAAGATGGTCAACACTTTTAAATAATGGGATTTAGCCTCGGCATAGTTACCCAAGTGCAATTCTACGTTACCCAATTTCAGCAAGACTTCAGCTGTTTCCACATGGTCTTCTTCGAAAATTGACAGATACACGTTTAATACCTTTTCAAATTGTGTTTTTGCCGCCACGTAATTACCAAAATCAGATTCAACTAAAGCCATTCCCATTAAAGCGCTGGCCGTTTTTTGATGATCTTCTCCGAAATTTTCCGTAAAAATCGCCAAGGCTCTTTGGAAGTGGGATTTTGCTGCGTCGTAATTGCACAAGCCCGATTCCATAGTTCCCATATGCATCCACAATTCCGCTGTTTCTATATGATTTTCACCGTAAGCCTTCAAAAATATAGTTTTAGCTTTGTTAAAATGAGTTTTTGCACCTGAATAGTTGCCCAAATCTGATTGAACGATACCTAAACCCATTAAAACCTTGGCAGTTTCTACGTCATATTTTCCATATTTAGATTTTTTTATTCTGAACAGTCGTTCTAAAATTCTCTTTCTTTTTTTAGGTTCTTTTGACACACTGAAGCAGTCGCTGTGCATCCATAGTAATTTTTCAAGATAACTTGTTTTCCGTTCGCTAGTGCATGAATTACGTTTGTCATCTATATGCGAGATGAACATTTTTAAATGAGGCGTTAATATCCGTTTTGTAGCCAAGTCGGTCATGGTTTTTCCCTCTGGATAAATTTTGCAAAAAAGTTGAAACGTCACTTCAATGATAGGTTTTTCTTCTCCTTTCTGCTTCAGGATAAGTCTCGTCACCAATTGCACCAAACTGTGAATGCTCATATCGCCCGATTCGATCCTGGTTATGGAATACTCTTTTAATACTTGATATATTTCATTTAAATCGAATGAGAAGTGCGTTGTGAACCAACTCATTGCGATGTTATTCGTGTCTATAAAAGACATTACGCCGAGTACTTTTAAAGCGTTGTCTCCGATATTTTCATATTCACATATAGAGTCAATAATGTTTTTAAAGTTGGTAAATGTAGTTTTTTCGTAGTTGCTTATGCTCTTCGGTAGCTGAAACTCTAAGATAGTTTCAGAATTTTCAGAAAAACTTTCGATGCATTGCGCTATTGTGAAGTTGGAATTTTTTTGAAATTCTTTCACTATGTACGCAGCAACCTGTTGAATAGCTAACGGAAAGTATTCCAAAATCTGAACAAGTCTCTCTACGTTATTCGATTCGGTTATAGCATTTATGCTCGCTTGCTTTTCAATTAGCTTGATTGCGTTCTTTTCAGTCAAAACGTCCAGGTCTGTTTTTCGATCGGCTCCCCAGTTGGAATTGGTGGAAGTGATCAAAACGAAAGGTAAATTTCCATCGAAGGTCTGTTTCGGCATGAATGGAACGATCATCTTCTCGTTCAAAACATCATCAAATATAATCATACACTTCTTCGATCGGAATTGCAAATACACTTCAGTAACGAGCATTTCGATTTTCTTCAACTTTCCGTCGTCGGTCTTCGTGTGAATTTTCAACGATTCTGCCAACTTTTTAAAAGAGTCCTCGATAGAATCCGACGACTTTCCGTCAATCCAGAAGATTTTGTTTTCGTACCTGCGACTGTATTTTTGGACGTATCCTCGAACGAGTTCCGATTTTCCCATTCCTGGTAGTCCACAAACTACGTTTGTTTGCGATTTAATAGTTCTTCCCCTACAAATCTTTCGGTGCAAAGATTCCATTTCATCTTCCCTTCCCATGAAAGACTTCAACGGTTCTTGTATTCCAAATTTGACCTCCTTCCACCTATTTTCTAAAAATTCCTTGCCGTTTGTATGTGTTATGTAAGTTTCATTCTTATTACTTTTATTCCTGTCTCCTTCCTCGTTCTTCCATTTGAACACTTCATTGAGAAAATGATGAAAGATCTCATCCACGTATCTGTTAATATCATCATCAGTATAAAAGTCGTCGTTGCCATACATTTCTCTTTGTTCTTGTAATAGATCAGCTTTTATAATCTTTTTCAACTCTTCATGATTAGGTTGACCTACAGAAAATACAAATAATTTCAAAAAAGCTTCAATTTCTTCCATTTTAATGACATTGTTTATATCAAATTCTTCATTTGAGAATTCCCAATTTGGATACGAGACAATTGTCTTTGCTTTTTCATTTAAATAATCTATAGTTAAATGAACAGATTTACAAGCAACATTCTTCTTACTGTTTTGCCTGTTTTTGCGTTCAAATTCTTCAATTAATTTATTGTAAAAGAACTGTGCCTCTTTCGTCTTATGTTGCTTGTTCAAAAAGCTATCATGAAATTTTTTACCATTTACATCTATGACTTCTTCCGTCAAAAACTTCCAATAAGGATTTATTATGTATTCCACTTGATCCATCGTCTTATTGTTCATCAACCAATCTTTCAATGCTTGCGCAAGTCTAGTCACATTATATTCATTGGCTTTGGACTTTAAAATGTTTATTAATGTTTTGTTGAATCTGTAGTGACGTGACTCGTCAGTTTTTACGTCAAAGATATCACCATGAACGATATTTTCGTCGTTATTACATCTCACAGGTTCCAGTAAATCTTTTAGCGTTTTACTTTTAAGGTGATATTTAGCGGTATCAAATATTTGCCAAACTTTTGACACGATCATATTTTCTCCTATCGTGCTATTCTCATCTAAAGAACAATTTGTATATATAATCAGATCTTCTTGAGTTATTTCCTTGAAAAAATCTTCTTTTACCAAATCCTTAAATGAGAAAAAATACTTTACGATACTAAAATCGCTCTGTTCACCAGATAGTAGACTCATGGAATTAATGTATTTCTTCTTTGATGTTGTGTGTTTGATTTGCATACACTTGCTGTATTCCTTTTTTTGTTTTTCGTATAGAAAAACAACATCGTCAAACTTATGGGCTTGTTTTATTTCGACGCCAACTTTGAATCTAAATTTTTTTAAAACGGCTCTCAATATGAACAACATGGCAATGTACCCTTCATAATCTCGACCATAGACTGTCGGTTTCTCTGGATTTTCTGGAAAATATTGTCAAATGTGATTAAAATATATTTTATTTGATTATTTAATATAAAATGCGATACTTGTAAATACTTACTCTGATTTGAATGTTTTCCAATTTTGTCATTCCTGGTAAAATTTGTAAAATCACAGGTTATATATATGTACATACATACATAAATACTAGGGCATGTATTATCGGATTTAGGAAAACCGGTTTACCAGTAATTATGCTCAAATTCCGTTACCGAATTACAGGTAATTAAATTTGGAATTAGTTTGGAATTTGCAATTAATTGCGATAGTGAAATATTAAGCGGCAACTCGTCGAAATAGCATTTTGATTTTTGAAAGTTTAAAAAACTAGCAAATAAGCTTACATACATATGTTCATACGTACAGAATATTATTAATAAAGCAGATGAGAGCTGGATGATCGTTAAAGATGTGAAGATGATTCGGTATTGAGCTTCTAATGTTGAATTACGAACGGTATACCTGACTCGTATAGACAATTATTTTTACTGCTACTTTGCATGAACAATATAAAAAATAAACCTTTTTGGATTTGGATTATTAGGCTTAAATAATTTTTAATTATGCCAATTCTCACGCACCGCGAATTCTTCTTATCGGAGCGAGGTCTTAGATTACCAAAGGGAAGATAAGGTCGAATAGAGAAATAGAAAATCATCAACAATTTTTTGCCATACGAACATTTTCAACCCAACAAGATAGTAAACAAATTTTGCAATAAAATACCACAAACCGCCTTTAAAACCTTCCAGTAAGTATGGATATTTGCACACGTCACAAGCCCACCATTTCTTATGCAGTGGCATAAAAAAAGGTATGGTTGTAACGCTGTTGAAAATATTCTAAAAATTTAAGGTTTAACTTGATTTAGTCACATAAATAATCAAAACATTGCTGCCGATCAAGTTACATAGGTGTGGAATCTTTGTGTTGCGAAGATGCAAATTTGTTTAGTGCGGATATTACTATAAATAATTGAAACAGAATACTACACTGAGCAATGAATTCAAAATAGCATTATTTCGCGTATAAAATAGAAAATAATTTTATTGTCATATGTTCTACATACAGTATTTATTTAATCCAAGCAAAGTCAATGACTGTGAAGAGTATGATATTTTCAAATCAACACATCAAACATGCGATCAGTAAAACAATGTTTTTAAGGGCTCATTTTAATTCCTCTTCTGAAAGGTAGCACTGTTCGACACGAAAAATGGTTCAGAGACGATATATGACTTTTCTTAGATCTGTGCCCAATAAACACGAATCTGGTAATAAAAAATGTAGATTGGCTTGAGATTCGGAGATATAATGTTTTTTAAATCGCGCGATTTTTCTGTATCTTGGTGTTGTTCGGTTGATGTCTCAAAATCTGTCAATTTTCTGTTCAAAATGAATATTGGAATCTATATTCGGGTATTTTATCTTTCATTTGTAGTACTTTTCAGCTTTCAAATCTCTCCAAATAGTCGTTCAGTTCAAATCAAAACTCAAAAGTACGTATTTTGACTTGGGATTTTTTCCCACTGTTTATACTATTTTATATTGAGTTTTTTCTATTGAAACATGTTTATTGGGATAGTGTTCTGGCCACACTATGTTGTTTTTGTTTGAAAGGGTTAATTGGAAGTGTCCTGAATTTTAAATCGGTAAAATTGGGAGCTAAATGCTCGTACTAGTATTTACTCGTATTTACACGAATCTGAATTGAATTGATAGGGATAATATATTAAATTGTCTTTATATGAGAATCAAATAAAATTCCACTAAGAAAAATCAGACTATTCTTGTGGATTAATAACAAAAATTCCATTGATAACTGGCTTAACTCGATAAAATAAACGAATTTTTGTTATTAGTTCACTGGTCATAGATCTATAAGAAAAGTCATATCTCGTCTTTGAACCAAAAAAAGTCGTCATTTGTCGAACAGTGTAATTATACAAATAATCTAATGGTAATGCCATATTCCGGTAATTTGCATGCCCTAATACATACAAATGTGGATAGATTTTAACATTATTTTTCAATTATATTTTAAATTTTACTGTTCTAATGGTTCTAGTGACTTACCAGTCAGGTATGATAATCGGGTTGTTTTCCTCAACTTTGTCAACTTCTAACTGCACCATGATTACACATAAAATATTAATATAAAACGCAAAGTTCACACTTGTGGCTTTTTAATACACTTTGAAGTGCAAAATGAATGCCGAAAACTAAGACGGTCCCTTTATAAACTCGTCATATCTTATCTATTCTATATAAGTATTTTACAACGGGTAAAAAATGAATCGAACGATGTTAAAAATACAATTTACGTATATTTTCACGTTACACACATAATTTATTTTTAAAGATATTATATACGTTTAAAGATATATGTACATAGAAAATAAAATGATCATAAAACTTTATTTATTGTTAATACACACATAGATAATGTAAAAAAATAAATTAAATTGGCATAGTAATATTTCCAAGTATAGTTTGTTTTTGTTTCCTTTGTATCAGTTGTTATTCTATTGATAAGACACAAATTCATATGTATGTATGTATGAGTTTCCATGAGCTGTGTATATATGTATTATAGATGTCATTTATGAATAGTCATTGAAATTATTTCAAATATATCTTTTTGTGCAATTTGCCATCGAATTTCCTGTATAGAAATGCATTAAATCTTATCATCGTATGTCAATAAGATAAATCATTTATTTGTGTGTATTATAGATAAAGTGTTTGAAAATAAAATAATGGGATAAGAGTTTCTGATCGCATATCGTTTTATGCGATGACTTATTAGAACAACATATTTTAAGTTTCGGGTATTATAAGATTTGATATTACGTTGTAATGTTTTATTTATATGCACATATAATATGTATTATACATAAAACGAGATAAAATAAGGTATATCGATATGTTAAATATATTTCCCATTCTAACCAAATGTTTGTTTGTGTTTGAATATATTATATAAATCTAATCAATTTCTTAGAATGATCTAAAATAATGTGTTCCAGGTTGTTTTAAATTAAGAAATCAAAGATTTTCATGAAAAATAAAAGATTCATCACTAACGTTTAAAAATGAAAATGCAATAAATTAAACAAGTGGATTTTTAATTGGATAATTTAATTCCACACACATGCGGCTTTAGATTTAGAATTATGTAAGTTTTATTAAATTTTTTAGGATCACGGTAAACGGTGATGACTATTTCAGTAGACTGTAGACCCCACTTAGAAAGTAGGAACCCTCTACATAATAATTGTAGAGGGTTCGTACTTTCTATTGATTCTGAATGGTATATGAAAAATAAAAAAAAGCCCTGCAATAACAAGAAAATCTCATTATAAATTCTTCGAAAAGAGCTAAAGTTCAGACAAATTTTGAATTTCATTACTTATATTTAATATTTGAGTATATAATTTCTGTTTACTTTATATAATTATGGACGGTAAAGTTTGTCAAAACGTGAACGTTTTGAATGAAGCAGGCATCTTTTAGTAGAATGAAAAAAAAAGTTGACTAAATATCTATTAATACACACCTTACCTTAATAAATGAGTGACTTTTTTCCCCCATTGCGTTGAGGTAACACCGTTACCTTTAAGGTCTTAGTCCATCTATCTTAACCTTTATACTCCCTCTCCCTTCTCCTACATCCCTCTCATATCCCTCCATTGTCATTCTCGGACAATGGGCTTAAACGCTTTTCCAAATCCACCGCTGCCGACTTATTTATCGGTTCGGTTCCCCTTAACCCTTTCCACTCCGTCGGTGCCTATCAACAAATGGCAGAACGATTTTTCTTTTGTCCGTCTCTCTATTACGACCCCTAAAGACTCGTTCGGTCGTTAAGCCGGAAAATTTCCAACGAAAAAAATTCAAGAAGTATTGATTGTGGGCTTAGGTGTTTCTTTCAATGCTTAAATTAATATATCTTTATTATTTTGCCACTTCAACTTACGTATACATTTATTACTATGTATCTGCATTTGTATATGTTCATAATAGTAAGATATCGTTAAAAACATAAAAAAAAAATGTGATTTACTTTACAACAGTATGCGATAAAACATTATTTTCCATTTTCAATTCTCGGTTTTGGAAAATTGTTTTTTAAACGTGCATTGTTTCAATTGAAAACTATTTTCACGCCTGAAACTCGGGTCGTTTCACATCAACAATAACGACCCGTTGAATTCAATTAATAACACGAGAACGATTCAATTTTTGCATTTGATATACAGCATGATTTATATATGTGTTAAATAAAAAAAAATATAAGTAAATAGATTTTCATGTGTGCCAATTATGAATAAATTTGATTCATGTATGTAATTTTTACTTTATCTATGTACGTAGTAACAATAGATGAAGTTTTGTGATCATGCGAAAATTCGAACTCGAGATTTTGACTGATGCACTCGAGATTTTGACTGATTCAACTCAGAATCGATTTCTGATCACGTTTTCATGAAAAAAATGTTTGCGTGTGTGCTATGTATGTGTGTGTCTGTGTATTTTGGGGATTTTTTGAACACCGTTAGTCCAACGAACTGAAACTTAGTATCGGTTACTGAAATTTTTATCGACACAAAGTAAATTTTTTTCAATTTTTTAAATTGACCGGTAATGGTACCTCCCCTTATAGGTATCCTCTTTTTTTTTAAGTTTTTGAATTCAATTATATCCTTAACTGCTAACTGAATCGGACTGAATTTTTTTTATATGTAATAGAATTAATAATATTTATAACCTTATATTTTTGAAATATTTAACCTGAACCGGAAGTAGTACTTTTACTCTAGAGAATCGAGGTTTTTTATGTTTTTCTCAGAAAACCTTTTAGTTTATTGAACTGAAATTTCATATCTATAAGTTTAAGCTTAATATCAAGTTATGCATACAATTTGGTAAGTATCCGTCAACCGGAAGTGGCAGTTTACTCTTATTAGATTTTTTTTCCACTATTTTTTTCGACCCCTTAAACATGTGTGCTCTTCACGAAAAAGTATAATTCTTGTATCAATGTGATGAAAATAAAAAAAAAATCACTAAATTTAATAAACCGAAAGTGGGACTTTTCCTTTCTACCCTGTCCACACCCTTGAATGTATCAAGCTGAAAATTTATATTTGTGTTTTTTATATACTAGCCTAGAGCTGCTAAGGTTCTGGGCAGAATTCGTAAACCGGAAGTAGTATTTTTTTCTAAAACAATATTTCATTATATTTTCATTGTTTTATTTTGAACTTTATCGATATATTTTATTTTATTCATATTTTTATAATTATGTATGTACATATCTATGAATTATAAATATGTGAAATTTTGTTATTTTGACGAAATTCGAGATTTTAACTGGATTTATACTATGTGTCTATCGAAAGAAATAATCTAAAAGGTCAAAATAACATAATGAAATATTGTTTACAAAATTACTACTTCCGGTTTTCGAATTCTCACCAAAACCTTTTAAACTCTATGTTAGCAGCAGTGGCGGCTCGTGATAATTTTTAGTGGCGGGGCTGCACTGAAAAGATGTCTAAAAAATGTCACCATAATTATTCTATCATGTCATAACAGGACAAAATAAGCACAATTTTTTGCGTACGACCACTTACATGTGGATTTAAGTATTATTGAAAAAAAAACTAGCAAAATTCACCACCCATTAAAGGGGTGCGTCCAAACGCGATGAAGATTTCGAAAAATACGCTGGTACTCCAGTAAGATTGCTAAAAAAATTCGTTCTTGTTGGTTTCGTGACGCGGATTAAAAAAAACCCCAAAACCTTTCAAAAACTTAACCCCCTAATTCGTAACGAAAAACATTAACCTGTTGACAATGCATCGATACATCGGTTGTTTCATCTGCCATAACAGCTAGATAAGTTGCTTTTTTTATTTCAGCACTTATTTGTTCCCTACACACGTTCAAAATACAATCTAAAAGTTAATTTTGAATAGTTTTTGATGTCCCTTTAAAAACCGAAGAAGTTTGAAAATGTTTTTTTAAAGAATCGTCGAAATTTTGTGAATATTCTAGAAGCCCCCGAAAAACTCCTGGATTTTTTGAATTATCTGTTTCATCGTGTCCCCTCATTGGCATTTCAAATTTACCGCAAAATTTAACGCAATCAATAATTTTAAATAAAACATCCCGATTTTTTTTTGACGTTTTCGTTATGCTTATCTATTTCCCGCCGACAAGCTTCCCAAAATCGTGAGATTACACACATTTTTTAAGTGGTCGACACCTCCCTCGTGTTTTTAAATTAATCGTTTAAATGTTTTAAGTCAATTACTCCTGTTTTCGTCCAAGATGCTTCGCCTGGCGACTCGCCTCCAAACAAAAGACACGGATAACAAAATAATGCGTTTTTTTCTGTACATCTCGTTAACCAATTGTATTTTTTATAAATGTCTGGATTAAATTTTCGCGAGTAACTAAAAGATCTACTAGTTGCAGGCTGTGAAATAATTAAATTGGGCGTGGGGCAGCCTAATGCTTTTATAGCAACTTTTTCGGTAAGTTCTAGTCGCGAAAAGTGCAAATTTTGTAAATATTTTACTGAATTCTTTTGTTCTTCTATTTTTAAAAGAAAAAAAATCTTAATATATTTAAATAAAAATTACGAGAAAAAGTTAAACAGATTTGAAAAAAGTTTGCTGTTATCAAAATGAAAACGACTCACCGAAGATTTGATGAGGGCTCGTACACAACCAATTAAGAGTAACGAAAACGAATAAAGCTGTGATCGTGCGATTCAACTAATCAAATTTAAGATCAAGCGCGCGAAATCATAAACAAACTGACAGATGAATGTCGTTTAACAGGCGAAGGCTGCCGACTGTCCAGCCCAAAACGGCAGAGTGAGTGAAAGAGAAAGAGCTATCTGCAGTTGCAAATAGCTCTTTCTCTTTCCGAAACTCCGGGCTGCGCAGCGTTCAGCTCGGCGCTGTAACACTTTACAGCCAGTACAGCAACATTTTAATTCATCTGTCACCATACAAGTTAGTGGGGTCTTCGAAACGGTCAACATTACTTACAATATCACCCTTTTGGATATGGGTGATATTGTAAGTAATATTTACTCTTTCGAAGGCCCCAATAGCTAAGTCCATCCAACTAATAAAAAAAATATCATTAATAAATAAAATATTAAATGTATTATTAAATATATATCTTAGAATTTTATAGGAGGGGCTGCAGCCCGGCAGCCCATTAGGACGAGCCGCCACTGGTTAGCAGGTAAAGAATTTAACTATAAATTTTCAGCTTTATACGTTGAGCGGTGTGGAAAAAATCGATTTGTGTGGTCACAACATTTTTTTCTTTTCTAAGAGGATAAAATTACACTTTCAGTTTGTAAAATTTAATGATTTTTTTTTCATCACATTTGATACAAGGACTATACTTGAATTTTCTCGTGAAATATTTAAAGGATATTAAAAAAATATCCAATTGTTTGATTAATTTTATGTATTATTTAATTTGAAATGAAAAAAAAAATTCAAAAGAAAAATGTTTAATTTGAAATTAAAAATATTTTTAATTTCAAATGAAAAAATGTTTAATTTGAAATGAAAAATATTGAATTTTATTTGTAAAATATTGAATTTGGAGTGAAAAACTTGTATTGTTACTACGTACAAATATAAAGTAAAAAATAAACAATTACATAAGTAATCAAGTATTTTCGTATCAAATATTTATTTATTTATTTGAAAATCTGTTTCCTGTTGATTTTTCAAATAAATAAATAAATATTTGAACAGGAAACAGATGTAGAAATACATAAAAATAAAGAATAGATGTAACAAAATAAAATAACATCTAATTATAGATTTTTACAAATTACATATAACGTACATAGAGACAAACAGATGAAAAAGAAGAGAATAAAAAATAAAATGAAAAGAATAAAAATATATTTGAACATATGTATGTAGTAAGATTCCAGCGAATTCCAGTGAATTTTATTTGATGGATATTTCCACTTCCCGTCCCGACTTTCGAAAATTTCACTATAGTATTTATTTTATCGTAAATCTGTTCATTATATTAAATAAATTTTTTTTGCAATATAAAGATAATTATATTTAAAAAAAAAATTATAAATAATCTACATAACATTATATAAAGTATACCCAATGACTATTTTAAAAAAGATTTATTTTCTAGAAATGCAAAAAAAAGCAATAGTCGATCAAATAAGCGAATTATATGGAATGATATGTACATTAAAAATAGATCTCGCTATGTTAAGGCTTTTAAAAGCATTCCAAGTTTTATTTGTATCGTCGTATACCCAAACTTCACTAAAATTAGTCGTTGTATTATGTCCACCTAAAAATCAAAAAAATATATGTATTCAACATCTAAGGTCAATAAATTCAAATAAAGTTTAAAAAATAATACTTTACCCATGCAAAGTAATTTGTTTTGGAAACAGCAAAGACTGATTCCGCTTGCTGGTTGTGGTAGTTTGGTAAATTCTGTCCACACATTTGCAATGGGATCGTAGAACTCCACACTGTCTAAAATCGTATCAGTTTGTGTGACATATCCACCAGCGACGAAAAGCTTTCCTTTGAATACGACGCTCTAAAAATGGTGATATCAAAATTAAGTTCATTTTATTTTAGAGCGTTTTATAATTTTTAAGATAGTTGTTAATAAAAATAATTAATATTCACCGAATGTACATTTCTTGCATGATTCATCTGAGTGCCTTTTGTCCAAGAATCGGACTCCACTGAATAAATTTGTACTTCATTAATAATTACACATTTAATATTTCGCCCACCTGTCACGTAAATACGGTCGTCAATGACACATGTACTATGACCATCAACAGCCACCCTCAATGGAGAGATCGTCTCCCAAATCAGGGTCTCGCTATTCCACCTATCCGAAATCAATAAACGTTAACTTCTCTTTCAATCGGTCTAATGAAGTGAATACAATTTATTTATTATCACCTCTCCACTGAAGATAGAGTATTTCCTGTTACTTTTTGGGCGTTTTTAATTTCAAAACCACCAATGGCGTATACATCGGTGGACGAATCGCGACGAAGTGTCACTGCTGAGAATTGTTGACGAGCTTGATTTAACGGCGTCAATGGATGTTTCTGACCGTTTTTCAAATCAATGTATTCCACCTAAAAAAAGTAAAAGACAATCATATTCCGATTTATTTAAGCTCGTACTTCACAACACTGATAAAACGTTACTGAAGTCAGTGTTTGATCTGCATAATTTTGTCCACCGATGATAATCATCCAGGAATCGTTTACAATGACAGACGCAAATCTACATTTATTAAATCCAAAGTTTTTTGATAGAGTCCAACTTTTATTTTTGCCGTCGTATATATCGACGATATTTGCGTCCTAAAAACACATTAGCGATTTAATGAAAATTTCATATTTATGATACAAACAAAGCGCCGTAGAAAAAAAACTCACTTCTACAAAAATGTCTCCAACCACTGCAATTTTTTCTCTATTTATGTCAAGGATCTCTTTTTGGATACAAGAATAATTATTAAGTGAATTATCTGACTTCGTGATTTTGACCGATGTAGAGGCTGGTGGACTAAGAGAATCTGGAGATTTGTGTGACTGAAAATGTAATTAATCAAGTGATCATCAAGTTACATACTTAATACCCAAAATTTTAATACCTCAGTTTTTGAATTTTCTGAAATTGTTGTATTTTTGTGTGCACTAAAGTTTATTTTGAATAGGTTGGTCAGCTTTGTCATTATTCCCATGTCTATAATTTATATACATACATATGAATATAAAAAATTGTTTATATTAGTATTAAAATTTATACCATACGTTATTGTTTCTAGTATACGTACATACATATATTTTATATATGGATTTATATGAGACATTAATTTATATTTTTATTATACATATCGTATGTATGTATGTTGTTTACATATACATACATATATATGTACATATATACATATTGCGCGCAATTCGTGAAAATGCTGAGTTCATGAATAGTTGAGTAATAAAAATAAAAATTAAAGTGTTATTATTTTCTAATTCAGGAAAGGTAATACAAATGTTTGATTTTAGTTTCTAAAATTTATTCATTGAATGTGATTTTAATTATTTTTACCCGACTTACCCAATTTAGGATTGTCTACAGTTTTTTCCTCGTTTTTATTTGTCTGTTCTTCTGGCTCTTGTTTGAAATTTCTGGAAACTGAATAACGAATTTCTGAAGGGAGTGTGCGTTTAATTATATGTATATCAATTTATACTATGCGATTCAATATTATCTATTAAAGGTAGAAAATGCATTTGTTTTCTTTTTCTCAAATTATCTCATATGAATATGAATTTCAATATTTTTCATTCGACTTACTTTTGATTGCAGTTTTTTCCTCGTTTTTATTCGACTGTTCTTCTGGCTCTTGTTTGACATTTCTGAAACCTGAATAAAGAATTTCTGCATGTTTTGTAAAATGAGTTTGCGTTGAATTATACTTATATCAATTTATACTATTTGATTCAATATTATCCATTAAAGTTCTTTATTTTCAAAAAAAAATAATTTTATTTTCTTTCAAATATTCTCTCACTGAATATGTATTCGAATATTTTTCATTCGACTTACTTGTGAATGTGATTTAAATTAGTTTCATCCGACTTACCCAGCTTAGGATTTTCTTCAGTTTTTCCCTTGTTTTTATTTGTCTGTTTTTCTGGCTCAAGTTTGAAATTTGTGAAAAAGGCGCTGTAAAAGCGTCGCTTGTTTGCCATTTCTCCTAATTCAGTCCACACCTTCACAAAGGGAATGTATTGTATAACCCGTTTAGATCTATCGTCTCCTAAGAATGCAATAAAAAAATAAATAATTGAAATCTTGAACTACATCAGTGGCGTGCCGTGAAAATCTCCATGTCTTTGTTGCAAGTAAGGCAGTGCGACAGAAACAGTGAGATTTTCACAGCAGTCCAAAGAACTATATATTTGTCGTTCGATATGAAAGTGGTGGATGTTTAATTTTCTGTTTCAACAAGTATATTCAATATTATTTTTTTAATGCGATATGTCCAGTCTCGAAAAAGCGGAATAAACGTATTACAGGCAACTAGTATTTTTAAATATTGTTAAACGCAAATCATTCTTTTTAATGTTTTGCGAGATATTTCTCAAAACAATGATAAGTGGACTTATACCACTTTCAAATATAACGGCTCATATATTATAATGTATAATATTTCGTACAAACTCACCAAAACAAATAATTATACTTTTATCTCCAACCGCGCTGTGTCCTCTAATAGCACATGGCAAAGGGGTAATTTTCTCCCAGATATTATTATTTATGTTGAAACGTTCAGCTGAATCAAGGTCCTGCGAATCATTAGATCCTCCAATTGCATAAAGAAAGTTATTCACGCCAACTACCTGTGTAATAAATTGCTAAATGATAAGATTACGCTTATCTCATCTCTAGGTTTATATGTCTATAACCATCGAAAAACATAAAGATAAATAATAAAATCTTGAAAAACAATTCAAATATATTTACAGCCAAATTCACTCTGACCGATTGCATTCCAGCAACAGTTTCCCATGTATTTTTCTCTGTAGAATAGAACTCCACATTTTTAAGTACGTTTTCTCCGTCATTTCCTCCGATTACAAAAATATAACCATCTTTAACAACAGAAGCATGGCTGTGTCGTTTTATTGACATCGGCTCGAGGAATTTCCAAGATTTCCTGTCTGTATCCCATCTGTATCGAAACGGTGAAATGTCATAAATGATGAAAAGAAAGTTTAGAAAATAAAAAATTAGGCACTCACTGCTCAATCGTGTCAAGTACTTTATGATCTGAATTAAGGCCGCCAATAATATAAATGGCATTATTGACTACTGACGCTGTAGCAAAGTACTTTGGTTCTTGCATTGACGGCAGTTCAACAAATTCTTTAGTGAACAAATCAAAACACCATGCCTGTAAAATTAAAAGGTAGAAAAGCTCCACAATTCTCATGGGTTTAATATTAGCTATATTTTATTTTGTAAGTTACTTTGTTTGTTGTTATGTTATTGAACATTCCACCAAATAGGTATAGTTTTTGATCTAATAAAGCGGTTGAAAAGCATGTTATTGGTTTGTCTAAATTGTAAATAGTTTTCCATTTGTTCAAATATGGATCATATTCTTCAATCATCCCTGCAGTCTATAGGAACGTAGCGATTAAAAATGGTAACTTGAATTCAATGATAAAACCATATAAAATATTACTCACTTCGTTATCAATTCCCCCAACGACTATTATATAATTTTGATTTCCACTAACAGCCATCTTAATGAAAATAGATTTTTTGTAATTCCTCAAACTCTAAAATCAACGATTGTCGTAAATCAATAAATTGAATTTTGTAAATCATTTTCATCTTTAATTAAAGGCAGTTCACGAAAATGCGTTTTGGTATGATAGTATTTTATAGTACATACGTAGTCGTAAAATTTTTTGTCAATTTAAGATTTTAAGATATGTATTAAAAAAATTCAATAAGATATATCGATTACCTCTACATGTATCCAAGTGAATCAGTCAGTCAAAACTGTTAATAAAATTGCATTACTCTAAAATATATTAATATGCGATAAGGTTATCAATCATATAAAAAAGTTACTGGACAGATAACGAATTTCGGTTCATTTTAAAGCCGTAAAGTTCAGTTATAATTTATGATTTAGCAACAATGCTGTGTGTAAATCTTCCCTTTTAAACGTTTTGTCATTGAATATTGATGCTAGATTTTTCCTCTTTCTGATGCAGATACTTTCAGATGCACTGAACTTTACATTTTCATACATACGAGTATGTAACATATGTATATATGTACTCAATGGTTTAAACAGATCCTGAGATCTGTTGACGCATAAACGTCAGGACCATTCAAATTTATAACGCCAAAAAATACGACGTTGGTTCTGAAATGATTTTTATTAATTAAATAAGTATGTATTTTATCATCAAAAATACATTACTTTAGAGACCACTTGCGTTTATGACTCAACCGTAATTGATTTATGACCTATTTATTTTTTATTTTTTGTGATAAATATAAAATAAATGTGGTGAATAACAATTAAAAACAATATTGATATGATTTAGTCATTTTTAGTTTTTTACCCTTCGTATTTGTAGCTATTTGCGTAAAGAAATTTCAGATTCTTTCACAGCATAAACACACGGTTTCACACACATTTCCCACACGGTGGATTTTTCGTGAATGTTTATTTGAGTTTTAAATTTCAGTACAGATCAATGGAAAGCATGTACATAATACTTTCAATTGTGTGGTCGCGGGTTCTATCCTTGGTGTGTGCTGCTGTACAGACTTTGAATAGTAGACTCCTAGTCTGGTCGTTTCCTATCAGAGTTTGCCAATTTATCTGATTTTTTTTTATAACAGTTCCAAAAAATTGGCAAACCTGTCATATCTCCCTGGCAAAAAATCAACCTAATCAGCATCTCGATTATCACTTATTTGTATAAATGCTGGAAATTTGTACATAGTTGTTTCGATGATTTTATTTGCCATATAAAACTTACAATACTTCATTCTAATGTTTGACCATAGATGAGTTGTGTTTAAATTTTTTGGTGTGTAATGATATATTTTGATTATAAGGATAATGGTTTAGTCAGTTTTCATACATAATTTTGTGCCTAATATATGCTACTAATATATACTAATTTTGTGCCTAATATATAAAAATATATGTCAAATATATTGAGAAAATTAATTATAAAATGTATTAAGTATTTTTTCATCGATATTTATAGACTTTTGCGATAAACATTTAATCAAAATTTTAAAAGATAACATATCAATAATATTTAATACTCATAATACATATTTTGAATTCATATTCCTCCTGCCCTATTTCAAAGTTGATAAGGTTTTAGATACAATGTATAAACCTGAAGTTCTTTTAAATAGTGTATTATAATTTATCTATATGTGTATCTATGTACTTTGTGTCATAGAAATAATGTTAAAGGTCAAAATAAAATAATGAAATATTGTTATAGTATTATAAAATAATGAAAATTACTAGGTACTTACGAATTCTAACCAAAACCTTATGCAACTCTAAGGTAGTATATAAAATATAAAAAATGAACACAGCATTTCACAGCATTTTTGACTTTTCTGAGAGGATGTAATTATATTTTCAGTTAAATTCAATGAATTTTTTTATTTTCATCTCATTGACTGAAGGATTTTACATGAACTTTCTTGTGAAAAGTACTCATTTTTAAAGGGTATGAAAAACTATCCGGTATTTTGTATTTAATTTTTGAAATATATAATTTGAAATGTAAAATATTGAATTTGGAGTGAAAAAACTGTATTATTTCTACGTACATATGTATATACATATATAAAGTAAAACAAAACAATTACATAAGTTTTCCAATTACAAAATATTTCCGTATCATATGTACAATGTACATACAAATATATTTGTCCATATGTACAGATGTTCATCTGTAGAATGGTTACAAAGGCTAGGTTACACTCTCGTTTTTATTTTATCGTAGTGATGTGACCAACCCATGACTTTATCTATGTATTTAAGGATTACTTTATCTATGTATATAAGAAGGTCAAATTTCAAAATAAGATAACACACACATTCATACATACCGGTTATGAGAGCATTTTCGATACAAATTGAGAGGAAACATAGAGAAACTTACACAAGACAAAAGTTGTCGGGTTGTCGGATTATGTTCGAATTTTTTTTATTATTTAAAATCACTTTAATTATTATACACATTAAATATCAAGAAAATAAAAATAATTTAAAAGGCTTAAATAAAATAATGAAATATTGTTTAAAAAAAAATACTACTCCAGGCTAACGAATTCTGATCAAAACCTTACTAACTATAAGTTAGTACATAAAAAATACAAATAAAAAATTTCAGCTTGATACGTTCAGGAGTGTGGAAAGAATCGTGTCACAACACTTTTGACTTTTCTAAGAAATCCCACTTCCGGTTTATTAAATTGATTGATTTTTTTTATTTTCATTATAATAATACAAAAATGAAACTTGAATTTTTTCGTGAAGTGCACACATGTTTAACGGGTCGAAAAAAATAGTGGAAGAAAAATTGAACAAGAGTAAACTGCCACTTCCGATTGACTGGTGCTTACAAAATTTAATACACATCTTTATATTAAGCTTAAATTTCTATATATGAAATTTCAGTTTAATAAACTAAAAGGTTTCTGAGAAAAACAAAACAAACCTCGATTCTTTATAGTAAAAGTACTACTTCCCGTTTTTTTTACTTATTTACAAAAATATTTGGGTATAAAATTTACAATCTTTATTACATGAAAAAAATTGTTAGACTGATTCGATTAGCGGTTTGGGAGATAATCGAATTCAAAATCATAAAACAAAACACACATTAACATATACATAGATAAAGTCATGGGTAGGTCAAATCCGAAGTTTTTTACTTCATTGTTCAATAAAAGCTTCGAATCATATATATTTTTGGTCAGTCGGTTACTTTTGAATTAAATGGTCTGTAAGTTTATGCAACTTTGGTAAGTTAATTTATTCAATAATTGAATTCATCAAAACGTCCATTCTACATATATTACTAGAAAATCATTTCATTATATCACAACCGAATTTATTTTGTCAAATTAAAAATAAACTAAGCATTTAATAAATAGATTGTAAAATAGAAAAATAACTGGCTAATCCTTATGGGTACATATGTATATTCGTATGTACTGACCGTTTATTTTACTAATCAACCTTTTATAATACGTTTTAGTATGTAGTTTCTAAATAGTATAGCCGAAATTTTAAAGTAACTAATTAAATAAAGATTATAGAACTTTTATTATAATTTTGCGATAGATGCTAAAAATGTCATTTTATGTAATATTATGTTGGCTTTAAATTGAAAGTATTTCATGAATTGTGTTTTGCAGTATTGAAATTTTGCTTTATTTCGAAAATTATGACCAAAACAAATATATGCTAAAACTGAACATCCTCTTCGTTAAGAGCAAACATGAAAAAAATATAATGTATATATTATTTGGATTTATTTTTTGAATATATGTACATACATAGAAAGGCTATGTTTACGTAATATATTATACGTGAATTATTATTACAAAGGAATTTCCTTCACATTTCACTGCATCGAAAAGCGAAAAAGTAAAAGCATTCGATTCGCATAATGCGAATAAAGTTTTTTTTTTCATGACATGATTTATAGAATTGGCCGAAGCGTGAACTCCTTTTCTTTTGTATATTTTAACTTTAAATTTTCATTAAGTTTTCCGCAACGTACGCTAGATCCGCTCTTTTCGTTTGCGCTTTTTTTTCCCTTGTTCACCTGTCCCTTTCGAACAGGGCTGAATTCGAGGGCACGTTTATTATCTCATTTTTGCATTGGAACACGGCGTTTGCGAAGTTCACTTTTTTGCCCTCATTTTAGACGTATTCTTCGTCGAGAGCAAATTTTCGCAAGACGGCGAGAGGGAAAAAAAGGCGACGGAAGGGCGCCTTTGGCCCACCGATCTGGCCCCTTTTTCCCCCCTCTTAGACGGGGTTGAAATACGTTTTCGCTTTCAGAGAGGCAGCAGCCCGAGCTCACCTTGAGTGAAATATGTTGGCTGTGGAGGCCTGTAAATTAACATAACGGCCTTTGTAACCCGTTCGTTCGCCGGCCCGCCATTACTTATTATGTAATTTTGTTTCGTTCAGTACAACAACAACAAAAACAACAAAGAATGCTAGATAGTTTATTCCGGGACAGGCAGGGGCTTGGAGCTGGGCCCAGACTTGGAATGAGGAGCAATAGATTATCATTCGAAGGTGATGCGGAGCAGTGAAAATTTTTTTCGTAGCTGTTCAGTCGATCTCATACTTAATTGGCATCAATCATACAGCCAGCAGTAGCGTATATGTTTAGCACCAAGTGATCAGTGGGTTTGATCCGCTATACTGCTGGTTAGATTTGGGGGTTTTGTGACAACAAATCGATCGTTTCTTATCAGAGTTTACCAATTTTATCTGATCATTGTTGAAACGGTTCCTCAAAATTGGCAAAAAATCATCTTTCCTGTTGTTAAAATCTTCTGTATTTATTGTGTGTACAATTTGTAAAAATTATGTACAAAATTTAAATCCATAGATGTCTCAATGGATTAATTCTGTAATTAATTAATTAATTGCTATTTCGTGTTCTTCAGATTTGGAAATACAGTGATTTATCTAATAATAAAATACTGCATTATTTGTAATTAATTGACCAGGAAGGCGCATTGGGGTCTTCCTGTCAAGACTTCCTGGTATATATCTATGTAAAATAAAATAAAATTTATTTATTTATTTAACATATAATACTTGTGGGAGGCGGCAAAGCCTATAGACACAAGGGGTTTGATTTATACATATTACATTAATTAAATGAGAAAAAATTAAAATACAATAAGAGAGAAAACAATTAAAGAAACAGGAATAAGATATTGGGAAAGAAGAATTACAGAAATCCTTCAAGTTTTTTTAATAATAATAATAATAATAATAACTTTTTATTTCAGGCAAAAGGGAAAAATTCTTTGAATCAGTCAATGGACTAAGGTGTTATATCATCGATGAAAAGTCTTTATACATAAGTCTTCTGAAAACTATTGTTGAGGAAGTTGACAACCTGATCGATTTCTGGAAAAAAATGACGATATTGGATGATATACACGGAATAACACAATCTTGGTCAAAAGTAAAGCCAGTAGCACTTGTTCGATCATGGAGAAAGATTCTCCTGACATGGAAACAGATTTAGTGTATTCTGAAGAGAATGAAGCAAATGATATATTATATGAAATATGTGGATTATTGGAAAATTTAAAATGTCTTGTAAACGTGGATAAGGAAAACCTTTTAGGAGTGGCTCAATCATGATGCAGATATCGTTTATTTTGTTTCTCAAGAGGAAGAAAATGAGAGCGACTACAAGTGAGGAAGATACCAGTGGTTGTATTAGTCATAAAACGGTACAACACTAGTACTACATAACTACTAACGACCACTTATCTGCTTAAATATGAGCGTTTTTCTTAATACATGATGAGTATTAAAATTATGAAACAAAAATTTGTGTTATAAATATGATATTATATTCAAAACCAAGTCAAAATTCGATGATTCGGATTATCCATATTTTTCAATTATCCGTGCCCTTCCTCCCCAGCATTAGCCCAGATAATCGAGAGCGTAATGTAAATGGATTTATACCTGTGTATATAATAAATAGTTCTTAATCTGTATAGCAGACTCGTCGTGTATGAGCGATTTGTTAGACGAGTGTGCATGATTGGTTGGATAAAATATGGATCAGTTAGCACCGTATTTTAAGTGAAAGTAGGTCTTAATGGACCACGAGGAAGAAAAAGCATATTTTATATCTCGTATGCAAAATGGACATGTCGTTTTTTGATGCAAAGTCGATTCTTTCAGCGTTTCGTGGCCGCAATGTACAAATTTCAGACACGTGTCATTTTTTGCGCCCTGTCCGAGATTCGAAATCCATTTGGCGCACAAAAGTTTCGTCCCTCCTTTGTCGCCCCATGTAAATGTGTGGGCTGGTGGGTGGGTGGGTGGTTGGGTTGACCTGCACGTGCACACCCACTTAACGACCAAAATATTTCTCTGTGTCTGGTGCAGGCGTTGCTTTATAGCTCGCGTTCCACATTTTCAGAGTGCAAAGAAACTTGCACGAGTAACGTGGAACGAATAAAATTCAAGTCTTCTCCTCTGACTCTATTATACGGATAGCGTGTCGCCTTAAACTGCACACGTGCAAAAGGTTAACACGCTGACATTATGCACAAGGAGCGTCTCTCTTGAAATCAAAGCGTTTATATATTGTGTACTGTCATACAAGTTTGTGTCAGTTTATTATTGCGGTTTTAGTGAAATTTACTTATTCAGTGAAAAACCAACAGGCTCCAGATGTAGAAATTCATAAAAACAAAGAATAAATATAATGAAATAACATCTGAGCCCAATTATACATTTATACATACAATTATCTAATCCTCAAAAAAAAAAATGTTTTCATTTACCGGTAAATTCCAGTATTCCAGCAGTAGGAAAAATCATTTATCGTTTACCGGTTTATGAAATTTGACGGTAAATTGTAATCTAAAATATGTACATACATGCATCCTGCATACAACTGCATTCTGCTCGCAAATGCAGATTCAAAACCAGTTACAAAACTAGTTTGATCTTCTAAATGAGTTTGGCCAAAGTCGAGATCCATTTCATTAAAAATCTCAGACCAAAAATAGCGAAAATAAAAACTTTAGTTTAGCTTTTGAATAAAAACTGATTTAACTTTGAATTTAAATGTAAGTAATGGGCTTTTCTCGATGGTAATTTAATATTTCGAAACATTCATACTGTAGCACAGTATTGGTAAATTGAATGATTCGCTGTTGGGTTTTATTCGCCATTTCGCTCCTTTAGCGCCAACTACAACTTCCGTTCGTATCAATCAATATGACGAGAGCATTTTCCAAACGGCGGAAAACTGACCCGAAAGTAGAGTTTTCCCTGGTTTTATCTGTGGCCTTTCGAGGCAAAAGTATCTACTTGCGAACTTTTCGACAACCGATGACGGGGATCTCAACTATCAAGATTATTACACATTGACGTCTTGACAACTTTACTTACGAACTTACGCGAAGCTACATAGCTAACTAATATCGAAGAAAATCATTATGACGTCAAATATTGCCGGCAAAATTCTTGTAGAATATGTTGGTTTCGTTTTACTTTTTACAAGGTTTCACTTGCTTCACTTCGCCAATCGGTTTGAAAAAAATCCTACACTATTCCGATCGCTTTGAAACCATTTTGCAAGGTTTGGCCACCGATAGAGATTCAATTCAATTGCTTCCGCTGATTCTATGGTGAAATATAATCATAATAAACACGATTAAGAATCCAAAAATTAATAATATATAATAACAAGGTTTTAAGTAATATATAAATACCATCGAGAAAAGCCCATTACTTACATTTTAATTCAAAGTTTATATCAGTTTTTATTCAAAAGCTAAACTAAAGTTTTTATTTTCGCTATTTTTTTATTTCCAACCAATTATATTTATTTATTTAAAGTTTCGACCATTTGAAATTTTTGATCATAATTCAAACAACCGTATCGTATTTACTACAATATGGTTGTTTCATTGCCAGTGAATTTATCAATTTAAAATTGCCACACTTAATCCTGAAATAAATAAATTCCAGACAACCCAATCCACAATACGCCATTTGCATCGATATTTAATGTAATATTACCTAATTTTTTTAAATAAAAATACCAATAATTTTACTTTACTACCGCCATCTATGTTTAAAACTAAAAACGGGATAAACGTCAGGCACTTTTCAGAAATTCAAATTTCAAACGCGTCTAAGACGATTTTTTTTCTCCATCGTAATGGCGGAGGATACATCTACTTATATTGATGACCAAAATGAGCAATATGGCAAACTATGAAAACGATCGGATAAGAGGCAAATTTTCTCCTGAATTGTATCGTAAGTGAAGCTAAAATAAAAATTTTGAAATTTACTGGTATTTGCCGATGGCAAATTTTTTACGATTTACCGGTAAACCAGTATACCAGTATTGAAATCCAGTACGTACATATATATGTACATATGTATGTATGTTGCAAGAATAAATGATCCTATTTCTAATCACATCTTTAGTAAGCAAAGCTTGGTATTTTAAATTAATGTATGTACATTAGTTATCTTCGTATATATTGAGCTTAATTTAAGCCAATATATATACATATATATTTTCGGGAAGGTTTGAATGATTTTTTTTATTATGGTAAATATTGTATAATATACGCCAGGTGTATTTGCTCGCAGTAAATAAATGATGAGTCATTGTTTCAAATAAAAGTATCAAACACCAGGTGTATTTGCTTATGGTAAACAATGAAAATTCTATGTATTGCGAGCGCATTATCAATTTTGCGGTGTAAATATTATATATTTGTACTTTATAAAATATGTTTGATACTACGTACTTTTTAAAAGCATATTCGTGAGACAGAAATCGGCATCGATAACTTTAGTCATTATTTATTTATTACTAAAACAAATTTTCGTCAAGTAATTAGGTACTGTTTAAGCCGTGATTTTCTTTGAATCGAAATTTCATCATAGTTAAAAGTATTATAAATATGATAAAAATTCTTCGATAGTACTAAATCTATGTATGTACACGTAATAAGATGTCCTTAAATGTTTTTTTAAATACAAATATTAATAAGTCGATGTTAAAACGTATAAACATAATATGTACATGTGCATGTAAATTATAATCACATTTACACTATATGGATTTGGACATTCAATTATGTATGGGTAGTGTAGTTAGAGCTTAGAGCAGGGGTATGAAAATATTGGTCCAATGATTAAATATTATACAGAATGAGATGAAATTGCCGAAAACTAATTTTACTCCACCATATAATATCTACATTGTATGTTTAAATCTTGCATATAATGATAGTTATAACTTATATTAAAAAAAAACGAGTATCGCATCTGAAATAATATATTTTGTTTTTTGTTTACATTTACAGCTGAACTATTTGCATATGCATATATATTGTCGTATTTATTTAGTTAAATTATTCACGGTAGATCGAATAAACATGTTTGCTAATCGATGCATAAATTGACTATGCATTCATAGCTGAATTATTCAAGAAATAGTACAACTCGAGAAAGAATGTTGTGGATCTTAACTATTGCCAATAATTAATTTACACATTGACTAACAAGTGAATGTATTATATGTATGTATATGTTTTACTCCAAGTGATCACTCTGATTCGTCCATGAACGTATAAGTTATTTTATACACGAACTGTAGGTTTTAGTATAAGTGTTAAAGATCAAAAAATATCTTCAAATATATAAGATTACCACCTGGTGTCGTATCAAATTTTGGGCTGTCACAATAATTAGTATTTAAATTGGGAAATACTGTGGAAACCGCAATACGACCTTGTTATAATTGATATTTCCGCTGATCTTTAAAAATTTCAATCCATCCAAAGACATAAAATGCAATATGGAGATTTTCATTGAAATGGTTCCTGTAAAATTGGCATCTCATTTATTATCTTTCTTGCTAAGCTAATCAGGGTATTGAGGTTGGCCGATTCATATAATAAAATTTTGCAAAATTTCTACATGGATGATGTTTGTATGAATTTGCATTGTATAAATGCTGGTATTGATTATATTGATCGCATTGTATCGGCATTAGTACACTCGTCACTTTGGCGCGATCAATTCAACTGTAAATTTTTTTAGTGTTTTTTTTCCTGACTTTCTAATCATGAAAATATGCCTAATAATATGTAAGCTATATGATGTATTTTCTGAGTTTCAAAATAAAAATGATTATTTTTACATCAATATATGTACGTATTGTTATGTACCTCGCTTATCAATCTAGTCCGCACAATAATCGAATTCGCTTTCTCACATTCATATACGTGAGTAACAAGATAGTCAGATAAAACAGGAGTGCCAGGCTTTGCCCAACACAAAAGATAAAAAAATCATTTATATACATACATAGATCACGATTCGATCACATTAGTTAGTCATCACCATCGAGACTCCGAGAGTGGTACATAATCATCAACATCGATCCCGCAAGTTAAGGTCAGCACATCAACAGAACAAAGTGAACCAAAGTTAACTAGTGAAATAAAGTTCAACGTATCTCATTTTAAATTCATCGTTCCATAATTAAATCTGGTGTTTTTGTAAATGTAACGTTTTTATGATAATAAAGAAATCTTAGTTTGCTAAACCAAGTAATACAAAAATATATAAACTGCGTTTTGGAACATGACAGTATGTTCGTATTGGTGCTTTCAAATATAAAATCGTACTATTGCAAACCAACGAACTATTGCAAAATATAATCGAAACATCAAACAGTTTGCACACCCCTGACTAATCGATTAACTAACCGAGCGTTCATACACTTCTAGGTAATTTACGGACGAACGTCCATCGATGACGTAAAATGACGTGAATTTAGGCCATTATTTATTCAATTTAGGCCCATCGATCAATCGTCAACACAGAAAGAGGCCGGGAGAGCTCTCTTATCCACATTCACGTACGTATTTCATCGGCTTTCAATGCGATCTAATTACAGACTGTTCCTGATGGATGCTCTGTGTCAACCGTGGATTAAACTGCGAACATACATACACACACGAGCGCGACCCATAGATTGACAAGTCCTGTCACCAATCAGTAGTAATTGAATTTGACGCAGCATTAAATCGATGCGATGCATTAAATAATGGGATTTTATATAATTTATATTAACCAATAAAATAAATAATTTTGATGATAAATTCAGGATAGACTGATAATTAAAAACAATCAAATCAAGTATAAATAGTTTTGTGATCGTGAAAAAATTCGAAGTATCAAAGAAACATGTTATAAAATGTATGCGTTGGCTAGGCTATACTTAAAGCTGTGTTTAATTATAAATGAAATTATAAATAAATAAAACAACTCACGTTTAATATGAAGACAAAGTTGGTTTTGTTATTGCATTTTTATTTTTAACTGTTGAAATTAATTGTTTAATTTGCTTTCGTCTTCGGTTTTAATTATAAATACGACTTCTTCCAGTTCGTGCCGATTTTCTTTCATTTCAAAGGATCTATTTCAATTACACAAATTAATTACAAAACTGAATCCAACTTAGCGGGCACAATCCAAAAATTATACTTTTTAATTTGATTACGATTTCAAAGGAAACCTCCGCCTCCTCGCCGTGGAATCATCGAAAGAGAAGCCTGCTTTCTAAATAACAAATATTAATTTAATCAAAACGACAAAAACAATGAATAATAATTTTTCAATTTGAAAAACTTTACCTTTAATTAATATGCTTTGAAACTAACGTAATGATAAAAGCATTCATAAATACAAAAGACTACATACATGTGTATATATGTTTGTCTATGTACAGCAGCATAGCTCGGACGTTAAGCTTCTGCTTACCGTCAAGAAGGTGCCGGGTTCTATCCCTGAATGAAAAATGAATTTTTCAGAGTATGCTGTTGGTCAGACCTGGATTTGTGACTCCAGGTTGATCGTTTCCTATCAGAGTTTGCCAATTTTCTCTGATTTTATTGTTGAAACGGTTCCCGGAAAAAAAAAAATTGGCTAAAAATCCTTCCTACCTACTATGTCACCACTATTTGAAAAATTTGATTGATGTACAATAAAAATTTATGTACAATTCATAGATGTCTCGTTAATTTGCGAGTTTTTTCAGTGTCTCGCAATTCAACGACTTATAATAAAAATGCTGTATTTGTATTTGTAATTGGCCAGGAAGGCGCATTGGGATTTACCTGTAAGGCCTTCCTGGTATATATGTAAAATAAAAATAAAATAAAATAAAATATGAGGTTTAATTACAATTTGTAATTTTCATTTATAGGCAAGCTATTTAAGAGGGCTGTGATTCAAAAATCAATTTTTTGTTTGAAAATGAGTACAAATAAACAATGTATTAGAGATAAACAAATTTATAGTCAACTAGTTTAATTTATTTAAATAAAGTTTAATATTTGCTATTTTTACTTTTATTGCTAATTTTTTGCCTGTGTATATATTTACATATATATGTATGTATAATATATATTTTTATTTTTCTTATTATTGTCATCATTTTGCGCGTTAGGGAATCTTAACTTAAAACTTAAAATAAAGTAAAATATAAAAATATACATATGGTCAGCAGTATGGCTCGGTGGTTGTGTTTAGCACCGAGAGGTTATCGGGTTCGATCCTATGCTAATCTTGCTAATGATCAGACTTGGATATTTTTGACTCCAAGTCGATAGTTTCCTATCAGAGTTTGCCAATTTATCTGATTTTATTATTGGCGTGGTTCCTCCATCAAATTGCCAAAAATCACCCTTCTCGCTTGGTTACAAATATTTGAATTTGATTTGTGTAAAATATGTACAAGTCTGTCCATGGATGTCTCTATGGATTAATTAATTAATTAATACATTGTTAATTTCGTGTTCTTCAGCCGCTCGAAATACAGTGATTTATGTAATAAAAAATGTTTGTACTTTAATTGTCTAGGAAGGCGCATTGGAGTTTACCTGTTAGGCTTTACTGGTATATATGTATCTATGTAAAAGTAACTGCAATATATAAGAATGCCACAGCTTCGGTTAAAATTTTTTCAGGTTCAGATAGATTTAGCATAAGAAAAGGAGTATGGCAAGGAGATACCATCTCGCCCAAGTTATTCAATTCGGTACTTGAGGGAGTTTTCAGGAACTTGGAATGGGACACAGCCGGAGTAAGCATGAACGGTAGCTTCTTGAGTCACCTTTGGTTCACAGACGATATAGTTTTAATAGCTCGTGATCCAGCTGATCTACTTAACAGACTAACACAGCTGGACAGGGAAAGTAGCAATGTAGGATTAAAAATTAACGTAGATTCTTACCAAGGTAATGTTCAATAGTTCAATTCATGCCTGATAGCATCCAATTATATGATAAACCAGTAGAAGTAGTAAATAATTATTTATATTTAGGTCAAATAATTGACATGTCCGGTAGTAAAGATGAAGAGATAAAGAGACGTATGAAATTAGGATGGAGTGCATTTGGACGAATGAATGCTGTTTTAAAATTAAAAATGTCACACTGCTTGAATCAATGCGTTTTGCCAGTGATGACGTATGGATGTGAAACTTGGATACTGTACGCCAAGATACTACAAGAAATCCAATGCACTCAAAGAAGTATGGAACGCTGTATGCTTGGCATAATAAGGGTAGTGGACATAGTGGATAGAGTAAAGAGATTGAAATAGAAATGGGTGGGTCACGTGGCTAGAAGAATGGACGAAAGGTGGACAAAAGAAGTGCTTGAATGGTACCCGAGAGAATGCAAAAGGGTAAAAGGAAGACCGCAGGGAAGATGGGTGGACGAAATTAGGAAAATGTGTGGGGTGAGACGGATGAGAGTTGCACAAAACAGAAACGAGTGGAAGCGTGTTGGAGAGGCCTTCATCCAGCAGTAGATGGCTGTAAATGATGATGATGATGATGATGTAAAAGTAAAAATAATAAAATATAACGTTCATAAGTCAACTTTTCCTAATCTATATAAATAAAATTGAATGTCTGTTTGTCTGTCTGACTGTCTATGTCTCGTATAGGATCCTAAACCACTCAACCGATTACGATGGAACTTTCAGGATTGGTTGTATGTATGTCTGGGAAGCTTACTGTGAAAAAATCTCTTAATAATATTCGTAATTACGATTTTCCCGACGCGAAAGTTTGAAGCGTCATTGTGTCAAGGAAATGTGTTCGTTGGTAACTACGTTACCAGTTGGTTTATGACGAGACAGCATTGAAGAGACGTTAGTAGAGCTCCAACCATCACTTGAAACGGAAACGGGAATTGCATGCCTAATTCTGGTATTTCAACGCATGCCGGTTTCAGCTAGTGAATAATAAAAATTGCCTTTTTTATGTACAGTTGACGGTAAATACCTATTATGTGATCAAAATTAAGTAATTAATTGTAATTTTATATATATATATATATACATATAAATGTGTATAAAATCGTTAAAATGAAAGCGTGTAGAAGGAAAACAACGTTTTCCACAAAGTAGGAAGAGTGGACTTATTTATTTATTTATTTAACATATTAGCCAAAGTGACATTACAGAGATCTCCAACGCGTCACTGTGGCCGGTCATTCAGTAAAAATAACATCATAACAGTAATAATAACTTATAAAAATAACAATATTGATACAACATCATTAAAATCATACAATCATAAAAAAAAAAACATAGATAAAGTAATAACAATCATTCATATTTAATAGGCAAAATCAACCACTGGCATTCCTCAACAACCACTCAACCAGATTAGTATATTTTATATTGAAGAGGTCAATTTCACCAGAAATCCGGTTGAGCAGATATATAGCCCTAGATATAGGAGCCGTTGACAACATATTTGTGCGAGCCACAGGAGGAACAAACAAATCACGATATCTCAAGTCCCTGAATTTGCTAGGTGCATTAAACCTAAATTCATTTAGAACCTGAGGATTGTGAATTATCCCATTCAACAGCTTAAAAAAGTGCCTTCCCAGTAACATATTCCGACGAGACTCCAATGAGTTGAAACCTAACGCCCCTAATAGGAATGCACTAGGATATAGCCAAGGATAATAACCATACTGTTTCAAATAAAGATATCTGAGAAACCGTTTTTGGATTCTCTCAATCTTCAATGAATGAGTTATATGGGTAGGATTCCATATAATAGAAGAAAATTCTAGAATACTACGTACTAAAGATTCATAAAGAATTTTAAGCACCAACGTACTCTGGAAAGGTTTGCTAACTCTTAGTAAGAATCCCAGCATTTTTGTGGCTCGCAAACAAATATTGTCTATGTGTCGTTTAAATTGAAAATTATTCGAGAACAAGACCCCCAAATCACAATATTCATCCACAAACTTTAATTCAACACCACTTAGGCGATATGGATAAATCAAGCGATTTGAAGATCTTGCCACATTGAGAACACCGCATTTTTTAATGCTAAAAAATAATTTATTATCGACAGACCAACTTGACAGCGCATCTAAGTCCAATTGGAGAAGGGCTGCGTCACTATGAGACTTAACTGTCATAAAAATCTTAAGGTCATCGGCGAATAAAAGATAGTCTGAATACTTGATTATTTTTGAGATGTCATTAATGTAAATTAAAAAGAATAATGTCCCTAAGTTGGACCCTTGAGGTACCCCAGAATGTGAAATAAACTCATTTGAGGAATTAGGGTGAAAATAGACAAATTGCCTCCGATTTTCAAAGTAATTTTGTATAAGTTGCATCAAGCCATTTGATAACCCAAAATTTCTTAACTTCACAAACAAAACATTATGGTCTACCATATCAAAGGCCTTCATGAAATCGGTATATACTACATCAACTTGGTTTCCCGCATCAACCGATTTGGTTACATAATTGGAAAAACATAATAAATTAGTAACTGTTGAACGAGAACTTCTAAATCCATGTTGTTGATCGATCAAATATGGTTCACAGTGATTGTAGATATACCGATGTAAAATTGCCTCGAACACCTTGGCAGGAGCAGAAAGTAGCGCAACCGGTCTATAATTTATAATTGATAAAATGTCACCTTTTTTAAAAATGGGAACAATTTTTGTGATTTTCCAAAAATCAGGAAAAATTCCCGAATTTAATGACAAATTGAAGATAAAGCATAGTGGTTGCGTTAAAGGAGCTTTGCAAGCTTTCAACACATACGCAGGAATGAGATCTGGACCAGCCGACAGTTTTGGTTTCAGTCTGTTAAAACCATAAATTAAGTCATTTTGATTGCAGCAATCTAGGTTTAGAAAAGGGAACCAGCCATTGTCTGATATACTGTTAGACTGACCTTGTACAGATTGACAACTCCGCACAATATTGCTAAAATGTTCACCAAACTTATCAGCAATATTTTGGGAACCATGTACCTCACAGTTTTCATAAATCATAGTGCCAGGCATATTTTTAGTAAAACGTTTAGAATTAATAAGTGACCAGAAAGCAGAAGGCTCCTTAGATAGTGCAATTTCACAATTTAAAATATATTTTTTACGGCATTCATCCATAGTTGATTTTACTAATTTACGCAGATATACAAAATCAGCACGTGCTATGCAACATTTCGTTGTTTTCCAAATTTTATGGACGTAAATTTTTCTTTGAATAATCTTAATTAAATCTTTTGAAAACCATTTAGGATACTTATAATCGTTGGATAACTGGGCAAATTTCTTTTTATTAAAAATGCCATTACATTCATTATATACAATATTATAGAAGGTGGAAACAGCTATATTTACATCACAACACTTATACAACTCATTCCAATTACAATTGGCCAGACTATTTCCTAATTTAACCAGCTTATCTCCATATTCAAATTTCCATCCAGGTATCATTTTTCCATCAGAACACAACATATTATTAATATTAACTTTAGCTGAATTAAAAATAATATCAACATCAAGTGCTGGATGATAAATATCCTCTGTAACTAAAGGATTAGACGCTCTTGATACAGATATATTAACACAATCAATATTAGTGAAGATTAAATCTAAAATAGAACCATTATAATTGTTTTTAATAAAATTGATTTGACTTAAATCTAACAAAGATAAAACAAAATTAAGATCCTCACTCGAACAGTTCGAGGAGATTAAATTAAAATCCCCAATCAAAATTACACGCCCCTTGGATAAATCTAAAACATTTGAGACAATCAAATTAAAAAAATCCCTATAAGATTCAGGCGTTGATCTAGGCGGAAAGTAAACAACACATATATATAATAAGAATGGAATACAATACAGTTTCAACTTAAGCCACACACATTCACTTCCTTTCTCTAAACGATCAAGTCTCTCTATTGTAACATACTTGTTGCGTTTCACTGCTAACAAAACTCCTCCACCTCTCGTAGGTCTGTCCTTGCGGAAGATTGAGTAAGTTCCGTCCAGCAATTCCGCATTATGCACAGAGTCGTCAAGCCAGGTTTCCGTTAGTACCAGGATATCAGCACATTGTATAGCCGAGTTAGAACCTAATTCATCCAGTTTAGACTTAAGGCCTCGTACATTTTGATAAAAAATGGATGTGCTTATATTATTGCCGATCAATTGAGACTTTCTCGGAAGAGGACGTGGGCATCTTTGTACTTCTCCGAAAAAACCACTCCCTTATACCGGTTCCCTCTGGCCAAAATTCGGACACATTAATTAATTTAAAATTATCCACATCCACTGTAATTTTAAAAGATGTACTAAAAGAAGTCTTTCGTAATTGATCTACTGAAACGTTATCATGGCCCAGTTTTTTTGATACATATTCCTTAACTGCTTCCACAGTACAATCGTTCGTTAGGTGGAAAATATGTAGATATTTTCTAATTTTCGTCACCTGAAGATTGGCATGTGGTGCTCCTGAACCACGCATAAACGGTCTAGTAGAACGAGGTAGCGAGGGCCGCAAGGGTTGAGATGTCGCCAAAGGATCAGTAGAAGGCTGGTCGACATCGTGAGTGGATGGCACTGAAGCAGGAACAGACACAGGTTCTGAGCGTGGTAGTGAGGGCTGCGAGGGTCGTAACGGCGCCAAAGAACCAACTGTATCACCAGTGATAGCTGCAGTAGAGACGGAAGCAGAGGCAACAGCCGAAACAATGGCTGAGTCCGAACGGGTCGATGAAGCAGCGTTTGACAGCTGATATCGTTGTTTACTACGTCTTGGCCGGCTATTGGTTGACGAAGTATTGCGCTGATTGGATGCAAGAGGCAAAGCAGGTGTAGAAGGGGGCGGAGAGAGTGCAGAGACAGATGGTGGTATTGTTGCAATCTTTCCAGCCTCAATTTGAGCAGCCAGAGAACTGAAAGAATCAGCAATGAACAGCTTTAGTTCACGGGAATCCTTGGTGAGCTGGTCCACTGCATGCTTGAGGTTGGACAACAGATTGGGAGAGTCAGGCGCCCGCGAGGATTCCTCTTCAGCTCGCGCCAACATGGCTATTTGAGAGGTGGCCTCCATCAAATCAGCCTTTTTTGAGTTTGAGAGGATATTAGTTTTCCCAGACAGGTCATCGGTAATCGCACCACACAATTTATATATCGCTTCGAAGCGCGACATACTAATTAATAATTAATAAGTATAGACAGAACGACGCACGTCAACCACGTTCAAAAGGCCGGCCGAATCGCGAATTTATGGGTGTTTGGAATTAGACGCTCCAATTATTCAAATTCGAAAAGGTACGTTTGTTCTTCGTAGACATAAACGCAAATCCGTCGTTCCAGTGTCGTCTAACCTTTTTATTTTACGAGCAACGATACCCTCCCGGAAAACCTTTCTCCGAGCTTAACTGCTTTTTAACTTTAATGATTAGATTTGATTGCGGCCGTTTAGAATCGACAGCGATGGAGGGTCGGGTCGACAAGCCCCAACTATCAAAATTATAATGAAAGGGTAACAACGTGGACCCGCAGTGCACCACCCCTGCTAATTGCGACCGACATTTGAATAAAGACGTGAAAACGTCGGCCTTTGTAATCAGCGAACGCCGAAAGCCAAATTGCACGATTGCTTTCGTTTGATCGGAAACAAAAAAAAAAAAAGAAAACACTTTTCCGGAAAAGTCGAAGAAATTTTTCCACGCCTCCTCACGCTCGTTGTAAGTATGTAGTAAATCTGAATATTTGATGATGATAATTTTGCTCGTTATGCTATCGGCTTTATGGAATCGCTATAACACTCGTATGTTACATTTTTCGTATTTGTACGAACAAAACGAAAATTTTAAATTTAAAAAATACGATCGTGTACACGTTTATTTTTACATTATAATATTACTGATTATATTTGAAAATTTATCGATAAATGAAAAACAATCTCAAAAATATAAAGTGTACAGTTTTCGAGAAATTTAATAAAGTCCACCAAGTTTAGAAACCTTTTCAGATTTATCTTTTACAAATCTAAATCTTGGAATTCGTTAGTTTTATTTTACACAAACTTACCATGGTACCTATTGTTAAAACTATTTTCAACATTATTTGATTTAAAATTTGTCAACCATGCGGTCAAATTGTGTATTTTATCGACGTATGGGTTTTATTACCGCAAAAAACACCGATAGTCTTTATTATTTTAGATAGTTGCGTGTGATAAGAGTGTGATCTTTTAGTTGTGAATGTAAGTTTTAAATCGAAATAATGTTTGGCTTGTTCAACCTCAATTGTTTGGAGAAAAATAATTGTAATAATATAAAAAATTGAAATAATATGTTTGCATTGAAACGTCAGAGGTCAAGCGGAAGCTACAGAACTTTCCAAAACGCCCGATAGGTGTCATTAACTGAGCTAAATAATTTCGTTTCACGTCTGGTCTAGAGTAACTACCTTCAAAAGGCTCCAAAATATTTCCTTTTTTAATTTTTACCAGCCCAATAAATATATATATATATTGAAGCTTAGAAACACACGAGCTAGTATAATATGTGTATTTACATACAAATGTACATATACAATACATAAATATCTAATTTTCAATAAATATTGCATGCCTGTTAGAAGTAGTCATAATAGAAGTAGTCGATGATTATTTATGTTTAGGACAAATAATAGACATGCCCGGTAGTAATGAAGAAGAAATAAAGACGAAAGAAACTAGGATGGAGTACATGAATGAATGTGGTTTTTAAATTAGAAATGCCACTTTGATTGAAGAAAAAGGTCTTCGATCAATGTGTTTTACTTGCGATGACGTATGGATGTGAAACTTGGATATTAAACGCCAAGTTGCTACACAAAGTCTAATGCACTCAAAGAAGTATAGAACGTAGTATTCTCAGAAAGTCAGGAAAGGGAATACGGGAGTGAGAAATATGACAAGGGTTGTGGACATAGTGGACAGGGTGAAGAGATTGATATGGCAATAAAAATAAAATAAAAGAATGGACGAAAGGCGGACGAAAGAAGTGCTAGATTGGTACCCGAGAGAATGCAAAAGGGTAAAAGGAAGACCGGAGGGGAGATGGGTAGTTGAAATTAGGAAAATTTGTGAGGTGAGATGGATGAGAGTTGCACAAAACAGAGAACATTTGAAGTGTGTTGGAGAGGTCTTCATTTAGCAGTGGATGGTGAATGGCTGTAGATGATGATGATGATTCAAATATATAACTTCAATACAGTAACAACAGATATGAAACGCAGTTGCCTAGTTGCAAACTACTATGCATGTTAATATACAATAAGAAAAAGGAAAAAAATTATAAATTTTGAATCAAATTGAGCGGTATTGGAGATAAATGAAATTCAAAGAATAATTAAAAGAGATCAAAGAAAATCAGAGGAGATCAAAGAAGGATTAAAAAGAGGAGATCAAAGAAGGATTTAGAAGAGGAGATCAAAGAAAAGTTAAGAAGAGGAGATCAAAGAAAAATTAAGAAGGGTTTGTACTAGGGAGAGTCCTTCATCCAGCAGTGAATGGTGATGATGATGATGATGACATTTAGGTACATACATACATATATACAGAAGTGTTGATAATTCTTCCTTTAAATTACATTTAGTTTCTACAAGAATCCTCGTCTTAATACACGACATTTCAAGATTAAATAAGAAAATTTTTACTGAATTCAAATATGAAATTGGTAATATTGTTCACATTTGGAAAATTTCCAAAAATTCCTGGAAGATGTAAAATTTTTCAGTCCCAACGCCTTTAATTCGCAGGCCTTTTCGGAACCAATAGGCGATAAGACAGCGTCGAATTCGATCGACCGGAAGCGGCGGTTCGTTCGCGAAAATCGGGAAAATCGCTCGTTTTCAGATTCGCACAAAAGACTATGTTTTAATGTTTAACGTTCGCGTTTAAAGGAAAGAGGACGAGTCCGGTTCATTGGCTCGACGAAAACTCAGTTAGGCTAGGATTTTCTCCCTCTCGCTCTCCGTACCGAAAGTGCGAACGATTCCGGCATATTAATTCATCGCTAAACGACAGAGAAAAATCAGCTTTCTCCCGGATGATCGGAAAATGCGAACGATTTAAAATAAACGAGGCTGGAAGAGAGTGTAGCAGTCGAAAGTTACAAAGTCGAAACAAAACAGCTTATCGGCGCTTCACGCTCGAGCGAGCACGATTGTCGTCCCCGTCGAAGATTTTCCCGTTTTCCCGATTTAAATATCGGACTCGGGTTTTCTTCTGAGACTCACCTGAGCTCTGTGTTTGTTTCTGTGAGACAGTGGTTGCTAAGCACCTGCCCAGAGGTTCTAATATTAAAAATCTACACAATTTTTAACTTATCAATGCAGAAGGGAAGCCTGTTTTCGGAAAATCTATAAAAACATCAAGTAAGAAACCCGTAGTTTTGTGTTCCAATCACAACTTTTTTCAAAAAGTTTCAGCATTTTTCATACATTATGCCAACTAAATGATAAGAGCGTATATCAACCAGAATGCTCAAGAAACAACGTGTACCTAAAAGAAGCAGAGTAAGCTAATTTTCTTGATAAATTTTCCTCATATGATTTATACAATACACTCTCGATTATTCGGGCTAATGCTGGGTAGGGAGGGCATGGATAATTGAAAAACACGGATAATTCGAATCATCAATTTTTGACTTGGTTTCGAGCATAATATCATATTAACAACACAAATTTTTGTTTCATAATTTTAATACTCATTATTTATTAAGAAAAACGCTTAAAGTTAAGCAGATGTGTGGCCGTTTGTACCTATAGTTAGTACTACTTTTGCCAAATTATAAAAAATAAATCTAGTCAACCAGCCAGACAAAGCATTGAAGTTGTCTACTAATCCTAATTCTCGTGGAAACACTTGGTCCATACACATTTGACAGCGAATTGGTATTCCTTCTGCTCATTTTGATTTAATTATATGAGTAAAGTTGCAACCAAATCTTCGTATCTTGACATTTTCATACTTTTTATTTTCGAAGGACCTGCAGAACTATCACAATCTCTCGCGAACGCCTCTAACTTATTTTTTTGTTTAACTATATTTCGAACAGGTATGTAAATCTGAAATATTTTCACAATTGTAAGTATTATAATTGATTATAATTAAACATACGTATGTTCGAAAAAATCTGCTCTGAATACACGCACTTGTTACTTCTTCGATGATCAAAAGCGACCGAAAAAATTGACGCAATAGTAAAATTCATTTAAAAAGGGAACGAAAAACATTTATGTGTGACATAATTCGTTTCAAATAACACGCATGTTTACGCTCGCAATTTTATTTTATTTATTTATTTTATTTATTTTTATTCTAAACAGACCATTGTGGCATAACAGGAATTCCTAAAGCGCCACAATGGTCAAAAAACATAACACAAAAAAAAAACAAAATAACAATTAAACACAAATCAATACACAACGAAAATAATACACCCATAAATTATACATAAAAAAAATAAATTTGAACATAAACATAAATACATCCATACATAAACATAAAAAACAGCATTTAATAATAACAGATAAAGTAAAAATCAATCGGTGCGTCTCATTATCATATGAAAACAAAATTTAATTAATTTAAAAAAATTAATTAATATTTTTCAAGCGCGGATAATCCGCAAACCGGATAATCCACACCCGGATTATCGAGATTACACTGTATTATAATACATATATATACTAACTTACGTATTGTATGTTGTTGAGGATTAAGCAACAAACAGTGAATTTATCGACAATCAATATTGTTCCAATCGAGTGCAACGCATGCAACTGCAGAATGCAGATAGTGACTGTTGAATTTGCTCTTAATCGGATCATCTAAGGATTTCAAGAATTCATTAATGCATTCCATCCAATTCGTATTTGTATTGTCGATCTTCAAATAAATATAATCAGCTTTACATATGCTGCCAAAATTTGTGTTTTATCCTAATACATACGTATACACATACATCGTATTGCGCAATTAAATTCTGAAGCGTTCAGATCAATAACGTGTCTTGAAGGGGATGATACAGAGTGTCCCAAAATATCAAAAGGAGCGGCTCAACTATTCCAATCGTCCTTTTGATTCGACCCTGGAAATTGTAAAGTTCAATATTTGAAGTGATTAGTTGGAACGCGATACAGACGAACACCACAGTCCGTTCGTTTCAATCAATCTACAAACATTCGTATCCTTGAAATCAGTTATGAGATTATTTCGTTCAATACAAATTAATTGAAAATATATAGTAAAGCTGAGTCTGTATGATTGATTTAATAACTTTCATATCTAAAAGTTAATATATAGTACATATAAATAAAATTAATACGTTATAAAACTTTACCCATTTTATTTAATTTTATATTAGTTAGTATATAAAATATTGGTTGGTATTCTGGATTCCTCCTTTTTACTTTATCTATGTACGTAGTAACAATAGATGAAGTTTTGTGATCATGCGAAAATTCGAACTCAAGATTTTGACTGATTCGAACTCAGAATCGATCACTGACCACGTTTTCATCATCTAGAAAAAATGTGTGTGTGTCTGTCTGTGTTAGTCCTATCAAACTGAAACTTAATATTGGTTACTGAAGTTCTTATCGACGCAACGTACATTTGACGGAAAATGGTACCTTCCCTTATGGGTGTCCTCTTTTTTTTAAGTTTTTGAATTAAATTATATCCAAAACCGGTAATTAAATCGGACTGAAATTTTATTGCATGTAATAGAAATAATAATCTTTATAGCCTTATATTTTTTAAATATTTTTATCTGAACCGGAAGTAGTACTTTTACTGTAGAGTATCGGGGATTTTTATGTTTTTCTCAGAAAGCTTAATAACAAGTTATGTATATAAGTGGCAGTTTACTCTTGTTCGATTTTTCTTCCACTATTTTTCGACCTCTTAAACATGTGTTCTCATCACAATGTGATGAAAATAAAAAAAAATCACTGAATTTAATAAACCGAAAGTGGGATTTAAGGTCAAAAATGTTGTGCCCACTACTCTGTCCACACCCCTGAACGTATCAAGCTGAAAATTTATATTTGTATTTTTTATTTACTAACTAAAAGCTGATAAGGTTTTGGTTAGAATTTGAAATCCGGAAGTAGTATTTTTTTTTAAAACAATATTTCATTATTTTATTTTGCCCTTTTAAATTATTTTTATTTTCTTGATATTTAATGTGTATAATACTGATAGTGATTTTAAGTAATAAAAAAAATTTGAACAAAATCCGAAAACCGGAAGTACAATTTTTGTATGGTGCACGTTTCCATACATTTGCGCTCAATTTGTATCGATAATGCTTTCAGAGCTAGTGATATTTCATAATGCGCTGTATGTATGTATCTATTCGGTTCTATATCGAATTTTCTTTTGTGAATTTTCTTTTATATTCCTCAAATACATAGATAAAGTCATGGGTTGGTCACATCCGAATTTTTTTAATCTTTTCTAGCACCTCCATTCTGAAAGGATACTTTTGCCTTGTGAAGTCAATTTTGATGCTAAAACGAGATATCACAAATAAGATCGTATTAAAATCGCACTTAGCAGGGGGGAGGAAGGGATGGAATCTGTTTGCTTTTGATATATTTAAATCTTTTGTATATATGTATGTAATTTAGTGCAGTGTTAGTCGGTTTGCGGTTATTGTTGTGTGTAAACGGCGCGTGTGAATAGGCATTTGATTTGCGGATGTCGCATAAACCGGAAGTTTGACCTGAATTTGTACGATAGACAGACATACGTACAATATTATACCGGAGGTAGGCATTCGCGAATGTTATAGGTTTAGTCGAGCGTTATATTGCTTATTCATAAGATCGCAGAGCGTGTCGAATTTGAAATCACGTCTTAAGAGCGATAATTGTGTGTTTAGCTCAAAGCGAATGTGCACCGGTTACACATGAATAATTCATAATTCTAATATTGTACGCACGATATTTTTGATGGATGTTACATATACATACATATGTATATACCTAGACAATTGTAGACATATCTGTCTGTCTCAACGAGAATTTTATGGACATACATACATATTATATATAGCGAGACTAATTTCCAATGAATATGTATTTATAATATGAATACATAACGTGTGAAACATTTTTGAGAGCCAATTTTTTGATTTTGATTTTCATCTTCAGAAATATACAATATTTGTCAACTTACGAATGTGTATGAGTTTTTGTTTATTTTTAACTTTCGATAAATATTAATACGGTCAATTTTGATTTAATTTTATGAATTTAAAATATTTATCTCTTATTGATCAGCTCATTTGGATACTATAATTTATTTATGTAAGAGATTAATCTATTTTTTTAAGGCTAATTCATGAATCGATAAATAAACATTAAATATTCACAGGAAAATAAAATATATGTTGAGATACAAGACAGATATATTAAAAATTCAAATACATATTATAAAATGTATAATTTAAATACATTTAATGATTATTTTATTTTACATATATTAAAAAAAAAATTGCAGTCGATCAAATAATCGAATCATATGGGATGACGTGTGCAACTGCCAAACATCTATGTCTGCTAAGATTATATGAAGCTTTCCATGATTTGCTGGTCTCGTCGTATTCCCAAACATCATTTAAATCACGACCATCAGTTCCAGCTGAAAATCAAAACAATAAATTAATCCTACATTTAAGGAATATAAATTCAAATTAAGTTATAAAAACTTACCCATGCTAAGAAGTTTATTTGAGAAACAGAAGAGGCCGAATTCGCGTACAGGTTTCGGTAGTTTGGTGAATACTGTCCACACATCTGCAATCGGATCGTAGCGCTCGACACTATCCAAATTTGTACATGTTAGCTCGTTATAGCCACCAGCGACTAAAAGTTTCCCTTTGAATGCGACGCTCTAAAACCGGTGAAATCAAAATTAAGTTAATTTTATTTTCGAGAGTTTTATATCGTTAGCGATAGTAGTTATTGATACTCACTGAATGACGAAGTCTTTCATGAGACATCTTAGCGCGGTAAGTCCAAGAATTTGTCTCCACTGAATACATCTGCACTTTATTCGTGGATATTAATTTTCCATTTTCACTTATACGCCCGCCTGTTACAAATATTTTTTCATCGATTACAGAAGCACTATGAAAAATAACAGCTACTAACAATGGAGTGATGATCTCCCAATCCCCAGTCTTGCTGTTCCACCTAATCGAAATCAATAAACGTTAACTTATTTTTCAATCGATCTGATTAAATGATTACAATTTAATCACCTTTCCACTGAAGATAAATTTTCAAAATTAACATCACCACCACCAATGGCGTAGACATCCGTGGAAGAATCGCGACGAAGTGTCGTTGCTGAGAAATCAAAACGGGGTTGATTTAACGACTTCAATTGATGTAACTCACCGTTTTTTAAATCAATGTATTCCACCTGAAAACAAATAAACTTGTGATATTCCGATTTCTCTAAACAGGTACTTAACAACACCGAAAAATGTTACTGAAGTCACTGTTTCATCTGAAGAATTCTTTCCGCCGATGATAATGATCCAATCTCCTATGTGTACAGACGCAAAACGTATTTTATTAATTCCAACGTGTTTGGATAGAGTCCAACTCTTCTTTAGTCCATCAAATATATCGATGATATTTGCCATCTAAAAACACGTTATGCAATAAAGTAATTAATTTAAAATCCAATCAAAATATTCCCTATATAGTTGTTATATAAAACTTACACCTATATAATACCCCCCAACTAGTGCTATTTTTTGTTTTTTTCCACGAACAGTCTCTCTTTGGGTGGAAAATTTATTATCCTTGTCCTTAATTGCTTGTCTAATAGAAGTCATACATTCTACACACAAATTACAGAACGACATTACTTCGTAGACAAGAAACTGAAAAAGTAACACAATGTTCAAATGATTTTTACAATAAACTGAATTCTGAAACATTCAATGAATCTCAAATACCTCTGTCGGCAGCAAGGATAACCTTACGGAACTCATCAGCTGGACCAATTCATTTTTACGGTTTGCACCGCTATGATTTAGCCACAATTTCACAGCATTGAATACGTCTTCTTCAGAAGGTATTATCAAATCGTCCGATTTGAAGATTTCGGTCACGGTGGAGGCTGGCAGGTTCAGAAAATCTTGAGTTTTGTGCAGCTAAACAGAATTGGAATTGAAAAATTGAAAGTGACATATTTTTTATATATTCAACACTCACCTCCTCAAAATTTTCCATTGTCAAATCCATTGCTTTTTTTATTGATTTAGAATCTACCGAAAATTTCAAAACTTCCAGACAGTTTGAGAGATTGACTGTTTTAAAATGCCTTGGAATGTGTACTTTGAGTCGGTTGGCTAGCTCCATTAATTTTTTTACGTGATGCTTGGCTATTCCTAAAAATGTATTTCAGATTTTTACATGTAAAGACGAAAACACGCACTTTGAATTGATTATTTTAGATGTTTATGAACTCGTACTTATTTCTCCAGTGTAACAAAATTTCAGGATTGCTTCGATGACTTCAAAGTCATAATCTGAAAAGATTCCCTCCACTAGACCTTCGTTCGGCCCAAAGAATTCGCTGCACGCCATTAGGACGATCAAGTGCGCGGGGAAGCTGCAATTATGAAAAATGATAATTTAAACTGACAAAACAATTTGGATTTTAAAAATTTTTGGATTGGAATTATTATACTTTCGGTCTCGAACAGTAAAACGGGTGTCGCATGTCTTATTTTGTTTCATGGCATCATACAAATACTCCACCCGTTTAGCAGAAAAATCGGCCTTCGGCTTAACTACGAACATATTGTTTCAGATTTTATCTTAGATTTCTCCTGAAAAACAAATTGAAAATTAGACATTATAAATACGGTAGAAATACAAGCATAATAAAATTAGACTAACCAATTAGACGGAACAGAAGCGAATAATTTGAAGCACTGTTATTCCGCGGTTTTATTACGATAGATAAGGTTATCTCAACCCTGCTGTTGCATTGAAACGTATATTAATTAATATCGAATGTTTTTCGTGCGTTTTTTCATTATTATTGTAAACATGTTATTATGTGGTAGAACGCCACATCCATGTTTTTATTCCTGCAAAAGATGTGAATATCGCTTTTACAATTTAATCATTTGAAATTTCATAAATCAAAATCTCAATCAATCAAGACACAATATTTTTATTCAGATTATTCATTTTACCCATCACTCTTAAATACCTTTGATTGTTTAAAAACTACGTTTATTATAAAGTTGATTCACAACGTAGCTCGATCTTCTCAATATTTCTCAAAGATATGGACGGTCATTAAATCCAGATCGACCGTTTCCCCGTTGAGATATCCTTATCACGATATCTAAAGATATCTCAACCCCGCTGTTGCTTTGAAAAGAGTATTAATTATTTACTGGAACCAAAAATTCAAAATCACCTTTTTTGTTTGTCATAAATGCCAAAACAGTGCCATGACAGATGACCCTAAATCGATTTTATATAATTGAATAAATAAACTTTAGTTTAGACCAGGGCTGTGTAGTCGGATCAAAATTCACCGATTTTTTTATGATTCGACTCCGACTCCAACACGAATGATTATAGTAAGATCACCTTTTCTTGCCAACGTATAAACATATTAGCAATGAAAATAATAGCGATATTCAAAATATAAAATATTAAAGGAATCAAAAAAATGTATTGAATTGTTGGAAATAAAATAGGTAAAAATAAAAAGTAAGTACATTCACAGTGTAAAAAAAGTAAAAATGAGAGATACGTTTATTAAATAAAAATATGTTTATAACCACATGTAAATACGTGCAATTTAACGATTTTATTTATAATGTAATTAGAACAAGATTAAAATAAACAAAGTGACGTTCGGTTTGAAAGATAAAATAGGAGGTTTGAGTATCTGTTTTTGAGTTTAAATAAATATTACAAGTGACTTTTCTCATATGCAATATTTTTGTTGAATGCTGAAATAATTTATTTAATGTTGAATACGTTTAACTTAAGTTGAATGGTTTATTTTTCGAGTGTGTATTTGTTATGAGTGTACATTATTTTTATGAAAATCAATATGATTCAACCTAAAATTCAATTAGTTATCACCTTTTACATATAACTTTAATAACCATCCATACTATTCCAACAGCCAAGATCGAATTAATTTTTTTCACGACCCCTCTATTGGTAAACTATCAAGCTACGCTGTAAATCAATTTTACAATAAACGCAATTTTTAAATAACCAAATATATTAAAGAGTGATAGCTAAAATAACACTGTTCGACACGAAAAATGGTTCAGAAACGAGATATGACTCTTCTTATAGAATTATGCCCAATTAACACGAATCTGGTAGTAAAAAATGTTGATTGGCTCGAGGTTCGGAGATACATATATGTGTTTTATAAATCACGCGATTTTTCTATATCTTGGTGTTGTTCGGTCGATGTCTCAAAATCTGTCAATTTCCTGTTAAAAATTAATATTGGAATCTATAATCGGGTATTTTATCTTCCATTTGTAGTACTTTTCAGCTTTCAAATCTCTCTTAGTAGTCATCCAGTTCAAATCAAGAGTCAAAAGTCACTTGGGATTTTTTCCCACTGTTATTACTATTTTATATTGAGTATTTTCTATTGAAACATGTTTATTGAGATAGTGTTCTGACCACACTATTTTTTGTTTTCAAAGTGTACTGAACTATAAATCGGTAAAATTGCGAGCAAAAAGGTCGTACTAGTGTTTACTCGTATTTACACGAATCTGAATTGAATTAATAGGGATAATATATTAAATTATCTTTATATGAGAATTAAATACAATTCCACTTAGAAAATTCATATTTCGACTATTCTTGTGGATTAATAACAAAAATTCTATTGATAACTGGCTTACCTCGATAAAATAAACAAATATTTGTCTGGATTGGTATTGGGATATTGATTTGTGAAATTTCAAATGATTGAATTGTAAATGGGATATTCAATCACATCTTTTGCAGTGAGAAAAACAGGTTTTTTTTAAACGAACTTAGGGTTAAAGGACTATCGTTATATTGTTTACACAGATGTGGCATTATACCACCGAAAAACATATTTTTACAATATTATGATTACAACACAATATTATATGAAAACCGCATAAAAATAACCACTCATCCGGTATTAAAATAATCGTCTTCTCACAAAACAAACACTATTTTGAATTAAAAATAAGGTCATCGATAATGGAATTCGACAAACTACTCAAATCCGCCATGCATCTTTTGCACTCAAAAGAAATACTTGCGAGTTTACCAAAATTTAAAGTTAGTGATTATTGAGAATTTATTAAAAACGGCCAATATGTTTTTTCTTCTAGAAAATAACAATGACATTGAAAAACCACATAAACAACTTACTAATGAAAATAAAAACAGAATTGTTGATACTGATTTCAACTCTATGTATGTATAATACTTTATACTAAATTCAATGATTGGCTAGATTATCGTTGCTCACTCTTTTTATTTATTTAAATAAGTGTAAAACGAAACGTAACAATCTTTGAAATGATTTGATAAACTGAGACATTTTTTTTCTCAATTGAAAAAGTTTTCATGCCGAAACAAATCGAGGCATCCTGCAAGATTTAAGCAAATAAATAACTAAAATTCAGTTTGTCGGTTTGCACATTGTCACTGAATTGTAAATCATTATGTAGTATTTTCTTTAGATGTAACTACATTTATAGATCTTATATTTTTGGATTCAATTATCTCCTAAGCCGCTCAACGAATCGGGCTGAATTGTAAAAGTTATGATAATATGTATACGTATATTTATGTACATATTACAATTTCACATATTAGTTTTTTTTTTAATATTTTTATCTTTACCGGAAAAAAAATATTTTACTCTAAAGTAGCATCTCCCAATTTTTGGCTTATGTACCCCTTGGCAGCCTATTTCACTAAATTATCCCCCTCCCCCACAATACAATAAGTATTTGTATTTCACGAAAATATTTGCTATTGTTTTAGTTTCGTTGTAATTATAATTTAAATATATGAAATTTGCGTTTTTGATTTTTGCCACTATCTTATTACTCAGCTCATATGGGTTATATTATTTATTTATGTAAAAAATTGCTTAAAAGCTAAATTAATAAATTGAAAAATTTGCATTAAATATTCATAGAAAAATCAAATATATTTGTTGCATATCATATTTATTCAAACATATAGATACAAGGCAGAAACATAAAAATTAAAATATTACAAGAGGTATACTTTAAATACATTTAATGATTATTTTATGTTTATGTCTATCAAATAATCGAATCATATGGAATGACATGTGCAACCGCTTTACATCTCTCTTTACTAAGACTTATTGAAGCTTTCCAAAATTTTCTTGTCTCGTCGTATTCCCAAACATCACTAAAATAGTCCCATTGAACAGATCCACCTGAAAATCAAAACAATAAATGAACTCTACATTTAAGGCATATAAATTCAAATTAAGTTATGTTAAAACTCACCCATACTAAGAAGTTTATTTTGGAAACAACAGAGACTGATTCCGACTGCAGGTTTCGGTAGTTTGGTGAATGCTGTCCATAAATTTGCAATCGGGTTATAATACTCGACACTGTCTAAATTAGTAAAAATTGGCCAAATAATACCACCAGCGACGAAAAGTTTCCCTTTGAATACTACGCTCTAAAAATAGTGCAATAAAAATAAGTTTAATTTTATTTTCGACAGTTTTATATCATTAATGATGGTTGTTAATAAAATAAATTGATATTCACGGAATGTTCAGATCTTTCCTGAATCATAGGAGCGCAGTAAGTCCAAGAATTGATCTCCACTGAATACATCTGCACTTTATTCGTAGATGTTTCCTTTCCATTTTCACGTGTAGTCCCACCTGTTACAAATATTTTTTCATCGATGACAGAAGCACTATGATCATAAACAGCCACCAATAATGGAGCGATGATCTCCCAATCTCCAGTCTTGCTGTTCCACCTAATCGAAATCAATAAGAGTTAACTTCTCTTTCAATCGATCTGATGAAATGATTGTAATTTTATTACCTTTCCACTGAAGATAAAAAGCCACCACCATAACCACCAATTGCGTAGATATCCGTGGACGAATCGCGACGAAGTGTCACTGCTGAGAATTCAAAACGAGGTTGATTTAACGGCTTCAATGGATGTTTCTGACCGTTTTTCAAATCAATGTATTCCACCTGAAAACAAATAAATTTGTAATTTTCCGATTTCTCTAAGTAGGTACTTCACACAAGTACGTTACTGAAGACAGTGATTTCCACAAAGAATTCTCTCCACCGATGATAACCATCCAATCTCCCACGAGAATAGACGCAAAATGTCTTTTGTCAATTCCAATGTCTTTGGATAAAGTCCAACTTTTCGTAAGTCCGTCAAATATATCGATGGTATTTGCCATCTGAAATCACGTTACGCAATAAAGTTATTAATTTACAATCCAATCAAAATATTATACCTGTGATATAAAACTCACATCGAAATTAGACCCCCCCACCAGTGCCATTTTTTTTCCTTTTTTTCTACGAGGGTTCTCTCTTTGGATGAAAAATTTATCATTCTTGTTTTTAATTGATTGTCGAAGAGTAGTCATACACTCTGCACACGAATGACAGAACGTTATTACTTCGTCGACGAAAAACTGAAAATATACCACATTATTTAAATGGATTTTTTTCAATATACCGTCACAATAAATTAATCTCAAATACCTCCATCGAGAGCAAGGATAACCTCACAGATCTCATCAGCTGTGCCAATTCATTTTTACGGTTCGCATCATCATATATTACCCACAATTTCACAGCATTGAATACGTCTTCTTCGGAAAGCACGTTCAAATAATTCGATTTCAAGATTTCGAACACGGTGTAGGCTGGCAGTTTGAGATAATCTTGTGTTTTGTGTAGCTAAAACAAAAGTGGAATTGAAAAATAATAATGTGACACATTGTTTAAAAGCCTTTTTATATATTCAACACTCACTGTCTCGAAATTTTCCACAGTCAAATCCATTGCCCTTGTCTTCAATTCGGAATCATTCGTTAGTCTCAAAACTTCCAGACAATTAGAAAGATCGACCGTTTCATATCGCGGTGGAATTTTCACTTCGAGTCGGTTGGCTAGCTCCATTAATTTGTCGTAGTTATGGTAGTTTATGCCTAATATTATATCCATTTAATGACAAAAAAAAGCACTATGAATGGAATATTTTACATAATAAATAACTCGTACTTATTTCTCCAGTGTAACAATATTTCAGGATTGCATCTATAACGTCGAACTCAAAGGGGGAAAAAGTCTCACTCAATTTATCTTTGTTTCTCTCAAAGAATTTGCTGCACGCTGATAACACAATCAAGTGCACGCAGAAGCTGCAATTACGAAAAATAATAATAAGACTGACAATTTTTATTGTAGTATTTTTGGATTTGAATAAAGCTACCTCCGGTTTCGAACAGTAAAAGCGAAGTCGCACATCTTATTTTGTTTCATGGCTTCATACAAATATTCCACTCGTTCTGCAGCGAAATCGGACTTCGCCTTTACTACGAACATCTTGTTTCTGAATACTAAATTTCTTCTAAAAAATATATTTAAAATTAGACATAATAAATACGAAAGTACAAGTGCCAAGCATAATAAAGTTAGACTTACCAATTGGAAAGAATGGCAGCGAATGATTCCGAGTACTATCATTCTGTGGTTGTATTACGATAGATACGAATATCTCAACCGTACGAAACGTATTTTAATTATTTACTGAAACAAAACATTCAAAATCACCTTTATTTTTTATTTTTTATAGTTGCCATAGTGTCATGACAGTTTACCTTAAATCGTCACTATGAGGAAACATATGGGGAATATATAATTGAACTTAAGCTTATATTAGGGCTGTAGAGTCGGATCAAAATTTACCGACAACGACTTTATGTTATGATTCGACTCCAACTTTTAAAATTATTAAAAAAAATCACTAAGCATTGACATTGGCATTTTTATTTATGAAATTTCAAGTGGTTGAATTGTTAATGTGATATTCATTCACACCTGTTTTTGTGGTAAGAAAAATAGCATTTTTTTTAAAACGAACTTAAGGTTAAAGGACTAGCGCTAGATTATTTACACGGATGTGAATTTATACTACAGAAAAACATGTTGTTACAATATTATGTTTACAACACAATATTATATGAAAACCGCATATATGTATGTATGCAAATAACCACTCATCCGATATATTAAAATAATCGTTTTCTCACAGATGAAAGACGTTTTGGAATTAAAAATAAGATCATCGATAATGAAATTCGACAAATTACTCGAATCCGCCATGCATATTTTGCACTCAAAAGGAATACTTCCGAATTAACCAGAATGTGAAATTAGTGATTAATGAGAATTGATAAATAACCGAAAAAATGTATTTTCTTCGACACAATTTCAATGACATTGAAAAACCGCAGAAAAAAACAACTCACTCAATAGTGAAAATAGAAGCAGAATTCCTGATTTCAACTCTATGTACATATGTATAATATAATATAATATTATACTAAATTCAATGCTTGGTCAGATTATCGGTATTCACCCTTTTTATTTGTTGATTAAACGCAACGAAACAAATTTATTTCTGATGACTTTATTCATATATGACTCTTTATTGAAACAATGTTAAATACCATTATTAACCTATGCCTCACCTGTATGGAATAACGCCTCGAATACTTACCTTTCCAAGCTCCAAATAATACAAAATAAATACCTAAAAATAATTTATAATACACCCATACATACATATATACTAACTTGAAAAAAAAATGCACGCCATAAATAATATTCCTTTAGTTACAGAAATTACAAACAAACTAACCAGTAGATTCTATGACAGAATCACTAATAACCATACTAACACACTTGTGAAGACTCTCGGTGATTACAACAAAATTTCTATACCCTTCAGGTATAAACACAGATTACCTAAACACAATCTGCTTTAGGTCATCGACCTTGGAGAGTGTTTAATTAATATTATGTATTAGATGTATTATGAGCATTTATAAAATTGTAAATAGGTTTTTGAGCTCTTTTTCTTATTATACTGTACATTAACATTAGAATAATATAATACTATGATTACTAATAAAATTAAATCAAAATTGTAAAATAGAAAATGATCAGTAGATCAGTAGCTATTAAAATAGATATAAGATGTATTGTGAACATAATTTAGTAATAATAAAAAGCATTTACAAATCAAAAATTAAATCAATGTTAAAAATAAAATTTATATTTATTCAACCGTGCATTTTCGCTATCGACTAAGCTTATATGCAAGACTGATCGTTTGGAAAAATCGCCAATAATTACTGCAAATTTTGACAAATCGCCTCGAATCGAATGGAAAAATTTTGTCCAGCATCCGAACGACCATAATAAATGACGAAAATAATTTTCGAACACAATTTGTCACGCCCCAACACTATGTTCATAATGGGGTTATACGCGCGCCGATAATCCCGATTTTAATAACCGTGAAACGACCGATCGGAAAATAAATCTCGCGGGAAACAAATAATCGTTCGTGTTTATTTTTCATTTCCGCAACGCAAATGAAAAAAAAAATTGGATATTAATATTAATGAGCGCGGTGCGAAAAAAAGCGACTCGCCTTTCAATATTCATCAGGTTTTTGGACTTTGTATTAATATTAATTTTTTTCCACCCCCCCCCCTCCTCCCCCACCCACCTCACCCCGATTCATTTTGGTCGGTCGAAATTGGACTCACTGGGCTTAAGGTAGAGTGTATTAACATCTCAGAGCTCGTGTGCCATCATGAATATTAATTATTCCGGCTCTCGAAAGACGGCCGACAAAGTTTGCCGTTTTGTAAATATTTGATTACAATAATGGCCGAAGCTATTACAAAATTAATAAACGCGGAAGACGAGGCTGGAGTGACGAACGAGGAGGATGGGGTGCGATGGTACCTGAAAAGTAAAAGGCCTCGTTCACCTTTTTCATCCCGCAAATCCCTATTTCACTACTGTAAATATTTTATGCGTAAATGTTTGTGTATTTCATGGGGAAATTTCCTAGTTAACAGTGCCTTTTACGCTCAGATATTATCATTATTTTTATTATGTTTTCCCTTATGGTTTATTGTTATGGCGATCTTTCCACGTAGACGTATCCGTATTTGCATTTTTTTGTCTTTTGAGAAGGATATATTTAGCAATTTACATATTTATATATTTCTTTTTTATTAATTGCTTAATTTATGTATTGGATATGAGTACACTCACCTTATAGATCGCTCCAAAGCAACGAGTGTACTTATACAAATCAAGAAACAATAAATCATATTTAAATACATAATTATTGTTATTCATTTATAGTTTTGGACCATTATGGCATTACATAATGCGCCACAATGGCCTACATTTGAAAAACAGAAGAACACAAAAATAAAATACAATACCAAGCATAAAATGAAAAAGAATAAAGCAAAAACAGTAAAACATTGTAATCGAAAACTAATAAATAAAAATGAAGATAAGGTGAAAAAAATTAAATAAAAGAATAAATAATATCCTCAAATCTTATTCTTAGTTTCACATTGCATATAAAGTGAGTATAATATTTATATAAACATTAGTTTGGACCATTGTGGCATTTACAGGAAGAACCAAATGCGCCACAATGGCCTCCATAAGAAAATAAAATGTACATAAGGAAAAAAGAATCACAAATTACTTATCTTTAGATTATATATGATATCTATGGTCAAACATAACAAAGTAGCATTGCAAGCATTTATACAACAGATCAATACAAGCATTTATGTATACAATACGAATTTAAACGAACATCATTCATAGATACATCCATGGAGATTTTTTTGTAGCATTATATTTTACAAATCGTTCAACTATAAGACGCCGAATAACCTCCTTTCATATTTGCAAGAGAAATAGGAAAGGAGATGCCAATTTTGCAGGAATCGTTTAAATGAAATCAGAAAAATTGGCAAATTTTGATAGGAAACGATTAGCCTGTAGTCACAAACCAGGGTCACCGCCGTGATCACTCTGCTCGAAAGCATAATGTTATTTATTTATTTTAAGCTTAAGTTTAGTCCATTGTGGTATTACAGGAGTCCTTAATGCAGTGCAATGGTCGAAAAAATATAGATAAAAATAAAAATTTATACATACATGTATGTATTCACAGACAAAAAATACATTTATACATACATAATCATAAAAAAGCAATAGCACATCAAGTAAAAATATCAAATAATAATATGCAAAGTAGGGAATGTCTTGCATCTACAAACGATATATAGCCAGCACCGATGTATAAGAACCAGCCGCAAATACAAAAATTCCCTGCGAGGCTCAAATGGAAGAGAGAAGATCAAATTTCTACTAATACATCACATTAAATTATGAAAATGATGATGAGCGCAGGCTACCAGAAAAATAGGTTAAAATAACCTCCGACAACCTACGTTTATCAGTGGGACTCGAACCCGTGATCACTCTGTTCAAAAGCATACTATGCTAACTACTAGTCCACGCCGCTAGTTTTATTGGTAAAATTGGTATAATCAGCATATGACAATCCGTATTTAATATTATATATATCTAATACTAGTGGTGCTAGTACATACATACATACTACACTTCTCGGCTCCACTTTTGACGATCTCTTCCGTTTTAGCATGGATATAATAAAAGTAACTTGAAATAGAAATGCAGTCTAGTAGTTAGAATACCGTCAAACTATGAAAAAATCAACATTTGTTTTTTTATTAAAGTTATTTAAATCGAAAAAATAATTATATTATTTAATGACCGACTAATCATGAACGTCTTTGACCAATCCAGACAATCAGAAACGATTTTGAAGACAACCAATCAGAAACGAATTACAAACGCCGTTTCGGTTTTATACCTATATAAAAGATTATAAGAGGTGATTTATTTGAACATAATTAATGCTTATGGCTTAAAATCGTTAAAGTGGGTGTGGATTCTTGCATCCTGCTCGCACATATTTACGCCGGCAAGGCACACAGTCAAAGCAAAATATTGAAATTTCAACATTTACAAAGGTATTTAAAACTCTCATTGTATTATCTGATGGTTGAGATCCATTTAAACATAAATTTAAGGTCACAAATAGATGAAATGAAAAGTTTCGAGAAAAAATTGACAAAAAAGAAACTTCGATGAACAGTTTGAATCACAGATTTAAGATACATGTTTTGATTATGTGCGTAAAATTAAATAATAACACTGCCATCATTTCACCGCATTCGTTTCGCAATAAACAAGCGAAGGGGGAGGGGTTGGAGGCCATAATGGATTCGCAGACAGCGAGACGAGCATTAGACGGGAATTAGTTTTATCATCGCCCACACTCATCCCGGATAAACGCAATTTATTAGGAGATTTTCGTAGTGGGGCCATTCTTTCTATTTTTTTTGTTAGCCAGGGCATAATCAGCTCGCCTCCTTATTTCTTCATCCAATTTGGGGAATCAATCCGTGGCGAACAAACAGAGACCGTCTGTGTGTGCGGACGGATAGCGCGTCTGTTTGAACTGTTTTGTTTGCGACGACGATCTGTTTGCACGAACCGAGTGTATGGAATATTAAATAGGCACACATACACATATGTACACATACATGCATAAAGCCTTCGTAATAACCGTAAAAAATCCTCACACCCCCACAGCAACGAGGGACGAAGGAGAGATCCGTGCGGAAAATGGAATTCGTACGGTCTAATTGTTAAGTCGTAAAAGCGATTCAAACGATTTAAAAGTAAAGAAACGACACGCTTAGTTCCAAAACAAGTCCTCTATTTATAAAAATATGAATTTAGGGTTATTTGTTATACGATGTTTTATATTCACATTCTGGGGTGCCTCAGGGGTCCAATCTGGGGACATTGTTCTTTTTATTAATTTTAACGACATTTCAGAAAATATTCGGACTATCTTTTATTCACTGATGACCTCAAACTATTTATGACAGTTAAGCTGTGTCGTCAATGTGACAAGTTCTTCAGATTGTTTGATTTAGCCCTTTCACCTACATGGTGTTGAATTAAAGTTAGTGGATGATTTTAGCGATTGGGGGTCTTGTTCTCAAAGAATTTTTGTTTTAAACAACACATAGATAATATTTCTTTACGAGGTACTACAGTTGTGGGATACTTACTACACGAGTTAGTTAACCTTTTCCAGAGTGCGTTGGTGCTTAAAATTCTTTATGAATCTCTAGTACGTAGCATTCTAGAATTTTCTTCCATTATATGGAGTCCTACTCATACGACTTATTCATTGAAGATTGAAAGAATCCAAAAACGGTTTCTCAGATATGTTTATATGAAATTGTATGGTTTTATTCTCCCTCGCTACATCCTAGTGCTTTTCTACTAGTGGCGTTAGACTTTTTTTAAAGTTTCTTAATAGGATTAATACACAATCATTTGTTTCTTAATGATCTGAAGTTTTATACACCAAGTAGGTTCTGGCACATGAGGAATCGTGATTTATTATCTCCTCTTGTGGCTTGCACAAATATGTTAGCAAAATCTTCAATCTCTAAAGACATTTATCTGCTCAACCGGGTTGCTGGTGAAATTGACCTATTTAATATAAGCTATGCTGAACTAGTTTAGTGGTTGTTAAACAACACTCATTGTTGATTTTATCTAATATGCATGTTTCCTATATTCCTATATTTGTATTATGCTTATATGTCTAGCCATAGTGACGCGATAGAGTACTCTAACTTCACTGTGGCTAATATGTTAAATAATAAATAAATAAATTTAAATCGTTCCTAAAGGCGCGTATAAACGTGCTAGAAGATTCTAGATTTTGTGTTCCTGTTCGTAATCAGAACATGACTTAATATTGCTAAATCAATTGATGGTGTTGTTCAAAGCCAGCTTTGCTCGTTATATATAATACATACATAGTTTCGGTTTTTAAAACTCTATTTTGAACTATTTTCTAGGCGACTCAAATGTTGGTTTAAATACATAAAATGATAAAACGTCTGGCACTTGTTTGTATTTGTCGAATGGTGATGGGGTGGAAAAAAATGGAGAGCGTCTACGAAATGCGAGTTTTGGAAAATGGGAAAATTTATGCGACCCCTCGCCGTATATCGGCGTCGTCTGTTGTGAAAATTTATTCGCATGTTTTATATGTTCGCTCGGATTCGAACACTTTTGCTAGATGTTATAAAATATAGGACGTTGTCTATCGACTATCAAACGTATGCATGATGTATGTACATGTACAGAGTGGAATAAAATTTTTGAATAATAAAATTTCAAAGATGATTTGTTTACTCGAGCGTATTTTTTTTATTTATATTTGAACATTCTGTACCAATAAATGTATTAAGTGAGATTTTCTTTTGAAAGTTGCCGTGCTCTGCAACATAAAATTTCATTTACGTATAAGAATTTGCGCATATGCTTGCAGTACTTTATAGTTCAGAAAGTGCAATAATTCTGTAATTGGGTCAGAAACAATTCGCTGTGTGCGGAAATTGGAAACAATCCAGGTTCTGCAGTTGACTTTGCAACTATTATTTATTCTAAACGATACTATTCAGGAATAGCAACATTTAATTTCATATTTAAATGAATAATTGAAAGTGCATATAAAAAGTTTCAATATCTTTGCCCCACTCTTTCATAATAAACGTATATAACGTGGAACTGAAACGAATGACACGCTCCAGATTAAAATACAATATTTACCCATTATTATATGTTTAATTACATATATTTTATCAAAAATTAAATAAATATAATATACAGCTTTATTTTATAAATCGATTGAATTCAAAATAAAATTAATATATTGATAATATTGCATTTTTACATACCTCTTATACAGTTCACATGGTTTTCGTTTAAGAAGTCGTTTTTTATATCTCTTATCTCTTATCCGATCGTTTTCATACTTTGCCATATTGCTCATTTAAGTCATCAATATACGTTAATGTATCGTCTGCCATTACGTTGGAGATAAAATATCGTATACAACGCGTTTTAAAAACGGGGCCCGTAAACCTTCCTGACGATTAATAAGCGTTCGTCCCGTGTCTTCCAACCTGTTCGCCTTGATATGGCCATATAAGATTTTAATTGCTTAAACGCCTATATTTTATAAAATTTGCTCTATAGGTTCTCGATATCTCTAATATATAAATATTTATAGTTTTAACTCTCATATGTATATATAAATTTCAAATTTGGCGTGTAGCTTCTTGTAAGGTAATACACGATATATATTGATTTTTGGCCAAATATGTCAGATCTGACATTTCACTGATAAAAGTACATCTCTTCACTGAGTGTTATCTGTGAGATAAGTATTCAATAAGAAGTTATGTTGTATCTAATTGTTAATATGATTTAGAATAAGTTTTCCACCAACTAAAAAGCAAGGCCACATTTTTTATAGTGTGGTTCCAGCAAACAGTGATAGTTTTATTTTTAGTTATCAGCTGATTTAATTTATCAAATGATTGAAAAGTTCATTTCTGTAAATACATAAACTCATTTATGGACAATCATACATTGATAAACTATTCTTAAAGCAAATCATTAAAGCAATCTTAGTATTAATAAACTATTCTAAACTGTAAGGTTCCCGGCATAAAATAGTATACATACATATTTCCGGCAGCAACTCATTACCTCAAATTTCATTGTTTCTTTCTCCAAAACAAACTTTCTAAACAAAAAAAGCTTAATATACATATGTACACAGATCAAACAGTGATCAATTTATTTTTAGTTATCAGCTGATTTATTAATCGTCGATTTTATTGCTGCGGCTTATATTTTTCTGAAATGATTTCTTATCGTTGACTTTTTATCTATTATTTAATCTAAATGATACTATTCAGGGATACCGACCTTTAATTTCATGTTTGAATGAATAATTGAAATTGAATATAAAAAGTTCCAATATCTTTGCCGCACTCTTTCACAAGGAACCCATATAACGCGGAACTGTATCCAATGACGCACTCCAGATTAAAATACAATATTTACCCATTATTATAATATTAATTACATATATTTTATCAAAAATTAAATAAACATATTACACAGCTTTATTTTATAAATCGATTGAATTCAAAATAAAATAAATATATTGATAATGTTGCATTTTTAATCGTTGATTTTATTGCCGCGTCTTATATTTCACTTGAATGGTAATTTATCGATATTTTTCTAAGGCGATTATACTTGGCTAAATATCGTTTGTTGCCAACAATGAGCATTTCTTTATATCGTGTTTTCCACGGGTGATTTTCCCTCGGGTGCCATAAATTATTGTGCCAGCATTGCCGCTTCCGTATCAATCGCGTTAACTGTTTACGCTATCGACAGTTGTTATTTAGAGCTTAATGCTCCCCCAAAACGAGCGCCCCCTAAGTGCTAATCAATTATTTTAATGTATTGCTAACGATATCTTATACCGCAAACTGCGACTAACGCCCTCTAACTAATCACAATATAAATTCACCGAGTAATTAGGTGCGTAAAAAGTGTACGTGCGCATCCTCTGCTGAATTTTATTGCTAATTTTAACTCTGAGTTACTTGTGATGGGTCAATTATACCCGGAAGAAAATTTAAACCTTTTAATTTTGGGAATTAAGCATATAAATTGTGGTGTTCTTAATGTTATTTTATGCAAATGAATAAATTAAATACAAAATTTGTGGTTTTTTCCTCCCTTTGATTAACCTACTTACAGATATTTTATAGTGGTTTTTAGGTAATAAATGCATTTTTGATGTGATGTGTAAATTAATTTTCTTAGACAATAAAGCTTAGATAATAATAATTCCTTAGATTTTAAAGATTATAAAGTTAATATATTTGGTGTGCAATCGAGCTTTGTACAAAATTGGTATTTCAATAAAAGTCATGCTGCGTTGGCTATTTATGTTTTGTGATTTGATCTGTTGTTCAATGTGTTAGTGTGAATAAATCTTGGATAATTATTACAAAGAAATATTATTAAACCGTGATGAAATTAATTGAATATATTGAAAGAAAATGAAATAATCGTTGGATTAAACAAATATGTACAAGTTATTTTTATTGAATTAAAATTTATATTTTACCATGATACCATTATGGGTTTTTCCCATGAGCGAAACTTATGGTATTAAACTTGTATGTACATATATAAATTTGAAATCTTATTTAACCAAAATTATATTTAATTCAGTGGTTAGCGTATAATGCTATCAGCTGAGAGTTCATGGGTTCAATGTTGCTAGCCAGATCTTGGATATTTGTACACAGGTCAATCGCTTCCAATCAGAGTTTGCCGATATATCTGATTTAATTGTTGAAACGGCTCTAAGAAAATTAGCAACCTACTCTTATTTGTCACCATATAACTATGCAACTTCAATATATAACATAACTTCAAATTTATAATAACAATGTTATAATTTTATATAAAGTTCATAATAAAAATCTGACCATATACATATGTCACCTTGGGGCAAAACCAATCTACTAATTAATTACATAACATCGATCATCAAACATTACAATCACCATTAAAACATCTATGAATAAATTAAATCAGCTGATAACTAAAAATAAAACTATCACTGTTTGATCTGTGTACACATATTAAGCTTGTATTGGTTAGAAAGTTTGTTTTGGAGGAATAAACAATGAAATTTGAGGTTATGAGTTGCTGCCGAAAATATGTATACTCTTTTATGCCGGGAACCTTACAGTTTAGAATAGTTTATTAATACTAAGATTGCTTTAATTATTTGCTTTAAGAATAGTTTATCAATGTATGATTGTCCATAAATGAGTATGTATTTACAGAAATGAACTTTTCAATCATCTGATAAATTAAATCAGCTGAGAACTAAAAATAATTGTGTGTGATGTATGTATTTAAGCTTATTGTAAAAAACTAAATGTATGTAAGCTTATTGTAAAAAACTAAATGTATGTAAGCTTATTGTAAATCATACAACAATTAGATACAAAAAACTTCTTATTGAATACTTATCTCGCAGATAAAACTCACTGAAGAGATATGCAGTGAAATGTCAGATCTGACATATTTGGTCAAAAATCAATATACATATATCGTGTATTACATTACATGAAGCTAGACGCCAAATTTGAAATTTATATATACATATGAGAGTTAAAACTATAAATATTTAAATATTAGAGATAACGAGAACCTATAGAGCAAATTTTATAAAATATAGAGTGAATTATAGGCGTTTAAACAATTAAAATCTGATATGGCCATATCACGGCGAAAAGGTTGAAGATAGATTATAGTAGCTTGCCGTCACCGTCATAGACGTCAACGTACCCAAAATTGTGGATACTTGATACGCATTGTATACGATATTTTATCTCCAACGTAATGGCAGACGATACATTAACGTATATTGATGACCAAAATGAGCAATATGGCAAAGTATGAAAACGATCGGATAAGAGATAAGAGATATAAAAAATTACCACTAATACGAAAACCATGTGAACTGTATAAGAGGTATGTAAAAAATGTAATTTGTAAATATCAACAATTTTTCGTAAAATTTGAGTATAAGACTCAAATTTTACGAATAAATTAGGTACATATGTAAAAATGGGAAAGGATTGCCAATTTGTTGGAACCAATTAATGGATTCCAGTGAAATCTGATAAACTGGCAAACTTTAAAAGGAAACGATTGACCAATCCAATATCCAAGTCACATATCCAAGTTCTAGAAAGCAAAAAAAACAGGTTCAAGAAAGCAACAAACAAACACACAATCGAAAGCACTGATCTATGTTGGGGGTTGCGTATAATATGAAAATTTTGAACTGGGTAATTAATTTCGGACAATACTCGTATATTGCAAAACTATCCAAAAATAATCATTCAGGTGTACCATTTCATATTCTATGAAATAAGAGAAGATGAATAATGAAAATACAAAGCTTTCTGAGAATTATGGTAAGCCATCTGCTGTAAATGCGATGGTAGTACCCGTGGACTAAGTACCATTTTGGATTTTATGTATTTCGTACTTTGTCGAGCCATCTCTCGCCTTAACTATCTCTTTTTCGTTTTTTCTCGGCCTCCTATTACCACTCAATTACGTTATGATTGTTGAAGCGCCTTTGCGCGCGCTTGGATCATTCATCTTCACCGGATTATTCCGCCATTTTGTGCCGCTTTTATTAGATTGTTTACGCCGGTGAAAAATGAGCCGAATCGGGATTTTTCCGGAGAGAACGATGCCCTTTTTCTCTACGATGAGCCTCCTCCGTAACCTTTTGCCCATTCGAAACGACCGATTAGCGAAGACATGACTTTGGATGCTATTTATTTCTCAACAACCATATCTACGTATAAATTTTATTTTATTTTTATACCAGGAAGGCTTGACAGGAAAGCCCTAATGCGCCTTCCTGGACAATTAATTACAAACAATGCAGTATTTTATTATTACAAAAATCACTGTATTTCCAGAAGCTGAAGAACACGAAATAACAATTAATTAAATAATTAATCCATTGAGATATCTATGGATTTTAGATTTTTGTACATATTTTTTACAAATTGTACATATGTACAATAAATACAGAAGATTTGTGACAACAGGAAAGATGATTTTTTGCCAACTTTGAGGAACCGTTTCAACAATGATCAGATAAAATTGGCAAACTCTGATAGGAAACGATCGATTTGATACTAATAATATTTGTATCAAATGTACAATGTTTATAGCCAGGAAAGTGCATTGGGGTTACCTCTGAGGTCTTACTGGTATAAATAAAACATAAAATAATAATAAAAAAAAATAGCCTTTACAAACCTCTAAAGGATCTTTTACGTACCCTTATGTAAAGCACTGGTCTAATTGTTTCCGCTTCGTCTTGAATTTTTGTGATTATTTCTTACGTAGCCTTACCTTATATGTTTCTTTAAATTATTTCACTACATGGGGGTGGTGGAAAAGCGCTCGAGTTTCTACGCTTGGAAAATTATCAGCCGGCTTAGCAGTAGCGTCAAAATTAATTGGCGAAGAACAAAGTTGTAAAATTTTCCGTTCATTCGTTGTATTCCAAAGCAATTTATGTCCGCGGTCCGGTCCGCGTCTACGGTGAGTAATGTTGCTTTCGCTTCTCTAGAATATTATCCGAGATGAAGAGGGATCGTTTCGGCGGTTTCGGAAAACCGCCATCTCCTCCCCATTCTATCCTACAAATCATCCCTCGTTGCACCCCTGCAAATTTCCCCTCATCGAATCGGAAAAGTTTTTCCACGCGCACCGTTTAACGGTCGCGGCCATTAACAATCGACGAAGATATTTCAGCTAGTTTTTCCCAAACGCGGTAAACATCGTTAATCTTGGTGACTTTTCCCGGCCGGATGTCCTTTGTGAGTTGTTAAACCGGAATTTTCCAATTATAAACGACTGTTCAACATAATAGACATTACATAAACCAAACCAAGTTCACCTGCGATTTAACATTCGATGCTTTTAATTACAATCACAGGGTGGCTCACCGATTGTAGCATTTTTTAGCAGTAAAGTATATTGGAATCAAGTGATGACTAAATAAAATTTCTTTCCTCAATTTTTGCCAGCAGGATTTGGATGATAATAAAAAATACTAGCATTTCATTGCCATTAAATGATTTTGGTCAATAACTAATTACATTGTGCTATATAAACCACTGAATTTGAAGACTTTTCTTTAGACATGGCAAATAATAAATACGCTATATGTACTCAAAATCGAGTACATATATACATACATAAATACATAAATAAAAATTGAATTTTTAAAGTTGTTACATCCTGTATTTGTGCTCATACTATTACAAGTCATAATCACTTCAATATGTAGCGTAGGCAGAGTGGCGTACCTTTTTTATATCATCTTCTTTCCTTTGTGTTTTTAAGGCGAAAGATTCGTATATTTTTCTTCCTGGAAAATGAAGGATGAGGATAAACAAAAGATCAAAAGAGAACGGCAACGCAAATAAGTATAACGGAGATGATAAAATAAACGAGCCCGAAATACGTGCGGAATTTGTTCTCGAAATCTAATTAATGCCGAAATTAAGGAATCGCTCAGGAGCGTTTAAATATTGAAGATTCTCGCATTTCGATTGAAAAAAGTGGATTTATAATTTGTGTGTCCAATTGACTGATCTCAGAGTATATAAATTTGACGACGGCTCTTATTTTCACATACTAATTATACTTTGAAAATTCAATCTGTTGAAGTAACAAATTAAAACTCACGTAAGTACATATAACTAGTAGCGTGGACTAGTGATTAACCAATTTTGCATTCGAGCAGAGTGGTTACGGTTCGATTCCCAATTGTAGCTATTGGCCAGACTTTGGTTTGTGACTCCAGGTCGATCGTTTCATATGAGAGTTTGCCAACTTTTCTGATTTTCCTGTAAATTTGCATCTTCTTTCCAATCTCTCTTGCAAACCTCAAGCTATTCAGCCTCTTGAAGTTCGTCAATTTCTATAATAAAAATGCTGCAAAAATTTCTCCATAGATGTCACTGTGGATGATGTTTGTATGAATTCGCATTGTATAAAATGCTTGTGTTATTCTATTGTATCTGTATTATTACACTCGTCGCTTTGGAGCGATCTGTAAAGGCAAGTGTACATGTTTGATTGAAATAAAATAAAGTATATGCAAAAATGACGTATTGATAGGTTTGTAAACTAATCGGCTTTTGAAATAAGACCAATTGAACTTAATCTATTTAATTTCAAAAGGAAATTGTGCGGCTTTGAAACCTTAATTTATCATTTCAGTTAAATACGTCCATACAATTTACAAACATTATCAAAACATATCGATACATTCTGATCAAATAGACACCGTCGTGTTTTATTTGTCTCCATTCACCAATCAGTCGTTCTGAGATGTAATCTTATCTGTGAGCATTTAATAGGAACGACTGTTAAATTCAACGGTCTCTAAATGTTACAATGAAGTACACATTCGAGACGTAACGTAACTTAACGGCCATAGTTTAAATGCAAATTATTTACTCTGAAAAAAAAAATAAACATATACACACCGTTCAGACCCTCTGGTAATAAAAATACATTAAGAGTGCGCGATTCTGGGAGCGGTATTTGATAATGCGGAAAGGGGGTGGTATGGGGTGGGGTCAGACAAGAGCCAGACTGATTAAGCACGAAAGCGAGGAGATCTATGGTTGTTTCCGATTTGGAGGATAGCCCCGCGGGGAGCCATTCCCCACAATTGCTTTACAGACGAAAAAACGATAAAAAAATTCTTGGTGTGTTTGTGTGTGTGTGTGTGTGTGTTTGTGAAAAATTCACGCGCCACCACTGGACTTAAAATTGTGCAACCTGTATGAAAAACCATCAGGAAGAAGAATTACCTCGGGGAAAATTCGCTGAAAATTCAATTAATTCACCGACGATGGATGTGTGTGTGTGTAATCCATATATTGATCTCGCTCTCCATTTTCGCTCCGTAACATAAACTGTTTTTTCGTGAAAAATTAAGCGAAATTTTACAGGTAAGTCGAAAGAGACCACTTTTATACCTACTATAAAAAGGTGATTATATGTTCGTCTATTTGTCCACTATTCAAATCTACAGTTTTAATTTCAGGAACACCAAATTCAATAAATTATTTTCAACTATCTGAAGTCATGTTTTTTCACAATCACGTTGCTTCATATATTAACTAGCAGAGTGGTCTAGTGGTGGGTATTGAATTCTTTCGTGCTTTATTGAACTGGATCAATTCTACCGTTGTTATTGGGGTTGCATTTCAGAGTGACCTAAATTTCTCCGATCATATTGACTTTGTGTGTTGCTCTGCCTCACGAATGCTTGGGTTTGTCTTTCGTAATTCTCGACACTTACATAATCCCACTGTTTTGCGGCTGCTGTACAATGCTCTAGTTAGGAGTATCTTGGAATACGCCTCTATGGTCTGGAATCTCTATCTATCAAACTTGAACTTATCCAAAGACGCTTTCTTCGACTGCTTTATAAGGAGCAATATGGGATTTACCCATATTTATTTCCTTCACAATTCGTCATGGGTATGGTCGGCTACACTTCTCTTGAACATAGGAGGAGTGTTGCCCTCATCAAGTTCTTGTTTTCCATATTTAGAGGCTTTATCTCCTGTCCGTCTATCTTGGCTGAGTTGGGCCTTCATGCTCCAGAGAGTATTATATGGACCAGCCATCGTCCCCTTTTTCACACTCCTCTGGCTAGAACTGTGGCTTATAGTTATTCTACCATTCCTCATGGCCTCCGTTTCTTAAATTCACTGGATGGTGCCATTGACATTTGTCACATCTCTCGTCATTTTCTGCACCACTTCCTAAGCTACGGAAGTCGCGACCAATTGGAACGGTTGAGTTAGTTTGATCAGTTAAGAATTTTTATGTAATTTTTATGTATTTTGTCCTTTCTTAATCTTATTAGCACACTCGTCGCTTTGGAGAAATCTGTTAGACGAATGTGCTTGAATAATTGATGTATAATAAAATAAAATAAAATAAAAATATTAACCAGCAGCGTGGTCTAGTGGTGAGTATTGAATTCTTTCGTGCTTGAGTCTCGTTGTGGGCCAGACCTTGGCTTGTCGAGACGGTTCCTGTAAAATTGGCTTTTCCTTCCCAATTTTCTGTTGCAAATCTTGAATTATTGTTATACCTCAGGTTTCGCCAGATTTCTCACCATAGATGTCTCTGTGGTTGTTTATTGAATCTAAAAATTTGTATTGTTAAATGAAAAATGTTATTAATCGTATTTATACGATGTTTATATTATCTGACCATAGATGTCAGGTATTGTTTCGATTTACATGTGTATGTATGTAATAATTATATATTTAGATGTCTCGTTAATTATGACTTTTCAATGTCTTGTAATAAATTAGCCATAATGACAACCTGGAGCTAATCTGTAAGGTCACTATGGCGAAATTGTAAAAAAAATATATATATATTGATAGTAGTAATAAAAAAGTTGAAAACAGTAAACATTATCTACTTTATGGAATGGAAAGGTCATAACTTAAATTTTTAGGGATACTCATTGATATCATCCAATGTGTCAAATGCTAAAAATAAAATGTATGCTAACTTCTTTGAATTAACAACTTAACCAACAAATAAATAAAAATATTAGATTAATCAAAGGATCTGGATAGAATATATAAACCTCACCATACATGTATCATTTCAAGATTAAAAATTGCCTAATCAAAGCACAATTTGCTGCTCCATTCACCTCATTTGTCTGCTTTAAATCTATCTCTTCTCAAAATTCTTTGGTCGTAAGAAATTTTCATTTAACGATTGGTTGGATTCTGCATCAAAGGGATATTTTGAGATGCTTAAATAAAAAAAAGTGTAGCTAAGATAATAATAGAAGTAAATAAATACTGATAATTTTATTTGTATTTAAATAAGAATGTTTTCAATAAATGAAATAATCATTTATATTGTCCTGCTTTTCGAGAAAATGTTTTTGAAGTACATTTATTTTATGTTTTTATCGGATGACAAACCCTTTGCGTTCAAGTATTTTTAAATAAATAAAATTAATATGATAAATGCAATCCAACCGTGAATATGAGTTTTGTTTAAAATTTTAACAATATTAAAATTTTATAGCGGTTATATGCTAATTTAATAACGCTCTCCGTGTTATATTATTCATTTCGTGATGTGATATGAAAATGAATGAACGGTGTAGAAAGGAAAAAACCAGTTATAATAAGTAATATCTTTATTACCATACTTATATTGCTTTTTCTCGTGAGAATATGAAAAACAAATATCTATATGATAGTTCATTGACATATTTATTTATAAATGTATGTATGTATATTTTCCAACTATTAAATTTGATGATTGTTAAAAATACAATGTCGTTAGCGTTTTCTGGTCAAACATCTATGTTATGTATGTGTATAATATATTTTCATAACGTTTATAATATTGTTTAGTAGTAATAATAATACATAAACCATTTTTTTAAAACACTGATATTTAATATCACTCTCGAATATATTACATAATATATATATAGGTCAAAAAATTAAAGCTAAAATGTGCAAAATATATGCAAATATGCACCTCGTTCGTATCGTTCCCGAAATGTAAAATATAATTTAAATACATTTGCATTTTTAATAGTAAAATTTCAGCGTTAAAAAATTCAAAACTGAAAATTAATACACAATTTGCAATACTTTAATTGAAATATATATGCATGATATAAATGTACGCAGGTATATACAATTTTTAATCCTTTTTTTACGAGTAACTTAAAAATATATACAAATACTTTTAATAATAAAAGTGTGGAAATTTTTTGTGTTAGTAAAATAAATCATTATTATTGTTATATAAATTGTGCGATTAAATTAATATGAAAACATGATAAAATCTAACAATGTATTAAAACTTTTACATATAAACTTAATAATTTTTAATTTTAATACACTTCATATAATATTAAACCACACATGAAAAGTTTAATTATATTTAATTTATTTATTTATCTATGTAATTACTATCTACATTAAACACTATAAATTTTACAAATCATTTATATAATATATCCGAATGATTATTCTTTTAGTTGAAGATTTTTGATACAAATCCAATGAAAATAAATATAAACCAAGATGATATAAAAATTATTAAAGCAACACAAATTCACATTGCGTTTTTTAAATAGTTTTTGTTGATAATAATAATAATTTTATAACTTAAATGCAGTCACTAAATATCACCGAATATACAGATCGTCTCAAGAGTGTCTATTTACGATTAAATTGAGTAAAATCAAAATAAATTAAATAACTGTCTTATCTACACATAATATATTATACGTTTATTGGCACGTTAAGAAATGAATTGAAACATTGAATGGAAAAAAAAATTATCAAAATACAAATAACGTAGATTCGACTTACGAATTTTAAAACAAACAATCAGAATAAGATTTAATATATTTTTTAATTGTTTATATGTTTCCCTGAAAAAAAGTCCAAGGCAAATAGCCCTGACAAACGGGACGCATACATACATATATACATATGTAACAGCTCTGAGAAATCTGTCCCGATAAAATAACCTCGATAAGATAAAATATTATATATAATATAATAAAATATTATATATAATATAATAAAATATTATATATAATATAATAAAATATTATATATAATATAATAAAATATTATATATAATATAATAAAATATTATATATTATATATGCATTAAAAATGGCCCAAGACAAAATATCCCGCATTTACATTAAAAACCCAATGAAATAGCCCGAGTACACAATCCTTATATACATGTACACATGTATGTATGTACATATAAATTTATGTAAGCTTATTTTTTGCCTATGCAAAAGTCACCAAATTCAAATACTGGTGATGTGAACTACTTTATCTGGAAAAAATGTGTATTTGGGCCGTTTTGTTTCGGGCTATTTAGCGTGCGGGCCATTTTTGTTCGATTTTTTGGGATGAAAAATCAGTATAATACAAAGTTTCTGTTTTTAAATATAAGATCAATCACTCTCATGAGAGTTTTCTAAAATTAGCAAGTCGATTATTTCCCACTTTGCATACTATACATACAATATAATAAATAGACACTCCCACAGATAGAATTTGATTTGATTTATTTAATTAAATTTAATTTAAACAATTTACGTATATACAAAAATCACGTATAAAATCGGTAACTATTCTTTATATAGATATTTACCCAAGTGAATATTTTATTATATCATATATAATCATAACGATCAATATTTATACCTAACGTCTTCGTTTGCGTTCCTTAGTACGAAATATACTCAGGTTGTATGGGCTGATCCCTCTTTGCCACCTCTCGCTGCTTCTTGATCTTCATATACCCCAAAACAGATACCATGATTATGAAGACGACGAAACCCATGCAACTGCCCACGATCAGGCCCAATCGCCTCGTCAAAACCGAAGCGAAGCCCATGGAATTGCTGGGCATTATCGACTCGTTCATGAGACTTCCTGGCAATTCCAGGGTAGACACGGAAGTGCACTTGCTCGTGGGCGAGTCTATCATCTGGGACAGGATCGACTCGTTGAAGATGTCCTCCTGCTGGATCTGGAGGCTGTCGTTCTCCGATCTGGAGGCTATCCTGGCATCTGGAGCTGGACCTGCTGCAGGCCAGTCTCCAAGACCCACGACGCAGATGATATACCTCGTGTATGACTTCAGCTTGTTCAGTCTCGTCGAACGGGCTGACGGGTCCAAGATTTTGCCACGAATCTATAAAAGAAAAAGTGTAAATGGTTCAATTAAATACTTTTGATTCAATTCAAGATTGCATCTACAAACGTGTAGCTGTTTTTATATACATAGGTTAAATTGAATCAATGATTTTTGTTTATTTGTTTGCTATATGAACTCCCAGTATTCAACTTAGGACATCATATGACGGGCTGAAAACAAAACTGGTACAAGTACAATTTAAAAATAAAAAACTGGTTTAAGTGCTAAAATAACAGCATATATGAAATGCTATCATTTTAGCACTTAAACCAGCTTTTTTTTTTAAATGTCACTTGTACCAGTCTGGTTTTCAGCCCATCGTATTTGGTATATAATCTCAGAGGTCTCCAAACTTCTAACAACGAGGACAAATATTAATATTTTATTACGACTTTCTCGATGATTATAAATACCTATATATGTTATAATGTAAATTTTTTTGAAGAATGTGTATCGTTTTATTGAAGCTGGTACTATAACGTGAATAGTTTTGACTAAATTTATGAAGACTTACATGTAATTTAAGTATGTATGTATATACATATAAATAAAACTTTTTTGGTGATGATGGGAACAAATCAAAAGAACATCCAATATTTTACAGTCGAAATCTATTTTCAGTTGTAATATATTTATTCCAACAGGGGTTTTAGGTTATTCATATTCGAATACAATGCAACTAGTGAATTATAACTCTACAAGTGTGAATAAACTTTTACCATAAACATTGATAGTATGAATAGAAGCTGTAATTTACGTGAGTTGCTGTGCAGTAGCCGAGACCTACTGCATAGTATGAATAGACTTTTAGAATTGAATCATTGACTTAATCAACCGATATTGAATTGTTTACATATAAATAATATAATATTTGACCTTTGCAGCGTACTTCCCAAGTCATGGCATGTCTTCTTGTTAAATATATTGAGTTGACTTATTAAATTCCGATTCGAGTGACAGCGCAAATGGAACACTCGAGATTGATACTCACTGTCGCGAATATTATTGCGGTTGTTCCAGAACGTATACGAATTTTGGGGACTAAATTTGAATAAACTCATCAGCGGCGAAATATAAAGCGATTCATTATTATGTTGATTCGATTTTGTTATTAGATTTGATAATCCGTCATGGGTTGGCTGTGAAAAGCTCTCCATTATCGTCCACCGATGTATCGAGTGTTCCTTCGCCTTGCGAAATTTCATTACGGAAACGAAAACAAATTATTCGCAGAGGCTTTACCGCCCCACCCCTCCCCCCCTTCACGATCTCGTTCCACTTTTGGCCTATGCCCCCCCCCCACCCCCTCACCTTTGCCTGTCGGCAAATATCTAATTTTGAATAAATTCCGCCGAAACTCAATCAAGACGCAAAAATATCGAGTAAATATTTTTTATGTTTAATGAATCGAGAAAGAAGTTGGGAATGTAATTTGGAAGATAAATGGGAGTGGGTTCGGTACGCAAAAATATTGTACGAGTTGTTTCTTGAGAGGGTTGGATGTGCGGATGCGCAGAGAAGCCTAACCTTTTATTTAAATTATTCAAAAATTAATATATAAACTGAAGACGAACATGCTTTGACCCGGAAGGCCGCAAATACCTTATAGCACAAGCCTAAGGGTTTATTATCCAAACTTGGCGACTTCTAAACTCTCGGTCTATAATCAAAATGAAACCGCTTTGGATAGAAATAAATTATATCATTGGTAGTATTAGTTTCGAGTAGTCTTCTTTTTCATTGGCGAAATCGAAAAAGCGTGAAAGATAATTTATTTAAAAATGAAAACGTAAACTTACGACCTCAAATGAAAAATCTCAAGTATATCTGTGTGTGTTTAGATTAATAAGATTTTTTCTTTAGAAAAGTTTGATTAGGGCAGCGAATTATAATATATTTATTATAAAAATTTGATTATAAAATGGTACCAACTAATATAACTTTTTGTGTTTGAGTTTGCGTTACAATTGAGTTAGTCTAAAATTTTTTGAAGAATGTGAATATATCGTTTTATTGAAGCTGGTACTATAACGTGAATAGTTTTGACTAAATTTATGAAGATTTACATGTAATTTAAGTATGTACATAAAAAGTATATACATACATGTGATACAGTGAAAGCATATTTCAAGTGAAGATATATTTTCACCAATTCAAGCAGTGAAAATGTATCAAACAATGAATGTACAACGTTTAACTCTATAAATTTAACCCTAAAAACCCAATCTTAAATTAATAGGGCCAACCCTTACTTAACCTAACCTCTTCTAACCCTTAAATAATACCAACGCTAAAAATCTTAAATTAATAAAACCAACCCTGAAAATGTAACTGGTTATGATTTCAATGAAACGTCAGTTAAAATATATTTTCACTAGAAATATAATTTCTCTGTGACATATATGTACATATAAATAAAACGATTTTGGTGATGATCACAAAATTTAAAGAACATACAGATATACAAGATTTTTTTGAAGTTTTAAATTTTTATACCAAAAAAAAAATTGTTAAAATATATTATTTTATTATGAACGAAAAAAAATATTGCTTATAAATTAAATTGAGTTATTATCATTATGAACTTTCATAATATCATTATTACATATATGTATATCATTATAACAAATATCACAGCAGTAAAATGGCAGATCCTGAATACGCAATTTAATATAATGATTTAAATTAGCTACTACCAAGAAAAAGAACGCGCAAATGCCACAAATTATGAAAAAACCAATTTGCCGAAATTCTGAAAGGCCTTGTGTAGGTTATTGAAACTACTTTCAATAATATTTTATTGGTTTATGACTTGGTATTCGTCCATAACTATATCTCAAAGCCACAACCAAGTGCCGTACCTTTTTTTGTTGTTCAAAGAAGTATATGCCTATTATCTAAGAAAGTTTGGATCAAATACACATTTTTTTTATCTTTCATAGAAATTTGATATTCATAATTGCTTGTTTTGAGGAAAAAACATTATTTAAAGGAAACCTTAAAAAGCCGGTTGATTCAGCTAAAAAAGCCGGTTTTCGGTTTTTGAAAGATAGTCAAAAAGCTGGGTTTTCGGTTTCGGTTTAAACCGGCTTGGAAGCCCTAGGTTAGATGGAATATATTCCAAATAGTCAAAATAAATTACAACTAGGGATCCCAAATCAGAATATTCGAATACTTTTTATACGAACTTATCTTTTAATTTTCAATCTACAGCACATTTAGTTCTATTTGATGTTCCGACTAATGCTTCACATAAAATTTTAATAATATCTTGAACTTCTTAAAACTACAAAGAAATCATTTAAAGCTACTATTCGATATTCGATATTCGAATATATGTGAATATTAGGGATCCCTAATTACAACTGGAAGATACACTTCAACTGTAACATATGTACAGAACATACACATAACAAACATAACCATAATGTCTCTATGAATGTTTGATATTCATTTACTAAATTGATATTTATTTACTGAATTGTTTAAAAATGCTGCTAATTTACAAATTTGACCATAGATGTCTCTATGGATGTTAATTGATATATGTATTTACTCTGTATAATAATACAAATGAGCAAACTTTGTGGCCAGGAAGGTGCATTGGGGTTTCCTGTTAGGCCTTCCTGGTATAAATAAAATATAAATAAAATACAAAACTAATACATACATCGGTTAAGTTTTCTTCGGCATAGTAAGCGACTTGGTAGCCGTGCAGGGCTGAGTGGTTTCGACTTTGCCACGAGACCAACAAAGAAAATGGCTGGATGTCTTGTATAGCCAGTTTCAGAACCAGTGGCAGGGCACAAAGATGACGAGCACGCAGTTGCATCAAAGGACGAGTTTGAAGTGACGGAGGAGCTTCACATCGAGGACCTCCCATGACCCCGATCATCCTTTTGTGGGCCCTCAGCCACTCCCAAGCCTCTTGAGCTTCACAACCACAAGTCACGGGGTTATCTGTAAGCATGACATGAGTGTTAGCATAATAATAATAATCAGGTAGATATACCTGGTGATGACGATCTCAAGTCGAGCGGAGCGGATAAGTTCATCACACAGAGTATGTGTGAAATTTTATTTAAAGTTATGCATTTTAGAAGGCAGACTTGAAGGTAAGAAATAAAAGGTTGACGATTCCGATCGACGACTCTCTGCGTAATCTGATTGAAGAATCGATAAAAGCCAAACAGAACAAACAAACGAAAAAAAAACCTCGACAAAGACTCGAGCACTCCTCGCGAGGATCCTTTTTATCGTAACAAGAGGTATTTTATTTAAGGATACCCAAAAGTTTGCCAATTTCGCGAAATAGTGTAATAAAAGGTTTTCGGGGTTAGTAGTCTGCGCCGCGCCGGAAATTATTTACTCGAAAAATATAAACACACAAATATATATGTACACTAACCTTCTGTTTTCAGTTGTTTGATATGTGTTTCGAGTGGCCTGAAGGAGTTCAATGGCAGAATCTCCATGTAGTTTTTGCTCACGTCCAAAAATTTCAGCTTCTTGAGTGTCCTGAAAGCGTCTCCAGGTATGGTAGCTATCCAATTACTCTGCAAGTGCAACTCCTTGAGACTGTCCAATGCCTGGAAAATTCCATTGCCAACTTTGCCAATGTTGTTATAAGACAGATCGAGTATTTGCAGGGAGCGAAGATCGCCAGGGAATTCTTCTAGTTCTCTCAAATGGTTGTGGGTCAGATTGAGCGTCTTTAATTCGGTCAACTTCTGAAGACGCTCTTTGGGAAGCAACTCTAATTCATTGTTGCTCAAATCCAACGTAACCAAGTTGATCAGCTCTTTAAATGCTCCAGGAGATATTCTAGATATGACGTTGTTTCCCAGGAACAAGTGTTGCAACGATGGAAATGCGTCGAAGTCTTTGCTCGTCACTATTGTAAGATTAGTCCCAGAGATGTGAATTTCTTGGATCGATGGATATTTGTGGATCGTACTTGTAACCATGACTACAGTCAATGGGTTCATTGTGAAGTTGAGCCAAATCAAACCAGGAAGAGTGTAGTCTGATAAAGCAGTTGCTGGAAGTTCTTTGAATTTATTGCAAGACAAATCCAACTGCCTCAATCCATTCGAGTTGTGGAAGAAATTAGCTGGAAGTGCTGTTAGAAGATTTCCGCTCATATCTACTGTTGACAAGTGTGTTAAATTTACAGATGCGAAACCAGTTAGTGATGATATGATGTTGTCACTTACGTCCAACTGCCTTAAATTTGGTAGGCCACTAACTTTGAAAAAGTCTAAGGTTGACAGGTTGTTTTCAGCTAGAATTAAATTCTCCAATGATGTTATGTTGTACAAAGCATAATGTGGAAAATCTGAAAATTGATTCCCTTGAAGTTTCAATTCCTTTAAAGCGCCTATGCTGTTGAAAGTCCCTTTGCTCAGTTCTTTCAGATTGTTTCCGCTCAAATCGATACGACCCAGATTTATATTCTTTGAGAATATATTCTCAGGAAGATGAGCTATTCTAGAATGATCTATAGCTAGGGTTTGAAGCGACGGTAAGCGGTCGAAAGCATTCTGATCCAAATGAGTAAAGTTGTTATGAGACAATTTGAGAACTCTCAATCCGGGTATATCAAGTCTGGTTAAATCTTCAGACTTTAAATTGTTACTACCCAAATGTAAATCGTTCAAATTGTTCAAACCCCGAAAAGCTCCTGATTCTATAGTTTCAATGTGGCAATTTTTAAGATTCAAAACTCGTATAGGCAGTCGTTCTTGGAATATATCATCTTGCAAGAGAGCTAGCCTATTATTGGCCAAGTCCAAAGTCCTCAATTTCTTCAAAGTCTTAAACGACATTGATTGTACGTGCGATATATTATTATCCGAAAGGTTTAGCTCTTCCAGATCGTGCAATTCTGCAAATGTCTTATTTGTGACTTGGGTCAGATGGTTCTTGCTCAGATCTAGAAACTTCAAAACCTGCATCGGTTCAAAGGTGCGATCTTCGATCTCATATATGCTGTTGTTCGTCAAGTATATTCGCTGGATCATCAACAAGTCTAAGAATAAGAAGCGGGTCAGTTTTTTGATTCTGTTGTGACCCAACCACAGTATTTCCACATTGGTCTGACCTGCAAAGGACTTGTCGTGGAACGAGGCAATTTTATTCGAGTCCAATTGTATCGAGACTAAAGATGGAGGCTGATGTAAAAATACGTCGCCTAGGGCTGTCAAAGAATTCGCTTGTAGATTTATGTGTTGTAAACTTTGCAAACTTCGAAAAGATCCCGCTTCTATGGAGGATATGTTATTGTTTTGCAAATGCAACTCGAGAAGGGAGGGCAGCGAATCGAAAACTTGATTTCTTATAACTTCTATCCTGTTGTTGTTCAATCGGATCTCCTTTAGATTTACTACATTGTCGAAAGTGCCCGGTTCTAGATCGGTGATCCAATTCTTATCTAAACTGAGTAGTGTCAGTTCGTTGTTATTGTTGAAGATGCTTTGGGGCAGCTCCGTGATGAAGTTAGATCCCATATGCAAATGGGATAGGTTCGTGAGTGTGGACAAACATTCAGGATCTATCCTTTCAATGGCATTCTGTTCTAAATATATAACTGAAAGCATTGAAGAATGCATGAAAGCATCATGTGGGACTTCCAATACATTATTCTCAGACAGGAACAGCTCTCTGAGATCAGGCAGACTTTGAAACAGTCCACCGACGAAATGTATATGATTGTGGCTCAGATCGATCGTTTTCAATTTTTTGTTGAATTGAAACGTCTCTCGATCCAGATTTATGATCCTGTTCTGGCTCAAATCTATCGATTCCAAGTTTTTCAAAGAGGCGAAGGCCAGTTTGTGTATTGTTTCGATGGAGTTGTAGAAGAGTGTCAGTGTTTTGAGGGACGGACAGGGACGAAAGCAATCTTCGGGTATTATTTCGAAGTTGTTAGAACTTAAATCTAAGAAACTCAAAGAGAAAAATCTTGAATATCCATCTTCGGGTATGGAGTCGATCTCGTTCCAAGCTAATCGCAACGATCGCAAGTACTCCAACCGCCTCAGAGCTGGCATGGGGAATGCCTTCAGTTTATTTTCAGCCAAGTCCAACTCGGTCAGAAAATCTTCCAAGCCTGCAAAAGCGTACTCGGAAACTTTCGAAAGCTTGTTGCCTTTGATGCTCAGTTTTATGAGACGAAGTCCATAGAAACTGTAGCTGGGTATCTCCTCGATCTGATTCGTTTCTAAATCGAGAGATATGAGTTTGTTGAGGCCGGCGAAAGCTTTTTGCGGTATGTGCGACAATTTTGCTGACGTCAAGGCTAAAGATTCAAGCGATGGTTTCAGAGCTTGCAGAGAATCATCGTGCAGGTCTTGGAGGTTGGAATGAGCTATTTGGAAGTGAGATAGTGGTGGAGATACAGGTGGGAATAAGTCTGCAGATAATGTAGTCACGCCACGGTCCAACTCATACACTGACAATGACAGAACTCTGCCGTTGGTGATGGTTCCCTGTGTTTGACCTGAGGCCAGCAGGGACAAAACATCTCGCAAAGATCCAGGAGTTGCTCCAGGACACTCCAGGAATATACCTGTAGAATTAAAAATAAAAAAATCAGTAAAAAGCTCATTTAAAATTGTGAACTGTATTTGTCAAATGTAATATGGGACATATGTATGTATTTCCAAAAATTCATTGATGAAATCATTATACATATATGTGTACGTATGTACATATTAGCATCTTATTAACATTTAACAGGTAGTTTTCGTTAAAAAATTTTGTCATATTAGAAGGTTGATCATATTAAATGTGATATTATTAGTACGTTGATCAACATTAAGTTTATTTTAATCGAATTTTAAAATAATATTAGTGTTTTTGAGCTGATAATTAAAATGAATTGAACGTGGAATTAAGGTTACGTTAACCTTTGAAGGACGGAGCGTCGATATCGGACGAGTCTCCCGAACCGGGGTCAAGTAAGACCCCCAGTATTTTTCAATCAAAATACAGCTTTTCTCAATACAAATGGGTTCAATATGTATCTTATTAATCATTTTATTTTGTATTAAAAAATAATGACAAGCATCAACATGTCAAACAAGTTTGTCATTTTATATATTGCGGTTTTAGTGAAATTTCTCATCATAAAATGGGTCTAATTAAAAAGACTAAAAATAATTAAAAGAAAACTAATTAAAAAGTCTAAAAAGATCAAATTCAATCCTTTCAATGTTCATTTTTAGAAATGTGTGTACCAGACCACTAGTATTTAATAATTATATGAATAAAAAATATGTATACTAGATGATTAACGTAAAGGATTAATGTAATTAAATATGTACGTATATTACTTCATATAAAGGGGTTTGCTACAAATAGCTGCAAACGACGCGGCTGCATGCATGCATTATTAATTATTGAATTAAAATTTGTATTTTAATACAATAATTATAATTTTGTTTCGATATTTGAATTTAATTTTAATATAATTATAATAATTTTAATTTTGATATTTAATTTAATTTTTATTTCGATATTTTGTACGTTACTGGTATCAACAAAGTTGGCTTGAGGTGCCATTCGTTGGTTTGGTGCGTACGCACCATTAGAAGGTATCGACGAACCAACTAAGCTTGTCGTACCCATACACGGTCAAACATGGCGGTTTACGAGCCTAACCCCGAGCCCTAACATGATGAATAGCATAAATAACTAGAAAAATAACATGTTGGGGCTTTGAGTTGGGCTCAACTCAACTGGAACGAACTCAACATGTTCGACCGTGTATGGGCGGTTTTAAAGTGGTCACATTGACTAGAAACTTTATTTTAGATATTTAATTTGAAATATACGATTTGGGGTTATTACCATCTTCAAAGTTGTAGCAAGGGCATATGGGGTTGTCTGCAAAGCTGGGGCAGTCTCCAGTGGAGGCAGGTGGGGGCGGCGGTCCGGCCGCAAGCGCCGACGCCACCACCAGCAGCAGCGCTGCCAGCATCACGGCCTTGACTTGGTGATGGACATGGACATGGACATTGACATGGCAGCCACCCTCCCCCAAGAAGTTGAGGGTGTTTAGCGACGCCACCGCCGCGCGGGATCAGCTCATAGCACCGCCGGCGGCGGCGCAACTTCACCTCCACACAACGCCCATACTCGCTCGAAACGACTTGCCAGACTAACCGCACACCACAACACTATCACTAGCTGATTCACAGGACATCTTCTCTTAATTCGACACCTGAAACAAATAAAAAAAAAATTACTAACACAGAAGAGTTATACATAGTTTTTATACTAGCAATAAGGACAAAATATGTAGTTGTAAGCTTATTGTAAAAAACTAAATGTATGTAAGCTTATTGTAAATCATATTAACAATTAGATACAACATAACTTCTTATTGAATACTTATCTCGCAGATAAAACCGACTGAGGAGATATACAGTGAAATGTCAGATCTGACATATTTGGCCAAAAATCAATATATATCGTGTATTACATTACATGAAGCTAGACGCCAAATTTGAAATTTACATATACATATGAGAGTTAAAACTATGAATATTTAAATATTAAAGATAACGAGAACCTATAGGGCAAATTTTATAAAATATAGAGTGAATTATAGGCGTTTAAACAATTAAAATCTGAAATAGCATATCAAGGCGAAAAGGTTGAAGATAGATTATGGTAGCCTTACGTACCGTCATAAACGTCACCGTATCCGAGATTCTAGATATTTGTTACGCATTGTATACGATATTTTATCTCCAACGTAATGGCAGACGATACAATTACGTATATTGATGACCAAAATGAGCAATATGGCAAAGTATGAAAACGATCGGATAAGAGATAAGAGATATAAAAGATTTTTTGATTAATCAAAATGACATATTTGGCCAAAAATCAATATATATCGTGTATTACATTACATGAAGCTAGACGCCAAATTTGAAATTTATATATACATATGAGAGTTAAAACTATGAATATTTAAATATTAGAGATAACGAGAACCTATAGAGCAAATTTTATAAAATATAGAGTGAATTATAGGCGTTTAAACAATTAAAATCTTATATCGCCATATCAAGGCGAACAGGTTGGAATATACGGGACTAACGCTTATTAAACGTCAGGAAGATTCACTTTCCGCGTGTATAAAACGCGTTGTATACGATATTTTGTCTCCAACGTAATGGCAGACGATACATTAACGTGTATTGATGACTAAAATGAGCAATATGGCAAAGTATGAAAACGATCGGATAAGAGATAAAAATGACCACTAACACGAAAGCCATGTGAAACGTAAAGGAGTTATGTAAAAAGAAGACAGCTAGGGGTGCTTTTCACAGGGGTGTGCTCATGTATAATGCCCTCCCTGAATGTATCAGGTCTTCTAAGACTTTGGATGCACTCTTGCGAGGTGTGAGAAGACACCTCTGCGAGGGACAGTACAGTAAAGTTAAACGGGTCTACGTGACGAGCCAGAATGTTGAATTACAGAAAACACAAATATCGGAAGGCAAAGATCGAAAATCGAAAGATCTTAAGTCGAAAGATCAAAAAAAGGGTGCATGGTAAACGGTACATACTCATTTAATTTGCGCGAGCAGGATACAACAGGAACAAGAGGAACAGGCTTTTCTTCCCGTTTTAATGTGCGCGCGCAGAATACGGGAGGAAAAGCCTGTTCCTTTTGTTCCTGTTGTACCCTGCTCGCGCAAATTAAGTGAGTATGTACCGTTTACCATGCACCCTTTTTTTTGATCTTTCGACTTACATAAGATCTTTCGATTTTCGATCTTTATCTTCCGATATTTGTGTTTTCTGTAATTTAACATTCTGGCTCGTCACGGAGACCGAAGTTAAACATCAAATTTTAGAGTTAAGTAATTAAGAGGGCTATATACCCGAAACCTTAATATTGTTGCAGTTACTTTCTTCGATATATATGTATGTATGTTGAGTGAATGTATATATTGAGTGAATGCGACAATATAAATCAATATATATGTATATTGAGTGAATGCGACAGTTGCGTTTCGATTACATTACATTTCGCGCACATTAATACGGAAGGAAAAGCCTGTTCCTTTTGTTCCTGTTGTATCCTGCTCACGCAAATTAAGTGAGTATGTACGTGAGTATGTACCGTTTACCATGCACCATTTTTTTTTTGATCTTTCAACTTAACATCTTTCGATTTTCGATCTTTGCTTTCCGATATTTGCGTTTTCTGTCAAGTCACGGAGACCGATTATATTATCATATTTATTTATTTTTTTTACAATTTCGCCATAGTGACATTACAGATTAGCTCCAGGACGTCACTATGGCTAATTTATTACAATACATTGAAAACTCATAATTAACGAGACACCGAAATATATAATTATTACATACATACACATGTAAATCGAAACAATACCTGACACCTATGGTCAAATATTACAAACATTGTATAAATACGATTAATAACATTTTTTATGTAACAATACGATTTTTTACATTCGATAAACAACCACAGAGACATCTATAGTGAGAAATCTGGCGAAACCTGAGATATAACAATAACTCAAAGTTAAGAAAAGCCAATTTTTCAGGAACCGTTTCAATAAAAATCAAAAAAATTGATGAATTCTGATAAGAAACGATTGACCTCGATAAACCAAGGTTTGGCCAACAACGAGACTCTTAGTGGGAATCGAACCCGTGACATCAAGCACGAAAGAATTCAGTACTCACCACTAGACCACGTTGCTGGTTAATATATACATACATATAATAGCGGTATTCCGTATATCTGTGTATAACATATATACGTCAAAGCTAAAAAACTGCCAACAAAACGTAAGAATATAATAACAATAGAGCAAAGTGGTCACAGGGTCCCACTAGAGTCCCACTGCTGGCCAGATTTTGGTTTATGACTCCAAGTCAATCGTTTCTTCTCAGAGATTGTAAACAAAAATAAAATAAAATTGTTGATGGTACGCAAATAGATAAAATATTCGGAAGAATATAATTTCACCTGGAAATATATAGAATGAATATTACGAAACGTTTCTTTTCAGTTTGAGAGTGTGTTAGAGTGTTGACTCTTTGCGATGTGCAGCCTCAGCTCGTATCTCGAGGGTCCCACTGGCAACACTGACACTGACAGGAGGGTAGGTACGTACATTGAAGAGGGGGATGTAAGGAAAAGTGGGACTCTAGACAGATGTCTGCATATCTTGACACGATGTACTCGAATATAATATGTATGTACGTACATATGTATCTACATATAACGTTGCAGCCTCTTTCATCATTCAAGACAGGCTGAAGTAGGATATATGAATATTTAAATGACGTGAATATCAGAAGAATTAATGATCATAAGCTTTATGCACTGGATTAAAATTCATTCCACGCGTATATACGTTAGGTGAAATTTGATTTAATATTCAGTATTTATTTCTGATCAATGATTTTTAAAAAAATCGTGTGTATTTTTTTCCATTGCCCGAAATATATATCGTATATATGGCGTTTATATTTCAGATGTTTTAAAATTATTATGTGAAAGTCGTATAAATGTATTGTTCATATGTATGTGTTCATATGTTTTATCCTATTTATTTATTTAACATACTTGGGGAAGGCGGCAAAGCCAATAGACCCAAGGGGTTTGATTTATACATATTTATATGTAAATTAAATGAGAAAAAAGTGAAATACAATCAAAATGATAATAATAAAATAAAAATATGTGAGAAAAAAAGTAAACAAGAAACAGAAATAAGATATTGGAAAAGAAGAATTACATAAATCCTTTAAGTTTAAGAAATACATCAAGTTTATTCTTAAAAATATTAAGGTTATTAGAAATTACAATATTATAGGGAAGACTATTCCAAACTGAAACCACTTTGTTCGAAAAGAAGGAATCTCTGATCAATTTATTAGATTTTTCTTTTTGGAGTCTAAGCGAGTGACCTCTGGACATATGACATTTAAAATGATTATTTAGTATTTTAAAGACTTTATTTAAGTTGTCTCTTAATTCTTCTCGTCTCCAGTATACTGAGATTCCTTCTTTCCAATATTTGTAATGTGATAAAGTAGGTCGCTCCTTTTTTTTAATTTGTCCGGGAAAATTTGCACGAAACGTCAGCGAAAAACGTTTTCGGAAAACTGCCCCAACCCCACCTTCTCATTATCCACTGGGATTTTCCACTGCCAGATAGAACACGCTCTCGATGTGTTTCGAACTTTATTGTTTTCATAATTCGCGCCGGCGAGTTTTACGACGCCAGCGCCATAAAGTGCAGCGCGGGATAAATTTGCAAATTTTGGCAGCGAACAACAATTTAACGAAACATTTATTGTCATAATGCATGTTTCGCGAACTCGTTCAACGTGAAATACTGTCGGCTTTAAAACGCGAAATTTTCTATTAGTTCCAAACGTATGCGGAACGATAAATCAAACGTTTTTCCTACCCCCGTTGCACATTGAGGGCGTTACTATCGCTGCAAAAGGCAATTGTGCGGATTTCGAGTGCGAGCGAGATATGAGAAAACAACTTTTCGAAAGCTCTATATTTGAAAAATGCTTTCGAAAGTTTTGCGAGAAAAAGTCTCGCGCGCTTTTTGACACGTGAAAAGTGAGACGCCGGGAAAATGCACGCGAATTTTCCGATCGTTCACGTGTCTCTTGCATTGAAAACTTTCACGGTGCGTCTACGAACCGTGAAATTTATTTATTTCTGTGTAAAATCTTGAAAATTTCATACGTATCCAACTCGAAAAATCGTTGCTATTATGAATTTTTCAATTTCGATTATTTGACATCATAAATCAAACCTTTCGTCGAAGGTTCACATAACTTGAAAGTTTATTCCATATATTTTATATCTTGAATAAAACAAAATTAAAAACATTTATATGTATGTATATATAAACAAACAGCGGCACAGTAAAGTAGTAAGCATATAATGCTTTCGATCAAAGTGGTCACGGGTTCAATCCCACCGGTTTCTGCTGGCTAGACCTTGATGTGGCTCTAGGTCGATTGTTTCCTGTCAAAGTTTTTCAATTTATCTGATTTTAATTGAGACAGTTATAAAAAATTGGCAACCTCTTCATCATATCGAATTTTGCTGATTTGTAAAAATGCTGCGAATTTTTCCATACATATCTCTGTGTCAATGTTTGATTTTGATTTTTAAATGCTTTTTATTATTACTAAATTATGTTCACAATACATCTTATATCTACATATTTTAATAGCTACTGATCTATTGATCATTTTATATTTTACCATTTTAATTTAATTTTGTTAGTAATCATAGTATTATACTATTCTAATGTTAATGTTCAGCATAATAGGAAAAAGAGCTCAAAAACCTATTTACAATTCTTAAAAATGCTCATAATACATCTAATACATAATATGTATCAATGTTTAATGTTAAGTCGATGTTTGTATTTGCCTTGTATAATACTTAAAATAATTTTGTACAATGTTTGACCATATAAATCGTGTTTAATGTATATATATATATATATATATATATATATATATATATATATATATAAATATATATATATATATATATATATATATATATATATATATATATATATATATATATATATATATATATATATATATATATATATATATATATATAGCTATTATTATATATATATATATATAACTATTATATAGCTATTATTTTTGACGTAAACTTTAATCTCGATTTTAAGGTTTACTCTGAATGAATATGGATTTTATAAGATATTTCAAATCAAGAAACAAATACTTTTTTATTGTTTTAACGAGTCAATAATGTGCATCGCGTTTTGAATTATTTTAAATTTTATTCGTATTCATAAACAATATATAAAAGCAATAAATTTATGGCATTCTTCTTCGTGATAATATTTCAATTTAGATAATTAATTTAAAAAAATATAAAGTACATATTTTAATTGCATTTCAATCAATCATGCTCACTCGTCTCAATAGATTACTCCAAAGCGAGAAATTGTAGTAAACACATTAAGAATTATTAATAATATATACAGGTATACGCCTATATACATATATAATAATAATAATAATAATAATAGTTTTTTATTCCAGACGATGAGGAGAATAGTGCAATCCCCAACGCCCATATAAATAATATATAGATAATAAAAAAAAAAAAAAAAGTATTGAAAAATAGTTAACAAAAAATAAATAAATAAATACATAAGTAAATATATAAATATTACTGATAATAAATAATAATAATAATAAATAATAATAATAATAATTATAATAAATAAATAATAATAAATAAGTCTAATAATAATAAATAATAATAATTTTATGTCTATTCAAGGCGGTCGGTGTAGCAGTTCCATCCATCGAACATACAATGAAGAATGCAAATGAGAAGATGCAGCAGCAAGAAGACAATTAGGCGATAAAAATATACGAAGACGTAGAGAGGCCGCTCTCATCCTGAGAATGGCTTCAAAATGAGGCACATGCCCTTCTACAAACATTTGCGACGCGCTACAGCTCCTAGGTAACCCGAAAAGAGCACGGTAACAGTTGTTGTATTGTACCTTTATCTTCCTCATCGTCTCCCGCTTGTATCTGGTCCATAATTCACCAGTATAGAGGCTAGTACAAAAGGACATAAATAATTGTCTCTTAACCTCTACACTGGAGTGGAAAAATCGTCTAGCCAGCATATTTGCCCTTACACAAATGGCTCTTCTTTGTCTTTCGATGTCACGGTCATCAGATAGATCCTCCGTCAGCAAGTGTCCCAGATACTTGACTTCCCTAACAGTTTCAAGATTACGCCCATCTAAAATAATGTTGGGGACGAAATGAGGACCTCGACCGTATCGGAAAATCAATACCATGGATTTACTCGTATTATACCGCATATTATGTTCTGCAGCATAACTCGAGCAAACTTCCAGGAGGCGATTCAGAGCTGACGGAGAAGGCGCCAAGATCACCATGTCATCCGCATAGCTGATGTGGTTACTGCATATTCCTCCTATGTGGCAACCAACTCCAGTCTGTCGAAGGCGATGTGAAAGTTCATCCATGTAAAGGTTGAATAAGCCAGGAGACATTGACCCACCCTGTCTAACCCCGCACTTCAAAGAAGCGGGATCAGAGTATGAATTCCCCCAGCGTACATGGCTGAACTGATTCCGGTGCCAGGATGCTAAAAACCTCACGATTTGACTTGGAGCTCCCCTTTTTAAAAGTTTGGACCAAAGTAGATCATGATCCACTCGATCGAAGGCCTTGGATAAGTCTAGAAAACAGGCGTATACGGAAGTTTTTCGCGATGTATAAAAATCCACTACCTGTTTTAAAGTGTAGATGGCCATGTCCGTCGACGAGTGCTTCTTGAATCCAAACTGCTCATCAGCTGACAAAAGGTAGCCACTTAATCTGCAACTCAATATCTTCTCTAGAATTTTAGATAAAATGGTGGCTAGAGCAATAGGACGATAGCTGTCAATGACTGAAGCATCAAGCTTTGATGACTTGAGGACAGGAACAATAGTCGTCCTTGAAAACTCTTCAGGTACATGTTCATGCAAAATCATCACATTGAAAAGCCTTGCTAATATGATGAAGAAATTCTTACCACTATGCAGAACATGATCCGTACTAATGCTGTCCCAACCAGTTGCTTTCCCTCCAGACATTGACCTTAACGCAGTTTCAACTTCTTCGCCAGTTATGACGAAAAACGAATCTTCTGAGATAGACATAACCATATCAGCCCTGCCCATCAAATCCGACTCTTTGAAATGCTTGCTAAACATATTGGCAATACTCCGATGGTTGTAGATTCCATTAATATGTACCGGGATAGTACTGTTTACTGCTAAAATAGCATTTGTAGCATTCCAAAATTGCTTGAATTCTTTATTTCTATGATATAGGGCTATCTTGTCCATAATACTTTGATTAGCGTTGCGTTGACATATCTTCAGTGCAATTTTAAAAACATGCCTAGCATGACGACGTCGGTCGGCAATTTCTCCTGTAGAAGGGCGGCCCGCTGCGACCCATTCTATAAATGAGTTCCTCGAATCTAGGTAGCGTGCCGCTACCTGATCGTTCCAACCAGGAACCACCTTAAACCTCTTATCATTATACTGATGCGTTGGTGAAGAAAATGATGTCGAAGCGGCATTTCTCAACACATCTACAATCGAATGATAGAGGTAATTAATGGAAGTCCTATGCTCAGTATCAGTGCATTTTCTCAAATTGCAATTTTGAAGATTATTATCACATACAATACGATCCAAAGAGTTAATTACTTCTAGTGAATATGCAATTATGTCGGAAGGGTTGCGTGGCATCCAAGTTGCAATGTCGCGATGACGATAATTGTGATATGGTCTCGAACGATTCAGACCATTCGAAGCAATTATAACAAAAAGCGGACGATGATCTGACCATACTACGTCAGTGTGGACTTTAAAATCTTGAATGGATCCTAAAATTCCTTCAGATGTGATACAGTGATCCAACCACCGTAAGGAGCCGTGTGCGTCACTAACATATGTAAATGTATCAGATGGAAGACACGCATAATCATGAATCCTCAAATGATTTTCTTCACAGAAGGATAGTAGTTCGTTCCAAAATAAAGAGCCAGGATGAGCATTAAAATCACCCATGACAATAAAATTCGAGCGACTATGATCTTCGATAGCGGCATTAACAATGCCCAAGCAAGTAGTAAAATCTTCAAAGTTTTCTGGTTTTGCCGTCGGCATATATACATTAATAATTAACAATTCAATATCACCTTGCTGAATTTTAATGCAAAGTAATCTCGGATTATGAAGGTCAATTTGGGTGACTGTAAAAGTTTTTTTGTACAATATACCAACACCACCATAGGGACGTCCAACTAAAGGTCCATTACCGCTGTCCACTGCAGATGTACCAGTGCCTTCAAATGATGGATGGAATCTTCTCAAGTATACAGTTTCAAATTCTAAAAACCATGTTTCTTGTAACAAAATAACGTCGGCCTCATTACATAGTTTGGAAATGTAGGATTCAGTACGTCGAAAAGAGCGACAATTATAGCTGACGATTTTTATTGTTTTGTCCCCCATTAATATAGTTTTTTCGGAAACGTCGGAAAACAATTCCGGTCGGCCATAAATCTTGCACGAGCAGTTTTGTTGCATTCGTGGCTTCAGTTGCAACAATGTATATATATATATATATATATATATATATATATATATATATATATATATATATATATATATATATATATATATGTATATAGGCGTATACCTGTATATATTATTAATAATTCTTAATGTGTTTACTACAATTTCTCGCTTTGGAGTAATCTATTGAGACGAGTGAGCATGATTGATTGAAATGCAATTAAAATATGTACTTTATATTTTTTAAAATTAATTATCTAAATTGAAATATTATCACGAAGAAGAATGCCATAAATTTATTGCTTTTATATATTGTTTATGAATACGAATAAAATTTAAAATAATTCAAAACGCGATGCACATTATTGACTCGTTAAAACAATAAAAAAGTATTTGTTTCTTGATTTGAAATATCTTATAAAATCCATATTCATTCAGAGTAAACCTTAAAATCGAGATTAAAGTTTACGTCAAAAATAATAGCTCGTCACAATAGCACAAAGCTTACAGTGAAATGTCGGAAATAACTTAACAGACGAGTTCAAAGGGTTAATATGCTGTTTGTAGATTTAAACTTTGAAATATGTACATACATACCCTACACATGTATCTATAAATATGTATATGTATATGTATATACCTACATATGTATATATAAATACATATGTATGTAGATTCAATTGAAAGGCTACGAATACATTTATAATAGAGTGGTAAAAATCCAGGCCAAACATTCCGCCTTAAAATACAATAGTTTGGATAATTTAAAACGGAAAATTTCATAATAAGATTTCGCAAATGTTCATCCCAAACATCCCAGTGAAGTTTTAATTGAATCTCGCAGTACGAAAACAACTGAGTTTTGAAACGAAAATTACATTTGCAGTCGTAACGAAAACTATCCGTAATCCCGACACTACTTACACTACGGATACATACATATACTATCGCAATTATTAACTTTTTGATTAATTAGCGAAACACGATTTTTATATGATGATATGCAACTGGATAATTTCTATAGATACGATCTGTATCACTGCATCGTTTAACATGGTCGTATCAGACGCAAAAAGTATGCAGGGCACAAAGGAAAGTTTACGATGCGCCATTTTGACGTCGTCGTTTTACTGCCGTTGAAACGCCATTTTGTCTGATTCGCAACCATAAACCGACAATTACCATACGTGCGAAAATTCCACAAAATCAGCACCGTGTATGGTATATAAATGGGGACAAAATCATTATTCTGATATTCCCTCAAAATCATTTATACTATTTAAAAATGCACTTACATAGTAGATGTTGCTATTCAATTAACTAAAAGATTTTATGACAGGATTTGATCTAGAATGAAGACTTTAGAGAGTGAATAGATAGTTTATATGTATGTATTTATATAAAATTAATTGGGCTTTTTGAGTTACGTATGTAAGATACAATAAGAGGAACATTATGAATTCTACATATGTATGAGTACGGTAAGAGAAAATGATGTACAAACCAAATTATGATCATTAAATCTGTAATTGTTAGCTTGGATTTAAATACAATATGGATATACTTTTTGGACGTAAAACGCAATCAACTATAAAGAAGATTTTATATTTCGGAAACGACAATAGTAATCTGTATTTATTTATTTATTTATTTTTTAGATATATATACCAGCAAGGCCTTACAGGTAAACCCCAATGCGCCTTCCTGGCCAATTAAAAATTACAATTACAATGCAGCATTTTTATTACAAGTCGTTGAATTACGAGACACTGAAAAACTCTCAAATTAACGAGACATCTATGAATTTTACATACATTTTATTGTACATATTTACATTGTACAATAAAATGTATATGTATATATTTACAGTGAAGGATTTAAATGAATGAAATCATATGTAATATTATATAAAATATTGAACGGCTAAGAAATAAAAAAAAATCTAAAGAAAAATAAAAACAACAATTTAACGATTCGCCTTTCATTGGCCGATACTAATACGAAGTTTCAGTTTGATATTTTATTTTTATTCTATAAATATTTTATATATATGTATATTGTAGGCCATTGTGGCGCATTAGGTTCTTCCTGTAATACCACAATGGAACAAAACTATAAATAAATAAATAAAATTATATCAAGAAGGCCGAATAGGTAAACTCCAATGCACCTTCCTGGCCAATTATAAACATCATAGACAAAAATATAGAAAATTTTTACAGAGCATTATAAAATAATCTATGTTTCTAAAATTTCCGAGTTCGATTTATTGAAAATTTGTCATATCTATACGCTCTACCGATACGTCTTTATATTTTATTTTATTTTTATTTCAATCAAACATGTACATTCGCCTTTACAGATTGATCCAAATCGACAAGTGTAATAATATAAATATAATCCAATAATAAATACAAGCATTTATATACAATGCATTTACATACAAACATCATCGACAGTGACATGGAGAAAATTTTGCAGCATTTTATTACAGAAGTTGGTGAACCCCAAGACGCTGAATAACTGCCAAAAATTGCCAAACTCTGAAAGGAAACAATCCTGGAGTCATAAACCAAGGTCTGGCCAACAGCTATTAGTGGGAATCGAACCGTGACCACTCTGTTCGAAAGCACAATATGCTGACCATTCGCCCACGCTGCTGGTTATATACATATATGTGTATGTATGTAATATGTAAAAAAGAAGTAATTCAATTAAGAATAAAATTAAAAAAAGCGTAGATGATTTTTAAATAATTTTTTATTAAGTTTTCCTTTAATTTGACATTTTTTGTATTTTAGAATTTTTTACATACCTCCTTTGCATTTCACATGGTTTTCGTGTTAGTGGTCATTTTTTATATCTCTTATCTCTTATTCGATCGTTTTCATACTTTGCCATATTGCTTATTTTGGTCATCAATATACGTTAATGTATCGTCTGCCATTACGTTGGAGATAAAATATCGTATACAACGCGTTTTAAAAACGGGGCACGTAGACCTTCCTGACGTTTAACAAGCGTTCGTCCCGTGTCTTCCAACCTGTTCGCCTTGATATGGCCATATCAGATTTTAATTGTTTAAACGCCTATAATTCACTCTATATTTTATAAAATTTGCTCTATAGGTTCTCGTTATCTCTAATATATAAAAATATTTATAGTTTTAACTCTCATATGTATATGTATATGAATTTCAAATTTGGCGTGTAGCTTCTTGTAAGGTAATACACGATATATATTGATTTTTGGCCAAATATGTCAGATCTGACATTTCACGACTAAAAGTATATCTCTTCACTGGGTTTTATCTGCGAGATAAGTATTCAATAAGAAGTTATGCTGTATCTAATTGTTAATATGATTTAGAATAAGTTTTCCACCAACTAAAAAGCAGGGCCACATTTTTTATAGGTTCCAGCAAACAGTGATAGTTTTATTTTTAGTTATCAGCTGATTTAATTTATCAGATGATTGAAAAGTTCATTTCTGTAAATACATAAACTCATTTATGGACAATCATACATTGATAAACTATTCTTAAAGAAAATCATTAAAGCAATCTTAGTATTAATAAACTATTCTAAACTGTAAGGTTCCCGGCATAAAAGAGTATACATATTTCCGGCAGCAACTCAATACCTCAAATTTAATTGTTTCTTCCTCCAAAACAAACTTTCTAACCAATACAAGCTTAATATACATCACTGGGTTTTATCTGCGAGATAAGTATTCAATAAGAAGTTATGTTGTATCTAATTGTTAATATGATTTACAATAAGCTTACATACATACATCACATACAATTATTTTTAGTTATCAGCTGGTTTTTATATACATATTTTCAATTATTTCGTTATATTCGGCTTCGTGTAAATACATTATTAAAATTTTTATTTAAATAAATAATTTTTTTTTAATAAAATAAAAATTAAATCGTATGTTTAGCGTAACAAGAGGTTTATGAATAGAAAATTGTATTTTTTTTTGGAATTATAACTCACCTTCAAGTAAAAAGTATATTTGAAATTTTATTCCATCGGCAATTAATTCGAAACATTATTTATACACACAAATAAAAATCCAATCTGTTTAATAGCGTGCGAGTATTTAATATAAATCTCGAAATACACAAGCTTGGACCGCAAAAACCCCCTAAGCGCTGGCGGCTTCGTCGAATCCTTCGAATCCTGCCGAGATCCCACACTTTGAAGGGCGAACTACTTTTTGTCGCCCTTTTTGCAAGTTGTCGCGTGTTTATCCCGAATTCTCTCTCCAAGTTTCCAAGTAATCAAATTAATATAAGCGACTTTGGCCCCGTCCTCCTCCCCGACCGTATCTCTATTTGTACAAGTTTGTCTTTTATGCGGTCGACGACGACGACGATGCCTTTCGTTTAATTTAGTCCTTGTATATGACATATACGAGTGTATACACGGTGTGTTTGTCTGTAATATGAGCTATGTTATATAATAGATCGAAGTCATTTATTCATCGGCGAACGGTCTATATATGTATATCCTAGCGAAGGTCTTTGAGATATGATAATGTCTTTGAAGGTTTAATGATATGAAGGTCTTTGAGATATGTATAATGTAATATGCGTTTGAATTTTTTAATCACATATTTACTTTATCTATGCACGTAGTAACAATATATGAAGTTTTGTTATCATGCGAAAAATTGAACTCGAGATTTTCACTGATTCAAACTCGGAATTGATCACTGATCACGTTTTCATGAACTATATGTAGAAAAAATGTGTGTGTGTCTGTGTATTTTGGGGATTTTTTGAACACCGTTAGTCCTATCGAACTGAAACTTAGTATTGTGTACTGAAATTCTCATCAAAATGACGTAAATTTTTTTCAAATTTTTAATTTGACCGGAAATGGCACCTCCCCTTATAGCTGTCATATTTTTTTTAAGTTTTTGAATTCAATTATCTCCAAAACCACTGATTAAATCTAACTGAAATTTTTTTACATGTAATAGAAATTATAAATTTTATAGCGTAATATTTTTTAAATATTTTTACCTGAACCGGAAGTAGTACTTTTACTTTAGAGAATCGAGATTTATTATGTTTTTCTCAGAAACCTTTTAGTTTATTGAACTTAAATTTCATATCTAAACGTTTAAGCTTAAAAACAAGTTATATATATAAGATTTTGTAAGCCTCCGTCTACTTGAAGTATCAGTTTATTCTTGTTCGATTTTTCTTCTACCATTTTTATCGACCCCTCAAACATGTGTGATCTTCACGAAAAAATTCAAGTATAATACTTGTATCAAAAAGATTTTTCTCCGATATTTATTTAGATATAATGCATTTTTTGATTAATAAAAATTATCATCTAATATATAATTTCGAAAGAGACTTGATAAGTAACTATTGTTGGTTCGTAGGATCCGTGACGTTCAATTTAATAAAAAAACAAATGCATATTCAAATAAATTTAAATAAAATGTTTACTATTTCATTGGCCATGTTTATACGGTTTATATTACAAATACCGAGCGAAGCCGCGTAAAACCACTAGTAATATATAATAATAAATATATTGGAATAAAATATTTTTATTTTTATCATAATATATTCAAAACGGACTATGAAAATATTTAGTTTGAGCGTTCTTTTGTATTATTTTGCATGTTAAAACCTTAAATGTATTCATATCTACAACGCTATTGTTTTTACTTCCGTGAAAATTGTAATTTAGAGCGAAAAGTTGCGATAAGAATTCAAGAATAGTACTTTAGGACGAGTCTAAAAGGCAAATTTATTACAATAAAAAACGTAAACACAATTACATTGAAACAACACCAAGAAATGATAGCTAACTATAAATTAGCTGTATATACATATGTACTGTAGTTACAAATTTCACTTGTATATTAAAAAAACACGATTTCAAAATTTAAAACAGTCCCTTTAACCCTCCGTCGCCGAAGTGGGGTATGTAAGTGCCCCAATTTTTACGTTTTTCGTAATAACTATTTGGGTTTCAAAGATATACACCCTATATTTCTTGTATTTCTAGAATGAACTACAAGAAATTTATTTTAAAAGATTTTGTATGATTTAGAAAAGTGGTACAAAAAATACATTTATACATTTCTACGTTCCAAAGTATGATTTAAAGGCGGTAGCGATAAGTCATGTTTTTGACTGTTCACTTGCATATTCTTGTTGATCGATAAATTACTGCGAGAGAAAGACACAGCTATATTTTCGTAAGCTATTGTTTTCGTTCCTTTTGGCGCGTGGCTGTTGGCCTTACCTATGTGCGTTTGCATGTTGATGCTTGTCGCTATTTTTTAATACAAAAATAGTCAATAACATGCTATAGGACTAAAACTTTTTTATGTTGATGTATAAAATGATTAAAAAGATACGTATTGAACTCATTTGTATTGAAAAAAGCTGTATTTTGATTAAAAAATACTGGGGTCTTACTCAACCCCAGTTCGGGACTCTCGTTAGATCTCGAAGCTCCGTCCTTCAAATGTCAAAAAAGTATGTTACAAAACAGACAGTTTTTATATTTTCAAGACGATGCACGATGTAAGACGATGTATATGTATGATCAACTGTTTTTTTTATTATTTTTCCTTTTAATGTCATCGAAAAATCAAAATAAAGAAAAAGCATCCTTTTCAGATAGTAATGTACATTATTATGTACGTATTGGATAGTATCAGATAGTAATGTACATTATTATGTACGTATTGGCCCTTTTAAAGATTCAAAGTCCTCGTTAAACTGTGTTACGCGTAATCCTAAATAAATAGGCCGGTACATGTGCAGCGTTTAAATTTAAATTAGATCGAATTAAATTTCATAATTAACCGACACACCAAAATGGACGCTTAAACCGTACGGCATTTAAACGCCACACAACGACGGGCGTTAAGTCTACGCCGAAATTGTACAATAAAGGGTCAAAAACGATGGGGAAGGAAGAGGGGATGGTGGGTGGGGGGGGTAGCGGTAGTATCGTCGGAAATTCTCTCGTATTAACATTAGGAATATTAAACCGGAAACCGGCTTTTAAACCGGGGCTCATTACGGCTCAGACTCATACACACACACACACACATACACTTGGCCGTTTAACATTAACTGTGCGCATTTAAACGCGAGAAATTAAACCGATTGAAACTTTATTATTTCGCGAGCTTTCCCGAGAATTTATATTTATAAATGTATGTTGTATATGTTTGAGGATCGTTTACGGGAGGGTTCGTATTAGTAAAATGTAAGGTAAAGAAAAAATAAAATATGTAGGGAGATATTTTACATTCACTCGATGTGCTCGATGTACCGACATTATTAGGTTTATATGTACATAATATTTTTTTTGATATTTTATTTTTGAGAGCTTATTCGATGTATGATATATAATATTATATTAGAATATACATTTTGGTTTCATTCATTTTAAGTAAAAAATATATCTTTATATGTACATATGTAGTATAATATAAGATGGATTGTAAAATAATTGTATCGTTTGTGTCATCCATTTTATGTATATTTAGGGATATAAAAATGAATGTTTGTATTTTTGACATATGTATATAAATCTACAGTTTTATTTTATTTTATTTTATTTTATTTTATTAATTGAAAAATCAACAGACAGGATGTACAGAGATAGGTATAAAAAACACAAAAAGTAAATAAATAATATATGTAACACCCGAGTCCAATAATAGATTTTTACAAAAATGAAAAAGATAAATATAAGGAAAACAAATTAAAAAGTAAAGAATAAAGGCATGACAAAATATGTAGTACACTGCATAATTAAACTATAGTATTAAAATATTTGGAAAAGGTTATAAGATAGAATATAAGAAGAAATTGAAATTTACAAATATAAAAAACAAATGAAAAAGGTAAATACAAAATAAACAAATGAAATGGAAAGGAATGAAAGCTATAATATGATTAAATAGCACATTACATAACTAAACTAAAGTATAAAAATAATGGAAATATTGGAAAAATAGAATAGAAGAAAAAATGAATCAATCGGTCAAGATTCTCTTGATGTTAGACCTGAATTGATGTAGGGAAATACCAAACAGATCAACCTCATTCAGCTCTCCGTTAAACATACGATAAACGCGCTGCAGATAAAAATATTTTTGGGAATTAGTATTGAAAGGATCAAGTGAAAAGAGTGTAACGCGTCTAGGGTATCGAACTGGGATTCTGAAATTAACCTTATTCAGTAAATCAGAACAATCAAGGAAACCATTTATGAGCTTAAAGAAGAATATAGCATCAGAATGTCGTCGCCTGACAGAAAGATTGTTAAAAGAAAGGATTTTTAAAATGTCGGAAACAGTAGAATGGGTATAGGTAGGAAAAAGGTAGCGTAAGGATTTAATAAATTTAAGTTGAACTTTCTCAATACAATTAATATGGGATAAATAAAAAGGTGACCAGATAATTGAGGCAAATTCAAGGTGAGACCTTACAAAGGAAAAATAAAGTAATTTTAGTACATTATTGTTATTATTATTTATTGTTGGGAACATCAAATTTATAATATTTGGGCTTTGATAATATTTTTCAAAACCCAAGCCACCTTCGTATTATATTACATATATATAACGGTGAATGTTGGTTGTTTGTATGTAAATATTCTGTTTTTAATTAAAGATTACCATATTGGATAATATTATCTCTTGACGGTTTAGCTTAGACTGCAGATCATTTTTTTGACAATTTTTGCTTCCTGGATTCAATTCGAATTAGGCAATAAAGCAGAAAAGGAAATAAAAATAAATCTTGAAAATCTATTTGATTTATTACGTTTATGGTAAAGTAACATATTATAGATTCACATTTTTGGTACTTGAATTATGTATATATGGATGTGCATATGTTTTACCTAAAGTTAAATTTCCATGTTTTTAAATATTTAAAAGATATTAAGGTAGATTTTATGTAGTAAGATCAGAATCAGATGTTTTTAGAGATGAATTTTTGTAATTCGAATAAAATCACTCTGTATTAAAATTAAAATTGAATTTTCCTCGTATCATACAATACCATTTATGTATATTTTGAATAGAATGAAAATATTTGGTTGGGAAATTTTCTACTGAAATTTTCGCCGGGTTTGCTGCCATAGTGCGCTATCGAACGCTGATGCTCGCACATTTCATACCGGACCGGCATAAATCTTTCGAACAGACGATACGAATATGAAAAAAAAGACGCAGAATGTTGGGAGGAGAGGGGTCGGGGTGGGGTGGGAGAGTTAAAGGGCGGAAAAAGCAAAGAAATGTGAAAAACCAACGCTGACGAAAAAAATGCGTTGAAAAACCGGAAAATGCTTCGCGTCGGCGAAAATCAAAATACCCACGAGGCGCTATTCGATGTGTATTTTACACTTAATCACTATTCGATTGCGAGTATATGTAGTTGAATAATTTATTTGTTTTTACATTATCGAGAATTCATGTACTTTGGAAATTTGTTGATATCGAATGCGTCACATATTATGTAGATATATTATATTTGAGTAAATTTAACATTTGAATCACAACCGAACCTGCAAATTCTATTTTAAATATTTAATTTAAAAAAATTGTTGATATCTAAACAAAACCTTTTTTTTACATACCTCCTTTACGTTTCACATGGCTTTCGTGTTAGTGGTCATTTTTATCTCTTATCCGATCGTTTTAATACTTTGCCATATTGCTTATTTTGGTCATCAATATAAGTAAATGGAGCCTCCGCCATTACGATGGTGCAAATATATCGTGTAAGACGCGTTTGTAATTTGTCCGCCGACATCCTATTTGACGTTTACGGTTGACGTTTGTTTGTTAGTTTTAAACATAGATGGCGATAGTAAAAAAAAATTATTGGTGTTTTTATTCAAAATAATAATATTATATACAAATTATTTACTTTTAATCTATTCACTAGACGTTTGTTAGTAACGTAAAAGTTGTCAGCTGATTTTGAAACACTTGCACTCTTCTGATCGTTTTGATATTTTAGCAACATGTGGTGGCAAGATGTCATTAGAGTATATAAGGTATAAAATGAAAAAAAAATCATAATAAAAAAAAGGATGTGGCCATTTGTACATATAGTATCGACGAATTCTCGACTACTTGTACATACAGTATCGACAAATTATTGACTATTTGTATATGTATATATACAGTATCGACGAATTATTGACTATTTGTACATACAGTATCGATGAATTATTGACTTTTTGTACATACAGTATCGACGAATTATTAACTATTTTTTCATACAGTATCAACCAATCATTGGCTATTTGTAGATACAGTACATAGTACATAAGAAGATTATAAGAATTAGGATTTAAGATTAATAAATTATAAGATTAGAAATTTAAAGTCGATTAAGAAACTTTTCCTTCGGCCGTTGCACATAACCTAAAAGCGCAACATTTGACAGCGAAAGTGACGTTTGGCATAAACTTTTTAAAAGTCAACAAAAACTTTTTTTTATTAAATTGAACGTCACAGATTCTACAACCCAAAAAAACATACATACAAAGTCTCTTTCGAAATTATATATTAAAGATAAGGCAAGTGACCTTTTTTGCATCTATGTGAATTTTTTCTTTTATTTTTTTTATATTGAAAATTACTTAAAAAGAAAATTGGATTAAAGAGAAAAATGTTGAATTATCAGATAATGAAAATTTACTGATAATTTTGATATTTAAGTTCAGGGATGATTAATACGTGGCACACGAGCCAAATTGAATTTCATTTATTATATATTACGTCAAAATTTTTATTGTTGACTGACTTTTCGTTAAAAATGAATATGTATTCAATAAAATTGATTATATTATCCAAATAATACAAAATAAATCCCTAAAAATAATTTATAATACACCCATATATGTATACTAACTTGAAAAAATTGCATGTCATATATAATATTCCGTTTGTTACAGACATTACTAACAAATTAACCACTAGATTCTATGACAGAATCACTAATAACCATACTAACCCACTTGTGAAGAGTCTCAGTGATTACAATAAAATGTCTATACCCTTCAGGTATAAACAAATATTACCTAAACACAATATGCTTTAGGTCACCGACTTTAGAGATTCTTTAATTAATATAATGTATAAGATATATTATAAGCATTTATAAGAATTGTAAATAGGTTTTTGAGTTATTTTTCCTATTATGCTGTACATTAACATTAGAATAAAATAATACTATGATTACTAACCAAATTAAATTAAATTGTAAAATAGAAAATGATCAGCAGATCAGTAGCTATTAAAATAGATATAAGATGTATTGTGAACATAATTTCGTAATAATAAAATGCATTTAAAAATCAAAATTACATTACAATGGAATTGAAATATATAACAACGGCTAAAAAAAATATCATGTAACAATTAATCATTTCCGTTTGGCTAAATGTCCGTCGGTCAAACGTCCGTCAACCAAATGTCCGTCAGTCAAACGTTTGTCGGTTGAATTTCCGACTACAAAATGTACACTAAGCTTACTTGCAAACATTACACGGTATGATTTTATTTTATTATACAAATTCTGATAAAACGAAATGCTTCCGTTGAAATAATTACTATGAAGAAGCCAATATAAATTTTGAACTGTATTATGTACGAGGAATCGAACGGCAAATTTTCACAACCGTAGCACATTTCGTGTACATAACCATTGCGGATAAACGATTTCCCTTTTTAGAATCTTCAGACAGATTAATAATAATCACATAACGAATTCGAAACGGCGTTATTTCATTAATTTCATCGAAAGCATTAATCATGTTGCGTGCGCGAACGATTATAACGTATCGCGCTCGCACACACACGACTAATCGTCACGTATTACGGACTATCCACTTTCGATCAATCATTTCACTCAATCAACATCAATCACAATCGCGTCGACATTATTATTATATAATAGAGGATTGCCACTTTTTATGCGCACAACCTCGCCGGCGTACAAGATCGCGTTATCCAATTAGAGATGGAAAGATATCGAGAAACGGAGCTCATCGACCGTCGAAGTGGTTTTTCCCCTTATTGAGTTACTCGCGGAAAATGTCGATGGAACACAGATAGACTTCTTTGTAATTTCAATCAGGAGCGTCTTTCAAAGGATTCTGACGTAATTAGTGGGAGGGATCGACTCTTATAGATATGTATACATCTACTTTGCAGAGATTCATATCTGTAGATAAAAGCAAAAGGAATTCTACAACTCGTGCAAACAATTCCGCATCTAGGATTTAATTCCGCGGATGCCTTGCCGCCTGAGAAAACACTGCAAGTTTAATTTAAATTGGGGCATAAATATTATTGAAAATTCAGTCCATTTTATGAGCATATTTCTGTCCATTTTGAAGATGTTGTCGTATGTATGTATGTATGTACATAAATTTCGTGTTGACAATAATGCAATTCGTCTCAGTTGAGTTTGCCAAGACATGGCTTTAGGTGTTTCTGTTAAACGTATGCAAATTGTAGACAGATGGCAACTCGCATTCAGATTGTGATTTGTATGTGTATTATAATCTAAAACAAAGCAAATTTTATAATAATTATTAGATATTGTTGAGAAATAAATAATATGGCAGCAGTTTATTCTATTATTAACTACAATGAGTTTAAATATAAAAATATATATAATTTTTAACAGATATATTCAAGTATTTTTATAAAGTTGATACTATTCCAAATGTCAAAATAAGCTTAGCATTTATTACGTGTAACTATCCATAAAAATTTAAATTTTCAATAAATTTAGGAAGATTACTTCAATACAATACAAATTTCAATAATAAATTTCTAAATTTTATTAGAAATAAAAGGTAATATTCTATAAATAATTTTACGTAATAAGGTAATTATTCAAACGAAACTTATATATAAAATTTATAATACATTTGAGCGATGTTTATTGAAACGATTGCTATTTTGTAGAATAAATATGTATGTACCATCAAATAAAATAACGTATGAAAATGTTATCACATATTTCAAATATTAGTAAATTTGAGAAAAATGTCAATAAATGACGTTCTTTGAACTTTTATTTACATAATTTACCATTTACAATATTTTATATGAAATTTGAAAAATAAACAAGTTGTTCGAAGAAATTTAAGATCAAGGGATTTACATACATACATGTACATATGTATTTTATAAAATTTTACTTTTAACGTCATTCATAAACTCAATTTATTCGACTGTATGAAACGAACGAATACACATGTATTTTTTCAGTTCTGAATGGAGATTCGTAGACACCTTCGCTTATGAAAGTTTCAGACACATACATATTCGAGAGGGTATGTTCTCGTTTGCAAAATCCCATTTAAGGCTTTCGTAAATGTCACTCGTACACAATTCCAACACTGAAGTGCTTCAGCGTGTGGTTAGACCATTGTTGCTGAAATTGCAAGCTGAAAATTTCGCACAAACTTTGCACAACTTTGAGGTTGACATAGAATATAAAAAAAGCCTAACATTTTTATAAAGAATGATCGTTGGAGCAAGTTCAAAGTTGTCCTTAAAATAATCACATATTTAACATATGTACATACATACTTATTTCTAAATCGTATGAGTGAAGGTTTAAATACGATAATTTCACTTTATTGTTTACATTTTTGATAACTTTCACAATTAAAGAAAATTAATCAATGGATGAATTGTTTGAGGATTATTGTTATTGGTTTGTTTTTCAAATAACCCTAAGGAAAAAGTTCATAGGAGCTAAATATTATATATTGCATAATCTTGGAAGCCAATTTTATGTAATCATTAAAATTTTAACGCAATAAAATAAGAATAAGAATCCATAGATCATTTAGTTCAATTGTGTGTGTGTGTGTAAACGTATTGTTCGTGTGTGTGAACGTATTTTTCATACAATTCATATTGATTGTATGATTAATATTTATTGTATTAGTATATGCCATATATCAATCATATATGCAATGCATTTAACAATGTTTTTATTGATAATATGTATACATATCTTATTAAAGAAAAACTTCAACTTTAATCGTTGGATAACTTCTTATAATATTCTATAATAATTAAAAAAGGATAAAAGGTCGTTTGCATGATAAGTTTTGAATATTAAATGTAGAATGGTTGAATTTTCAAAAGAAAAATTACTTTTATCTCATTCTTAGTTTCATTCTTGACAAGGTGTTATTTTCAGTCGACATGGCGAACTTTTCGTACGATTCCTTTTTACACCATTTTCTTAAGCACTTTATTTCTGCGATATAATAATTTAATATACCCCGTTCTTTATCTTGAACTTCATCGTTGAGTTTTGTGATTGGTCTCTGGATTTGACTTTAAATGGGCATCAAAATTACGCACATGCCTAGATAAATGTATAGAGAGACGCTTTACCGGTTTTAATTTCCGGAGTTTTACAAGGAATGTGATAAACAATTTTGGCTCGTTTCGGATTCAATTAAGTCGTATAATTAGATCGTAACGGAACCGAAAGATGTTTATCGCAGTTTCGGGAAATTTACGGTCCGATTGACGCGCCTCAGTTCAGCTCTGACCCTATGGAAAAGCCCGGTCTCTTTGACGGTGCGATTTTTCCGAGGGAAATTCCCCCTTTAATAAGATATTTCATTGTTGTATACACTCGCACTCTAATGAAGCTGTTTTCATCTTATCTAAATGAATGTATGAATACAATTATGAATTTATTTTTGATATTTTAAATACATACATATACAATACTGAAAATTGTTGAAAGGATTTTCATACTTTTCTTTAAATATAAACAAAAACTCACTAGCGTATTATAATTTGCCAAATATTAAATTCATTTTCTGGCAGAGTAATATTTAATTACATGGATAAAGTCTTATTTATTTGAAAAAGGCCTTGGAAATTTGTCAGACTTATTAAATAATCTTTCTTAGATATATAATTTATAAGCTATGTTTTTATATTTACGTAAATAGATTTACAAGGCGATCGCTCCCACAAACACTGATTGCATGAAAAATGATCACGTGAAATTACTCACACGAGACACTTTTTACATTTTTTAAAAGCTTTTTATAAGTTTCATTAGATGTTATTTCGAGAGCTTATTTTGAATCACTTCTAAACTTTTGTAATCAAATGAAATATACATATTTTATTTATTTAATTCAAAATACTTGGAGGCTACTATTAAAACTGAAAATGATTATAAAAATGCAATAACATTTTTATTATATATTTTGAAATTTTACAAGAGACGTACGTGTTTTCCGTCATTCTGGAAAAGTTTGTAATGCGCACGCGAGAAAGGGTCGTTTACGGATTATTTTTCAGACTCTTCCAGAACATTCAGCTGCGGGTTGTCAAGCTGAAAAATTAGAACCAAAGTCAGACTTTCAACTACGTCTAGTTTTTCGACGTGGTTGAACTTGCCTTTTGTTCGCGAGCCAGTTTTATAGTTCGTGAAACTTAATCTAAAATTTCGAGCGAACACGTAGTAAAATATTCCACTTCTAAAACTCTCCGGCTCGCCTACACTCATATATTCGCCCCCATAACGAGATAACTTCAATCTCTTCATATAAATACGTACGTGTGTATGTAATTATGTACATGTTATATATGTAATCGCACACATAAAGACGTAGACGTCAAGTATATCGATCAAGTTTTCATTTTCAATTATACAAAGTTTTAATTGTTTATCTTTGAATTTGTTTCGAATACAAACCGTAAAGCGGAGAAGAGGATCGGTTAAAGGAATTGTTGGCGTGTTCCTAAATAATTCCCCGGCTGCTTGAGCGACGAATAAGTTTGTGGTAACTTTTGCTCCTTGTTTCGATTTGCTAGAGAGGCCGTTGTGTTCAAATTCGCCGACTACGGAATAGGATTGTCAATAATAATCGCGGGATTTCGCATTAAATTGGCATTGTGCGTTGAGTGTAAAAGGAAATTTAATTAAAACAGTGAATCGGGCGAATTCCCTCTCGGGAATTTTTCCACAAATATAAACGAACGCTCTTCAAATGCCTCTCGAAAGGTTGTTCTATGAATCTTATGGCAAAAATGTGTATTTGAACTGAACAATCATGAACTGGGTAGTCAATTATTATCGCCCTTTATAAATGAATTCGCATATATTTATATATATAAATTAGCTCATCTAGACGATTTTTCTACAGCCATCAACAAGTGAAAAGTATGAGAGTGGCAATTGACTTTATGCACGGAAATAAATAAATATTAAAACCATTGATTTAGAACCGTTAATTTTTTTATAAGATATCATAGTATTCATAATTAAGATTTTTATTTATCAACTATTAATCTATAATAATTAATGATCAAAATAAGTATAAAAACTTTTTAAGAATTAATTTATGAATGAAAATATGTGCATAAATAAAAGTTCTGAAACAATAACGAGATGTATTATATGAATTGTCCGCAACGTTGAAAAATATTATATTATAAAATTGAATTTTCCATTGATATATTGTAATAAATGATAAATCTTAAAAGAACTTTTAAAATTTGATTGTTTTTGATTAAAAGATTTGTTCAAAGTTACCAAATCAGCTTAAGGATACTTGTAGAATAGTTTATGTATATATTACAAATAAAAATAATATTATGCATATACATACATATGTAGGGGAGAGTGGTGTACCTATGGACGAATGTACCTGTGGACAATGACTTTATTTCAGTCGGGGAAAATATTTTTGCTACACAATGTTCTAAGGAATTATGAACATCGAATATTGGCAACATTCAATTCACCTTTTGGTGCCGCGCGCTGCCAGATTCGAGTTTTATCGAGAATTTCGTTTTTTGGGACCCAAAAGTAAATATTTACCAACGAACTGTTTGTATTTTCATATTTATTAAAATAGCTTTTCATACAAGATATACATTTAGTTTTGTATAGTGGTTATTTAACTATTTGGTAACGACGATATATGTGTTAAAACGTAACCACAAAGAAGTGTATTTTAATATTAGTTGAATAGTTCGTTTTGTTGTACCTTTGGACATTTATTTGGTTGTACCTCTGGACGCGTCCAGAGGTTAAGGTTAGAGGTTCTTGTGAAATTAACAACCAAAAAGCCTTTAAGTATAATTTTGCTGAAGTTATGAATAATCCAATCGAAAATGATATTGAAATTAAGTATTACAATAAAATATCGACAAACAGATTTCTTGTGGTCGATGACAACATTTATAATATTTGTCAAGAGGAAATTTCTGGGAAATTGCCTCCTCCTAGAGTGGTAGGCCCGTCTGGGAGACTCAAATCACAGTTAGAATTTAATTTAGACCTTAGATCTGTCCAAAGGTTCAATATACACTGTCCATAGGTTCAACATAGTGTTGAACCTTTGGAAAATTTTTTTGTCTCTATTATTTTTGCAAAAAATAAAAAACTGTTATGCTATCATTAATTTTTCTTTTTTAATTTCAATCTTGAATATTCAATCTATCTAATGACATTAAAAATTTTGCATAAAACAATAAAGTTGCTGAGCTATAAGTGAAAGGCGAAAATTGTCCACAGGTACACCACTCTCCCCTACACATGACAGTTTCAAAAAGAAAAATAAATTTTCCTGAAAATTTTTCAGATATTAAAAGATTCATAGTTTGCTACAAAACCGCGAGATATGTATATTGAATGATTGAATCTATCGTTATGTCATATTGTATTTATTTCTTTGAAATATTATGAATAAACCAAAAAAGAATGGAATAATCAATAGTTTTTTTAAAGAAATATACAAAGAGCATGTTAAATATTGTGACGGATATTTATTCAAAAATTATACATTACATTTTAAATAAAAATTAGATTTCTTATTTAAAACATTAAAGCTATTTAGTATATTCAAGTTTAGAATCGCTAAGCATATCTATATAATCATTTTCAACAGTTTCAAAAAATGTTTGTAAGAAGAGGTATTTTTCAATCAACCAATTAATTGTTACAGTAAGGTATTTCCCAATAATAAATAAATAAAACAAACACAAACTTGACAAAATATATTCTTGCCTATTATTATTATTTCATCCGTAAATTGAAACTTCATATTTGAGTTTCAAGCAAACAAACAGTTAGTAGAACTTGCTTGCAACATACAAAGTGCACATGCATCTTTAGACGTAAATATCTATTTCACATGAAATACATGCATGTGTGACAATTTCTCTTGTCTTTGTCGCCGTGTTAATCTCTGTAAAGTCGTTGTTGCTGCGACCCATTAATAATGATTTATACAATGGCCTAGTCGTTGGCCAAGAAAAACTTGGCAAAATGCAAGTTAACAATTTGAAATGCACCCTTATGCCAATACTGGAAAAATATTACGTTTGGAACACATTATATCGTATTTAATGATAGCAATATCTCGTACGGTAACAATGATAATTGCAATATTGAATATTGATGAATATTTTTCATTGAAAAATATGATTATAATATAAAATTTGCGTAAATGAAATAATAAATAATAAAGTGTATCAAATTTCAAGAGGAAAACTGAAATTTTCGACAGTAACGATTTTAACAATGTAACCCTATCGCAAAATTGGACCTAAACATAATAGCATTATACTATACGGAAATTATTCAATTTGTATTAAAAGCGGTCTGATTAAAATGTAGTGAAAATTTGATACGGATCGGTACATAAATTAAACTGAAATCCATTATCAAGTATTACAATTGGTTTTTATTTTATTTAGGTTGATATAAAATTATTTCTTTATACTTTTAACGGTCTTAGTGAAGACTTTCATATACATTCATATACATATAGTGCTCCAAATGCAGCGATTGCATTCAAGGGTTGGCCGGAAGTCAGCCTCCGGAAGGTTTTACCGGGAAAACTCGTCTTTCTCTTTGGAAAATGCGATGGCACTTAAGCTTTTTAGCACAGAAGCATGAAAATGTGCAAAATGGCCGCAACGAGAGAAGAAAAACGGTACGCGCACGCGATTTATAATATATATATATATATATATATATATATATATATATATATATATATATATATATATATATATATTTATATATATATATATATATATATATATATATATATATATATATATATATATATATATATATAAATATATATATATATATATATATATATATATATATATATATATATATATATATATATATATATATATATATATATATACATATATATATATATATATATATATATATATATATATATATATATATATATATATATATATATATATATATATATATATATAATAACACCAATTAGAATTCATTCGATTCATAGAGCCTTAATAAAGATTGATCGGGATAGAGCCCAGTTTTATCCGCAGATGATAATAACAAATCTGGGAACAAAAGCCCGGAAAATTGCAGGGCTTTCTAACCTTTTCGGTCAGATAATGTCATTATTTGCATACGAATTTATGTTAATTGATTCTTTATTATGATTTAAAATCGAAAACTTTTTTCGGGCTGATTTGTTTAAATACTATTACAAAAATGATGTAACAAAAAAGGTGCTGATCTTTCTAATATGTCCGACTTTTTAGTAACTCTTTGCCTTTCGTACATCTCTACTTCTGCACTGACCGATATCTGGTTACAATTTTGCTCCCTTTGACGTTTTGTTTCCTATATTCAAGACAAGTGGGAGGTTAGGGGGTATAAGATTGGCGGTGAACTTTTTATAATATAATATCCGTAATGGTATTTTGAAATGTTACCGCTAAACTGAAGTTTGGAAAAAATATGGATAGGTTTAATTTAAATCAATCAAATTAGGTAAGCTGGTTAGGAGCCGCTGAATTTGGGGGTTGGAGATGGTGGTAACGGTTGTGCCGGAAAACTTAATAAGTTGGCAAGATATTAACAAGACGAGCCGCCACTGGTGGAACTGGCACAAAAGCTTTCCTCCCCTCGGCAACTTGTTCGCCGCATTTACACGAAACGTTTTCTACTCCCGGGAAAAGTTTTCCCGCGTCGCTAATGTTTTCCCGCGTCGATTTGATTACCCCCGTCGTTGTCGTCGCACTTCCGGTACGAATATAGTGGGAATGAACGCGTATGAGCTTTTCGACAAAAATTCGAATTTGTACGCATAATTATTTTGACATTTTATTTTTGTATTATTTGTATGTGTAACAGGTAAAATTTACATACATATATATGTATACATCTAATATAATATTTGGAAAGAGACTTTGTATGTTTGTATGTAACCTTCGTTCGTTGGTTCGTAGTTCGTAGACAAATTCGACTTATTTTTTTTCGCCGGGGGCACAGGCGCCGGATTCTGGTATTAATATAATTTCAAAAAAGACAGTATATTTGTTTATTTGTTCGTGACAGTCAATTTAATAAAAAAACAAAGGAGTATTCAAATAAATTTATATAAAAACTATTTTAATAAATTTAATAAAATGTTTACTATTAGATTAGTCATGTTTAAGCGGTTTATATTACAAATACCGAGCAAAACCGGGTAAAACCACTAGTATATTATAAAATTAAACTTATAACATATTATACGCACATTCTAAATGTGTACATATACATATATGTATACGCATGCGTTCAGAGTATACCTACAGTAAATTAAATAGTAATTATAAAAAAGAACAATGTTATTTCAAGAAAATTTAATTTTTAACATAGTTAATATTTTTACAATAAATTTATATAAAGTATTAAAAAAATTTGATTAAGTAATTTTCATTTCATGTCTATTTTCCTAATATCATTACTATTATATTATCATCTACATGTGTATGTATGTACGATGTTTATTTTTATTTAAAAAAATTTAAACAATATGTAATGTCATAATTATATAAATATATAAAATTAATATATGTATGTATGTATACATCAAGTATCTATTTTTCCAATAAACAAAACTTTAATTTGATCTTGACATATTTGTCAGAAAGTAGCACAATTGTAGTAGTTCTCAAACATATGTATGTACATACATATGTAGTTACAAATAAGCATTTGGCCACATCAAGTGTTAGTTTGATTAAATATTGAAATAATTAATACAACGAATATAACAAATATGCAATTTACAAGTTTTAACATTTTAATTTGGCCATAGCTACATAAAAGTAATCACAAACAATAAAATTAATATAAAATATTAATTTTAAATAGTTGAAGTTATGCAAAAAAATAAAGGAAAATATGAAATAGAAATATTATAAATTTTTGCCTCATATCCCATTTGAAAAATTATTCTTTCCATTGATTTTTTTATTTATTTATTTATTTAACATACTTGGGGGAGGCGGCAAAGCCGATGGACCTATGATGTTTGATTTATACATACATATGTATATGTATGTAAATTAAATGAGAAAAAAGTAAAATACATTGAAATGACAATATTAAAATTACAATAAGAGAGAAAAAAAGTAAAAAATAAACAGAAATAAAATATCGGGAAAGAAGAATTACAGAAATCCTTTTTAAGAAAAGCTTAAGAAACACATCAAGCTTCTTCTTAAAAATATCAAGGTTATCAGAAATTACAATATTATTACTACTCTAAACTGAAACCACTCTGTTTGAAAAGAAGGAATCTCTGATGAATTTATTAGATTTTTCTTTTTGGAGTCTAAGCGAGTGACCTCTGAAGTGAGTGTTTTTGTTGAATGTAATAAGATTGGACATAAGACATTTATAATGATTATTTAGTATTTTAAAGACTTTGATTAAGTCGCCTCTTATTATTCTCGTCTCCAGTGTAGTGACATTCATTCTTTTCAATCTTTCGTTATAAGAAAGTGAATTAAGTTCAGAAGGAATCTTTGTAATTCTTCTTTGTACGCTTTCCATACATATAACATATTTTTTAAAATGAGGAATCCATATGCCAAAAGCGTATTCTTGTTTAGGTCTGATAAAAGTTTTATATATTTTTGATAGAAAACTAGATTTGTTAGTTATATAATTTAATCAAATATAAAAAAATGCAATTCTCATTTATAAATATCGTTTCACGTTATAGTTTTGCAATTAAATATTTATACTAAATATTATATATTGCCAAAAAATGGATGAAAAAAAAGAGATTTCAACGAGTGGCTCACCACGAAACGTAGATTTCTTGTCGTAAGGAAATTGTGTTTTTGTTTTCACCAAATTGGTCGACAGAATTCTCCAATTAGTCCCATGTCGACATTTCCCAGTGTAAAGTGCGAAACTAACGCCACTTAAACGACGAAATCACTCGAGGTGACGTGATTTATCTTCGCATTTACATATCGTTTATACGCCACGACACGTCTCTAGACGTTATCGAATTCACTTTTCGGCTCATTCAAAACGACCGGAATTTTTGCAAGGCATACATTCCCAAACCAACAGTACACTTCTCGAGTAGATCGCGTTTAATAAACATGGAAAATAAAAAATATTTAAAGTAAAATCGAATATTTGTACGAATGGACTAGGATTATTAATCAGAAGTTACATATGTACAGGATTGTTTATATTTGTATTATAAATGTTTTGGGCAACAATTGAAACCAATTTTAATAAGCCTGAAATTATATTTTGTTAATGAGGATTGTATAATATCATTCAAAAAGTATCTTTAATGTTATAGATTTCAAGTTATACACATATGTATATGGGTGGGTATCAATCAGTATTAACTTTTGAATTACGGAGCGTCGAGATCGAACGAGTGTCCCAAACCGGGGTCGAGTAATACCCCAGTATTTTTTTTTAATCAAAATACAGCTTTTCTCAATACAAATGGGTTCAATATATATCTTATTAATCATTTTATACATCAACATAAAAAAGTTTTAGTTCTATAGCATGCTTTTGACTATTTTTGTATTAAAAAATAGCTACAAGCATCAACATGCAAACGCACATAGGTAAGGCCAATAGGTGACTGCGTGACTCAATAGGCACGCGCCAAAAGCGACGAAAACAATAGCTTACGAAAATATAGCTGTGTCTTTCTCTCGCATTGATTCATCGATCAACAAAAATATGCAAGCCAACAGTCATAAACATGACTTATCGCTACCGCCTTTAAATCTTACTTTGGAACGTAGAAATTTATAAATGTATTTTTTTACGATGTACCCCTTTTCTAAATCATACAAAATCTATTTAAATAAATTTATTGTAGTTCATTCTAGGAATACAAGAAATATAGGGTGTATAGCTTTGAAAACCACATAGTTATTACGAAAAACGTAAAAATTGGGGCACTTGCATACCCCACTTCGGTGAGGGAGGGTTAAATAACGTTTTAAACATTTTAAGTGACCAAAAGTGATGTGAGATTTATGAGCAAGTATAACAGTATGAATTTCTACTTAAAATAAAATCATTGAACTAATCAATGATATTTGTAGAAATTGTTTAATTATTTCAGATTGATATTGTCGTTGCAATAAATTTGTATTTGTTAGTGATTTTAATTATGAGTTGTTGAATATTAATACATGAATTTACCTTTCAATTGCGAAATTTATTAAAATCTGTCAAAATTAAAATGATCTTATCACATTCTTACAGCTATCTAAAAACATACTCATATGAACCGTTAATGAATCGAATTTTGAAGTAAGTACACGTGTAGATCACATTTATCACTCACTTTTTTAATATAAGTATATTTCGTTACGCAACATATGAAGGGGTATCAAATAAGGTATTTTTAATCTCCATCGAGAAATATTAACGAGGGTTTCGGTTAAAGAGTGGAAGATTGCGGCTCGGGGGTGGTGATCGGTTTTCATCTCCCTAATCCCGTTCCATTTTTTCCCGCTTACCTCATTCCCGTCCACCGCAATAACCACGCAATATATTACACGATCAATCTGCGTACAGAAAATAATCTTGTACGCTTCGAAAAATTTTAATATGAAAAGAAAAAAAATCGTGCGGTGGCAAATTGGATATTGCGCGCGCCCATACACTCCCGAGTGTACGATTAAAGGATGGGGAGGAATCTGTGGAGTTTCTGGATATATATGCAGGGGTGTGCCACTTACATTTATTCCATTAATTATCGTAGCGAAATGGCTTGTTTTCAATTTTCGGAAATTATTTATATAAAAAAAGATGGTTAAAAAATAGTAGAAGAAAATGTTATCAGAAGTTACAAGAAGTAATTTATTATGTTACTTAATATCAAGCTATCAATTTGAGGCACTGACTTGTTTTCAGAGAATAACACGAACATCCTAAAAATTTAATGTAAAATGAATCATTTCTAGTTGAGAACAAAAGTAAAGAAATATCATTATCTGATATGTATCATATCTATTATATGTTAAAATGACTGAACACTTCACTAAGTGGAAATTTAAATTAATCAAACCAAAACAGACGCCATATTCTTTAGTATTAGAAAGCATAAGCCAAGTTCAGATCTGAAAATTCCCTCTGGAGAAAGTCTGAAATGGCAGTCAGTAATAAAATATTTAGGAGTAACGTTCGATAAAAGAATGAGATGGGAACCTCACATTGAGGGAGCTAAATGTAAGGCGATGCGGGGTATATCCACAATATATCCAATATTTAATCGTCATAGTTCTTTGTCAACTCAAAATAAAATAAAATTACTATTATTAACCTATTATGCTTCACCTGTATGGCATAACGCCTCGAATACTAACTTTTCCAAGCTCCAAGTAATACAAAATAAATCCCTAAAAATAATTTATATTACACCCATTATGGGTGTAATATGGGTGACCCATATATACTAAATGTTGAAAAAACTGCATGCCATATATAATATTCCGTTTGTTACAGACATTACTAACAAACTAACCAGTAGATTCTATGACAGAATCACTAATAACCATACTAACACACTTGTGAAGAGTCTCGGTGATTACAACAAAATGTCTATACCCTTCAGGTATAAACAAAGATTACCTAAAGACAATCTGCTTTAGGTCACCGACTTTAGAGAGTCTTTAATTAATATTATGTATTAGATGTATTATGAGTATTTATAAGAATTGTAAATAGGCTTTTGAGCTCTTTTTCCTATTATGCTGTACATTAACCTTAGAATAATATAATACTATGATTACAAACCAAATTAAATTAAATTGTAAAATAGAAAATGATCAATAGATCAATAGCTATTAAAATAGGAATAAGATGTATTGTGAACATAATTTCGTAATAATAAAAAGCATTTAAAAATCAAAAAAAAATATGTTAAAAAAGATTCAGTATTGAGCAGTTCAGGAGAAAAAAGGATACCAACATACATATGTATGTATGTAAGAACGTTTTAAAAATTTTCAAAATAAATGTGAACGAAATGATAATTAGTTTACTAACTGACATAAATTTCAAATTGATAGAACACAGAATACCTAAACACAATCTGATTTAGATCGTCATTTTGAATATTTGGTTGATATTATGTATTAGATGTATTATGAGCATTTATAAGAATTGTAAATAGATTTTTGAGCTCTTTTTCTATTATGCTGTACATTTTACATTAGAATAATATAATACTATGATTGCTAACAAAATTAAATTAAAATTGTAAAATAGCAAATGATTAGTAGATCAGTAGCTATTAAAATAGATATAATATGTATTGTTAACATAATTTAGTAATTAATGAGTAAGAACTGATAGAAATATATTCAAAATCCACACACATTTTTTAAAAACCATGAAGCATAATCAGCGATCAATTTAAATCTGAATATGAATAGGTCATAATATATAGTTTGAATTACCTCACTTTTGCAATAATTCATGCACAAGATCAATTTTTTGGACATGTATATATGCATGTAAATAAAAATATTATATAAAAAACTTACATTGATTATAAAAACAAAATAATCAAATAAATAAAAGTTTGATTCAGACAGCCTTTTCATTCAAAACTGTGAAGGAGAAACCAACGCAACCATGTGACTGAAAAGGGTTAAACGAAACGTTTTAGTATAAAGTTAAGTCAAACAGCGAGTTTGTAGAGTGCATTGTACCTGTGGAATTCACTCGAGTGGGATTTACACCGCAACTTTGGATTTACCATATTGTGCTGAAATACTTATGGGTCGTTTTCCACTCTGCCAAGTTTTCCCTCGAAGCGATATTCGAAATGGGGATGGTTTAAAACCTCTGTTGGACGTATGTGAGTGTTCTGAGGTGGTCCTTATGAAACGTCTATGGAGAGATATCGGAACTCGAGGAATGCTTAGATCGATCTACCTTACATCCATCCAATTCCGAATTATACGTTTGATTATGTTTGACTTAAAAACTTATGTGTAAGATAGCTCTTAATATAAATTGGACTGATGACCTACAGTCAGTCTGTAGTATTGCGTCAAAGTTATGCGAAAAAAAGGAATGATTGCGATGATTTTTGCTGTCATACTCAAAAATTCAACTCTACAATTTTCATTTCCGTGGGAAGTCCTAAGTTAAGACCTACATATGCAGTTCTAAGTAAAGGTAGATATATCTGGAGCTTTTGATTCGGAGCCACAATTTTTTAACATTATAAAAATAACGCGTTCAATAAATCTATATATGTACATATATAAAACTAGCTGTATTACCCGGCTTCGCTCGGTATTTGTAAAATATACCGCTTGATTTTGATTTTTAAATGCTTTTTATTATTACGAAATTATGTTCACAATACATCTTATATCTATTTTAATAGCTACTGATCTACTGATCATTTTCTATTTTACAATTTAATTTAATTTGGTTAGTAATCACAGTATTATATTATTCTAATGTTAATCTAAAGAATAATAGGAAAAAGAGCTCAAAAACTTATTTACAATCCTTATAAATGTTCATAATACATCTAATACATAATATTAATTAAAGACTCTCTAAAGTCGATGACCTAAAGCAGATTGTGTTTAGGTAATCTGTGTTTACACCTGAAGGGTATAGACATTTTGTTGTAATCACCGAGACTCTTCACAAGTGTGTTAGTATGGTTATTAGTGATTCTGTCATAGAATCTACTGGTTAGTTTGTTAGTAATGTCTGTAACAAACGGAATATTATATATGGCATGCAGTTTTTTCAGGTTAGTATATATGGGTGTATCATAAATTATTTTTAGGGATTTATTTTGTATTACTTGTAGCTTGGAAAGGTTAGTATTCGAGGCGTTATTCCATACAGGTGAAGCATAGGTTAATAATGGTAATATGAGTGCGTGATATAATTCTATTTTATTTAGCGTTGATAAAGAACTATGGCGATTAAATATTGGATATATTGAGGATATACCCCGCATCGCCTTGCATTTCGCTGCCTCCGAAATATACCACTTAAACATGAGTAATCTAATAGTATACATTTTATTAAATTTATTTGAATACTCATTTGTTATTTCTTATTAAATTGACTGTCACGAACAAATAAACATATATAGTAAATCTCTTATAAAAAATTATATGTACGTCTGCGCCCCCTAGAGCTACGCCCCCTGCGCCCCCCTGAATCTTTGCCGTCTAGGGCTACGCCCTCTGCGCCCCCCTGAGCATTTGCCGTCTGGGCAAATCAGCGCCTAATCGAATCAGCGTCCAAATGGAATCGGCACCTATGAATCGAAAAAAATATAAACCGAATCATTTGTTCGATGACGTCACGGATCTACGAACGAACGAACGAAGGATACATATATACAAAGTCTCTTTCCAAATTACATATTAAATTGAATGTCTGTCTGTCTCGTATAGGCTCCTAAACCACTGAACCGATTACGATGGAACTGTATTGTATGCATGTCCGGAAAGCTTACTGTGAAAAAAAAACCGGGAAAATACCTCTTAATGATAATATTCGTAATTACGATTTTACCGACACGAAAATTTGAAGCGCCACTGTGTAGTCAAGGAAATGTGTTTGTTGGTAACCACGTTACCAGTTGGTTTGAAGTGACTTTCGGCTTTGAAGAGACGTTATTTGAGCTCCAGCAATCACTTGAAACGGGAACGGGAATTGCAACGCATGCCGGGTTCAGCTAGTAAATAAATATAATATAAATTCGATGAAACAACTATTACGTCTGAATGGCTTAAAATAATTCTTTATATTTCATTTTTTTTAGTTTTATTTTACATAGATATATACCAGGAAAGCTTTGACAGGAAGACCATTTTTATTACATAAATCACTATATTTCGAGATGCTGAAGAACACGAAAATGACAATTAATTAATTAATCCATTGAGACATCTATGGATATAGACTTATAAATAAATTTTTACAAATTGTACATACGATAAATACAGAAGATTTGTGACAGCAGGTAGGATGATTTTTTTTGATCAGTTAAATTTAACAAACTCTGATTAGAAACGATCGACTTGGACTCACAAACATATGTAATGATAGTACTACTTAGTTGATAATAATTTATTTCAGCATATCTGGTTTATTTTTAAAAATTATATAAGTTTATCTTAATAAAATAAATAAGACTAAAAATAATAAAATAAGAGCTTTTATAATTTGTTTTCAAATGTGTTCAAATGTTATTTTTAGCTGCACCTTATAATACAGTAATTTTAAACAAGTGCAAAAATGTGGATATCAAACAAGAAACTGTCAAATTTTCTATTAAACTGACTAAATTGCCCGGCGTCGCTGGAGCGGGTGAAATTTAAAAATAAAATTAAACTTTTCAATAATATTTTATAATCTACAGTCTAGGCTAGAGATTTATTTATAAACTATAGATTTACAAGCGGAAAAATAAGGCGAACAAACATTCATCTTTATGTACATATGTACGTGCTAGCAGTAATGCCCGGCGCTGTTAGGGTGCAGGAAAGTGAAGAAAAAATAACTTTTTAAGGACTAAGAAGATATTATAACAGTTTTGAATATTCTAAATAAAAAATATAGATTTGCACGTTGGAAAAACAATTATTTATGTTTATATATGAAAAATACTGAATATTAATTATCTTAAGGATTATGTTGAAATATTGTAGGGTCATGAATTTAATTAAATGTTCAGGAGCTTTAGAAAGTTTAATGGAAAATTTTTCGTTCACACATTGCTCATCGAATTTTCCTGTCTATTTTAATGCAAAACCCCGTGTTCTTTATATTTGTAGACGTATAAAATGTACACAAAAACCTTTACATATAAATATAAATCGATCTGGCGATATAGCCTGCTGTCGAGAGGCGCTCTCGCGTAATAATTTTCAACGGGCAATATAGAGGATTAAGGCCTCCGAAAAAAAAAGAAGTAGTACGTGTCCTTGTTGGTAATAAGCGACAATTTATTCCGATGTCCTCGTTGTTTATCGGGCTATCGGCGAAGGCCTAATAATCCGTTTTTCAGGAGAGAGCCGCTCTCTTGATCCTGAGTCACGTTTTTGCCGTTAAATCTAATACGTTTTTCTGATTGGAGCAACGGCCATTTTATCCACTCTTTTTTTACCCTCTCTTGAATAGGCTGCTTGCTGCTCATTCGGGCGATTTGATTTATAATGACAAACGTAGAAAAAATAAGCAAGCAGTAAGCGTGTATTTATTTGATTTATGCGCAAAAGATTCGCGGCTTGTCAATTACACGCAGAGCTCTAAAAAACATCGTAAACAAATCCTCTCCCGCTGAAATTTTGATTTTATATTTCTTAAATACACAAATTTAACATAGTGGTTGAAATTTGGAATAAAAAAAAATGAACTGTCTACGGTTTAAGTTTGGTATTCTGGAATGAAATCTGTAGATTTGCATAGCAAACAGACAAACATTCATCTTTATGTATAAATAGGACGAAAGCTGAATTTCCGGGAATCGCAGGTTAGAATAAAAAAAAGGAACTATCTATGGTATAAGTAAAAATACCACAAGATAAAAATTATGATTTATAGAACGTAAAAATCATATTTATGTAGTAGAGTTTTTTTTTTTGGGTTGCTCGGCTGGAAAGATATTAAGAAATCGTAAAAATTTGTAGTCTTAAGTTTAAGTTCTAAGCAGTTTAAAAACGAACGTGGCGGATCTGGATTAAAAACTATAGATTGTATAGCAGGCGAACAATACAACACACTTTTTGATAAGTTAATTAGTAGTCACGATCCATTTTTTTACAGTTTTTCAAACATCCATTACGTACTATTACTCATTGTATTGTTGTTTTTTAAAAAAAAATCAGGTTCAGGAGCTTAAGCTGATGAATGTATATTAATGAAAAAACTGACAAGGATTGAGTCCTGACTGACAGTTGGTGGTACATGTGTATGTTCATATGAATATATAAATGTTGATTATAACTAGAGATGAATTTTGTTGTAGTTAGATATGTTGTTTTTCGTTTTGTAATTGATATGTACATAGTAGAGTATTAATATTTGTGAGATTTTATTTTAGTTAATTGAATTTACGTTATTACGGATGTGGAACGGAAATTAAATATGATACCAGAGTATACTGAAAAGATGTTTATATTATGTACATATATGAAGGCCGTGTTTGTAAATGTATGTCGACACGAGCAATTTGCTTATTGGAAAAGCGCTTTTCATTAGATAGGAAGTGGGTCGATTAAACTTTGGTGTGTGTCGTCGTTTCCGGCCTACATAACCTTCGCCACAAAGTTATGCAAATATATGTGAGTGGTTTGCTACCAAAAGGTCCAACGTCAAAATATTCAGTTTCGGAAAGTTCATGTTAGGAAACTTGGATATGTTTTAACATCAAATAATTATGATAAATTAGAAAAATTTGGTATTTTCAATACATATCATGAAATTTATCATGATATTAATTTATAGATTGGTTCAAACTTGTGTTTTTATACATATATTTTAATAATTGGTATGTGTATGAATATTTGGAATTAAAAATTCGTCCAATGTGCCAAGATAATAAAAACCTTTTCGCAATGCGACCTTTTTCCTTTTGTGTGTAACTAGAAACCCGTTTTACATTTCGTATGTGTGTAAAAACAGCGGGGATCTTTCTTTCTATATTTTTTATTTTTATTATTTATCCTCCCCTTCTTTCTGGGCTCTTTCTGAAAGCGTAATGCCTTCAGGTTCCGTTGCAAAGAAAAACGATGCATAATTTTACATGCAAATGTACCAATTTTATACTGTTATTTAATGGGCGATTCAGATAAAACGACTGCCTGCGAATTCATACAAAGTTTAAAGAAAATACAAAAAAAATGTACTTTATAATTATATACATACAACGTACATTTTCAGATATGAAATACATTAATGGCAACATTTAAAAATATATAATTATTAATATAATCTAATGTCTTTTATTAGAATAATATAATGAATTATTTGTAACTTAATTCAAAAATAATTAAATTCATACTACTTAAAAATAATAAAATAATGATACGTTCATAAAATCAATATATAATTTGGAAAGAGACTTTATATGTATGTATGTAACTATCTAAGGTTTAAAGGTTTGTTGGGAGTATCGAAAACAAATCAGTTTCTATGACGACGACATCGATATCTAATATTATATATATAATTTCAAAATATGGTCGATTATTATTTTTTTTAGATTCTAATAAATTTAAATGAATGTTTACTGTTAGATTGTTTTGTCATGTTTAAGCTGTTTATATTACAAATACCGAGCGAAGCCGCGTAAAACCACTAGTAAGATAAAAAAAAATTGGGTTTGTTTTGGACTTTATAAATGCAAATTAAATAAATGTTTTTTCTCAAAACCAATTTTTATTTAAAAATAAAAACACATGGATGAAATTAATTTTGGTTTGGTTAAAATTTTCATTTAGCCTTTCATAGAGTGTCATAACATCGTATAATAATTTTATATAAATCAAACAATGTATGGGATTAAATTTTAATTTCAATAATTGGAAAAATTTGCTTGATGTTAACTGAAAAATTAAAAAATTTTTCACTTTTTTCACAGCTCGATCGCTTTCTATCAGAGTTTTCTCTTATTTCATTGATGAAACGGTTTCCGATTAAAAATTGGCTAAAATCCTTCCTACCTACTATGTCACCACTATTTGACTATGATTAATGTACAATAAAATTTATGAGCAATTCATAGATGTCTTGTTAATGTGTGAGCTTTCAGTGTCTCGTAATTCAGTGACTTGTATGTATAATAAAAATGCTGTATTGTTTATAATTGGCCAGGAATGTGTATCGGGGTTTACCCTTAAGGCCTTTCTGGTATAAAATGTAATAAAAAATAAATGGAAAATCTAAAGCAATTTTTAATATTAAAATAAAATAATTTAAACTGAAAAATGCGAATAAAACTTGATGAAAATCATATTTGAGTTCGTATCGTATCAAAATTCAACAAAACTCAGATAAAATCTCGAACACATTCAAACGAGGTCATTTGAGCACCATACGCTGTAGGGCACGCACCAAGTAGACTGTGCGTGCGATCGAATTTTCATTCAAACGACCGCAGAAAGTCGCGTGGTGGCCGCCGACAGCTCGTCGCAAAGCGATCGCGTTCGGTTTTCATACGAATGCAATATCACGGACATTACACGCGCCGTTATGGCGAACTGCGAACGGGTTAAAAGCCAATGCGGTGGAAAAATAGGATTTCCCTCCTCTCGAGAATAATTCCGCTCATCGCATCCGGTATACCGAGGCCAAGAAATAGGGGGGGGGGATGACGGTATAAAATTGCGTTTTTATGTTTCATAAACGGTCCAGCCACACCCCCGTCGTTTGGACCCGAGTGGCGCAATCTATTCTAGAAGACGAGAGCCTATTGCAAGGCCCAAACTTCACATACATGTATGTACATACATATATTACATACATAAATACACACGAGGGATGTTCGGTATCGATCTCGTCATTTTGAACCACCCTTGCTCCATACAGATCCCTCCTCGGCGGGAATACGCGGAGATAAACCGACGCGTTTGTTTATTATCGCTTCCAAGATAAACGATCAGAGGCATCCGTTTATACGAGTCGGGTTTTAATAATGTATGTATGTATCTGGATGGGTTGAGGGGTGATGCTCTGCTTGACGATAAGATGGGATCTTGTGTGTTTGTGGATGTATGTAGTTTCGAATTTGACAAGCTGTATGTATGTTATAGATTAGTTCCTCTAATATGGTTGCATACATTGTACACGTTTATTCATGGTTAAGTGTTCGATGTGTAGTGTGAAAATCTATGATTACTTTTATCAATATTATTATTTACTAGCCTTTTCTTACTTCACTTTCGATTTTTTCGTTTCACGAAATTTGGGTTCTTATTCGATCGTTTTCAAACTTTGTCATTTTGCTCGTTTTGGTCATCAATATATGTGGAAATGAAGTCCGCCATTACGATGGTGAAAAATAATCGTAATAGACACGTTTGAAAATACTCCATCATCTTTCTCGGTGATGTCTATTGTCCACATTGGCGCATTTGTCCGCAATGTTCCCATCGTTTTTTTCTTTTCGCCACTCTCTCGCTATGTCAGATTTTAATTGTTTAAACGCCTATAACTTTTTCTTTTTTCTCTCTATATTTTATAAAATTTTCTTTATATGTTCTCATTATCATCTCTCATATATATATTTTTAGTTTTATATATATTGACATTGAAGTATATAACTTCTAAATTTTGTCTTATGACCAATTGTGTCAGATTTGACATTTGGCGTTTGGCTATTTGTGATTCCAAGTCGATTATTTCCTATCAGGGTTTGCCTATTTTACTGATTCTCATTGAAACAATTCCTACAAAATTGACTTTCCCTGCCCATTTGTCTCGCAAAATCTTGAGTTATTATGTTATATCTCAAGGTTCCCTGGGTTTCTCTCCATAGATGTCTCCGTGGATGATTATTGTACAAAAATTCGTATTATTGTATAAATATTTGTTAATCGTATTGTATACGATGTTTGCAATGCACTTTGTTTGACCATAGATGTCATATATAATTTCGAATTATGTATTAATATATAATTTGGTGTGTTTCTCGATCTGTATAGTGCATTCGTTGCATTGGAGCTATCTGTAATGACGAGTGTACATAGATTGATTGAATAAAATAAAATAAAAAATAAATAAATATAGAATATGTCAAAATAAAAATAAAAAAGGCAGACGCACACTTTCTGAATCCATTCTCCTTAAGGCAATACAATTAATTTATTCATTGCCGTAGTCATTAAGGGTAGAAGTTTCTCTTAGCATTTGTATGACCGTTCAAACATTCAAACAAGTTTTTAAATTTTTATACCAAAATCCAATTCAAACTTTAGCTATAACATCTAGCTGTATAGTAAATTTATTTATCAATATACGTATAGTTGAAACGAAAATTCGATTTAGTCGGCAACGCCTACATAGGTGGTTTTGAGTTTCTATACGAGTGGGATGAAGAAGGGGGTGTAAGGGTGGGATGGCGACACGTTCATCCCTTAATGAGTCGCTGCCGACTTCTGAACTCGTAAGCCCGCCACCTCTGCTCTTGTAAACCAATTTGAAATGTAAACTAAGCTCCTAAGCCGAGTTACATAACTCAAACAACAATAATGATAAGCGCCGGCGCAAACTTGCACCTCCAAAGGTACGGAACGAGTTAAAATGTCTCACCCCTCCAATTACACGCACCGGTGATATCACTATATCGAACCGGTTCCCAATCGGTGGTGAATGTGACAGTTTTGACAGTCAACTTTAAATTGTATTTATTTTTTTAAAGAAAGGCTTTACCGGATGTGAAATGAAACGCTAAAAGTTTACGAAACTACTTGCAGTGACGCCACATACTGGTATTTTGCCTCAAAAGCTGGCCAAAAATCAAAAATTCAAATTTATTTTGGGGTCCCAAAGCAGGTAGATAAATATGACGTTACACTGTGGAGTCCTTACATGGGTTAAGCTTACTATCCAAATGTAGTCGCAATCGAATCCTGTCATTTGTGGGATACGCTTGTTTTTGTTCGCGGCATTTTGTTGTTAAAAAATTTTCCTTGTGATTATTTTTATGCTAAAAGTATTATTGGTGGAATAACTTAGTATAGACGTTGAAGAACAAAGATATATCCACTAGATTAAACTAAAATTCATTCCTTTTAAAATTTTATTTTACATGTGTCGGCCTATCAACAAACCCTACTATTTTCACTTAGGTTTTCTTTACTTTTTTGAACAAATTGAAGTTTTTAAACGTATTGTGCTTATTTTAGGCGAATCAAATTTATGTTATATAAAACATTAAGATCTCTACCTTTATTCTAGTAAAACAAAGTTTGCAATTATTTACACCTTAAAATAATAATAAAGCGTACTTTTGAACTATTTGGGGATTCTGTTTTTGGTGATTCTGTTATGTTTTTGGGAATTCTATCATGTTTATGACCCGAAAGTTATGATATAATAATATATCATATAATAAAAAGAAGCACCGATAGGCTTTTTATTAAAAAATCAAAGATTTAGAAGAAGAAAACCAGTAATTATAACAAAGTGCTCTCCTGCGAAACTTGAGGAATTTCGAAAAATTACCAACAATTTTAAGATTGTTTACAATCGTCATAGCTTGCATGTAATTTTACATAAACCTATTTTCTGGTAAAAAAATATTTTTGACCAGGTTTTCAGGCCAAATACCAAACTCTATGTGACGTTTAGATACGCATTCAGTGTTTCGTTATTACTGTAATATATTTTCCGCATATACGTATACATTTTTAATTGATGCTTCCTAAACGCCTTCATTAATTTAAATTGAACGTGTTCTTGTTGAATAAAAAGTAGGAAAAACCCGGTTCTGGAGCTGACGTGGGGCAAAAAGTGAAGGCCCATTTGCTCAAAGTTGCGTCGGGACATCTATCCCCTTCCCCCTCTTTAGCCCCGTGGAAAGTTCACGCGTGAATTGGGACCCCCATTGTTCAGTAGCTAGTGGTGGAAAAAGTGGCAGCCGGAAAATTACCCCGGGCTCTGCGTCAAATCCCATACGGGCAAAACTCATCCAACATTATGTATGTTTGAAGCGAATTGAATTTTTCAACTAAGACGTGCTCATTTGACACAATAGACAAATTTAAATCTAATTTTACATAAGTAAATATGTATGTATATTAAAAACGAGATTTTAAGAAAAGTATTCTTTTGTGGAATTTATGTCGACACATTCATATCTAATGTGGCGTATACATAACAGCGTAGTTGAAAAAAAGTATTCACATTAAACAGCAGTACATGTCACCGTAGCGTATCAAGCAAACCCGGGATTCCTTGGCCACTGTGAAAATATTGAGTTGACATATTAATACTAATTAAAAAGTGCCCATGCACATTTTTTTCGGAAACGTCATAGTGTGACAATATTGAGTTGACGATGATGCAACGCAAGCGCTAAAATATTGCGCTCTGTAATGTATTATATATACGTCAGTCGATTTTGCCTTGCATTTGGTCAAAACTTGTTTGAACATGCCAAAGCCGTGGGGTGCTGTTATAGTATGAATAGAAGCTGTCGTTTACGTGATATTCTGTGCTGTGCTGTTGCCGTGGACTGCTGAATAGTATGAATAGACCATGTCACAATTTTACAGGTCACCACAGTCTTGTACGATCCATATTAACCAGCAGCGTGGTCTAGTGGTGAATGTTGAATTATTTCGTACTTGATGTTACGAGTTCGATTCCCGCTAAGTCTCGCTGGCCAGACCTTGATTTGTCTAGGTCGATCGTTTCTTATCAGAATTTGCCAATTTTTCTGATTTTCACTGAAACGATTCCTGTAAAATTGGCGTTTCCTTCCCAATTTTCTGTTGTGAACCTTTAGTTGTTGTTATATCTTAGGTTTCGCCATATTGCTCACCAAAGATGTCTCTGTGGTTGTTTATCGAATATAAAATTCGTATTGTTACATGAAAGTTATTCATTGTTATTTATCGTATTAATACGATGTTTGTAATATATACTGACCATAGATGTCAGATATTGTTTAGATTTACATGTATCTATGTAATAATTATGTGGACCAGGAAGGCGCATTTGGGGTTTACCTGTTAAGCCTTCCTGGAATATTTGTAAAATAAAATATCAAACAATAGTCATACTTATAATACACTATTGTTTTTACCCGGCTTCGCTCGGTATTTGTAATATAAACCGCTAAAACATGGCCAATCTAATAGATGCAAGCGTTTGTCAGTTTACTAACTTAACTGTTAAGACAGTTTCTTGTCTCTTCGGCTATTCGGCTAGTACGATTTTGCCGATTGTTGCAATAATATATACATACATACATATATTAGGGTACCCCGACTTTTGCACGACAGACAAAACCGCCTCGACATAAACATTCCAAAACTACCCCGCAAAGCAAACCGCGCCAGAATGGATGAAAAAATTAAAATATAAATTTTGGCTTTGAGTTTTGTGGGAATGTTCAAAATCAAAGCTTTCTTCGAATGTACATGTACATTGATTCCATAAATTGATTTTACTTTTCCATATATTCTGGCGCGGTTTTGTCGAGCGCTTTTTCTGGGGCGGTTTATAGGCGCGCAGTTTTGTCGCCACGCGGTAATGTCGGGGCAGTTATGTCGGGGTGGTTATGTCGGGGCGCTTATGTACCGAGCGATTTTGACTGGACACCATATGCTTGCAGTTTGTAATTTATATCTGTATATATACATAGTACAAAGAAGTGGGGGATTTTAGAAACAAAAGCTTTTAACAAAGATCAGTTGTCATTCCGTCTGTGTGGGATTGCAGGATGACTTAGAATTACTATCTGAATGGTCTTTAAATAATAATCTACTATTCAGCTTGTCTAAATGCCATGTTATTTCCTTCTCCAGCTTTCTTCCCCCTATTGAGTTCGCTAACAGCCTTTGGAACTATCAGTTAACGCGAACTGAATCAACTGTTGATCTTGGCATACTGTTTAGGATTGACTTAAAATTTTCGACTCATATATTTTCAGATATGTGCTGTAGGACTACTAAAATGCTTTGATTTGTTTTGCGCAATGCTCACTACTTCCCAGATCCAAGTATAATGGTGTTACTTTATTGTTCGCTTGTCCGGAGCATATTGGAGTTTGGGTCTGTAATTTGGAGTCCCACTGAAATTAAATTCTCTCTCTTGATAGAAAGAGTTCAAAAAAAGTTTCTTAGATGCCATTATATGAAGAAATATAAATATTACTCCTATTTATTTCCCACTGCCTTTTTACAAGGTATGCTAGGCTTTGACTCACTATCTTCGAGAAGAATTATTGCCATTTCCAAATATTTCTTTGGAGTATTAAAGGAAAGAATTGACAACCCTTCGATATTAAATTTTCGGCACCTAAATGTGGTAGAGCTTTGCGTTACCATTTACTTTTCCAACCCATTCCTGTGAAAACTCGTCAATAACTCGTCTCTTATAAAAGCTATCCGGTTTCTTAATATGATAGATGAGCATTTGGACCTGTTCAATTGTCATGTCGATGAGCTGATCAGTTTCTTGAGATTCAACACGAGTTCTATTCTATTTGAGATGAATGATTGTAATTTTTATTTTCTTTTTTTGTTCTTTTCTTTGTTATTTTATTTTTTTGTAAGACTGGTGTGACGTTATGAGGTAACCTATCAGGTTACACTGGTTATTTTATTGTTATTATTATTATAAAATAATAAATAAATATGATAAATCTGGGGGAAACTGAAGCGGAACAAAAAAAATAAATCTACATGACATACTTTTATACTGTTCTATGTATTGCACGTTTAGTAAGGGCAGGGGTATTCAAACTATTCGGCGATGTATGTAAATATATACGAGTTTGATCATTTTTAAACAACACCTGAACCACACAAATCATTATCACGCGTCGCACTTTTCACGCGGAAGCCGCTCTTTTTGAAGACAGACTTTTTTTCCAACGACATTTTTCACGGAAATGGAAGAAATTGTGTATGCGTGCGTCGACTGAATATATTTGACATAACGTTTTCGGGTCGGCTGGGCTAGCAGCCATATAACAAACCCGTGACAGATTCCTTCATGCTCTCAAACTAACCCCCCCTCCAACCCCCAAAGTAAAGGGGGGGGAAGAGAGGCAGACGACGCCACCTACAATTTTCCTCTTACACTCCTCACCGGCGAGCTCTAGTATACAAATTTATATTTTATTCAAATGCGATTTTCCGGAGGTTTTTCTCGAGCGCCACTTTTCCGCGAGCTATCTGACTCCCTCCCCTCGTTCCTTTTTTGCGCTGTGAATTATTATTTCCAATCGGTATCTCTTTCTCGCGCGAGTGCCATTATCGTTTGAGGGGATCGAATTTTTAAATATCTATTATGCGAAAAATTCCTCGTTATGTTCGCTATTCACTCGCATTTTGAATCCTAACTATTTTCGTCATTATATGGACATTTCTCAAAAATAATTTTACACATTTTGCTATTTTTTAAATCGTATAATATAATTTTTTTATACATTATTACAAAATCAAAAAAAAATTGACTTAAAAAAGCTATACTTTATAAACGAAAATTTCCGAAAATAGCTTATAGCATTACGGAGAAAAATGAGTAAGAAAAGCATATTTTCGACTTTTAAAATTCGCTAGATAATTGATAATAAGTATTTCAAGGCATCAAAAACTCACAATCGATATAAAAAATATTTGACTATTGATTTCAATACTCATTTTTGGCATAATATATCTAGATTTTAAATTAAAGACTGCAAAAGCCAAAAATCTGTAAAAATTGTCCATTTTTTATTTAAAAGCTCTTAAACAAGAGAAAGCTAACAAAAAATTGTCATATTTGAATTTAATGGGTCAAATTTAGTACGAATTGATGTTTCCGCTACGGTAATTTTTTTGTTGTTCATTGTTATTTATAACTTATATTTTATATTGGTTTTATTATACAAACGCTGAATTAGACAGTTTGTACGTAACTTTAAATTAATTTCAAATTAAATATTTGTATGATTTTATGTGTACTATTTTTAATACGATATGTTTAAGTATCTTTAGGGGTATTTGGACAAAAACCATTTTTTAAATGCATTGTTTTGTTTTGGTTTACATCAAGATTTACTTGTCTCGTCAAAATATACATAAAAAACAAACTGTTGAATTCGATAAAAGAATATATTTCTATATAAAAGTCTTATCTATCAAGTAATTTTATATTTGCTTGTAAGCCATTGTATTTTGGGAATAGAATAATATAAACAACCCAACGGATAGTATTACCAAAAAAATACAAACCTTTATTTATTTACTTTAGAAGTTAAGCTGCTCGGAAATTAAGTTCGTATGTAATAGAATATTAAATTAGAAAAAATTCACCAATACCATTCGTTTTATTTTCATCCAAATACAATAACGTTATTAAATATTAATTTGTCAAACGTATTTTTTTCTTTTACGAAGAAAATGTTCACTCTGTGTTTTACCTCTATAAAGAAAGAAACAATTTTACACAAGTACTAAAATTCGCATTTTATAACACTTATAAAGCGTAGACATACATATTTCGAATTCAATATTTACGCGACGGACATGGTCGAATTTATTTATCGCCAATATATGTATTCGCACGATTCGATCGGTAGGGAAAGGAAACTTTTGCGCAATGTCGGCGTTTATTACCGTGGAAATTCGGGGTTCGAATTTTCCGCGCGATATTTACGGACGGCCGTTACACGCGAAAAGCGAATTTAACGGGCGACAATTTTCCCAAATGGAAACCCGACGCCGGGGGAAAACAATCGCGAGGGATATTTCGCCATTAACGATATAATACCGATGTTTATTATTTATTTATGCGAGACGGACAGACGCGGGCCGTGCAAAAATCGACGATGAAATATCGCCGACGACGACATTCGATATGTTTTTTTTTCTGCTCGAGAAAAATTTCCCGTCCGTCCGGCGAATGTAAATAATCTACGTGGGAGATTTGATTTCGGCGTTGGGGGTTTTGTTTGTTGCTGTGAATGTTTCCAAAGCTTGTTTTATTCGCAGGCAAACAAAGCTGACCGAATCGTGAAATATCGAATTTTGCCAAAACAAAGAAAATCTCACCCCTCCCCTTCTCCTATTCCAACACAATGTGATGTCTATATAAAGAAATAAAAACATTTTCATTTGAGACACAATCAACGATTCATTCATGATAGAAGAAAAGTATATTGAATCTTCAAGGTACATATGTATATAGAAGTTTACATTAATCCGATTTTGGAATACAAAACATGTTACCATATATGTATGTACTAACCATTTAAAACGTTATTTACTTTGTTATATATTTGTCCATAGCTGTATCTAAAGGTATTGTATTAAAATATATAATTGTACTAGCTGCGTTGCAATGCCACAATAAAGCATGTAATTCCCGTTCCCGTTACCGTTCTCGTTCCTGTTCCCGTTTTTGGGCGATTTTTTTTCACAGTAATCTTCCCGGACATGCATACAACAAATCCTGAAAGTTCCACCGTAATCGGTTCAGTGGTTTAAGAGCCTATTCGAGACACACAGACAGACATTTAATTTTATATATGTGCATATATAGATTTGTAAAGTTTTTCATCATGTCAATGTTATTATGTGCATTTTATATTTTGAATGCATATATAGATATAAATACATATATATGCTTGTAAATACATATATATGAGTGTAAATACATATATATGTGTGTAAATATCTACATATATGTATATGTACAAGCATATATGTATGAATGTAGATATTTATATAAAATATGTACATAAACATCTGTCAACTTTTCTCGAAATTTTGACAATTTATTTTCCGTATTTTTTTACATTTAAGTAGGTCTCGACTTTAAGAAAAATCATTAAGGAGTGATAAATCTTTTTGTTATTGGTGAAATTTTGAAATTCTGCATACTGCTTGCGCATATTGACATAATTTGAAAAGATTCCTGATAGCCCTAAAACAACACCTCCATATGAATAAATAGTTAAATATGGTTTATTTATTTTTTATGTTAACATACCAGCCACAGTGACATTACAGAATACTCTAATGCGTCACTGTAACCAGAAATATAAGCATAGTACAAATACTATATATAAGAAAATTAGCTTTTCATCTATGGTATAGTTAATAAATTTTTAAAATCATATTCAAATGGTGGTGACATAGTGGGTAGGACGGTTTTTGCCGATTTGATGAATTTTTTGCCGCTTCAACTATTAAATCAGATAAATTGACAAACTCTAATAGGAAACGATCGACTTGGAGTCCAAATATCCAAGTCTAACCAGCAGCATGAAGACTATACTCAGAATAAATTAATTTCCATCGAAGTCAACTCACGCTATCGATCCCGGCTTATGCTGCTGGCTAAATTTTTTACGTGTATTATTGTTGGATTTGCTACAAATGGTTGCAAACCATTCTTGAATTGAATTTTGACTGTTTGAATTTCAGCATGTACGAAAGACGAGATTTTCACGTAGTTGCACAGATGACATTTCGATGTACATTGATGATTGGCAATTCTTAAAATTGAGTTGGATCTTTCTGGCAAGTTTAAAATGGCAAAAGCCGAGACAAAAATATGAAATGAGCATGCAGCCGCGTGGTTTGCAACCATTTGTAGCGCAGCGATTATTATTACTGAATGTACATATGTATGTTTGTAGCCAACAGTATGGCTCAGTGGTAGCATGTATGCTTAGCATTAAGTGATTATTGGGTTTGATCCCGCAATACTGCTGGTTGTACATGGTTTTTTGTATATGGAAAGTCGATCGTTTCTTATCAGAGTTTGCAATTTTTAACTGATCATTGTTGAAACGGTTCCTCAAAATTGGCAAAAAAATCTTCCTACCTGTTGTCACAAATCTTCTGTATTTAATCTAGGTACAATTTGTAAAAATTATGTACAAATCTAAAATCCATATATGTCTTAATAAATAAATTAATTAATTGTTTATTTTGTGTCCTTCAGCCTCTCGATATACAGTGATTTATGTATTAAAAATGCTGCATTGTTTGTAATTAATTGTCTAGGAAGGAGCATTGGGGTCCTCCTGTCAAGCCTTCTTGGTATATATTTATGTAAAATAAAATGTAGTAACGTCTGTGAAAGATTAGTCTGGGCGTGTCAAATTCTGTTCGAACGTGTCTAGATAATAGCAGTGCATTTAAGGTGTTCTCTTTTTGCTTATCCTTATCGAAAACCATCCTTTCAATGTTAATCATAAAAAAATTTTGATAAATTATACTCAACTTTCTATACGAATGTTTAATATAGATACATAAAAAGAAAGAACACACATAGCTTATATCAGAATCAATTAATTACAATTCAATTTTTTTCTTATAAATAAAGGTATAAATATAATAAAGCTTTTATTATGAACGTATGCATAAATTATATTTGTAATATGTAATATATACATATGTATGTACATACAGCGTGTCAACAGCGAGTACAGTGGCCGAATTTCAGAATACTAATAAAATTCATATATTTCAGCATTTAATAAAACTGTTTGTTTTATCTTGAATTTCTCTCGCACAAAATTATATCTACAAAGACCCTCGTCAAATGGACACCCTCGACTTTTTCAGACATTCATTTAATTAATGTGTTTTCTTTTAATACATACGTTTGATAATTCGAACACATATGTACCCATATATCCGAAATTACTCGGCCAAGCTATTTAGATATGACTTTAATTACTTCTGTATTAATTTAATTACTATCACGATAGTGAAAATATAATAATATACTAGTGTTGTGCCCGTTGATATTTCAACGGGTGGTTTTTGAGCTGATGAAAATTTTCAGGCATATCTAATCTATAATTTGGAAAGAGACTTTGTATGTATCCTTGGTCGTCGTCGTCGTCGTCGTCGTCCGTAGATCGGTGACGTCATCGAACACGTGATTCGATTTTTTTTTTTTCGATCCATGGGCGCCGATTTGTTTTTTTCGTTTCAATGGATTCACCCCCGCGGGGGCGCAAGGCGAGTAGTTTCATGGGGCCCCGCCAGGGGCGCCACAAGGGGCGCAGCCCCGTGGGGCCCCGAAGGGGGCCCGGGGGGCCCAGCCTCATGGGGCGCAGCCCCATGGGGCTCAAAAGGGGGCGCCATATGGGGCGCAGCCCCGTGGGGCCCAGCCTCATGGGGCGCAGCCCCATGGGGCTCAAAAGGGGGCGCCACGAGGGGCGCAGCCCCGTGGGGCCCAGCCTCATGGGGCGCAGCCCCATGGGGCTCAAAAGGGGGCGCCACAAGGGACGCAGCCCCGTGGGGCCCCGAAGGGGGCCCGGGGGGCCCAGCCTCATGGGGCGCAGCCCCATGGGGCTCAAAAGGGGGCGCCACGAAGGGCGCAGCCCCGTGGGGCCCCGGGGGGGCCCAGCCTCATGGGGCGCAGCCCCATGGGGCTCAAAAGGGGGCGCCACATGGGGCTCAAAAGGGGGCGCCACAAGGGGCGCAGCCCCGTGGGGCCCCGGGGGGGCCCAGCCTCATGGGGCGCAGCCCCATGGGGCTCAAAAGGGGGCGCCACATGGGGCGCAGCCTCGTGGGGCCCCGAAGGGGGCCCGGGGGGCCCAGCCTCATGGGGCGCAGCCCCATGGGGCTCAAAAGGGGGCGCCACAAGGGGCGCAGCCCCGTGGGGCCCCGAATGGGGGCCCGGCCTCATGGGGCGCAGCCCCATGGGGCTCAAAAGGGGGCGCCACAAGGGGCGCCATGGGGCCCCGAAGGGGGCCCGGGGGGCCCAGCCTCATGGGGCGCAAGCCCTAATAGGCATTAACTAAGGGGGGCGAAGCCCTAGACGGCAATTAATCATGGGGGCGCGGAGGGGCGAAGCCCTAAAAGGCAACTGATCATGGGGGCGAAGCCTTAGACGGCATTTAATCATGGGGGCGCGGAGGGGCGAAGCCCTAAAAGGCATTAACTAAGGGGGGCGAAGCCCTAAACGGCAATTAATCTTGGGGGCGCGGGGGGCGAAGCCCTATAAGGCATTAACTAGGGGGGGCGAAGCCCTAGACGGCATTTAATCATGGGGGTGCGGAGGGGCGAAGCCCTAAAAGGCATTAACTAAGGGGGGCGAAGCCCGAAACGGCAATTAATCTTGGGGGCGCGGGGGGCGAAGCCCTAAAAGGCATTAACTAAGGGGGGCGAAGCCCTAGACGGCTTTGAATCATGGGGGCGCGGAGGGGCGAAGCCCTAAAAGGCAACTGATCATGGGGGCGAAGCCCTAAACGGCAATTGCTCATGGGGCGTGGAGGGGCGAAGCCCTAGAAGGCAAAGGCTCAGGGGGGTGCCGAGGGCGAAGCCCTAGAAGGCAAAAAAAAAAATTGATTTTTTTTTTGATTTTTTTAAATTTTTTTTTTGATTTTTTTTTTATTTTTTTTTGATTTTTTTTTTTGATTTTTTTTTAATTTTTTTTTTATTTTTTTTTTAAATTTTTAAATTTTTTTTTTTTTTTAATTAAATTAGCTTAGTCATGTTTAAGCGGTTTATATTATAAACACTGAGCGAAGCCGGGTAATACAGCTAGTTATAGATAAAAACTACTTAACTACCTACATACATATAAACAATATAAAAACCCCAACAGAAAAATTAAATAATTAATTTTCAATTACGACTAATTAAGATCGTTAGACTATTTTAATAGAGGAAATATTGATAGCAAACACTATACATATGTATTATATATACAGGTTTTTTCTTGATTGGCGATATGATGATTCATATTTAAAATTTATCTTATTGACTAAAACTTAAAAAAAGTCAATTGGAAATGATTCGTGAATTTATTCTTAGCACCAAATAAAAAATAATACTATAATTAAATTCATGCTTATTATTTGAAATTTTTCAAGAGAGAAATAAAATTCATATTATATTAGATAATTAAATGTGACTTGAAATTAAATTTATGAATAAATGAAGCAAATATATATTATATTTATGTATAAGTTGATATTTCAATTAAAATAAAACAAACAGGTCACGTATTCAATTACTGTGTAGTTTTATTTTCAGAATGATTTTTTTTCAAACATTATATTGTTTTAAATAAATATATACCTTTTATTATTTCACGATGGTTAATATTTCAATGAAAACGATTTCTAACTTATTTTGTATGGTTTGTGTATACAAATAAAAGCCTGTGTATAAATAAAAGTTTGTGTATACAAATAAAAGCCTATAATTTATATGCAAAGAAAATTAAAACATGTTAAAAATAGATTCTAAGAATTAATGATTGAAATTTCATCAAATTATATTTAAATATACCAACAAATAAACCATCTTTAAAAAACACTATATAATAAACTTAAAATAAATTAATTTTTTTATTAACCTATGCTTCACCTGTATGGAATAACGCCTCGAACCCTAACCTTTCCAAGCTCCAAGTAATACAAAATAAATCCCTAAAAATAATTTATAATACACCCATATATACTAACCTGAAAAAACTGCAAGCCATATATAATATTCCGTTTGTTACAGACATTACTAACAAACTAACCAGTAGATTCTATGACAGAATCACTAATAACCATACACACTTGTGAAGAGTCTCGGTGATTACAAAAAAATTTCTATACCCTTCAGGTATAAACACAGATTACCTAAACACAATCTGCTTTAGATCATCGACTTTAGAGAGTGTTTAATTAATATTATGTATTAGATGTATTATGAGCATTTATAAGAATTGTAAATAGGTTTTTGAGCTCTTTTTCCTATTATACTGTACATTAACATTAGAATAATATAATACTATGATTACTAATAAAATTAAATCATAATTGTAAAATAGAAAATGATCAGTAGATCAGTAGCTATTAAAATAGATATAAGATGTATTGTGAATATAATTTAGTAATAATAAAAAGAATTTAAAAATCAAAATCAAATTTAAAATTTCTTTTCTGGAAGAAAATGTATTGATCTTCATAGTATATTACCTTTGTCACTATTTATTTGGCCTTATTTTAAGTGCAAATTCAGGAAAGGTAAAATAATTATTTTATCATATTATATATGTACAAATCTATATGCCGAGTGAACGTTGTCAAACTTTTCAAAACGACTGTAAGGTGGCACGTTAGTTTTTTCGTATCGTATTGGTATTTCAGTGTCGTGACTTACTTCCCGTGTGAATTTGTTCCACCGAAGCTATAGAAGTTTACATTTATAAATATTGATTACGAATTGAAAGCGGCATTGTAAGGTTGTCGCGCGCGTTAATTAACCGACGAAAATTCCGGGTGCGATTTTTCCGGCCGTTTCACCTGTTCGTGCGGAAAAGCGGATAAATGCGCGATCGGTCCGCGCCCTCTCTACATTGCTCCCCTCACACCCTTCACCGTTCGACCCACGGCCCATAAAGCAGGGTTGTGCCTTCGCCACCATGTGGTGGTAATTTGTGATGTTTTGTTGCCCGGCTACGTCCTACGAGGGATGAAATTAAATTGAGGCGAAGCCCATAAATAAGACAGCCCGGAACAATGCGGACATGGGCTCTGGAAAGCCTGAGACTTTTTCAAATAATTCACCGCAAACCCCTCTTCCCCCCCCGCCCTTCCATCTTTCTTGAGATTTTTTATACCAACTCGATTTCGGTATCGAATCTAATGGATAAATCTTTTCCCTACAATACAATAGTGCAGACAATAGTGGGTTTCCATTTAATGTATGAGATTATTCCATAAAATGCATAAATAGTGTAATTGTCCAGTAGTCTAAGCAATTATTTTTATACAATTATACGTGTGATCAATTTCTTTCATTGGTGATGTTATATATTAAGGAAAAAGTCTATGTTCATCGATTTTTACTATCCAAAAGTTTAACGTTCAACTTCTGAGTGGAAACTCGATGAAGTTCAGAGTTTATTCTTAATAAAGTGATGATCATGTTCGACAACGTGTTTTGCTTACTAGAGTACTTAATATTGGTACATATGTATGTATATAGTTCAGTGAATATAAAATTTTCATTTAGAGTTTTCGTTTTCAAGATGCTGCTTGTGAAATCATTTCCGTAACACTCTGTATATGTTAATGTAAAAACTAGTTCTTGAACGGTAAGCTTCGGTGAAAATCATCATCATTTTGACACTCGAGCGAGCTCCATAGTAGTGTATCTTATTAAAAATTTACCGCCAAAGGGGGAAAATCTTCGAGTGAAGGCTGTGAAGAGGGAAAGGGGTTGATATATTCTTAAGGGAGGGGAAAAGCCGGTGAAATCTTGCCTCGTCCCCAAGGGAATGCGTTGAAATATGAAGTTGCGTGGAAAATCGTACGTAAGCGTTCCTGTATTCAAAATTTATTATTATATGTATACTTCTTGCATATGAATAATGACGGGAAATTTTTTGATGTATTGTTTACTTTTGTGATCAACTATGATGTTGAAATGTTGATGTTGAAATATGACTTTTATAAGGAATTTATGCTTACTTAACAAGAATGATAATAAACCAAGTTATATTAAGATAATATATTATATTTTGAAGTATGTAGGTACGTAATTATTATTTTCATAATATTTTTAGTATAAAAAGATAGAGTTTTTAAGGCGAGAAACTTTTCTACTCACTTTCACCATTTACAATCATGACACTTTCATTGGTGGTTTTTTTCCACTAAGAATTAAAGATTTTTTTTCAATTTCAACTTAAAACATAAAATAGTAATTAAAGCTTTAGGCTTACAAATTTATAATATTTGTACAGACTAGTAATAAAACTGAACAACTTATACTAAGTTTGACTCACTGAACTCGAATATGACTGAAATTTTTGTTGGCTTCTTCTCGATTGTGAGATCATATAAGCGTTTAGAGATCATATAAGCGTTTAAAAAATAAGAAAATTTCACAAATTTTAGGCTTTTGCAGTCTCTAACTCAAAATCTAGTATTGCCGTGCCAAAAGTGAGTATTGAAAATAATTATCTGGCGAATTCGAAAATAAACGCTTTCCCCGTAATATTATCAGACGATTTTGCTAGTTCGTCACTTATCACATTTATAAGCATTGGTTTTTCATCTCAATTTTATTTTAGATGCCCAAATTCGAGGGGTAAATGATTTTAAATTATGTTAATAAAGATTGTAAATAGGCTTTTGAGCTCTTTTTCCTATTAGGCTTTAGATTAACATAATAATAATATAATAATGTGAAAATAGATATAAGTAAGATGTATTGTGAACATAATTTCGTAATAGTAAAAAGCATTTAAAAATCAAATCAAATTATGTTAAAAAATTTGGTTGCGTGTGTGTAAAAATAATCGCTAGATAATTAATTTTAAGTATTTTAAATAAAACAATAGAAAAAAAATCTGACCATGGATTCCAATACTCACAATTTTGCACAGCAATAGTTTAATTTTGAATTTAAGACTTTTAAGAATATAAGAAAAAATCTGTAAAAATTTCCCATTTTTTTAAACGCTCATACATATATCTTAAACGAGTGAAATTCAACAAAAATCATTATCATATTCGAATTTATTGACCCAAACTTAGTAAAGATTGGTAAGTTTCCGCTACATTAATTTTTTTGTTGCTCAGTGTTGTATATTGCATATGTTTTGTATTGGTTATTGCTGTACAAATTCAAATGCTGATTACTTAAAACTTAAAACCACTTTTAATAATGCTATTGACTGAGAAATTAAGTCCAAGTCTTGATGTTTTAAATAGTTTTTTTACATAAAAGTTGTAAATAAATGATTTTGATCACATTTTAGTGAGAAAAAACCACCGCTGAATGTATCTCAACTTTAAACAGTATCCTTGCCATACATTCTCCAATAGAAAAATCAAGGTCACGACAAAAATCCAGGACTGACAACGATGACGATATTATATTCAATTCACAAAAACCTGATACACGTATGTACCTATACGATCAATAATAGGTAGACCTGGCGGATAGTTTCAATGTATCCGGTTGAAAAAGTGGTTGTCCAATTTTCTTGCCGTTCGATTGGGCGGCCACAAAGGGGGAGGTGGGCGGACGACAGAGCCGCACAAAGGGTTTTTGTTTTAAAATGTGGGCACACAATAACCACGTCGGCTCCATTATAATACCAGGGGCCGTCGGACGAGCATTGTTCCATCCGACAACAATTAACACCGGCTCTTGACACCGACACAACCGCCGAAAACCCACCCCAAAATCTCCCACCCATGTATCCACCCATCCCTCTTGCAAAACTACCCTCAATACCGTCTTATTCTGTCCGTGATTTAATCCTGAAAATTACGTACCATCCATAGCATGATCACTTTGTAGTTGATGTCATATTATAATATACAACCGAAACTTCTTGTGGATTACGATTTGCTACAATTTCATTTTAATAATATAAAACCTGCTTTTTGATTTTTTTTTACTACAGTTTTAAATTAATACTAACAATACTTTAATACTATTGAATTTACTTTTTCCTAACTACGCCTATACTACTGTTCTTAAGCCTATCCTTTAACAATCTTTCTGTGAGGCGACGACTCACTGATGCTACATTATTTTTACTTACCTCTTATTAAGTTCACATGGTTTTCGTGTTAGTGGTCATTTTTTATATCTCTTATCTCTTATCCGATCTTTTTCATACTTTGCCATATTGCTCATTTTGTTCATCAATATACGTTAATGTATCGTCTGCCATTACGTTGGAGATAAAATATCGTATGCAATGCGTATCAAATATCCAGAATCTCGGGTACGGTGACGTCTATGACGGTACTGCAAGCTACCATAATCTATCTTCAACCTTTTCGCCTTGATATGGCCATTTCAGATTTTAATTCTTTAAACGCCTATAATTCACTCTATATTTTATAAAATTTGCTCTATAGGTTCTCGTTATCTCTAATATTTAAATATTTATAGTTTTAACTCTCATATATATAAATTTCAAATTTGGCGTCTAGCTTCATGTAATGTAATACACGATATATTTGATTTATGGCCAAATATGTCAGATCTGACATTTCACTGCTAAAAGTATATCTCTTCACGGAGTTTTATCTGCGAGATAATTAAGCTCCTAAATGGTTTCCTTGATTGTTCTGATTTACTGTGTAAGGTTAGTTTCAGGATCCCATCTAGGTATTCTAGACACGTTGCACTTTTCACTTAATCCTTTCTAAACCAATTGCCTAAAATATTCCTATCTACAACGTGGTTTGTCGTTTGTTTAACAGGAAACTGAATAAGGTTGATCTCTTCGGTATTTCCTTACATCAATTCAGGACTGCCATCAGGAGAGTCTTGATTGATTGATCCATTTATATTTCTATTTCTATTATACATATATTCTTTATCCAATTATATTATATCACTCTATGTTTAATTATGCATTGTCCTATTTAGTCATATTTTAGTTTTTATTCTATTCTTTTTCATTTGTTTGTCTATATGTACTAGATATATTATGTATTTTGTTAAAATCTATAATTGGGCTCAGATGCTATTTTGTTATATTTATTCTTCATTTTTATGAATTTCTAAATCTGAAGCCTGTTGATTTTTCAATAAATAATTAAATACTAAAACTAATTTATGGGTTATCGCAGCATGTAAATATGCTGGAGAAAATTGAAACTGATCAAACCGTTTTCAATGAACCAATCGGAAACTGTAGAAAAAGTTCCGTTTAAAACTTGAGGTTATGTATGTATTCGACAATGAGCTGTAAAACGTTTCTACGTGTTACTACGATGATTTTTTTCAACCACGACATCTAAAACATCAATGTCAAAAGGAATTTCAGGCAAAAGTATATAGTATGTGAAATATCAGATCGATTTGACGATCGAAAGTGGTACCAAATAAAAACTGACTAATAAAAACGCTTGCTCTGCATTTTTTTATGAAATAATTAAAAATATTTTTTAATAATAAATTATTATGGTGACAATTAATTAATTTTAAATATAAAATAAAGCTTTATTGTATAAATATAAATATACAGTATACTCATTAGTTAATTCGATGTCACAAGCCCGTACTAAAAAAATTCGGGTGTGACCAACCCATGACTTTATCTATGTATTTGAGGAATATAAGAAGGTTACAAAACAAAATTCAATATTGAACTAATAACTATGATAGCGATACAAATTGAGCGCGAATATATGCAAATAATTGCACAAGACAAAAGTTCTACTTCCGGTTGTCGGATTTTGTTCAAATTTTTTTTATTATTTAAAATCATTATAATTATAATACACATTAAATATCAAGAGGATAAAAATAATATAAAAGGTCAAAATAAAATAATGAAATATTGTTTTAAAAAAAATACTACTTCCGGTTTACAAATTCTGACCAAAACGTTATCAAATCTAAGTTAGTACACAAAGAATACAAATATAAATTTTCAGCTTAATACGTTCAGGGGTGTGGACAGGATCCAGGCGACAACATTTTTATCCTTTTTAATAGGAGAAAATCCTACTTCCGGTTCATTAAATTTGGTGATTTTATTTTTTATTTTTACTTAAAATCACTATTTTTATTATTCACAATAAATATCAAGACGCTTAAAATAATTTAAAAGGTCAAAATAAAATAATGAAAAAATAATGAAATATTGTTTTAAAAAAAAATGCTACTTCCGGTTTACAAATTCTGACCAAAACGTTACCAAATCTAATTTAGTACATAAAGAATACAAATATAAAATTTCAGCTTAATACGTTCAGGGGTGTGGAAAGGATCCAGGCGACAACATTTTTGACCTTTCTAATAGGAGAAAATCCCACTTCCGGTTCATTAAATTTGGTGATTTAATTTTTTAATTTTACTTAAAATCACTATCTTTATTATACACAATAAATATCAAGACGCTTAAAATAATTTAAAAGGTCAAAATAAAATAATGAAAAAATAATGAAATATTGTTTTTAAAAAAAATACTACATCCGGTTTACGAATTCTGACCAAAACGTTACCAAATCTAAGTTAGTACATAAAGAATATAAATATTAATTTTCAGCTTAATACGTTCAGGGGTGTGGTCAGGATCCAGGCGACAACATTTTTGACCTTTCTAATAGGAGAAAATCCCACTTCCGGTTCATTAAATTTGGTGATTTAATTTTTTAATTTTACTTAAAATCACTATCTTTATTATACACAATAAATATCAAGACGCTTAAAATAATTTAAAAGGTCAAAATAAAATAATGAAAAAATAATGAAATATTGTTTTAAAAAAAAATGCTACTTCCGGTTTACAAATTCTGACCAAAACGTTACCAAATCTAATTTAGTACATAAAGAATACAAATATAAAATTTCAGCTTAATACGTTCAGGGGTGTGGAAAGGATCCAGGCGACAACATTTTTGACCTTTCTAATAGGAGAAAATCCCACTTCCGGTTCATTAAATTTGATGGTTTTATTTTTCATTTTTACTTAAAATCACTATCTCTATTATACACAATAAATATCAAGAAGCTTAAAATAATTTAAAAGGTCAAAATAAAATAATGAAAAAATAATGAAATATTGTTTTTAAAAAAAATACTACATCCGGTTTACGAATTCTGACCAAAACGTTACCAAATCTAAGTTAGTACATAAAGAATATAAATATTAATTTTCAGCTTAATACGTTCAGGGGTGTGGTCAGGATCCAGGCGACAACATTTTTGACCTTTCTAATAGGAGAAAATCCCACTTCCGGTTCATTAAATTTGATGATTTTATTTTTTATTTTCACTTAAAATCACTATCTTTATTATACACAATAAATATCAAGACGCTTAAAATAATTTAAAAGGTCAAAATAAAATAATGAAATATTGTTTTAAAAAAAAATACTACTTCCGGTTTACGAATTCTGACCAAAACGTTACCAAATCTAAGTTAGTACATAAATAATATAAATATAAATTTTCAGCTTCATACGTTCAGGGGTGTGGTCAGGATCCAGGCGACAACATTTTGACCTTCCTTCCGGATGCTTCCGGAAGGGAAAAATCCCACTTCCGGTTCATTAAAATTAGTGATTTTTTTTATTTTAATCACATTAATACAAGAATTATACTTGCATTTTTTCGTGAAGACCACACATGTTTAAGGGGTCGAAAAAAATAGTGGAAGAAAAATCGAACAAGAGTAAACTGCCACTTCCGGTCGACGGACGCTTACCAAATTTTATACATAACTTGGTATTGAGCTTAAACTGATCGATATGAAATTTCAGTTCGAATAATCAAAAGGCTTTTGAGAAAAACATAAAAAACCTCGATTCTCTAGAGTAAAAGTACTACTTCCGGTTCAGATAAAAATATTTAAAAAATATTAAATTATAAAAATTATTATTTCTAGTACATGTAAAAAAAATTCAGTCCGATTCAGTTAGTAGTTTGGGAGAAAATCGAATTCAAAAACTTAAAAAAAAGAGGACACCTATAAGGGGAGGTACCATTTCCGGTCAACTTAAAAATTTGAAAAAAATTTACGTAGTGTCTATAAAAATTTCATTAACCGATACTAAGTTTCGGCTCGATAGGACTAACGTTGTTGAAAAAATCCCCAAAGTACACAGACACACACACAGACACACACACAGCCACACACAGACACACACACAGACACACATACAGACACACACACATTTTTTCTAGATCATTAAAACGCGATCAGTAATCGATTCTGAGTTCGAATCAGTCAAAATCTCGAGTTCGAATTTTCGCATGATCACAAAACTTCATCTATTGTTACTACGTACATAGATAAAGTAAAAAAATATACAGCGATGCAGTTTCTCATTTAATTTTTAAATTTAATAAAATGTGACAAATCTCGAATTCAGCTGGTGCTAATTTAAAAAAATCGTATGTTTTTCAAACGACTCAAACATAATTAAAACATCCGCCTCGGATGCAAAGTTGTAATTAGATAGAAACCTTCGTTTGAATTAATTCATACTAATTTTGACTCGACTTAATTTAATATGCGAAAAACGTGAAAGTGACTCATAAATTCATGAATATCAATGAGGACGTTCACAGGGATGACAATCTCATTTTCCCCTTCACTCCACCATCCGTTTTTCCCGTCACAACCTTCAGATCCATCCCTCGAAAAGTTGAAATATCAACTGTAATCCCAAAATAGTAGATATTTATATCGTTCAATTGGATCGAATATTTGATGTGATGTGGTTTTATATATTGGACTTGAAATAAATCGAAACGATATCCCTGAATTTTGTATTATATATTTATTACAGCGTAAATGATATTTATAATTTTCAACCATCAACAGTATTATAATATCGATAATTAAGTTGATAACCAAGTTTATAAAATGAATTGTTAATTGAATTGAGGTGTCAATTAAATAATTGATTTTGCTCGGTCTTTCGAATGGTATAATTTTGAAATATTCAATAATAATTTCTCTTCGAAAAAGTTCCGTTTAGTAAAAATCTGACGAAAATCCATCGTTGAATTTTCCTCAAAGCCTAATGGCTATAATGGACCACTAATACGTAATCAATTTAGTCTTTCCGTTGTATTTTACCAAAGAAGAGCCAAGAGGGGATATTGAAGGGGAGTGAGGGTGTCATAAAAATATTATAAATAATTCCTTACGACTACGTATAGAAGAACTTTTACGGCTGTTTGTGACTTCTTTCTCCGCGGTTTAATGCCTTTAATGTGGCGACGTCATAAAATTGTTATGACTCGTTCAAGAAGTTTGCTGCTAGTTATATAATAATGTGGCTCGCCTTTCAATTTAGCCAAAATCAATTTTACAATCTCTTTTCAAGTATTATGGCAGAAAATTCAACATTATCTATAGTTAAATTGTCTGGCAGTTAACTAACATGCGCAAAATATCTACCTGCAAATCTAGGGTTTCCAATACAGGCTATAAGCAAAAGTGGTATTGTCTTTTGCAACAAAGCCGGTGAAATTCACTAGGTTTATTAATAATAAATCAATGTATATTTCACAGTTGAATTGAATAGAGTTATATTGAAAAATATACAAGTTTTTGAACATAAATGGCATCCATAAACAACTTTGCTATTATCATTTAGTTGTTTTGAGTGTATTAAAAAAATTATTTTTATTATCTATAGCAAATGATAATTTTATTAAATGTGGTATAAATATCAAATACTACTTTTCATTTTCTTTAATATAAAAAAAATAAACGAAACATATTCAACAACGGATAAAATAATCCTTATACAATAGAAAGCACATCGTACTTGTACGGAAAATATACAATATTTAAACGCGACCATTTCTAAGATTATATACTACATACGTAGTATATTTTAGAATTTGTACAAAACATTACGAAATCTGATTGATCTTACAATTATGCCTCGATTTGTCTCGATATATAAAATGGTTGCAATTTAAAAATATCTATGTAGCTTTGCTTCAGTTTATCATACCATTTTAAGGATTTTGACATTGAATTATATATGTGTTTTATAAACATAAGCATAAGAAGAATAAAAAGGGCCGATTGTCTGGACAAGCATTGAATTTAGTATAATACGTTGAAATAAGTTTGATCAAATCAGCTTCTATGTTCAATGGTTGTTGTCTCTTTATGCGGTGTCATTGTGTCATTATCATAAAGGAAATCATTTTTGGCGGTTATTAATCGAGCGAATATTATCTCATTACATGTATGTTGCTTTTTATCATATCGGTTTTGACTCCGCGCGCTTACATAAAAAGTTATTATTAACTTAACATCATTGTTTTCATGATTGATTGTGATTTATGAGTGGAATTTTGATTTACTCTCTTCTATTTGGGCCTCACAGGGATGTTTGTATGAAGGTACAAGGCATTCCTTATTTTATATTTTATATTTTTACGTATCTGCTATTATAATTGCTATTTTTTTTTATGATTATGTATAAATGTATTTTTTTTGTGTATATACATATATTTATATTTATTTTTCTTTCTCTTTTTTCTTTTATTACTTTTATTTTTTCCTTTGCATTTCACATGGTTTTCGTGTAAGCGGTAATTTTTATATCTCTTATATCGTATCCGATCGTTTTCATACTTTGCCATATTGCTCATTTTGGTCATCAATATACGTTAATGTATCATCTGCCATTACGTTGGAGATAAAATATCGTATACAATGCGTATCAAATATCCACAATTTCGAATACGGTGACGTCTATGACGGTGACGGCAAGCTACTATAATCTATCTTCAACCTTTTTGCCGTGATATGGCCATATAATTCACTCTATATTTTATAAATTTGCTCTATAGGTTCTCGTTATCTCTAATATTTAAATATTTATAGTTTTAACTCTCATATGTATATATAAATTTCAAATTTGGCGTCTAGCTTCATGTAATGTAATACACGATATATATTGATTTTTGGCCAAATAAGTCAGATCTGACATTTCACGGCTAAATGTACATCTCTTCACGGAGTTTTATCTGCGAGATAAGTATTCAATAAGAAGTTATGTTGTATCTAATTGTTAATATGATTTACAATAAGCTTACATACATTTAGTTTTTTACAATAAGCTTATAAGACATTCCCTTCTTTGTTGTTTTTTTATAATTTGTAATTATTAATATTAGTTGTTTGTGTGTATATATATGTTTTGTTTTTGTTATGTCTAATTTCTTTAGTTATTATTTTGTTTATTTTCTTTTCTGTTATATTTTTGACAATTGTGGCGCATTAGGAATTCCTGTAATGCTACAATGGTCCAAATTTTAAATAAATAAATAAAACCAATTGTTGGTTTTACAATGTGTTTTGCAGGAGTAAATATTCCTTGCATAATATATTTGTATTTGTATAGCTTTTATATACGGTCGAAATACATATATACATATATATGGACATGGATCGATTTGTATCGTAGGGTCCGAATTTACGTTTGTGATTTTATAACGCTTGAATTTCAATTACGGGCTCCGCATTGGAAATCGAATTGGCGCTCGAGAAAAGTGGGCTTTTCCAAAGGTCGCCTCAGGTGAAAAGGCGCCTGTCGACGCCACGTGCGGGACCCGAATCAACAAAAATTATAATAAATTATCATAGCGAAATTAAAAAAGGGCGAATGGGCCACTCTCGAGGGTCAATTGACGGTCGACCCGTCCGTCGCTCCACAAATGGGAAACATCGCACGCTTGACAGTTTTCATCAATTTTCAATTTTCATGGACCTCTCCCCCTCGCCACTCCATCCCTCCCATCGTAGGAGGCCACACGCCACGCCTCCTCTTCTTTGACGAAAATTGATAAATTGACGTTATTTCGGGACCCCATTGAAGACGTATTTAAAATCAAATTATTTATTCACAAAAGGGCGTTCGCTTCAATTGACACTATGCATTAAAATTTCGAAAACAAATTTTCGATCGGTTGTCAAAGATTAAAGTTAAAGGGTCCAATCGTTAATGTACATTAAACGGCGTTGTTTTGTATAAATGCCTGCTTTGCCGTGATAGGCGTTTGATTGATTAGATTCTCGCTATCTTGTAGTACATATATATATTTTGATTGTTTGAATTTTAATTATGAACTTTATATAGGTATAAACATACATATGTATATATTTCAATGTTTTCGTTCTGTTATTATATTAAGAGGGCTAGACCCCAGCGCCTTGTCCATACAAACGTACTAGACTTCTCTCTTCCTCAATTATGGCACTAAAGAAATTATTTTTACTAAGCCATTTATATCCACCATAGACATGTTCTATTGTTTTGATTAATCAAAAAATCAAATGAATCATTCATTAATCAAAAGAATAAAAAATAGATCCATGCCCATGGTAGATATCCATACTATGTATATTAAACAATAATTTTCCTAGTGCCATAATAGAGGAAGAGAGAAGTCTTATAAGTTTGTATGGACAAGGCGCTGGGGTCCAGCCCTCTTAAATATACTATAAATCGCAAGTATTCACAATTTGTTATACACCATTTTTTTACATACCTCCTTTACGTTTCACATGGTTTTCGTGTTAGTGGTCATTTTTATCTCTTATCCGATCGTTTTCATACTTTGCCATATTGCTCATTTTGGTCATCAATACACGTTTATGTATCATCTGCCATTACGTTGGAGATAAAATATCGTATACAACGCGTTTTAAAAACGGGGCCCGTAAACCTTCCTGACGTTTAATAAGCGTTCGTCCCGTGTCTTCCAACCTGTTCGCCTTGATATGGCCTTATAAGATTTTAATTGTTTAAACGCCTATAATTCACTCTATATTTGTAAAAATTTGCTCTATAGGTTCTCGTTATCTCTAATATTTAAATATTTATAGTTTTAACTCTTATATGTATATATAAATTTCAAATTTGGCGTCTAGCTTTATGTAATTGTAATACACGATATATATTGATTTTTGGCCCAATATGGCAAATCTGACATTTCACTGTATATCTCCTCAGTCGGTTTTATCTGCGAGATACATAAGTATTCAATAAGAAGTTATGTTGTATCTAATTGTTAATATGATTTACAATAAGCTTACATACATTTAGTTTTTTACAATAAGCTTAAATACATACATGACATACACTTATTTTTAGTTATCAGCTGATTTATTACATATCAAATCTTCTTGAACTTACATACATATAAATAATTAAATTTAAAACGACAAGATTGAGAGGTGATTTATATAAGTTTGAAATATTATTGATATCCATTATTCTGTCAAATAAAAATAAATGTTTTTATAAGAAAATGCGTATCTAATCTAAGAGGTCATTTTTTTTAGAATTCGAAAGGAACATCTGACAAGATTTTTTTTCAGATAATTTAATTAGAAATAATTAATGCTTAGAATATTAATATTGTTATAATATTTAAAATATATCATATATGAATTATACATATGTAGATAGTATAATCAATTAGCTTTAAAATAATTTATTATTTCTTCAAATCAATAGATTCATATTATAGGTACATACGTACGGCCTGCTATAATTTAAATGAGAGATAATTTAATACAATTCATCACGTTCTAAAATTACCTTTTGAAAATATGAAGTCGTAAATATTTCATAATTAATTGAAGTTTTTAAATTACTTCTTCAATTATTTTCATACAAAAATACATTCACATACATACATATCTAATCGCAAATTTAATTAGGTTTTTGAAACGATTAGAAAATATTAAAATTGGTATATGAACGTAAAACGTGGTTGAAAAAGTTTTGATTGGTTTTGGTTAAGCTGAATAAATTTATTATTTTATTAATAATGATAAAAATATTTAAAATTGAAAGTATATTTATATTTATTTATGGAAAAATATATTTCTCATATGTGTTTATATACATATATGAGAGTATTATGTATACATATGTAAATAAAATAAAACTTTTTAAATTTTCAATAAAAAGTCAACGGTAATATTTGAACGCGACCAACACGCAACTTTTTCATGAATTTCCACGCAGCTTTATATCCATTATGCGAATATTGATATAGCGATACTTTATATCGGACAATGAGCGCGAGCATTGAACGAAAATTGAAAAGAAAAAAATACACAATAAAACAGCAAACAAGCGGAAAAGCGTCTCGGCATTGAAAAAGGGCGCCAAAAATGAACGATTTTAAATAAAAGCATCCGTAAAAAACACACACACACACACATACAATAGATAAAGCTTAACCACGCTATGGACGCTTTGTAGAAAAAGGCGCCTTGTATTGGCGCACACTTGTTTTGTGGCCACACCTAAAGAAAAGGTTAAAAAAAATATAATAATAAAAAATAAACCCACGGCGCCTTTTTTGACAGTACCACTGAATAGCCGTGAAATATTACGTAAAACTACGCTAGAGAAATAGGACAAAAGAATTATTTACCTGCAAGCAAAAAAGGTACCTTTCGAGCTTGTTGTAATTTACACACACACAGGTATTACAAAATTTCTCATTTAACATTGAATTTTACATATGATATGTATATCATCGATGCTATCATTCTCAGCGGTTTGAGAACCGCTGCAAAGGATATAAGGCTTATTGCAAACCTTTTCTTTACTACGTCTAGCCAGTTCAGTTACACACATTCTTGGGTACTATTCAAACACTTCTGTAATATTCATTTCGTTCATTTTTCTGTGTCTTCACTCCCAACATTTCAGCTTCTGTCGTATAATTATATCTCCCACCCACGTGTTTCGTTTTCTGCCTCTTCTCGTTATATCGAATACATTGAACTTCAACCAAATTTTTAGAATTCAATGATAAACTTGGGTAAAACATCTACATAAATTTCACGTGCACTTTCTTGTGTACCATCAATTCTCCTACAAATTTAACTGTCTTCAATGTCAGCTGCTGTAATTAAATCTCTCACCCGAATGTTTCCCCTTTTGTCTCTTATATATCGAGTGTTACACTCTCATGAGTACCATTCTATCATCCACCTTTCGTCACTATTTCAAAGACAACAATTTTTTTCAGTTCACTTCAATATGTCAAATGCTCTGATCATAAATCCCATCTACGTGCATCGTTTTCTAAAGCTTCTTGTTATACCAAAAAAAGTTATTCCACACTTTTATGGATGCTTGTTATTCCACACTTTTATGGATGCATTTAACTTTACAATATATTTACATTAACTAGCAAAGCTTTTCGTGTTTTTATAATCAATGATATAGTGTGAAAAATGTTATAAAACTAACTGCTATAACTGTTCAAGGTGTAACGTGTGAAGTTGGGTATAATTAATTTAAAATTAAAGTAGTCTCGATTAGCTATGTCATCTCGTCGATCTGACAGATGAAATTTTAATCATTTTTTTATGGTTGAATGTCTCAAGTGTAATTTTAAAAATATTTTCTAACGTTTTTTTTACATTTTCGTACTGCCAGTTAACTCCTGTATGTTGGTAAAATATCAAAGCGAGCGGAAGAGAAGAAGTGGTTTAAAAACACTAATGAAACTAATAAAAAGCTTGGAAAAAACACATTTAAGTAAAGTGTCATTTTGATTTAAAAACGGCTTTCATTTTCTAAAGTGCACTCTAACTTATTTCTTTAAAAAATAAATCTTAAAAAATTGTAAAAGTTTCATACCTTCTATAAATACGTTTTACATAAACAAGAATACATACTCTAATTGTCAATATAGCACAAATTAAATGCGAGTATTATGTATTCTATCAAAAAAAAAGTACGAGTATTATATTTCAGCTTAATGACTCACCGAACGGGTTGCGTTATTTTTTGAACATACAGCCTTCTATCCTGCATTTAACTGTATGCATCGTTTCATAAGCATAACAGTAAAAACACACTGGTCTTAAGCTCTCTTCTTCGAGGCGCCTTTCCCGAATTGGAAATCGGCCGTTATCGGATTTTCCGGGGCACTATTAGATTTTTCCGACCGGTCGTTACGCCGAGGTGCCTTTATTCATCCCACCCCTTCGTCCAAGCGTCGTAAGGGTTAACGGCGAGAAACTGTGTATATACGATACAATACACACATTCAATTCGTTAGTTTGCTGGCGCCAAATCGCATACGGGCACCCGCATCGTAAAACATAAGACACCACTTTGGGGCGCCCTTTTCGCTTTTGATCGTAATCAAATAAAGCGCCCTTTTTACGCCGCCACGTTCGTGATTGAATTCGACGCACTCACTTACGAACTCGTTCGTAGGATATGTGCATACATACATATGTACATATATATCTATGTATGTATGTATATAATGGCGCCTGGAGTGTTAGAAGGCGCCTTACCGTACATTTGCCTTGATTTATTGGATTATTATTACGCCTACGTATCGATTTTTGGTAGTATTGTTGAATATTTTACAAAGAAAGCCTTTTGTTACTAAGCTTACATATGTACATGTTATTATTAGAATTTTCGTATGAAGTATTCAAAAGGAAGTTTACCCTATACTATGAAATGAGCCAAAAACATACATGACTAAAAGGATCATATAAAGTACACATTGGTGAAAGCAATCAATTAATTGATTTTGAATCGTTTTCAACTGATAACACTGTTCGAAAATGACAACTTTTTTTTTGAGACGTTTATTAAATCGAGGTAAGCCAGTTATCAATGGAATTTTTGTTATTAATCCACAAGAATAGTCTGATTTGAAGTGGAATTTTATTTAATTCTCATATAAAGACAATTTAATATATTATCCCTATTTATTCAATTCAGATTCGTGTAAATACGAGTAAATACTAGTACGAGCCAGAGAAAAGTATCACCAATAATCGCATTAACAATTGTGAGTGATTATAGCAAGTTGTTTCTAAACATTCATAATCAAAGCAATATTTTATTTAGATGACTGACAGCATAATGAAACTTCATATGTCAAATTAAAAAAGAATTGACTAAATAAACGGACCATTTAATTGAAATATTAAATTTTTAATATAAAATTCTGATCAAAGCAAAATTGACCATTTATTATATTATTTATAATTAAAAAGTGACCGTCATTTTATTTACATACTGATCATTTTGAATATAAAATACTGACTGATTAAATTTAGACTGTTATTTTTGTATTAACACTATTATGTAGATGTACCAAAATATGAAAAAAATACATTACTTTTACTGGTAGATTCAATAAAATATATTATTAAAATTAATTTGTATCCCTATAATTGAATTTAACTGTGATTTTTCATTTAACCTGACATATTGCTTTAACTGCAACGGCTCCGTTTAAATAGATTCAGGAAGAATCAATTTGAATTCATCATCAATTTGCCCGGATGCGGGCTGAGTTAATTTTCCGACATTTTCACCAACCAATGGGAGCTTTTCCGGCAGAAGCGCATCCGAATTTGCGTCCAATTTGCGTACGCGAAATACATACTTATCGTACAGTCAATATGTATACCTATACATAAATATACATATGTAGTTGAAGAAAATTTTCAAAAGTTTGAACATTTTTCACGGGTATATAAATAAGGCTTTGTGTATTATATTTTATCGAAAGCAGCACATCTTTGTGGCGCGTTCGAGTTTATTGAATGAGCGCACAATTTGTACGGTTACGAATAAAAGGATCTTTTTTTGAATAGTTTGAATAATAATAATCGCGCGAAATTGCATTTCCATACACGAGAGAAAGATTAATGTTGTTTCGTTTAAAAATAAACACATATTTTATATACATTTTCCGACGTAATATAAACGAATATTTCATACTTTGAATGAAAGGCCGATGAAAAATAAGGCTCCAAAAAATGGGAACGGCAAAAATACTACCTCTTGGTCCTTTTCTTTATTCCTCGTCGCAATTTTAAATTCAAATGAGCGTCGCTGAAATATTGGCGAAATCGGAAAAGCAAACAAATTCTTCACCATAAGCCGACAACGAAATATTACCAAAGAAAATTCATCATTTTTTAATGTAATTAATATCAAAATTCAATTACACTTTGTGAGAGTCTAATTCAAAGACTAACAACTGCATAGAAATCTACTCATTATATACTATATCTAAAAGTATTTGATGTATGATTTTTTTTATATTATAATAAAATTTGTAAAATGTCTGTAAAATGAGTATTTTTTGGATATTTGCAATTCTATAAATGTACACATAAAATTAAACTAAAACTCATTAATTTAAATACTAATGAACAGCAGTAAATCCTAACTCTACATACATACATATTACTATTTTTTTTTAATTTACGTATACACAGGTACCTAATATAGTATAATACCAAAATGAATCGCGTAACTGAGCATTTCAAGGATATGTATGTATTTGTGTAAAATTAAAATAAAATACATATTAACTCAATATGAATTTTGAAACAATATTTATCTTCAACTTTATTGTAATTTCTTATACGGGGATTGTTTATCTGTTTGTTGCGAAAATTTTTCAATAAAAGTAATCATTTAAAGAACATTTCGACGGAAATGTAAAATATAATTGTGGTAAGATTTATTTAAATAAAAATATATACAATTAAGCTTTTTAAATCTAACTACATATAACAAAATCTAATTTATAGCCTAACTATGACATAGAATGAAGCTTGTCTAAAGCTTGTCTAAAATAGCATCACGATTTGAAAATTTATATTAAGTTACATATTTAAAGTCAATGCTCAAATTTATAAGATTCAATGTAACCAATGTTTCCAATTTATTTACCTGTTATTTTTTGTTCTGTTCTTAGGTCGCCAAACAAAATCATTACCATATGTAATTTGAGTCCCAACAAAAAAAGGAAGAAAAACCCTGGTATAATATCCGTTTATTTACAGTCTTGCAATGAAAACATTATGCAAAATATTATCAAATTAATATTGAAATACTTTCCATTAAATCTTTTCTGTATCTAAAAGTAATACACTTACAGGTTGTTCATCACCAGAAATCGATTCTAAAACTAAAAATGGTCAAGTTTCAAGTGAAAAGCCTCAACAATTATATGAAAAATGTATATGTAAATCATATTCCTAAGCTCGTCTACATATATGTATATATATAAAATTATGCAACTTTTGATTCAAGAAATGCACAATTTGAATACAAAGCTGCTTAGTTCGTGAGTATTCAATTGAAACTTTCCGCATCTCGGTGGTATTGTATTGCCGGTTAGTTAAACTTCAAGTGCTCTTTCGTTGAAGGTTTCACTGTCTGTTATTCCAATAAATACAACGAGTAAACATGGATTTAAATAAATGTTTTATCATACATATATTCAGGACAGTGCGGCACAGAGTTGACGTGTCAGATTCAAATCATCCTAGAACGAAAATCAGATGCTAACTAACTTCCATCTGTAAGAAGTTTTACTTTTCATACGTTAAACCATTTACAATTCTACCGAAATTTATATCCCAAACCCTTAATATATTATTTTGTAATGTAACAGTTCGCACTTGATAAAAGGGTATCATTATGTTTAAAATGTATGAACGTTTGAAATATCGCGTACGTTGAGATAGGCACATATGTACATACGTTCGTTATGAACGGATAAATTGTCGGCATTTAAGAGACGAATGGGTCCTCCGAAGGGACCTCTAATTGAGGACAGGTGAGAGAGGATATCCCCATTTTATTCCCTGTCCCCTCCCCACCACCCACCCTCTTCCCCATTTTGTCCTTTATCCCTTCAGGTTGCAAAACAAACGTCGCGTTGAAAAATAAATGATAGTATACGAGCGGGCGTGCGCGTGTACAAATGGACCGTAACGGGTACGCTTTCCCATTTTTGTTATTTATCGGGTTCGTAACGACGGGAATAACGGGAAATTTGATTAGCCATATTCGATCACGGGATCCGTGGCACGATGCCGAAATGAAAACGGAAACGATTGCATTCGAAATGTATGTACGACCGATTGTTATTTTGAATGTCCGCGTATGAAATTTCCATTGAATCGACGTCGATTAGTGAGATTGCAATTTTTGGTGAATTTTTATTTTTATACGAGTTTAAATTGAATTCGAAATACGTGTTATAATAATTTTGTAATTCGAAAAGCGTGTTTATTCGCTTGATATTTTTATCGTCTTTTGATATTGGTATTAACATTATTTAACGCAGTGCAATAAAAGTGAAGTTTAATTACAAAATGGACACTCATTTTTAAAAGCTATCAACATGTTATACGAATTTTCTCATGATCATAATACTTCGTTTATTGATATTTCGTATATGCACGTATGCATGTACATATGAATGTGGATAAAATGAAATAAAAAGGTTCCAATTTAAAATATATAAAATCTGTATAAAAAAACTTTAACTAATAACAATATGTATAAAAGATTTAACAGTTGCATAAATATATAACAAATTGTAACCTATGTATTTTATTGCATCTTTGTATGTACAGTATTTTATTATTACATAAATCACTGTATGTTTAGCATTTTATTATTACATAAATCACTGTATTTCCAGAAGCTGAAGAACACAAAATAACAATTAATTAATTAATCACAGAATTAATCCATTGAGACATCTATGGATTTAGATTTTGTACATAATTTTTACAAATTATACACACAATAAATACAGAAGATTTGTGACAACAGGAAAGATGATTTTTTTGCCAATTTTCGGGAACCTTTTCAACAATGATCAGATAAAATTGGCAAACTCTGATTAGGACCGATCGATTTGGAGTCACAAATACCCCCAAATCTAACCAGCAGTATGGCGGATCGAACCCAATGATCAATTGGTGCTAAACATACACGCTACCATTACGCCATACTGCTGGCTATATGGTATACATAACATATATGAATGACCAGCAGTGTTGACTAATTTTATTTTATTTTTATTTTATTTTATTTTATTAATTGAAAAATCAACAGACAGGATGTACATAGATATGTATAAAAAAACAAATAGTAAATAAATAATTTATGTAACATCCGAGTCCAATAATAGATTTTAAAAAAATGAAAAAGATAAATATAAGGAAAACAAATTAAAAAGTAAAGAATAAAGGCATGACAAAATATGTAGAACATTGCATAATTAAACTATAGTATTAAAATATTTGGAAAAGGTTATAAAATAGAATATAAGAAGAAATTGAAATGGTTAGCATATTATGCTTTCGAGCGAAGTGGTCACGGTTCGATTCCAATTACATAGTAGCTGTTGGCCAGACTTTTGTTTGTGACTTTAGGTCTATCTTTTCCTTTCAGAGTTTGCCAATTTTTCTAGTTGTATATACATAAACGGGCTTATATGTATAATAGTTGTCAATTTTTATACACTATACAGCGTGGACTAGTGGTTCGCATATTATGATTTCGAGCGGAGTGGTCACGGTTTGATTCCCACTAGTAGCAGATCTTGGGTTTGTGACTTCAGGTCGAGGCTAATCGTACACGCTACCATTAAGCCATACTTCTGGCTATATATTTGTTTTTCTCATGTTTATATAAAATTGACAAATCCGTTAACCCAAATGTGAAAATTTTGCATAATAATAGTAAAACTGCGAGTTAAATTTCTAATCTGAACTTAAAATTCTCGTATTGTTGGTACGTTTTGGGATGGGATTTTCGTAAATTGGTCTCCGTCCGTACGTTTCATTCCACGACCGTCATCCCCTGCTACATTCCGACACATTTGCTTCGGAAGAAACGTCTTCTTTTAAGGGTCTCAAGAAAGGGTCCCTGGGGTGCGATCGTTCCGAGTCAAAGACAAGCAACGCGTCTCGTAGAATTGGTACCTAATCTGGCAGTTGGCCACCCCTGACTTACGTTCGGAATTACTCGACCGTAACGTGTAGAATGTGGCGATTTTCCCGGCTGGCCATTATGGCGAACGGCGATTCCCATCCCCGGTTTTCGACCCTTCAAAGCCCAGGCGTCGCCCGGAGGCTTTTCAGCGGTGAAATCCGAGCTTTTGCCCGATTGAAAAGCCAAGGACGTTTATTTCGATTGAAGTTCTCCCTGGTCTTTGCTCGCTTGATACTTTTGACGTCGATTTCACGACACGACAGGACCCCTGTTATTATACGAGATGACTCAAAATGTACCATTTGTATTACATAGACAACTAAGTACATATAAAATGACATTCTATATAATAAACTTGATTCTAGGACACTTTCCCCTTGAACACATACCCCCGGTCAAAAACCCCCTGGACATTAACCCCCCGTGAAAACAACCCCCCCCCTCCCGTCAAGGATAAATTATTTTATAAAAGTTGACGGTATCTTTAGAAAAAAGTCAATATCAATGCTAATTTATTTCAGCCCGAAAAATACAGATATTAATAATACATATATCAGATTCTTTTTAAATAATCAATAATCAATAATAAAAAATCAGTAATCAATAATAATAATTCAAAATATGCAAAGCTCTAAAATCAATTGTATTTTAATCTATTTTTTACATACCTCCTTTACGTTTCACATGGCTTTCGTGTTAGTGGTCATTTTTATCTCTTATCCGATCGTTTTCATACTTTGCCATATTGCTCATTTTGGTCATCAATACACGTTAATGTATCGTCTGCCATTACGTTGGAGATAAAATATCGTATACAACGCGTTTTGAAAATGGGGCCCGTAAACCTTCCTGACGTTTAATAAGCGTTCGTCCCGTGTCTTATAACCTGTTCGCCTTGATATGGCCATATAAGATTTTAATTGTTTAAACGCCTATAATTCACTCTATATTTTATAAAATTTGCTCTATAGGTTCTCGTTATCTCTAATATTTAAATATTTATAGTTTGACCTCTCATATGTATATATAAATTTCAAATTTGGCGTCTAGCTTCATGTAATGTAATACACGATATATATTGATTTATGGCCAAATATGTCAGATCTGACATTTCACGGCTAAAAGTATATCTCTTCACGGAGTTTTATCTGCGAGATAAGTATTCAATGAGAAGTTATGTTGTATCTAATTGTTAATATGATTTACAATAAGCTTACATACATTTACACTTATTTTTAGTTATCAGCTGATTTATTTCTTTTCCTTTTCTCGATTTTACAAATTCCATCATAGATAGTCTGAAAATAATTAAAATATAATTATAATAATATAACAATAATATATACTTCTATTAATATTTACTTTCAATACCACAGAACGCAAACGCTAACTGGTGATTAAAAGTCTTTTAAATTGATATTTATTCTGTTTACAACAATAAATTTAAATTAAATATTGTATATAAATTGAAATTCATATTATACTTCTTTGATATACATATACATATTATACTTCTTTGAATTCAATAAAATCAATTTTACTACTTATATTTAATACAATTTTTATTTGTTATATGAACAAACTTTTACTCATATACATATGTACATACATATATAACTTTTTTATTTAAAAATATGATGCTGGTCCGTGAGAATTACTGAAAAATATATGCTGGTCCGCCAACTGAAATAGTTTGAGTAGCACTGTTCTATATGCAATAAAAATTTGTATTCGTCGCCTACACAATATAAAGGTGGCCTTAAACATAAATATGTATGTGTAATCAAACAACATATTGAATATTATAAAAAAAAAATATAGCATACAACAATACATATAGAATATATGTACATACAAAAGCATGCTCGGAATTAATCCCGGCCCGGTCACGTATAATCAGATTAGCTCCGTGTTACTAATTGGTGACGACAAATGTTGACATGGATCCTAATTATTTAAAGCAACAACTCGTCCACCCCCCAAATCTCCCTCATTTACCCCCTGCTTCTTTCGCCCCCTCCCCCCATCCAAAGTTGATAAATATTTGAACCAGACTGTGTCATTGAAAAATGGTCGGTAATAATATGTAATAATAAATATGAAAAATAAATATGAAAGCGCATATAGGAATTATTATATAAATGTATGCATGTATGTCGGTAAGCTTATGTATACTGCTAGTTTTTTTCCCGTTCGTTGGAAAAGCGGGAAAACAAGTGCTTGTTCAGTTGAATTGAAAAATCATATCGACTGACACCGCATTTTAAATGCAATTTCAATGTGTCATGTCAATATATGAACTGAAACTTCAGAGAGATTCATATATTGACATGACACATTGAAAAAATCATATACGCAAAAAAATATGCAAAAAATCATATACGCGGATTTAATGAGTAGTCACTGAATTTTTGCAATTTTATAAATCATTTCTGGCAAAACTATGATTTTTAATTTCCAACTCAATGAAATACAATAGGTGAATTTTGTGCGTTTATTATTTTAAATATTTAAATATGAAATAATTTAAACTATTAAAAAAAAGATTCTCAAAGGTAGGTGTCGGTGTATTTCATGAAATATGTAAGAATTCATTGCTTAGTACTTTGAAAATAAACAGATAGTGGCGCTTCCTGTGATTATTTTCATGAAATGAGCCGTTTCACAAATTGGGTTTAATATCATCATCATCATCTACAGCCAATCACCATCCACTGCTGGATGAAGGCCTCTCCAAGACGCTTCTACTCGTCTGTTTTGCTCTCATACATCTCACCCCACATATTTTCCAAATTTCATCTAACCATATTCCCTGCGATCTTCCTTTTACTCGTTTGCATTCTTTCGGGTACCACTCTAGCACATCTTTTGTCCACCTTTCGTCCATTTTTCTAGCCACTGACCCGCCCATTTCCATTTCAATCTATTTCATCTATCCACTATGTCCACTACACTTGTCATACTACTCACCCACGTATTTCACTTCCTGTCTTTCTTTATTATGCTAAGCATACAACTTTCCATACTTTTATGAGTGCATTGGATATTGTGTAGCAACTTGGCGTTTCACATATGTACATACATACGTCATCACTGACAAAACACAATGATCGAAGATCGTTTTCTTCAGACAAAGTGGCATTTTTGATTTACAACTGTTTAATATTATATATACGTATACTAAGTCCACTTATATTTTATATTTTAAGAAATATCTCGCAAAATATTAAATATATTTTTTGCGTTTAACATAATTTTAAAATACTGGTGGGATGTAATGTGTTTATTCTGCTTTTCCGAAATTCTGGATATATTGAGTAAATGGAATAAAATGATAATAATTTGTGAAATCAATATCACATAAAATATTATTATAAATTATTATTATTATACATTATTATATAATTATTATCTTCAATATTTTATTTATTTATTTAAAGTTTGGACCATTGTAGCATTATAGGGATTCCTAATGCGCCACAATGGTCAATAATAAGCTTATTGTAAAAAACTAAATGTATGTAAGCTTATTGTAAATCATATTAACAATTAGATACAACATAACTTCTTATTGAATACTTATCTCGCAGATAAAACTCCTTGAAGAGATATACTTTTGGCCGTGAAATGTGAGATCTGACATATTTGGCCAAAAATCGATATATATCGTGTATTATCTTACAAGAAGCTACACGCCAAATTTGAAATTTATATATACATATGAGAGTTAAAACTATAAATATTTATATATTAGAGATAACGAGAACCTATAGAGCAAATTTTATAAAATATAGAGTGAATTATAGGCGTTTAAACAATTAAAATGTGATATGGCCATATCAAGGCGAAAAAGTTGGAAGACACGGGACGAACGCTTGTTAAACGTCAAGAAGGTCTACGTGCCCCGTTTTTAAAACGCGTTGTATACGATATTTTATCTCCAACGTAAAGGCAGACGATACATTAACGTATATTGATGACCAAAATGAGCAATATGGCAAAGTATGAATACGATCGGATAAGAGATAAAAATGACCACTAACACGAAAGCCATGTGAAACGTAAAGGAGGTATGTAAAAATTATTTATTTATTTATTTATTTATTTTAAACAGACCATTGTGGCATAACAGGAATTCCTAAAGCGCCACAATGGTCAAAAAATATAACACAAAAAAGAAAAAAAAACAAAATAACAATTAAACATAAACATAAATACATCCATACATACATAAAAAATAGCATTTATAATAACAGATAAAGTTAAAATATCAAATAAAATATAGCATAAGGAATGCCTTGCACCTACAGCCAGTTTCAATAAATATGTAAGAAACAACTACAAATACAAAACATCCCTGTAAGGCCCAAATGGAAGAGAGTTAATCAAAATTTCACTCATAAATCACAATCAATCATGAAAACAATGATGAGCGCAGACTACCAGATAAATGGGTTAGAGTAATTTCCGACAATTTACGCTCACTAAGGTGGAAAATATCACATTCAGTCTCGGCAGCAACGATTTCATTAAGAAGTCGGATAGCTCTTGGAATAGGAGCCATTCGAAAAAGGACTGTGCGGGCAGGAGGTACAGCCAGCAAATGATGATGTCTACCACGCACATAGTGAATAGGGACATAAAGCCCCAACTGCTCCAGCAACAACGGGCATGACGTATTACCACGTAAGAGCAGGAGAACGAAACGAATTAATGAGAAGTTTCTCCGAAGTTCAAGGGAATTATACCCAAGCATGCCCAAAAGGAAAGGAGTGGGGTAGAGATATGGGTAATACCCATATTCTTTCCTATATAGGAAACGAAGAAATGCTTTTTGCACTTTCTCAATCATCAGAGAGTAATTTGCTTCATGCGGATTCCACACAACAATTATGAATTATCATCACATGAATAGTGTTTTTGGAACTGAAAATTGGACTTCCGCCACTTTCAAATATAACGACTCAAATTTTGATTTATTACCATTAAATTTACACGAACTCATAATGCGTAATTTACACGGTAGACATGTTTTCAAAAAGGCTCGGAGCCATTTTAAGTTTTTTTTCCAACTTTTGTCGGCTCCAGCGACGCCAGCTAATACGCATGTAAGTTTTTTTTTTAAATAAAAGTAAAAAAAAATTAAATAAAAAAGTGTCATATGGCCCATCATTCTGTATATAATAAATTAATATAAAAATACAACAAAGGCTATTCATTTTACACGAAATAAGGTTAATGGAGTCGTCCATTAGCGACCCGACTCCCACACATACAGTATTTTCGGGCGTTGTGCAAATTCGGGAAAAGTCTGAAAATTGTCACGCGACTTTTCCGCGAAAGAAAAACAAAACACCCCGGAGCACCGGGGTGGGAGCGGGGGCGCGAAATAATTAAACGCAGTATAAACATTTCATTTGTAACCGAATATATAATAAGTGGACCGTGGGCCAAATTAGACCTACCGCCGGACATTTTACACCGAAAAGGTTCCCATCCCAGCCTCCAGTAATCAAATTATGCAAATCGTCGGCCCGCGGTCCCCCAGAGGGCCCTAGCCGCGAAGGACCTCCACTCCCACAACCCCTGCCAACATCCCCCTCCCAACCCTACGGCAGGTCGTCGAGAAACTGTGTGCCTTATTCATATCAGAGACCGCATCACTTTTAATATAAAACGCCATGATTATATATCGCCTCATTTCAAGCGGTCGCCACATAAATAGGAAAACCAAAAAATTTTTAGGACTTATTGTACTAATTTTTAATAATATCAGAACTAGAGTGCTTCGATTTATTTTACTAGCATTTTTAAGTATAAACTTGCGGAATTGGTAAGGATAAGTTGTACGAACGGTTCACTTTATTCTTAATACTAATATGTAATTTCGAAAGAGACTTTGCATATACATATGTAACCTTGGTTTGTAGATTCTATAACAGAATCACTAATAACCACACTAACACACTTGTGAAGAGTTTCGGTGATTACAACAAAATGTCTATACCCTTCAGGTATAAACACACATTACCTAAACACAATCTGCTTTAGATCGTCGACTTTGAGAGTCTATAATTAATATTATGTATTAGATGTATTATGAGCATTTATAAGAATTGTAAATAGGTTTTTGAGCACTTTTTCCTATTATGCTGTACATTAACATTATAAGAATATAGAAGAATATAAAAATTAAATTAAAATTGTAAAATAGAAAATGATCAGTATATCAATAGCTATTAAAATAAATATAAGATGTTTTGTGAACATAATTTAGTAATAATAAAAAGCATTTGAAAATCAAAATTCACTACTCTATATCTCTCTTCGTATTCATGCATATTAATGAAATTTTCCATATAAGTTCTACATAAAAATGTACATCACGTTCATCTAGTAAGTTTGTCTGCTTCTTTGATATAGGGATTTCAAAAAATATATACATACTTTAAATAAATATTTAAAGGTCCAGTTCATCTCGTGCGTTTTCCATGTAATGTATCGTCTGATATTCTGATATTCAATATCTCGAATGTGTGATTAATGACAGTCGATTTTGCAATATAGAAACGTTCGATTCCGCATTCGGAAATGTAACGGCAGTAAAAATATAAAAACGAGATAAGGAAACGCGAAAAAGTTTAGATTTATAGAGGCGTAAAGCCAAACTTGCTCAGAATTTAATATTATCATTGTACAGACAGACAGACGGACTGCAGTATTGAGGGGTTTGGATTCGATTCCGATGGCAGATGGCGGTTGTAAAATTTGAACGCTTTGCAGATTTTTAACAGCCGAAAGGTTAAACCGGTTACATAGTGTCGTCTCGCAGTAAAACAACCGATTTATCCGTTTTATTTTACTGTAAAGAGATATATGGCATGGTACGGATTCAAACGACCCAAAACCAAAAAGATATGCACATATTATATCATTCTATTTCAAGGATCTCCAAACTGATGTTTCGTAAGCCAATCGCAAATCGCGAGAAACTTTACAAAAAAAAAAACAAACAACAAAAACTTTTAGAATGTTCGAAAAAATCTAATTCTGTTAGGTCTTAAAATATTTGACTACTTGAAAAAGACAAATCCCTTGGTTCTATCGGCTTTGCCGCCTCCCCCAAGTACATATGTCAAATAAATAAATAAATACACAAATACCTTTAATTGTAGAAAATTAATGACATGTTGAAAATGAACGATTTTATCAATTATATACGAATTGTAAATAGGCTTTTGAGCTCTTTTTCCTATTATGCTGTACAACATTAAATTAAAATTGTTAAATTAAAAATGATCAGTAGGTCAGTAGCTGTTAAAATAGATATATGTAAGATGTATTGTGAACGTAATTTCGTAATAATAAAAAGCATTTAAAAATCAAAAATCAAATCAATTATATAATCCAAACGAGCGATTAGCAATACAAGTTTAAATCTTTACTAACTCAAAGCCAAATCTACTAACAGTAATATTTAAAAATATGTTAATAGTATGCTTACATTACCACTATGTATCTAGGAATGCTATTTTTAAAAAAGTATGCTTACATTTTTTGATTTTTAAATGCTTTTTATTATTACAAAATTATGTTTACAATACATTTTATATATATTTTAATAGCTACTGATCTACTGATCATTTTCTATTTTATTATTTTAATTTAATTTGGTTACTAATCATAGTATTATATTATTATAATGTTAATCTACAGCATAATAGGAAAAAGAGCTCAAAAACCTATTGCTTACATACATAGTGTTCATCATTTCAATCCATTGGTGAATGAAAGAAAGTATGTTAAATTTCAAGCTATATTATAGTATATACATACTTCAATTGTAGAAAGTATTAAATTTTGATTGTTAAAAAAATGCGCGGCTTGTATAAAAAAAATGAACAAACATTAATTTCATGTTCGCTTTCAATGGTTTCGTAATAGAAAATATTTATGAGCTTCTACCGTGTAAACAAAATCGTAAAAAAATTTGTAACCGTTCGCACGATTAAAGATTGCGTGTAATTTATAGGCTCGTGTCCTTTCCATATTATATAATATTAAACATATGAATACTCAAGTCATAATTCAGCCCGAAAGGTCGTATGTGACAATGTAACATTGTTCGCAAGACATTTCTACGCGTTTACACAGTTCCCAATTAAATTAACGAAATTTATCTATCGTAATTCTATTAAACGTACGATGTAATATGTATGTACATACATATGTATACGAACGGTTCACATTGAAAGTGTTATAAATTTCATCAAAATGTGGCATAATTTAAAACGATTTAATTGTCTTACACGTGCTTACATTAATTTTAATATGGTTTTTGTATATACATACATAAATATATATAAAATTTGTATGATATTTTTATGCAGCCTTGCAAGACGCAGAGTGCAATAAAACAAGAACATCTTGCATTAATCATATCCATGAAGAATGTTACAGGATCCTTTTGACTACAGAGCTATCTCCAAGAGGATGAAATCCAGACATTTTAAATGTATAGCTTTAATTAACAGCATTGCAAGCAGACCGTTAAAATCCAATTTGCAGACAGCCGGTCTGCAAAATTACGTTATATGGATATACATATGAACATATGCGTATGGCATAAAAATGACAAAGCGGACTTTGACGACAACGCCCAATTAATTTTGACATGTTTTCCGCTGGAGATTGATTGAATTTGCGTCGGTAACCATTTATACAAACTGCCCTTTAAGAATCTCATTTTTTTTTAATTTTTACATAACTTTTTTTATATATTACATACCATACATCAGGTATGTAATATATAAATCAAAAAAAAATCAAAAAAAAAATTGTGAAGAAGACTATTCGGGTCAGTGGGTATTTTCATATACATATTATATTAATAAAGCAGTCTTCAAGTTAATAATAAAATATATTTTAATATTTGAGAAAACAAAATTAATTTAATGCTTATTATATTCATTATGAACTTTATTTATAAAACTTTGCCTCGTCTTTAACCTTTCATTTCATATTTTTTTTAAATTTCATTGAAAATATTATCGAAGGCTATAAATATCACTCAATATAATGAGGGAAAAAAAATTATTAAAAAATTCAAGTTTAAAATTAAATTTATTATTGCAACATATATTCTTATTACAAATTCGCCACAACGTGATAATGGAATCTTAAACAGAATGAGACTTAGTGAGATATTTTTTATCAATAAGCTGTTACTTTATATACATGTATGTATAACATGCTTAAAATATATAAATATAATAGTGTTCAAAACTAAAGTATTTGTTTTGACAACCAGACAACCAGATCATTTTTTCTGCGTTTAGACCAGTATTTTTCAATCTTTATTTCTAAAAATAATACTATTAATTTCTTTAATATAAAAGAGTCTATTAAAAAATCTTATAATTTGTAAAAAAAAATTGAATTATTTCTCTTAATATAGAGTTAATGGCTTCCCTGGTATTGAATTTCTGACACCAATTTAGTTATACACATTTGGTGAATAGATTGTCACACAAGTATCTGAATTTTCGATGGTTAAACTGCTTCATACTTAAGATATATTTCATATGTCAATCTGCTTTAGATCGTCGACTTAAGAGAGTCTTTAATTAATATTATGTATTAGATGTATTATGAGCATTTATAAGAATTGTAAACAAGTTTTTGAGCTCTTTTTCCTATTATGCTGTACATTAACATTAGAATAATATAATACTATGATTACTAACCAAATTAAATTAAATTGTAAAATAGAAAATGATCAGTTGATCAGTAGCTATTAAAATAGATATAAGATGTATTGTGAACATAATTTAGTTATAATAAAAAGCATTTAAAAATCAAACAAAAATGTGAATTTCGATGGCATAGATATTGTACTCGTCTTATAAATAAAAAACTTTTATCAAAACAAAAATTGCTATCAAATGCAATGCGTTCTTCGAATTGTATGATGATTCTTCATTAATTATTATCCTTGGCAGAAAGAAAAGTGTATGAATCTAGTAAAATGCAAATTATTAAATGCATACGTATGAAAGGTGACATTTCCAATTATATAAAATTGGCTCGTGCACGTGCAACGAATAGTGCATATCGACGTGCATTTTGCTTTAATTAAAAGTGCTCGCTTCAACTGGCGTGTGCACGTGCAAATTGAAGAATCTTAATTAGTCAGACGGCCACTTCAACTTCTTCGTACCTGAAATACGTTTTTTTTCATGAAAGTTTTATAATCCGTGGTAGAATCTCTGAAAATATATTGTGGAATTGTATGTGTGTAATTTTCAACACGTTTTGCAATATTTTCACGTTTAATTTGATTGGAAGAAATTTATGCAATTAAATAAAACTTAAGAAATAAGTTTCAAACTATGTACATATATGAAAAAGGTATGAATATTTTATTTGTATTAAAAAAACAAATCATTTCAAAGTCAAGGTGCTCGTATTTCCTGAAAATATTTCATTATAAGATTATTTCTAAATTCCTGCCCTTCAAAATAGGTCGCTTTGATATGCATACATATACGAGGGTTGGCTAACATTAAAGTAGCTAATGTCTGTGACATTAAACTAGAGGAGTTTAATCATTAACGCACTCATTAAAATTTACACCGGAATCTTGTGTTAGATCAGAGTGATGACAGCTAGTTATCCATACGTGTCTTTCATTGCCATTGGTTAGCATTACACGCTAACCAATGACATACATACATATGTTGCTGGTTAATAACATGCTATGCTATATGGCAATCGTTCACTGTTCGACTGTTCGACAAATGACGACTTTTTTTTGGTTCAGAGACGAGATATGACTTTTCTTATACATCTATGCCCAGTAAACAAGAATCTTGTAATAACAAATGTTGATTGGCTCGAGATTCGGAGATATACATACATATGTGTTTTTTAAATCGCGCGATTTTTCTTTATCTTCGTGTTGTTCGGTCAATGTCTCAAAATCTGTCAATTTCCTGTTCAAAATGAATATTGGAATCTATAGTCGGGTATTTTATCTTTCATTTGTAGTAATTTTCAGCTTTCAAATCTCTCTAAGTAGTCGTCCAGTTTAAATCAAAAGTCAAAATTACGTATTTTCATTTGGGATTTTTGCCCACTGTTAATACTGTTTTATATTGAGTATTTTCTATTGAAACATGTTTATTGGGATAGCGATCTGGCTACACTTTTTTTTTGTTTAAAAGGGTTAATTGGAAGTGTGCTGAATTTTAAATCGGTAACATTGCGAGCTAAAAGCTCGTACTAGTATTTACTCGTATTTACACGAATATGAATTGAATTAATAAGGATAATATATTAAATAAAATTCTATTGATAACTGGCTTACCTCGATAAAATAAACGAATTTCGTGTCGAACGGTGTAATCTGAGCATAGCATATACCCTACATCCTAATTTTAAAACAAACAGCTTACATTATGCTAGTGCACGATAAGGATGCAATATATCAAAATCCCTCCAGTTACAAACGTAATTTAATTCCCTTAATAAGATTTCCGAAAATCGAGACCGATAAGCGTAGAGCATTACGAAAATAAATTCAAAACGTTCTATTAAAGCAGACTGCGAAAAAAAAATCAAAACACATAAAAGGCCAAATTTACATCACAAAATTCTGAAAAGCTTCAACAGTCACCAACCAAGAGAGGCAATATTCGATAATCGCGGATGAGTCGAAGCGAGGAAAACAAAGGAAAAGCGCGTCATCCGTCACAGGGATCGTATTCCAGATCACAATGGGGGCGGTAGAAGTCAGCCATCGAAATCAGGAATATATAGAGAGAGGGAGGAGGGGGTGAACGGGTTAAATAAGTAACCGGCTGCAAATCCGGAGAAAAATGGTCCGTCGTCAGCCGGTTTGATTCACGCTCGCCGAGAGAGTTATGGCGATATTCAGCTTTTGTTGCCTCTCATAAAGAAAGCGCCAATCGAAAACTGGGCGAAGGGGTTGTACGAAGGGGATGAGATTTTCAAGGGGTTGAGCATTTGTCTTTCACCTTGAGTGGGCGTGATCGGCCCTCAGGACTGGGGATTTGTGTATCACAAATCGCGACCATATTTTTCTCATTCCCTTCTCACTTTCCTTTTCTCTATTCGCATGCATGAATGTATGACTACAAATGACTGATCTAACCCAAATAATTATTGGTTATAATTTCTGCATTAACATTTTATCATATTATATATGCCGCAATACAATGAGAAGTCACCCTAAATTGACAATACATTTCGAACTGTGTACACGTTATACAATGTACCTAGGTATAGTACTTATATTATGCTATTGTGTGGAATCCGCATGAAGCAATGATTGAGAAAGTGCCAAAAGCATTTCTTCGTTTCTTGTATAGGAAAGAGTATGGGTATTACCTAGAGAAATGTTATTTGTTATTTTTTAGATATATACCAGAAAGGCCTACAGGTAAATTTTAGGAAACTTTAGGACACAGGACACTTTTAAAAACTGTCAAACTACGATGTCAATTGAATATGTTACTTAAACGATCAATTTACTTAAAAAAATGAATCCCATCTTGTTTATTGTGTGTTTTTGACAATAAACAGAGAATCTTTTAAAGTACATACGTCGAGCATTAAGCATTAAATACGACTGACGCCAAAATTATTTGAAGAGGTCTGTGAACATTCCTCACTTGACAACAATATGACGCTTAAATCCACTTCTATTAAGTAAAAGTAAAGCACCCTAATTTAACATTATACATTACATATATATATGTATATGTATGTTTGTACATACGTTGTAGAGATTCTCGAGAATTTATGGTATTTTTTTCTCCTGCCAGTGACGCTACGTGTCATTTTTCCAGGCACAAGTTCAGATGACAGTAGAACGTTTGAGTGACATAGTGCCAATCTCAAAAACAATAACTCATAATAAATATCACTATACGGTCGTGTGGGGATAACTCAATTTTCAAGACAGTATTGTTTTTCAATGCAAATATGTCGCGTTTATTTAATATTATTTGCATGTATATTTTATTTATTTTACATAAATGTATGTATACATATACATATGTAAATATATAAATACACACATACATACATATATACCTGGAAAGTTTAATAGGTAAACCGCAATGCTCTTTCTTGGCCAATTATAAACATCGATAAACAATTTATATAGTAATTCTTACAGAGCATCACACATACATACATATGTGGATAAATTTAAAAAAAATTCAGCATTTTGCAAATCAGCGAAATCTATATATCCTGAAGACCTTAAAATTTGCGAGAAATAGGTCAAGATTGTCAATTTGTTCAATGAAAATCAGATAAATTGGCGAACTCTGATGGGAAACGATCAAGTCACATATCCAAGGTCTGGCCAGCAGCACCATGCAGAGATTGAACCCGTGACGACTTGGTTTGAAAGCATGACATGCTTACTACTAATCTATGCTGGGTTTTTTCTTATAGTTTTCCTATAGCGATGAAAAGTTGTAATGAGTATCTCCCGTCACTGATAACGGTCTCGTATTTTTATCGAAAATTATACAAATAGACAACATCATTATCAAATATTATTCGTGTCTTGGCTTAAATTTTTTTACATAATATAAATTAACTGACCATAGACCGTAAATTTAATGTGAAGTAACCATACTTTGCACAATGAAAAGATAAGATATTTATTTATTTATTTATTTATTTATTTATTTATTTATTTTAATATACAAGTATACCACAGAGTCTTTACAGGTCACCCCAATATGACACTGTGGCCAGACAATACATAAAAGATCAAATACATAAGAAAAAATAAAACAACAATAATAGAAAAACAAATAAAATAAAACATTTAAAAAATTGTACATAAAAATTAAAAATTGAAAAATTGAGAATTAATAAATTGAAAAATCAAAAATGAAAATAATACACAAAAAAAAAAAACACATATAAATAGTTTAAATTGAATTAAAAGTAAAAAACAGTAAAAATACGGATAGATTATCCGGTGAAATATTGAAAATATCAATGTGATTGCTGACCAAATTCAAGCAGCGTAAGACTCGAGCGATTGGTGAAAAAGCAAGAACATTAGTTCTTGCTTTAATAGTTTGGAACAATGGACGCAATCGATAATCAATGAGGCGAGATGGAACCCAAAATTTCATTTCTTCCAATATAGTTGGGTTGTAAATATCACCTCTTAATAATTTGAAGAAATGACACACAAGATGCATATCCCGCCGATGAGATAGGGAAGTATAGCCAACAGAACCTTGCACAAAAGCACTAGGAAACAGTTGAGGGTAGTATCCAAACTCCCTCATATATAGATAGCGGAGGAACTTCCTTTGAACTCTTTCAATTTTTAGAGAGTGAGTTAATTCACTGGGACTCCATATAATGGCATCAGATTCCAAAATGCTTCGGACCAATGCGTTATAAAGAAGACGCAAAACTCTTAAATTATTGAAATTGTGAGCATTACGTAAAACGAAACCCAGCATCTTTGAAGCTTTATTGCACATATTGGAAATATGGATACCAAACTTCCATCTGCTCTCAAACGTAACGCCAAGGTCTTTTTTGGATAATGTTCTACACAGTGGAGTTCCACCAAGATTATACTGATATAAGGTGGGGTTAGAAGACCGAGAAAAAGACATAATATTGCATTTACTAACGCTAAGAGGTAAATGATTATTAGTCGCCCAGCACCATAAAGAGTTCAAATTACTCTGAAGGACCTCACAGTCAGAAACACTATCAATTTTCATGAATAACTTGAGGTCATCAGCATATAGTAAAAAATTTGAATCTGAAAGTACCGAGCCAATATCATTCACATATATTAGAAACAGTAAAGGTCCCAAATTAGAGCCTTGGGGCACGCCAGAAGATGTGAGGTATACATCAGAGAAATGGCCATCAAAACAAACAAACTGACGACGATTACTTAAATAAGAAGTAAAAAAATCAGTAAGATTATCCGATAGACCAAAATTGGCCAATTTCTTAATAAGTATTGAATGATCAACCTTATCAAAAGCTTTAGCAAAATCGGTATAGATCACATCAACTTGATGCCCTGCATCTAGCGATTTAGTAATGAAGTTTGTGAAAGACAAAAGATTAGTAGTCGTAGAGCGTGCTGAACGAAAACCATGCTGTTGGTCTATGATAAACCGACTGCAATAGTTATAAAGTAATCTCTGCAAAATTATTTCGAATAATTTGGCTGGAGCCGAAACAATGGCTATTGGTCTGTAATTATTAATAAAAGATTTATCGTCATTTTTGTGAATTGGAGTGACTTTGGTGCATTTCCAAGAGTCAGGGAACAGAGAATATTTCAGTGATAAATTATAGATATGAAGCAAGGGATATAACAAACTGGACTTGCATCCCTTTAAAACAAAATCGGGAATAAAGTCAGGACCAAAAGATCTATTAGGTTTCAGCTTCTGGAACCCATACTCCATATCACTGATATTAAATTCAAATACTGACAGAATGAAGGAATGACTTATTTGAAACTTATTATTTGAAGATTGAGTGAATGAGTCTACAAATGCAGATTTAAAATGCTCAGCAAAACCCTTAGCGATATCTTTCGAACCTGAGAACGACTCATCACCATTGAACATCATTGTCAAATTCGAATTGTTATTATGTTTAGAATTTATAAAGTTCCAAAATAATTTTGGGTTTATGGAAATGGAATCTTCACATTTCTTAATGAAGTCAGCGTGACAAATTGAGATCAATTTTTTGGAATGAGAACGCAACTGACAGAATTCAACGTAATCATGTGAGTCCTTAGTGAACTTCCAGCGTTTGTGCAAGTAACATTTACGACTGATGACTACGATTAATTCAGCTGAGAACCAACTAGGAAAAATTCTTCTGGATTTAGGAAATTTTTTGTTAAAGCATTTGTTAAAAGAAGAATGCACAATCCTATTAAATATCTCGACAGCAGCATTCACATCCAAGCACTCGAAAAGATCAATCCACTCCGATTCCAACAAAACAGAATTCAGGCCAGCAAAGTCAACATTATTAAATTTCCAACCATAAAAATCATGATTAACAGAATTACAATTACGATTACTATTGTGCCCAGAATCATTTAACATTAAATGGGAACATGTAGCATCAAAATCAATACTGAGCGTAGGGTGAAACTTATCCTCAGGAACAATAAAACAGGGACTTCTACTGGAATTGCAAATAATATTGGACAACACCAAGTCAAGTTTTCCGCCATAAACATTGCATACATTATTCAAATCTGATAAATTAAAAAGATTGCACATATGCGACAGTTCCATGCTTACATTCTTCAAAGTAACAGTGTTAAAGTCCCCTACAATCAAAATATTTTTACTCTTTAGAAAGTTAAATTCCTCTTGTAATTTATTAAAAAAAACTTCAGAGATCTTATCGTTTTGATTTGGAGGAAAATATACTACACAAATATAGATGGAACACCGCGGAAGATCAACTCGAACCCAAAGATGTTCACCAACTGATTGAAGACGGTGAATTTGTTGAGCAGACCGCACACGATCGGCACGAACAGCCAGTAAAACACCACCTCCTCTGCTGGCCCTATCTCTTCTGAAAACTAAGTATCTATCATCGAATATCTCGAAGTCGCAAACAGATTCATTTAGCCAAGTCTCCGTAAGTGCAATGAAGTCATGATGCTGTACCAGAACAGAAGAAAGGCAATCAACAGTTTTGGAGTTAAGACCCCTAACATTCTGGTACAGCATCGTCATCTTGCGAATCTTGCGCACCCTATTTGTTATAGGGTGCCGGGCTCCGACGAAATTTCCATGGGTTGAAAGCTATACCAGCGGGCCAAAAGTCCGGATTCAAAACACTAGTATAGACAGCTTCGATGACAGATAATTTGAAAGAAGAGTAAGCTTTAGGACCCTTCGAGTTTAATTTTACAGCTATAGCATCACTGGATGGCAATTTCATCTTAACATAATTAGTTAATGAGTCAATGGTGGTGTCCTTGTGAAGATAAAGAACATGAACAAACTTCCTATGTTGTGCTGGCAATAATAGGTTGCTAGTAGAACCGGTACCAGTAAAGAATTGTCGAAAAGGAAGAGATGATGTTCCTGGAGACGAAGATAGTGCGGTGTTCTGTAGAATATTATCAGGTGTAGAAGCAGAAGCAGGAGCACAATAAACAGGAACACAAGCAGATGCTGGAGCAGAAGCTGATGTAAGTGTAGCTGAAGCTGAAGATGGCAGATGTGAAGAAGAAGAAGATAGCGCTGCGACTTGACTGTAAGATTTCGTGGGTTTTATAGGAGAAGGAGGAGAAGCAGAAACAGAAACAGGAGAAGCAGAAACAGTAGCACAACCAGGAGTAGATGCTGAAGCTGAAGCAGATGCAAGTGAAGTTGAAGCTGAAGAATGCGGAGGTGAAGCGGCAGAGGATACCGCTGAAACGTCGTACTGGCCACTGACAGGTGTTTGTTTACACACAGTGGTATTGTTGCATTCCGTGTGTGTTGTCGAAGTGGAGAGTACATGTAATGTTACCTCACCCGATTGCAGAGTCGTAGGTACGCCAGAAACAGCTGGAGCCAGGATTGCCGCCGGAGAAGGACAACACATCATCCTCCTAATTTCGCCGATATCTGAGTGGACAGTCTGGAGGAACTCCACAGACTGTTTCAGCGAGGCCAGACTGTCAAAAGCGACGCGTGCGATAGATACTATACTGTTAATGGAGGCGCTGATAAATTGCACCCTGTCCCTGGTAAGGACATTGGCACCAGAACCCTTCTTTGAAAGGTCAGCAAGTATCGTCCGGCTCAAAGATATAATATCCTCCATGGTAGAAGTAGTTGTAATTTTGTTCAAAACACAGCACAGTGCGACGTGCGACTCGAGCGAACGCCGAACGCCGAACGAAATATGAATGTCGAAATATGAAAATCGAACATACATATGTATGTATGTTCGATTTTCTACGGTAAAATTTTGACTTGATGACTTGAATGCTTGACTCAATGACTTGAAACTAACCAGTGTTGAACTTGAAAGAAATATCAATGTTTTTAAGTTTAAAAATTTACGAAAATATAAAATTTCAATATATATTCAATTGAAATAAGTTGGCGAAGCCAGAAGGTGTCAATATTGAGGAAATTCAGGCTAAATTTCACTATATATTAAATAAATAAAAAGGGAGTTCCTTTTATCACGCGCAGTGACTTTAATCAGAAAAATGCAATGAATATGCTTATAAAATAATTTTTAATGCATCAACTACTAAAAATTTTATTCTATTAATAATATATTTATTTAAAGTTATCCTATCACATCATGACTTAACTTGTCCAAAAAGTAGTAGAAGCCTTTTATTACTTATACAATTTACCTTGTATGAATATATCTATGTATTGTTATGTACCTGGCTTATCAATGTAGTCGACTAACCAGTAGGGATAAGATACACCATTGATTTGTGGCACACCTAATTTAATAAGTAGCACCATTGATTTGCGGCATACCTAATTTAATAAGTAGCACCATTGATTTATAACAAACCTTAAACACTGACTAGCCACAAATGTACGACACGTGTCTTCAACACTTCATTGTTTTAAAGGAGAGTATATAAACTCATTACTGTTAGAATTTAAGTTAGTCGTAATTTATTTATTTAATTTAGTACGTATCTTTTTTAAATTCTCCGTTCCATAATAAAATTCTACCAATAAGATAAATGTAAAGTTTTAATAATAATAATTAATTAATCTTGGTTAGTTAACCAAGTAGTTTTAAAAAATATATATTTAATCTTTTATTAGAACGTATATACATATGTACATATAGAAAAAATTTAAATAAAATCACACGAATATGGTCCTTCGAGTTGCGTCAACGCGGTCCTTCGAGCCTTGACAATTTATTACGCTTTTCGGAACAATTTCGTTTAATTTATCGCCGGACTCCGTCCCTGGGTGGGGTATTGTACGAAACGGACAGGTGTGCATTCACCGCTAACGACCGGACCTTTTTCGCAGATAAACATCAAATTTGTCAAACGACACGCCGATTAAAGCTCGCGGAAAATTCGGAAAACTCAACAAAAGCTCGCGCCTTTGAACGAAACGCCCTTTTTCACACGCTACTAGTGCTCACATTATGTACACACATATATCGAAATTTTATGAAAAATATTTCAGAAACATTCAATTTATTTCACCAACACAACACAAAACACATAAAATATGACAATACAATCGATCACCTATCACAAAAACCAATAAGAGACACCCCACTAGTATATTTACATACATATATACAATATATATTATATTTTAATATCTATTTTTTATAATCATATGTAAATACACATATTTATAGCCATGTGGTGCATGGGGATTGTACACTACTAGGGATTGTAATACCGGTATACTGATATACAGGTAAATCAGCAAAAATTCGCCAACGGTAAATACCGGTGAATTTTAAAATGTATCGGTGTCTACTGTAAACTATTTTATAGTGAACTAGTGTTTTTACCCGGCTTCGCTTGGTATTTGTAATATAAGCCGCTTAAACATGGCCAATCTAATAGTAAACATTTTATTACATTTATTTGAATAGCTTTATTTTATTTAAATTTATTTGAATATTCATTTGTTCGATGACGTCACGGATTTACGAACCAACAAAACTTATGTACATACTTTTTTTTTGATTTTTAAATGCTTTTTTTTATTACGAAATTATGTTCACAATACATCTTATATCTATTTTAATAGCTACTGATCTACTGATCATTTTCTATTTTACAATTTAATTTAATTTGGTTAGTAATCATAGTATTATATTATTCTAATGTTAATCTACAGCATAATAGGAAAAAGAGCTCAAAAACCTATTAACAATCCTTATAAATGCTCATAATACATCTAATACATAATAAATATATTAGATTAAGTACATATAGACGCATATTACATTAAAATTCGATGCAAATGGCGTATTGTGGATTAGGTTGTCGGGAATTTGTTTATTTTCAGCATTAAATGTGGTTATTTCAAATTGATATATTCACTGGTAACACAGACTAACCAAATCGTAATAAATGTGTTCAGATGATTGTTTCAAATATGATCGAAACTTTCAAACATTCCAAACTTTAAATTAATAAATATGATTGGTTAAAAATAAAATTTATTTAGATAACATTATTCACCTGAGATTCATTTTTAATTATTCATGATTCAATCTAAGTTAACGGTTTTAGGAAGAGTAACCACATACAGTTATCTAAACCGATAAATACCGGTATACCGGTAGTAGGAAAAATCTTATACCGCCATATCAAGGCGAACAGGTTGAAGATACGGGACGAACGCTTATTAAACGTCAGGGAGATTTACTTTCCGCGTGTTTAAAACGCGTTGTATACGATATTTTATCTCCAACGTAATGGCAGACGATACATTAACGTGTATTGATGACCAAAATGAGCAATATGGCAAAGTATGAAAACGATCGGATAAGAGATAAAAATGACCACTGACACGAAAGCCATGTGAAACGTAAAGGAGGTATGTAATAAAAATAATTAACCGTTTACCGGTTTATGAAATTTGACGATAAATTTTAATCCCTACATACTACATAGATATGTACATTTGGTATGTGAAGTCATGTTTTAATTTTTATTTCCATAGATAAAAAGAAAAAATATACAATTTTTAAAAATTGGATACATTTTCATAGGTAAAAGATGAAATAGTTTTGATTACTGTACATACATATATACATATTTTAAAAATGAAAAAAATATATTTTATTTATTTATAACGATATGTAATCGACATTTTTGAATGATTAGTATTCTTAGTTTCGAAGTCAAACTTATCGAAAATAGACACCGTTTGTTTTTTGCCTCTGGTAATTAGACAAATGTGACCCTCGACAAAAGGAGGCTTTCACGGGTCATTCCAGGTCGTTTTTCATTACGAAGCGACACCCCTGTGTTGGAAAAGTCAAAGTTGTGCGAATGACGCAGTGCAGCGTCCCTTCCGGAAAACCTCGTAATTCATACGGAAAACTATTCACCGGGCATAAATATAAAGTGTCCGGGCATTATCTTCCCGGGGGCCCGGTAATTAATTCACAGGTGGGTGGATGTGGCATCTTCTGTACGTGACAGATGGTACCGATTTCTGGTTTTATTCTTCATTTTAACCACTTTGTGCCGGTTACCAAAATAGAACATCAAACGCTTTGTTGGTACACGTGGATACCGCCCCTTTTCAAAGATAAGGGCAACAACAAACTGAGACTTGTAATACCCCGAAGGCCTTCATTTGCACCGTTGGAATAGGATAAATTATAACAATTCATAAGAATGCTTCCACGATACTTGCGACGACAAGTCGCTGCAATTAATTATGTCAGATCCGTAAAAGCTGAATGAGATGAATATAATATAGTCATCAGCATTGTTTGAATTCATCTACTTTACATTATATTGGGTGCTTTTAAAAAACTTCTTTTGATTACTTTTTTCGATATTTTATAGCTATTTCAACTTCCCAATGTTTTACTTCCTGTCTTTTCTCATTAGGCCAAAGATCGTACAACAATTTTTTTTTAAATCTACATATAAGCGTAAAGCGTTTGCTAAAATTTTGTAAACATATCTTATAACCCTTTTAGATTGCATTCAAGCACTTCTTTAGTCTTACTTAAATTATTGTAGTCGTTTTAATCTACATATGTACATACATATATATGTACATATGTATGTCAGAAACTTTAGTCATATCTATGAATGTATGTCACTTTTTGTTGAACGTATGTATGTATGTATATATAATACTGAACTTTATGTACTACTTTAGAATGCTATATCAAATTTTCCCAAACTTCGTTGAAAGCAAATATAAATAAATTTGTCCTCATCCAAAGCCAGATATACATATGACTCATTGCATTCGTTCATTCATACAAAATCAATCAATCATTATAAAAAAATAAATATTCATAAAAAATATAGATATTAAATGTGAGTTTTAAATGATTTTAAACGTTACAAGATAAAATACCGCTAGGAAACTAATACATATTATATTAATACATTAAATACATATTATATTTGATGATTCATAGTTCAAATTGCGTTACATTTCGAACGTTCTAAAATACCGAAGATATTTTCCGAACGAAAGCAGACCCATTTCTGCGATTCATCTAACAAATTATATGCGACTTTTAAAACTTTACGTTGAGAATAGTATACGCTATATTTACTTGGCATATTTTATACTATGGCAAGTGTTTCACAAATAAATTAATTTTATTATAATCTCTTTTCCTTTTACTTTTCTCGATTTTACAAATTCCATCAGTAGTCTGAAAAGATTTAAAATATAATAATATATACTTTTATTAAAATTTATTTTCAATACCACAGAATGCAAACGCTAACTGGTGACAGAGTCTTTTAAAGTGATATTTATTCTATTTACTACAATTAATTGAAATTAAATATTGTTTTTAAATTGAAATTCAATATGCTCTACCACACTCTATTCTTATTTATTAATTTACTTTATTATTAATTATTAATTATTTATTATGTGTCCGGGGGGTAAGTGTTCAGGGAGTATATGTCCGGATACCCATCAAACAATGTATTTATTTTGATTGAAGTTTAATAATTCAACAACGCAGTCAATTGACCTGCAAGACCTTATTTGAAAATTAAAGGATTTGAGCTGTCATATGTAGCTATTATTAATATACTTTGTGTTTTATTTTAGAAAGGCTTCCAAAATATCTTTGTTTATTTTTAAATATTTATGAAAAGCTATTTTCCAGATGTGATGGTTGATCTGTACGTGTTTTTGTTTCGGCGCGCGCGTGTCGAGATTTGAACCGAAGCTAAGGTCACATTAGCAGGGGCGGTTGAATATGCGCGCACATCAATTACCATAAACGCGTTTATTTGCACATCCTAGAGGGGATAAATATTCATAAACTTGTTCCGGTTTTTGTACACCTCTCTGGGTTGCGTCTCGGGCTGAAATTAACGCCGGAAGCTGACAGTGTCGACACAATTAGACCGACACCCCGGAGAGACCAATTTACCGAATTAGTTAGTCTTCCCAGTCAAATCCGCTCGCTTTTGATCCAAGGCAGATTGCTTCAATCGACTGAGTCTTGAATTTTTATATTATAATCAAATATGCCGTTTATAACCGAGAAAAAGCTAAATGTAACGAAAATACATGGGAAACATTACAAATTTGGACGTATTTTTTTCTCTTACGCACTGTCTTTGTCAATGCGTAAATTTGAAATTGTGTTTGTACTTTTATGCGCGAGATTTTATCATATTTATATACCAGCGTTTCTCGAACTTTTTAAGTCTGTATATATTTCCAAAAAAGTGTATTAGTGTACACCTCATTTTACAATATGTTGCAGTGATTGTAATAATCCTTCTAACACCTCCCTCTCCTAACTGCACTTTTGAACTTATTCCAATCTTAATTATGATTGCTTAATAGACAAAATCTATCACTTTATGTTTATCCAATTATATTATATCACTTTATGTTTAATTAGGCATCGTCCTATTTAGTCATATTTAGTTTTTATTCTTTTCTTTTTCATTTGATTGTCTATATGTAAAAATCTATAATTGGACTCAGATGTTTTGTTATATTTCTTCTATATTTTTATAAATTTCTACATCTGAGGCCTGTTGACTTTTCAATAAATAAATAAATAAAATACACGGTAATATTTTGTAAATAAGCAACGCTTACCAATATATATATTGTCATCTGTGTATATTTTTGACTATTGTGGTGCATTAGAGACTCTTATAATTCCACAATTGTCCAAACTTATCCACAATTTTCCTACTTAAGTAATAAAAATTGAAGATTTAAACAAAAAAGTTTTCTTATATTCATACTACTGATTTAATTTATATAGCAATATATTGTCAGGATTTTGTTAATTCGCATTTAAATTATTTCATATGTACTGTGACATGATTATTTATTCGCGCACTATTTCTTTCCTTCCACTTTCTTAACCCTTTTTCCTTATTAAGTATTATATTTGAAATAAACGAATACGTATAGGAAACCATCGCATGCAGTTTTTGGCAAAAAATAAATAATGGTGGAATATATCAGTAATTTTGGCTTCACTAATGTATCATGTATAATCGGTAATTTATTATTTCTGACTATCACCACGTCAAAAATTAATATACATAGTTATTAATTAATACACATAGCGTATATAACCTCTAAATTTTGTCTTATGGCCAGTTTGTGTCAGATTTGACATTTGGCGTTTGACGTCTCTTCGAATGTTGGTTGAGTTTCAAGTTGTAAGTAACTACTGTGTGGTCTGTACCGATCGATAAATGGGACTGAAACTATTTCAGATAAATCTTATCTCACTGGTGTAAAGTTTCGTATAGTTTCTTCAGAGTGAAACTGATATATCAAACTGAAGTCCGAAGTCTAACCTAGAAAATGTTGTGGTCATTCATAGTATTGTTACGTACACCGCCGAGTAAGTGCAAACGGATTAGGCCGAGTAGCATCCCAGAGACTGTATGACCGTTATAATTGGTTTCAAGGATTATCTCCAGACTAAACAATGGCCACCGAATTGGCGTAGTAAGCGGCACCCGGTCCCTTCTCAGAAGTGACCGATGAGTATCGTGGGAATACATATCCGGGTACATGCCTAAACAATGGGGAAGTAACCGGACGTCGAAGATGCCCTGAGTGACCTGTCCCTTTATACGGAGGTATTAAGACCATATCAAGACATTCTGGACGGAGCACTGCCAGTAAGGCTTCCAATCCCGGGATCCCGGTGTTTTCTGGTACCGTGAATCCCGGTGCTGAAACTAGTCTGAATACCGGGATTACGGTGCTGACAGAAATTTCTTTAAATATATTGTTTTTACAAAAATAATATGGAAAAAAACATAAAACAACATTATATAATGAACAATGGTGGGATGAGCAAAAAAAGTGGGATGAGCATAGTCCATTTGTTTGCCACCCATTTCGACGCCAGGTTGCCGTTTCCACGAAATGGTATGAACGGCCTGTATTGTGTCGCAGATATTATGCTCAACCGCAATGATATTTGAAGCATATTTTAACTGATTCGAACTCGGAATCGACCAGTGATCTAGAAAATATGTGTGTGTGTCAGTGTTTCTGTGTGAGTGTCTGTATGTTTATTGTGAGTCAGTGTATTTTTAAAATTTCTTACATGTAATAAAAATTATTAATATTATACCCCAATATTTTTTCCAAAATCTAAATTAGTACTTTTAATTTAAAGAATCAAGGTTTTTTGTGTGTTTCTAAGAAATCCTTTAATTTATTGAACTGAAATTTTACCAAGTTATGTATAAAAGTTGATAAACATCCGTCAACCATGTAGAATGTAGCCAAACTCTTAAAAATAGTACGTCAACATGGGATTATTTTTTGCGTGAAACATCGGGAGAGCTTGCAAAATGCAATTGAACGTTTTTGAAATATGAAAATATGCAATTGAACTTTTTTTGTTATACATTTGAAATCCCGGTGGTAGCACCGGGATCCCGGGATCGAAAATTCCCAGCACCGCAATCCCGGTGCTGAAGAAACCTTCCGGGATTGGAAGCACTAACTGCCAGTGTGTGTATCAATCACCAATAAATGCTGTGAAACGACTTTGGTCTTTTACTTGGATCCTCCACCCACCCCTACGCAACAGTATTGATAAACTTTTCTAAAATTTAACAAAACTTCAAAGATTTGTTTTAACCTTTATATTAATGTTGGGCTTAAGTTATAATTAGTTATTTTATCATACAAATTCTAACGTGACAGATAATCTCGGATTTGTAGCGATTTTAAAGGCGACACTTAGAGACGTCGAAATGGACAAATGGACATGGAATTTTCTCCAGCAAGGTGTTGATCTCCACAATGTCCTCCTCAACGGTGAGTTATTCTAAAGAAATGCTCAGTTTTCCAGCCGAAGGAAGTTGCCACCAGAAATCAACATTTTTAGTGCCACCGCGGGAATATATATGGCGACCATAACCGCAACCGCCACAGTAAACACAGTGCTGCCACCCACTTCCCACCACCCACCTCTAGGACTCGAGGATGGGGTGGGTTGAAGGGGTGGGCGGTTTAGCCCTGCCGCCCACCACTGCAGTGCGTAAAGCCCTTCAACACCCTCTCTACACATGCTATACGAGCATAACCCACCCGGCCATCCGTCAATGGCATTACCCAGTAATGGAATTCTTTATTCAAATGTATGCGTTCACTTTGAACGACCACCCCTCCCCCCCTCTACTGAAATTCGCTCTGAAATATTCACAATTAAATAAGTGACGCAGTCATATTTAACAATTGGATTTTAAGGGATTTTTTCAAAAGGGGCGCGATACAATGCAACGCACTCGCAGTGTTGCCTAGTCACATTCACAAGGGTAGTTAAATGCGGGTTGCAAAGTTGATTTATTCAAATGAATATAAATTGGCTTACTACAAAGCGAAAAAATCGTGTCATCTTAATTTTTAGTGTAATAAGTGGCATGTTGCGTCCTTAGAACGCAATAGAGAAGGGAGGGTTGAACACAAAAGTAAAATTACCTATTATATGTAAAAAGCTCAATTCATGTCCCCTCTGGAGAAAGTCTGATATGGCAATCAGTAATAAAATATTTATGAGTAACGTTCGATAAAATAATGGATGGGCGCATCACATTAAGGCAGCGAAATGCAAAGCGATGTGTGAGTATATTTTCAATATATCCAATATTTAATCGCCATAGTTATTTATCAACTCAAAATAAAATAAAATTATATCGCGCGCTCATATTGCCAATATTAACCTATGCTTCATCTGTATGGAATGACGCCTCAAATACTAACCTTTCAAAACTACAAAAATACAAAATAAATCCCTAAAAATAATTTATAAGACACCCATATATACTAACTTGAAAAAACTGCATTCCATAAATAGTATTCCGTTTGTTACAGACGTTACTAACATAATAACCAGTATATTCTATGACAGAATCACCAATAACCATACTAACACACTTGAGAAGAGTCTCGGTGATTACAACAAAATGTCTTTCCCCTTCAGGTATAAACACAGATTACCTAAACACAATCTGCTTGAGATCGTCGACTTGAGAGAATCTTAAATTTATATTAACTATTAGATGTATTATGAGCATTTATTAGAATTGTAAATCGGTTTTTGAGCTATTTTTCCTATTATGCTGTATATTAACATTAGAATAATACAATACTATGATCACTAACAAAATTAAATTAAAATTGTAAAATAGAAAATGATCAGCAGATCGGGTATTCATAAATAGATATAAGAGGTATTGTGAACATAATTTAGTAATAATAAAAATAAAATAAAAAAACAATTTATTCAGCGGCTTTAAAATTCCAAAGATAAATAATGTAATCAAAACAGCATATGCATAAGAGGAGGGTCACTTCAATTCTACTAAAATTTTTGAAAAAAAAAATTACTATGTTACGCTTGAATTTTTATTCAATCGAAATTGGTGACAAATAGTAGGCAGGTTGGTTATTAATATAGTAAGAAACCGTTTCAACAATAAAATCAAATAAATCGGCAAACTTTGATAGGAAATGATGGAATTGGAGTCATAAATATGACTAGCAATATTGCAGAAATACTTCGAATAAATTATTTTGCAATAGAAGTCAAACCAGGGCTAGAACCTGGGTCCTCTCGGTGGTTAGCATAAATGCATTACCTATTGGGTGACAACAGTAAATATGAATACCTTAAATAAGTAGGCTATGGAATTGAATAAATTTTAAAATCTCATGACATCTGAATTATGTTTAAAACGGGCTGCATCTTATATCATTTTCTAGCTAATTCACATATCTATACATGCATATCTCAAAAAAACTAAGCTTAAATAGTCCACTTTGAATCGGATTGAATATTAAATTTGTAATACAAATGTACACAGTACATATAACAAGCAGCAGACTAGTAGTTCGCATATTATGCTTGCGAGCGGAGTGGTCACGGTTCGATTCCCACTAGTAGCTGTTGGCCAGACCTTGGTTTGTGACTCCAGGTCGATCGTTTCCTTTCAGAGTTTGCCAATTTTTCTGATTTTGATTGAAACATTTAAATTTTATTTTTCTTTTTCAACCTATCGTCTAGCGTCTTGATATAAGCGTCTTGAGGATCACCAATTTCTATAATAAAACGCTGCAAAAGTTAGTCCATAGATGTCAGTGTGGACCATGTTTCGTTTTGGACCATTGTATTGTTTTATGTTTCTGTATTGGTACACTCGTCGCTTTGGAGTGATTATGATTAATGTACAATAAAATGAGTATTTGTGAGTTTTCAGTGTCTCGTAATTCAGCAACTTGTATAATAAAAATGCTGTATTGTTTGTAATTGGCCAGGAAGGCGTATTGGGGTTTACCTGTAAGGCCTTCCTGGTATAAAATGTAATAAAAAAAACATAATAAATCCGTAAAGATAAGTGTATATGTTGAAATAAAATAAAAATATGTATGCTGAAGTTGTCTCTACTTATTTATGTAGGTAGAAAGAAAGAAAATTGAACTGTTTTGTTAGAAAAGTACATTTCTGAATGTAAAATTTACGTAAATATAGCTGTCTTTAGCTAATTTGGTTTTCAGCATTATTAAAAGTGTGTTGAAAGTCTCCCATAGAGAGAAAGAAAACTGGCCAGTAATTATAAGGCTTTCAATCAAGCCCTTATCGAATACAATAATTATTGCTCCGGACCGCATTAGCTTAAGTCGCCTATAGCGTGTCTGCTCCATAGGCTAGCGTGAATCTATGCGTTTTCCGATCAAGATGTCGGTTTTCCCGGCTCACACACACACAAAAGAAATAACTTAGAAAAGCAAACAGCACGAACGACGAATCGCAAGCCTAAATAATTCGAAACAACACAACGTTTAACTACATATAACGTTCGTAGTATAACTCGTTCCGGGAAACACGGTTACTTTTATTTATCGCTAACGACTCTACCTACTACTGCCGGTCGGGAAAAAAAAGCACAAGGGTTCGAAACGAGTTATACGAAAGATAGCAGGGGTTTCGTTGAATTCGTAACGAATAGCCGAAAAGCGCGTGCTATGAAATAAATAATGGATGTAGATGTCGCGCTCGGCTCGAATTAAAAATTTGGCAAAAAAAGCCCGGGAAAATCCCCCGAGAGAAGCTTTCATAAATTTTTGAACGCGCAAGACTGGAAAATTGCAACTATGTTATCAAATTAGACTGTATCCAGAGAGCGAGTGCGATATTTTGTACAAAAAAGTCTGTAATACGATTTTGCATAGATTCCGTTGGGCCAAATTAACACTTATGCGATTTTTTTAAGTTTTCTTTCGTGATAGAGAGACGTTTCCATTTTAATGAATGCGTCCCAAATGTTGGCGATAAAATTTTACTGCCGAAAACGAGCGTCAAAACAAATCGTTACGATAAAATGATGGATCGTTAAATAAAAATATTTTTGAGACATAAATAAGACCAAACGAAATATTATGCACATTATAAATATATTACTGCAGCTATAAATTTAAATATTTATAATTATTTATATTTGGTGGCAAACCCGTATTGAGATCTAATCTAAGTTGATATTCTTTGAACATTGCAATAGCAATATGTATTAATTTATTATATAAAAAAAAACATATCGTATTATAGGTATCGTGACAAAAATTACATGGTTAGATTATTTTTGTATATAATTACGAAAATATTCAAACATTACAGTACAATTATATACATATATGTATAATGGAATAGAGACTTCTACGGACAAACTATTACAATGAACATTGTTTTCCATATATAGAAATTTGCAAAAATACGTTTCAGCAGATGATGTAGGTAGCATATTTAAAAGAATCAGAAAAATAATTTGAGATGTTAGAAACTGAAATATTGCGAGAAACTGGGGGTATGATACTAGGATACCGATTTATTACATCCGTCACAAAAATTAAGCTAGATAAATCATAAAATTCTAACAGAAGATGATCGATCTGTGTTTTAGTGACCACCAAAATCTCGCCAGCAGCATACTTGACTGGGGTTTGAAACCACGACCTCTCTACCGGTAAACAATTTCTCTTCCAGTGTATATATGCGAAATATTTACATATGTAAATACATACATAAATAAATTGCTAGAAAGTATGAGACTTTAATTTATATACATTTATATCTTAATATAATGTCGTTTTTATACTTTTTTAATTGAAATACACAATTAAAAATTTAATTTTTAATTATATCCTTATATGTCTCCCGTGTATAAGAATCGGATTTCTGAACAATCGCTTTTGAAAGTTTTTTTTTAATCTTACATTGTCTATATCCGAATTTAATTAAGCACGTGTATTATAATCCGCGTACCGTTTTTATGTTTTACGTAATTTTAACGAAGTATTTATGTATGTATATAATACGTATGTATATAAAATACACAATCTAGACATTCAGAGACACTGAGAATCTGGGCTTTTATATATTATATTATATATATAGAAGCCTATCGAATGGGAAACGTGACAGAGGTGATGGAATGAGACCCGTATCAGTTTAAGCCATCATACATACATATATTGACAGAAGAACCACGAGATTTCCAAATATGAACTAAAGGACCAACTACTAGTGGTATTTACAAACACGACAACTTAAGAGAATACGCACAGCTTCTTTTAAATAGACTTGCAAATGTAAAAATGCATCGAATGGCTTTTCGCTGTGAATATTTCATGTACCTATGTATACTCTGATCAATTCAGATAGTGCTATTTTCTGCACATTCGATCAACTCCATGTGGTTTAAATTCCCTCACATCCAGTTTTATATGTGTGTGTAGCATTAATTTACATTATTTTTATAAAATAAGTCGTAAAATCCTATTTACATAAATGAATATATGTATGTATGTATGTATCTATGTACATATATAAAGAAGAGCAATACTTTTTTGCAGAACAACTTTATATTGTGTTAGCAGTTTGTTGTCAGCATGCCTGAAACCATGAGGACGTGTGTCCTTAATTAATATGGCGTAAAAATCTAGGGTATATGCCAAGGGGGTTGACTGGTCAAATGGGGTGTATCGTGAGGGGTAATTAATGACCTGCTCGTTAACGGTATGACGCTTCGACGCGCTTCCCTTCACTTTGTCAAAAAACGGAATAAGGGATGTTTTTCCGGGGAGAGGGTGTTCTTTTCCTCGAAAGGCTTTCATTTAGTGCCCGCCGTCTAATTGCGAAATACATTTTCGCGTCTATTTAAATTTAAACGTGCCCCTACTGTGAATCAATTAGTGTTTATCAAACATTTACGTTGTGTAATTAGTATCGAGATTTTGTGGAGCTTTGACGCGGATGTGAATTAAACGTGTACATAATGTACACACGTAAAAGCGGTTGATTAATTATGCATTAGATGAAACAATTAGATTGTGATAGATATTTTGCATTATGTAGTAGAAAAAAATTGATTAAAATTTTACTGTTTGTAATTTTCATACATTTTTAAAGTTCGTCTGGCGAAAAGCACTCGGAATCATAGTGTAACAAGGCAAAGGCTGTGTTATCCTGAGGGATAGCGATTCGAATCCAGTTTATCCGCTCTGCCTTTAATCGGATTTCCCTTCTGTTCTCCCTTTTGTTGATTGGCTTCTGCACCGGAACATTTCCTTTATCCCATTTCATTTCAAACAATACATTTTATCGGCGAAAATCTATTCGGACTCTGTGTGCGTTGATGTTTTTCCATTCGCAAAACTCAGCGCGACCTTTACGCACACATCGGCACGTTTATGTACAATATAAATAAATGTATACAATCTGGGGAGCATGTAAAAGTTTAGCGATATATCGGGAACTGTTTTGCTTGTTGGGTGTTCGATGAATCGAATCAATTGTAGGAGAGTTGTTCAACAACGCGAAAATGCTTGAGGAACACAACTTTGCCCCCGAGTGCCTTCTATTAATTACTTTGGAAATGATCTAATTACTGCGGAGACGTGCGTAGCAGCCATTGCTTCGTAATTAAACTTAGAATTAGTTCTTACCGGGGAATTTCCCTTACAAATATTTTATACGAGACAAGTTTCTTAATAGCTCTTAGCGTCAACGACATCCAACATTATAATAAAGCATACTTTACACCGGGAAACATCACTTTGATTGGTCTTATGCTCGTTTTGTGAGCCATGATATCATATAATGGGTAATTCTTCCCTCATTTGCACCTATTGAAATGGTTTTATAATCAAAATTTGGAACTCGAAACACTTCCAGTTGGTACTAGTTTCATATTAATTAATTAGCTAGCAGTATGTTTCGGTGGTTGGGCTTTTGCCTAGCACCAAGAGGCGCCAGTGAGTTGATCTCGATTTAAAAATAATTTATTCCGAGTATATGTATATGTAATGCTGCTGGTCAGACTTGGATATTTGTGATTACAGGTCGATCTTTTCCTATCAGAGTTTGCTAATTTTTCTGATTTCATTGTTGAAACGGTTCCCGATTAAAATTGGCTAAAAACCTTCCTACCTACTATGTCACCACTATTTAAGTATAATTAATGTACTAATTCATAGATGTCTTGTTAATTTGCGAGTATTCAGTGTCTCGTAATTCAACGACTTGTGTGATAAAAATGCTGCATTGTTTGTAATTGGCCAGGAAGGCGTAATGGGGTTTAAATGTAAGGTATTTCTGGTATATATGTATGTAAAAAATAAATAATAAATTAATATGTATGTAAGATTTAGATTTATATCTAGAATGTTTGTATGAATGATTAAGTTGGCAGCATGTGATGTTAAAATTAAACATCGATATCATACATGAGTAATCAATATCTCTTTTTCTCAATGAATCAATGGAAAACTTATAATAATCCATAAAAATATTTAATAAATAATTATGAGCATTCATCGGTATCTACCTATGTATATGTACATACATACATACATCCGAATCTATTTTTCTTTGTATTTTATTTTTTTTATAACACAATTTTAAATATAATAATTGAACGATCGTGATATAAATCGTTATGCTTACTAACTGGAAAACGTTCCGTTGATTCACTTTTGATCAAAACCTTTTTTTGTGTTTAAAAAATATCTTAAAAGTGATATTAACTTTAAAATTTACCAATGGTAGAAATCGTTTAAAATTATGTGGTTTTAGAGTATTATAAAATTGTTATAAATATAAAACTATAAAGAAATACATAATCGATTTACATGTAAATGTTAATTTTCCACAAATTTAATAAAATAGATTTCTATGTATATTATCATAATGCTAACTTACATATGTAACCATCAAAAATCATCATTACTACAAGTTGTGTTTATCCTTCTTCTTCTTCTTCATGTGCCATGTCCTCCTAGAACGTCGGCAACTAGATGTCCCATTCGTACTTTATTAATGGCTGCTCGGAATAGTGTTCGGGTGCTGAGGCCGTACCACTGCCGAAGATTCTTTAGCCATGATGTTTTCCGCCTGCCCCGACTGCGTTGGCCTACGATTTCCCCTGGATTATAAGGCGCAGGAGATCGTATTTTTCATTTCGCATCACATGTCCGAAGTACTCCAATTTACGCCTTTTCACACTTTTGAACACTTCGACATGTTTTCCCATCAGGGCAAGCACCTCGGCATTGGTACGACGCGCCATCCATGAGATTCTCAGCATCCTTCTGTATGTCCAAATCTCAAATGCCTCTAATTTCTTACATGTGGCATCCGTCAGGGTCCATGCTTCTGTTCCATACAGGAGGATGCTGAAAACGTAGCATCTGTTATGTACCCTGCTTATCACTTGAGTTCCCACAATATCAAATGTACTTTTCACACGCTCATATACGTGAATAACAAAACCATAAAAATTCCTGTAATAGGATATTCAGATAACACAGGAATGTGCTCAGCCCATAAGATAACAAATCATTTATATAGATCACGATTCGACCGCATTAGTCAGTCATCGCCATCGACTCCGCAGATGACAGTCGTCAGTCATCACCATCAAGACACCGATAGAGGTAGTCCTCACCATCGACTCCGCAGATGACAGTCGTCAGTCATCACCATCAAGACTCCGAGAGAGCAGTCATCATCATCGACTCAGAGAGTGACAGTCGTCATCGTAAATACTCCGAGAACGCGTCCTCAATTAACGATCAGCACAGCAGCAGAATAAAGTGAACGAAAGTTATAGTGAAATAGTTCTACGTGTCTCCTATTATAAAAATCATAGTTCCATTATCTATCGTATATCGAATATATCTAGAATATAAGATAACTGTAACATTTTAATAACAATAAAGAAACTTGGTTGGTTAACCAAGTAATAAAAATAAAAATTAAATAAATATCTCCCTGGAACGTGACACATCGTAGAAGTCTCAGTCGGAGTGCTATACTGAGATCACGTGTGGTTAGGACTTTTTTCAATTTCAAGAATGTATCTCTTGCTTGCTCCACTCTAACGCGAATTTCCTTTCCACTTTCACAGGTTTCATCCAGATAGCACCCAAGATATCTAAAACCATCCACTCTCTCCACCACGCTGTTATTCATCTGTAAATGAGAGCTGACCGTATTGTGCGCTGACTTGCTGAATATCATCCATTTGGTCTTTTTTGTATTCAGCTTCAACCCCACCCTAGAGCTATGCATAACAACTGCGTCCAGTGTTGCCTGTAAGTCGTTAAAGTTCGTGGTCAGTAGTACTGTATCATCCGCGTACCGAATGTTATTAATTACTGTGCCATTTATTATAATTCCGGAATCTATCTCTTCCAAGGCTTCAGCAATAATATTTTCTGAATATAAATTAAACAGTAGCGGTGATAGCACACATCCTTGCCGAACTCCCTTCATTATTCCTACGCTCTCTGTTGTATCATGTTCGACACGTACTACGGCCGTCTGATTCCAGTAGAGATTACCAATTAGCCGAATATCTCTTTTGTCTAACCCTATCTGCGATAGTATTTCAATTAGTTTATTATGTCGCACATTATCAAATGCCTTTTCATAGTCTATGAAACAGGCATATACATCGACGTTCATATCCAGACATCGCTGCGTTAACACCTGTATACTAAATAATGCTTCTCTTGTACCGAAACCGTACTAATTCCTATCATATTAAGATCCAATCTTCGCATCTCTCTAATGACATTGTGAGTCGTTCCAGCTGCACACAAGCTTCTTACGTTCTATGTACCAATTTTCCTCAATGTTTATCCTTCAGATATATCTTTAATTAAATAACAAAACAGTGTTGTTAAACTAATAGATATTATCACAAATCATGTTTTAAATAAAAATGTATGTACTGTTATATACCTCGTTTCTCAAAGTAATTGACTAACCAGTAGGGATAAGACACACCGTTGATTTGTGGCACACCTAATTTAATAAGTAGTACCATTGATTTATAGCACACTTTAAACACTGACTTACCAAAATTGTACGACACGTGTCTTCAACACTTCATTGTTTTAAAGAAGAGTATATAAACTCATTACTGTTAGAATTTAAGTAAGTCATCACCACCGAGACTCCGAGAGTGGTAGTCGATACCATCAAGACTCCGAGAGCAGCAGTCAACACATCAGCAGCAGAACAAAGTTAAATAGTGAAGCAAAGTTAAAGTGAAACAGTTCTACGTATCTCATTTATAATCTCCGTTCTATAATAAAATTCTACCAATAAGATAACGTTTTAATAATAATAAAGAAATCTTGGTTAGTTAACCAAGTAGTTAAAAAAAAAGAAAAATTATTCCATCTTTCTTTGGAACGTGACAGTACATACATTGTATATACATACATATTTTTTTTTTTTTATTGTTTCAAATCAATATACACTAGCCATTACAGATTTGCTCCAATGCGACGGGTGTACGTTAATGAAATACAGAATACATAAACAATCAGAAATCAGAAATACAGTAATACATACATATACAATCAGAATATATAGCATATAACAATTAATCAGAAATAATAATCATAAAGACATCTATGGATTATTTTTAGATTTTTTTTTTTTGTATACAATTTTTATACATATAATAAATACGAAATTATAGAGATGTCTATAGAGATATCTATAGATTTCAGATTACTGTGTATAATTATTACAAATTATACACAGGCAGATTTTGTGACAACAGGATTAGATCTAATACCAATTTTCAGGAACCGTTTCAGCAATGATCAGATAAAATTGGCAAACTCTGATAGAGAAACGATTGATTTGGAGTCACAAAACCCCCAAATCTAACCAGCAGATGGCGAGGACTCGAACCTTTGACCTCAGTGGTGCTAAATATATACGCTACCACTAAGCAGAACTGCTGGCTGATATGTATATGTATATCTGTAATATGATATGTATATCTGTGAGCAATACAATACTTGTATACATATATGATTTTTATAACGATGTAAAAATATCGTACTTCTTTGTGAAATGATGTCTAATAATATGGAACACCTATTCAAGAGGATTTTCCAATGCTTGGCAACATCATTCGTGCCCGCCCAAAGAATATACGGATAAATATATAAATATATATGTTACATAGATCACGTTTTGAAACTTTTTCGTATAATAATGGGAGTAGCAGTGGTAGGGTTTGCTTTATTGGCGTTATTAAAGTGGCCGAAGAGGAGGCGGACGCGGGACACGCACCTTCCATAACTTTCCCGTTTTGATTTATATATTAGAAAAGTTCTTAAAAGCTACTCCCGACCAGTAAATAACTATTCGCGGGACGAGCCGACAATATCCTGGGTCGTACCCGAAAAAAATCAGACAACAAGCCACCTAAATCAACCAAAGACGTGGTAACTTTGCGGATAACTTCCAGTTGAATCGATGCGACCTTTATTTTTTATATTGAAAATATAAAATAGAAGTCAAGTGAAATGTATTTTATTTCATATCAAATTCATTTATACTCGTTAATAAAAACAATACGGTATACTTTCCTTTTTATATAAAATACGAATTCTTCTGCATATATGGATACCTTTAATTTAAACCACCTAAGAAGTTATTTCATCAATACAACCCTTAATCTTATACAAAAGCAAAGCCAATATACATATTTTATTTTTATTTTTTACATAGATATATACCAGGAAGGCCTGTCAGGTAGATTATTCGCCTTCCTAGACAATTAATTACAAACAATGGAGCATTTTATTACTAACTGGCTTACCTCGATAAAATAAACGAATTTTTGTTATTAATCTACAAAAATAGTAGAAATATGATTTTTCTAAGTGGAATTTTATTTAATTCTCATATAAAGATAATTTTATATATTATCCCTATTAATTCAATTCAAATTCGTGTAAATACGAGTAAACACTAGTACGAGCTTTTTGCTCGTAATTTTACCGATTTAAAGTTAAGCACACTTCCAATTAACCCTTTTAAACGAAAACAAAAAATAGTGTGGTCAGAACAGTATCTCAATAAACATGTTTCAATAGAAAATACTCAATATAAAATAGTAGACTCAGTGGGAAAAAATCCCAAGTGAAAATACGTACTTTTGACTTTTGATTTGAACTGGATGACTACTTAGAGAGATTTGAAAGGTGAAAAGTACTACAAATGGAAGATGAAATACCTGAATATAGATTCCAATATTCATTTTGAACAGGAAATTGCCAAATTTTGAGACATCAACCGAACAACACCAAGATATAGAAAAATCGCGCGATTTAAAATACACATATATCTCTGAATCTCGAGCCAATCAACATTTTTTATTACCAGATTCGTATTTAATGGGCATAGATCTATAAGAAAAGTCATATCTCGTCTCTGAACCATTTTTCGTGTCGAACAGTGTTATTAAATATCAAATTTCTAATGAATTATTACAAAATTAACAAAATCAAAAAAACTAAAATTAGTAATCCTAAAATAATATAATATAATTCAAACGTTGCATTTTATTAAACTTATATACGTATATGCTTACATCATTTTCCACAGAAGTATCCATTAACACCCCTCAAGAAAGCACCAATGTTACTAGCAGTTTTTTGTCAATTTTCAGGAACCGTTTCAACAAAGAAAATCAGATAAATTTGATAAGAAATGACCGACTTGGAGTCACAAATATCCAAGTATAACCAGAAGTATTTATGATTAGCACGGGATCGAAACCAGTAATCTCTCGGTGCTAAACATAAACGCAACCACTAAGTCATATAAGAAAATTTTCCAGATATTGAAAGAGGTTTACATATTTCAGTTTAAATTAATGGATTAGTTCTTGATTGCTGGATCAACTATAGTGTTGCTTAGAAAGATGTCACCAAATTAATAATCTTGATATATTTTTACAAGTTTCATGATTTCATCATGATTATTCATGATCTAACTTCCTGATACTGAAATAATCGTTAATTATAATATAATAAAAGTTCGGTAGAAAATTGCGTATGAATCTTTTGATATGGTAAATATTTTACAAATTGGGGTTGAATCTTGTTTGCAGGATTACGACTTATTATAAGTAGGTATTTTGTGAATGTATTTATGGCACGGGATGATTAAAAATGTTCTTTGAAGTCGGTCGGAACTGATCGAGACATTCAGTATATCATAAAATTAATTTAAGGACGACACTCGGAGCGAAAATCAATAGGCGAAGTAAATTCCCTCTCGAGTGTTTCTTTCGTCAAATTTCGAACTGAAAATTAAATCGCAGAGCCGGACTGGAGGCGGACAAGATGAAAATGGAGATGAGTTATTGAAAATGCCAAACTGGCGACGAAGATCGTGGGGAGGGGGAGGTGTCTATTTTTTCCCCATTTTCAAAGATATTCCGCTCTTTCTCATTTCGTCCTTTCCGGTCGCGGATAAATATCATATTTTTCGGTCTACCCCCAGTAAACAGTTTCGGCCCCGTAATTGAAAGCTTTTTAAGGGAAAACTCGGCTAAGGAAAATAAAAAAAAGGAAAAAGCTTGCACGTCGACGCGCCAAAAGTGGCCCGTTTGCATTTGAATAAATTTGAATACGCTCCACTTTTTGCGCGAACGTGTTCGAACATACTCACGCACTTTATATAGATACACATAAATACGTATCGATTTAAAAATATTTATTTATTTCAAAAAACAAGCGTACGTGCCCAAAAGTGGAGTGTGCGAGCTTATGGCTTTTATTTTCCGTCTCCCACGGAAAAGAAATCAATAAGTTGTGTAAATAGCGGCAGTTGTATCGGAGATCAAAGCTCACGTGAAAAGCTCTCAGACCTGTGAGATTCGGCACGGGATAAAACCAATAACATCTCGAATTTAAATAGAGCTTTTTATACAGAAGTGGAATGGAAAGCGAAAATGTACAAAAAAAATATATAAATATGGAATAAACCGGGAGCAAACGGACATGTGACATTGACAGCAGCAAGTACAAAATATGTATAGTAAGCGCCAAGCTTAAAAAACAATCAACGATACGATATCGAATATTTTGAATACAAAAATTTGTTATTTCACTTTATTTTTTTCTTTATAATATATGTGGATATTGAATTAAAAACAAATGTCATGTTTGCGACTCAACAATACTAATAAATTAAATCAGCTGATAACTAAAAATAAAACTATCACTGTTTGATCTGTGTAGCTTGTATTGGTTAGAAAGTTTGTTTTGGAGGAATAAACAATGAAATTTGAGGTTATGAGTTGCAGCCGGAAATACATGTGTATACTCATTTATGCCGGGAACCTTACAGTTTAGAATAGTTTATTAATACTAAGATTGCTTTAATGATTTGCTTTAAGAATAGTTTATCTATGTATGATTGTCCATAAATGAGTTTATTTATTTACAGAAATGAACTTTTCAATCATCAGATAAATTAAATCAGCTGATAACTAAAAATAATTGTATGTTATGTATGTATGTATGTAAGCTTATTGTAAAAAACTAAATTTATGTAAGCTTATTGTAAATCATATTATGATGTTTTCTTTTTGTCTTTCTTTCAGTTTAAAGTTAAATTGAGAGGAGTTTTGCTTCATTGTATTTTATATTGATCAATGTTCTCTTAAATACACGATCAACTTTCAATTTAGTAAATTTATTTTATATGTCATGCATGTACATTACGCCGGAGCAAAAATCTAAATCGTCAGTTTTTTCATGTTCCCGTGATTATTCTGAAAATAAAAGGCGTTGACAGCTACCTACGGTATATAACTTCAATTTGAACATATAATTTGCTAAAAAATTTACGAAATTTATGAAATATATGGAGGCCTAAATAGCCTATTTTAACGCCGAATGTTTTATTTCAAAACAACTAATTTTGACCTCCTTATATGTATACATATATATACAATATATCAATAATGATTTTCGGAATTTTTTGTGTTCACATTAAAGGTGTATACTCAAGGAAGTTCTCGACGACTTTTATTTTTAAAATAATTACAAGAACACGAAAAAAATTACGATTTTCTAAAAATAACGATTCCCCCCCCCCCCCCATACAGTCACCCACTGCGCAGCGAGTTTTGTATCTCGAGCATAAAATTAGTCATAATTAAACCAAATAAACCTCTATAGGTGAATATCGAGTGTTTTTTATTTTATTATTTTAATACTAATTTATTATTTAAATGATAAAAACTGACTTTTTCTACAATTTTGTCGTGATAAATGGATTGGTTTGATACAGGACATTGTTTAAAATAATGATTCTTTTTTATTTAACCGTTGATACAGCGTAGTTATTGTGAATAACAATTCCATTAAGATTCCTGTAAAGGGATAGTCAGATAAGACAGGAGTGCCGGACTTTGCTCAACCCAAAAGATAAAAATTATTTATATACATCACGATTCGATCACATAAGTAAGTCATAACAATCGAGACTCCGAGAGTGGTAGTCATTGAAATCGACCCCGCAAGTGACGGTCAGCACAGCAGCAGAACAAAGTGAAACAAAGTTCTAGGTATCTCATTTTAAATTCATCATCGTTCCATAATTAAATCTGTAGTTTTCGAATATATCTACCAATAACATAAATGTAACGTTTTTATGATAATAAAGAAATCTTGGTTTTTTAACCAAGTAATTTAAAAAATATATAAACTGGGTTTTGGAACATGACAATACATACATATGTTTGTATGCGAATTGTAAATAGGTTTTTAGGCTTTTTCCTATTATGTTGTACATTAAAATTCGAATAATATAATACTATGATTACTAACGAAATTGAATTAAAATTGTAAATTATAAAATGATCAGTAGATCAGTAGCTAATAAAATAGATATAAGATTTATTGTTAACACAATTAAAAAATAAAAGGCATTGTATATGAAGATACAAAAAAAAATTATACGAACCAAAGGTGGTTCGAAAATAATCATCCTGTTAAAAAATCGTAATTTTTTGATTGATATTATTTTGTTTTTAAATATAATTAGAAGCTATGTAAACGAATAATAAAATATAATATATAAACAAGTTTAAAAGTGCGTTCGCATTAAAAATAAATCAATTCATCATCGCTGTCATAATATAATGAATTAAACTCGTCGACAATGATGAATATTGATATTTCTCATTAGTGGAAACAATTCATCGCAAATCTATACGTCCACTTACTCACCCGTCAAAATACTGTGAAAATATGTCAGTGGACTTTTAAAGAGGCTTTAATTAAAATTGAACCGAATGCGAAAGCTCCGAGAGGCATGTCGTGCCGATTATCGTTCGGCTGGCTTGTGTCACAGTAATTTAATGAGACGAGATATCAAAAAGGTTGTTGTGCCGGTTTAATTAATTAGGCCGCTCGTTAGCGACCGACAGACGGACAGACAGACGGAGTTTTCGTTATGAATGTGCGAGCCTAGAGCGGAAAACCATCATAAATTATGAAGCAATTAAAATTAAGGGGGTGTGGGGGGGGGGGGCGTTATTGATGTCATTGATGATGACTCACCATGCGAAATGTCAGTGAATGCGGATGTCTTCTGTCAACCTTCTGAAACAAATATCAACAAAATATTATATTTCTTGTAGTATTGGTCGCATTATTATATAAATAAAACTCGTATAATATGATAAATAAGATATTTAATTTAAAAACATATTTTCAATATACCCAATATTTAATCGCCATAGTTCTTTATCAACTCAAAATAAAATAAAATTATATCGCGCGCTCATATTACTATTTTTTACCTATGCTTCACCTGTATGAAATAACGTCTCGAATACTAATCTTTCTAAGCTCCAAATAATACAAAATAAATCCCTAAAAATAATTTATAATACACACATCTAATATATAATTTGGAAAGAGACTTTGTATATATGTATGTATCCTTCGTTCGTAGACGACAAATTCGATTTTTTTTTTCGATTTATAGGCGCCGATTCGATTTTTTTCAATTCAAAGGATTTGAAGTCCCCACAAGGGGCAGGTAGTGCAGGAGGCGTAGCCCCATAGGGCCCTGCTGTGGGCACTGCAGAGGGCGCAGGGGGCGCAGCCCCATGAGTCTCCGTTGACCAGCGGCATGGTGCGCCCTATGGAGCCTTAGGGAGCGAAGCCCTAGGGCTCCGCCCCCTAGGGTGCGCAGACGCCGGGGGTGTACATATAATTTTTTATAAGAGACTTAATATATATGTTTGTTTGTTTGTTAAATTTATATAAAATAAAATTATTCAATTATATAAATTTAATAAAATGTTTACTATTAGATTAGTCATGTTTAAGCGGATTATATTACAAATACCGAGTGAAGCCGGGTAAAACCGCTAGTTAATAATAAAGTAAAGTAATAAATAAGAAGGAATTGAGTGTGGTAAAGCATTTATATTTAATTTCAATTTATTGTTGTAAATAGAATAAATATCAATTTAAAAGACTTTTAGTTACCAGTTAGCGTTTGCGTTCAATGGTATTGAAACTAAATTTTAATAAAAGAATATACATGTTATTGTTATATTACTATTATTATATTTTAAATATTTTTAGACTTTCCATGATGGAATTCGTAAAATCGAGAAAAGGAAAAGAAAAAGAGATTAAAATACAATTTATTTTAGAGTTCTGTATATTTTAAATTATTTTTATTGATTACTGATTTTTATTATTGATTACTGATTTTTATTATTGATTATTGATTATTTATAAAGAATCTAATATATTTTATTTTATTTCATACCAGGAAGGCATTACAGGTAAACCCCAATGCGCCTTCCTTGCCAATTACAAACAATACAGCATTTTTTATTATATAAGTCGCTAAATTACGAGACACTGACTTAAACTCGATAATAAACGAGACATCTATGAATTGTACATACATTTTATTGTAATATTTACATTAATCATACTCAAATAGTGGTGAAATAGTGGGTATGAAGGATTTTTTAGCCAATTTTTAATCGGGAATCGTTTCAACCATGAAATGAGAGAAAATTGGCAAACTCTGATTGGAAACGATCGACCAGGAGTCACAAATCCTGGTCTGACCAGCAGCATTACAGATAAACTCAGAAAAATTCTTTTCAATCGAGGTCAGCTCAAGGGATCGAACCCGGCGCCTCTCAGTGTTAAGCAGAAGCTTAACGACCAGCTACTGACTTTTTTATAAAGATTATCTCAATTTTTGGGGATTATTTGCACGGGGGGTTAATGTCCAAGTTGTTTTTTGACCGGGGGTATGTGTCCGGGGGGTATGTGTCCGGGGGGTATGTGTCCGGGGGGTATGTGTCCGGGGGGTATGTGTCCATGGGGGTAAGTGTCCTAGAACCATCCTGCAGGTCATATGACCGTGTCTTTTTTTGTTTGAGAGGCACTGTTCTAAATAAGGAACAGACCGTTAACGACCCTTGCAGTCGAAAAGGAAAATTCCACCGCACGATAATGACGCTTTGTTTAAAAAGGGACATTGCAGAAAAATATGTTTGGTCGGGAAAGCGACGACAAAGACGTATTTTTTACGCACCGCGTCTGGACTCGGGGAGGGGTCGGACCAAGTGGGGGCTTTGGGGAGGATTTGCGGCCTAAAGAGGCTTTATTATATTACGTGTTGCGTCGGCGCGTTTCCGGCTACCTTGATTCCCAGCGTTTTACGCCTCGACAGTCAATAACTCGCCTGTCAAGTCAAAATGCTCGAAACCGAATTAATTCTCAAGGTCATCGCATAAATTCACCCACTTTAGCGAAAAACTGCGCACGTCCTAGGTTGGATTTTTTTTTAATTAATATTTTGTAATTATCACATGGTTATTTTTAATTGGATTTTGATCACTTTTTTTTAACAAATTGAATAATTTTTTTAATATATTGTATGTATGTATATTGGGTACATTGCAAATTTTGGAATTTGGAAACACCACTTGTTGGAAAAGTTGTGTAATGAGGAATAATAAAAAAATTCTAAAAAATATACTTGCAATTTTGTAAGTGTGTGAAAATCATAAAATTTAAGGTTTTTTTCAAATTTAAGCTCATCAGTTTACTTTTTTCAATTCACGTCATTATATAAATGGAATAATTTCACATTAAAAGTACTCACAACCTCAAAACAGCAGTATGGACTTGTGGTTAGCATATAATTAGCCAGCAGTGTGGCTCAGTGGTTACGTTTATGTTTGGCACCGAGAGGTTACCGGGTTTGATCCCGTGCTAATCTTTAATGCTGCTGGTCAGACTACGATATTTGTGATCCAAGTCGATTGCTTCCTATCGAAGTTTGTTGTTTCACTGTTGAAGTGGTTCCTCCATCAAATTTGCAAAAACCATCCTACCCGCTATGTCACAAATATCTGAATTTGATTTATGTACAATATGTAAAAATGTATGTATAAGTCTAAATCCATAGATGTCTCTTTGGATTAATTCATTAATTAATTAATTCAGCCTCTCGAAAATACAACGATTTATGTAATAAAAAATGCTGCAATGTTTGTTTTTAATTGTCTAGGAAGACGCATTGGGGTTTACCTGTTAGGCCTTTCTGGTATATACATATATATCTTTGTAAATATAAAATAAAATAAAAAAATGCTCTCGAACAAAGTGGCTACGGGTGTAAGTCCCACTGGTTAATTGTTTCCTATAAGAGTTTGTCAATTTACCTGATCCTCATTGAAACGGTCCCTGCAACAATTGGCATTCCCTTTCCCATATATCTTTCGCAAATTTTAAGTTATTCATCGTCTCAAGGTTTGTTGGTTTGTAAGATTGCTACAAAAAATTTTCCATGCATGTCTCTATGGATGATGATCGTATAAATTCTTATTGTATAAATTTTTGTATTGATCGTGTTGTATAAAAATGCTTCCAATGCAATATTTGACCATAGATTTCGTGTATAATATAAAAATATATAGTAATTTGTATTGATATAACCAGCAAAATAGACTAGTGGTTATCATATAATGCTTTGAATAGAGTGGTCAAGAGTTCAATTCGCACTGGTTTCTGTTGGTCAGACCTTGGATTTGTGACTCCGGGTCAATCATTTCCTATCAGAGTTTGCCAATTTATCTGATTTTCATTGAAACGGTTCCAACAAATTGGCAACCTTACCCATTTTCTCGCAAAATCTCGAATTTTCAGCAATCTTAAACTTCGCTGAATTGAATAAAATGCTGAAAATTTACAAATTTGACCATAAATGTGTCTGTGGATGTTAATTGATATGTATTTACTGAATTATTTAAAATGCTGCAAATTTACAAATTTGACCATAGATGTCTCTGTGGATATTAATTGATATGTATTTATGTACTTTGTATAATATGAATAATATTTGTATCAAATTTACAATATTTCTGGCCAGGAAGGCGCATTGGAGTTACCTGATAGGCCTTTCTGGTATAAATTAAAGTTAAAATAAAATGTATAATATGTAATTTGGTTTGTTTCTTAACCTTTGAAGGACGGAGCGTCGAGATCGAACGAGTGTCCAGAACCGGGGTCGAGTAAGACCCCAGTATTTTTTAATCAAAACACAGCTTTTCTCAATACAAATGGGTTCAATATAAATCTTATTAATCATTTTATACATCAACATAAAAAAGTTTTAGTCTTATAGCATGTTTTTCACTATTTTTGTATTAAAAAATAACGACAAGCATCAACACGCAAACGCACATAGGTAAGGCCAACAGGTGACTGCATGACTCAAAAGCCACGCATCAAAAGCGATGAAAACAATAACTTAAGAAAATATAGCTGTCTCTTTCTCTCGCATTGATTCATCGATCAACAAGGATATGCAAGCAAACAGTCATAAACATGACTTATCGCTACCACCTTTAAATCATACTTTGGAACGTAGAAATGTATAAATGTATTTTTTTACGATGTACCCCTATTATTAATCATACAAATCTATTCAAATAAATTTCTTGTAGTTCATTCTAGGAATACAAAAAATATAGGGTGTGTAGCTTTGAAAACCACAAAGTTATTACGAAAAACGTAAAAATTAGGGCACTTGCACTTGTATAGTACATTTGTCACATTGGAGCGATCTGTAAGACGAGTGTACATGATTAATTGACATCAGTTGATTCGAAAGTCTTAATTTGTCTTGTGAATAATGAAACTACTGATCGTCACTTATGTAGAATTGAACACACAATTCGACAGCAGGTTTAACGAGTGAATTTCCCGGGAAAATAATACGAACACAAACACACACAGCCACACATAAAACAAAAACAGTCAGATCGAATCGCACAAAAGGAAAATCAACGTGCAATAACAAAAGGAAAACGGACAGGTGGAAACGGTACGAGCTAAATTATTCAGTATTACGTAACGTGGCACACAATACGTAGCTCACCCATTCATCCGACAGCCTCGCCACGGGTTGCTTGTCTCCGATGGTTTATCGTGGTTTCGGATCCCGGGATTCCCGGGTCAGATATATTGTGACGGGTTCGGATACACTCACTAATTAATCGAGGACAGTTTTAGAAGCGTTGATTTGACCGCAGGCCGTTCTGTTGACTGATGCCCACTGCACCGAGACTGATTAATTACATATATCTAATTTCATTATACGAGATTACGAAATGGAACTAAGCCACAAATTCAATTATATTTAACAACGTACATATATCTGTATATACATATTGTCACGTTCCAATGAAAGATTAATAAATTTTAGTTTACTCATCCCACCGCTGCCACCAAAATTATCTCTGCAGCGTTTCAATGAAAGATTGATAATTTTTTAAAACTACTTGGTTAACTAACCAAGATTTCTATAGTATTATAATTACGTTACATTTATCTTATTGTTAGATATATTCGAAAAACGAAAGATTTAATTATGGAACGTAGAATTTAAATGAGATACGTAGAACTATTTCACTTTAACTTTAACTTGTTGACCGTCACTTGTGGGGTCGATATTAATGACTGATTGTCACTTGTGGAGTCGATGGTGATGACTACCACTCTTGGAGTCTTGATGGTGATGATTGTCTATACGGAGTCGATGGTAATGACTGACTAAATTCTATCAGTAATGAGTTTATATACTTTTCTTTAAAACAATGAAGTATTTTTTTTTTTATATATATACATTTATTTATTTATTTAATAGTTTTGGACCATTGTGGCATAACAGGAAGAACCTAATGCGCCACAATGGCCTACATTTGAAAAATTTATAAAAACAAGAAAACTGTAAATAAAGGAAAAAAGGAAAAGCAGAAAACATGGTAAAATAAAATAATAACAAAAAAAAGTAACAAAAGGAAAATAATACATTATTCAGAGAGAAAAAAAAAATAACAAAAGTGTAAAAATCAAAAACAAAATCCATAAATCCCATTCTTTGTTTACACTGAACAAAATTAAAATAGTATATAAAAATGTACAAAGGAGAAAGAAAAAGTAAAATAAAATAAAACAAAATATGAATAAAAATAAAATCACAGCGAGGCCCAAATGGAAAAGAGTAGATCAAGATTCCACTCATTCATCACATTCAAATTAAGAAAGTAATGATGAGCGCAGGTTACCAGATAAATATGTTAAAATAATATCCGATAATCTACGCTCCCCAAGGTGGAAAATATCACATTCAGGGACAGCAGCAACGATTTCATTGAGAAGTCGAATAGCTCTTGGAATAGGAGCCATTCGAAAAAGAACTGTGCGAGCAGCAGGTACAACCATCAAATGATGATGTCTACCACGCACATAATTATTAGGGACATAAAGTCCCAACTGTTCCAGCAACAACGGGCATGACGTATTACCACGCAATAGCTGAAGAACGAAACGAATCAACGAGAAGTTTCTCCGAAGTTCAAGGGCATTATACCCAAGCATGCCCAAAAGGAAATGAGTAGGATAGAGATATGGGTAGTACCCATACTCTTTCTTATAAAGAAAACGAAGAAATGCTTTTTGCACTTTTTCGATAATAAGAGAGTAGTTTGCTTCATGCGGATTCCACACAATTGCATTATACTCTAGCTTACTTCTAACAAGCGAGTTGAAAAGCAAGCGAGAAGACAAGGGGTTGGAGAATAATCTAGCATATCTCAAGACAAATCCAAGTCGACGAAAGGAAACGTCAGCGACTGTCTTGATGTGGGTGTGAAAGGTGAATTGAGGATCAAAAGTGATACCCAAGTCGACCATAGATTCCACACGCTTCAACAATACGGATCTAATGGAATATCCGTGACAATAGAGCGAATTCGCACGTCCATAACTCATAATGGCACATTTACTAGTATTCAGTTCAAGCCCTAAACTGGAACTGAACTCTAAAACAGCATTAATATCCGCTTGAAGGAGAGAGGCTTGCCTTTCATCCTTAACAGCAAAGAATAATTTAGCATCGTCTGCAAACAAGAGACATGAAGCATTACGTAGTACTTTAGGGAGGTTATTAATAACTATAGTAAATAATAAAGGGCCTAAGATGGACCCCTGAGTTACACCAGATCGCGTAAAATATGAAGGAAATTCATAAATACCATATCTAACAAATTGCTTCCTATCACTTAGATAAGAAGCGAAGAGTTTAAGAAGACGTGGAGAAAAGCCCACTTCAGCTAATCTGATCATAAGAGCGTCATTATTAACAAGATCAAAGGCCTTACGAAAATCAACGTAGGCTACATCAACTTGTTGACCACCGTCAACTTTAGACATGGTATAATATGAAAAGCAGGCAAGATTAGTGGTAGTGGAACGACATGGTGAAAAACCATGCTGCTCATCACACAACAATCTTTTGAACTGCAAAAGAATCAAACGGTGAAGGATTTTATCGAAAATTTTGGAAATAGCCGAGATGATAGCAATAGGTCTGTAATTTTCAACCTCATTTTTAGAGCCACTTTTATGAATGGGAATGACTAGATAATTTCCATTTTTCAGGATAATTACCAGAACCCAGAATAAGGTTAAAAATAAACTGAAGAGGCTCTAAGAACGAATTACAGTATGCCTTTAATACGTCAGGGGGCACACCGTCAGGCCCAACAGACCCTTTCAGCTTCAAAATTGCTATCCTAACATCTCCAAGCGAGACCCGCGAAGACACGTGTCGTACAAAGTCCTTGATGTTGATGAAAATGGTCAAAAAGTTTCGGTTTAAACCGGCTCGGAAGCCACACTGCTGGTCATCCATATACATAGGTACACTAGTGGTTTTACCCGGCTTCGATCGGTATTTGTAATATAAAAAACATGGCAAAATAATCTAAGAGTTCATTTGTTTTTGAAAAAAAAATAATATTCAACGATGTCGATATCATCGTCATAGAAACTTTGATTTGTTTTCGATGTCCCCAACAAACCTTACATACAAAGTCTCTTTCGAAATTACATATACATATATATATATATATATATATATATATATATATATATATATATATATATATATATATATATATATATATATATATATATATATATATATATATATTAGATATTGCCAAGATCCAAACAAAAAAAGTCTGAAATCCAATTTAGTCTTCAAATTCCAATAGAATTTGATTTTAAATATAAGGTACAACCTTCGATTTTTTAATTAGTGTAAAAAAACCAGTCTAAAAAAGCGATACAAAAACGCAAACGCATTCGCGCGGCCGTTCAAGGGGAGAGCGCGAATCGCGTTCCGGATAATCGGGTCGACTCGCGCCGTTAAATCGGATAAAAGCGACTGTAAAAAAATAAAAAAAAAAAACCACCACCACCACACCTACCTACAAAGCCTCCTCGGCGGCCGGCATAATTTATTTAATGGGCCGGAAAGCAAATATAAATGGCGCGGAAGTGAAACACTTGTTATCCAGCGCGCCCGCGAGACAGAACCAGACGTCGAGAGGGGGGGGGAGTACTGGAAAATACGGGGGAGGGGTTTGAATTAAACTGGTAAAATTACGCGCCGTTTAATTGTACCGGGTGGGTTTTCATCCAGTGGAGGGGGTGGGTGTTTCTGATCCCCCTTCCGTAATGCGTTTTCATTAAAAGGGCAAACAAGAACGAGCCGGTTTGTTGTATCGTTGCTTTTGCTGATGCTGCTGCTTCTGATACTGCTGAGACACAAATCCGATGCTGGGTCGGGTGTATTTACTGTTCGGTGTGCAGCTTCTGTTCTTGAATTCGTAATTAATGCTATCTGGTTTATGTACGTACGTATGTACACTTCCTATTTAATACGAATCTATTGTTCTGAAATGCACTGAGTATGCCCTGCGGATAATCAGCTTTTAATGCGCTCGGAATTTTCCCGAATTGGAAACTACATATTGTATACCGAGTTGATTACATCTAAGATATGCACGTGTATGCGCACTTTGTTCGACGTATTAAAACTCGCTAAGCGCTTTCCATAAAGGCGAAAATAAATAAAATAGAACGCCAGTGTATCTCGTTAGTTTGAAGTGTGCAGATCAATCACCGGGAACACGAGTCGTTGCCTTGTACTCGGGGTTGGGTTTAAAAGAGAAATGTATTGTAGAAAAAAAAGAGAAACATTTGAAGCCATTTTTCATGCAGCCACTTTTCAACCGGAGCAGTTTGGTTCAATTTTAAAACGACCAGACTTAAAATATCAAAACTTAATATTTTATGTACATATTGTATATTTGAATACGAATATGAATCATATTCTTATATTTTTTTATAATACGCAGTAGCATTTCTTTAATATTTTAACATGCTTTCCATTTATTTGTGACTTTTCTACCCATTAAACTTTGTTGATTGACAATTATTTATTTATTTTCAGATTAAGAAGTATATTTACATTGTGACCTTTGTAGTTAATTTATTTGAGACTTTTCCAATGAAGAGGATTCACATATATATGTAGGTATGTATCTATAAATTTGATTCAATAAATTGGATTAAAATTTAATTATTTATCTATGTATGTACATACAAACGAAATAACAATAGATGGAGTTTTGTAATCATATCATATCAAAAAATTGTATACTAAATATCAAGTAACATACAAAATAAATATTTTTTTTCGAGCATGTAATATGTGGACTCTTCTCGAGAAAATTTCTGGATTAATACTAGTATCAATGTCATGTAAATAAAAATAATCAACATGTTTGATAAACTGGACATGTCATTTTTCCTCTCAGAAATGACTAAAATGTAACGTTTCCAGACTACTGCAAATTTATATTTTTTTCATCTGGTAGATTGTAAATTACTATTAATTTATTGTAATATTATGTTTATTACGATTGTAAATTACTATTATATTTCATACTTTATTTCTACTTATTTTACTATTTTTTTCTTGTATACTACAAATACATATGTATGTATGTTTCTAATTCTGAATGATAAAATAGTATATTTTTAATAAATACATTAATAACAAGCATAATAAGATAAATTAAAAAAAAAAAGTTGACATATTTCAAAACAGTATTGTGATTTATATTTATTTTAAACATAACTATGTATAATACATATTTTTGATATTATATTTATCTGTATTTGATTACATTATATGTGGCGTATGTCAGATACTTGTAAATATCTAACATACGCCACATATCTACATATCTTGTAAGTTCATTTGGAAATGTACAATATTGTTTTAAAAATAAGAAAGATGCAATTTAATCATCTGAATTTTCTTAGAAACTTGTCAAGTTTCTGTTAAAGAAGAACCTTTGAAATACAGGTGTTTGCATATAAGTGTACATTACACATGATTATTAGAACAATATGTATCTTAATAAATATATAAAAGCACCGATTGATAAGTTTTGTTATTTTAACAAATATTATATGTAAATTCATATATGAAACTACTATACTTTTTTTTATTAAATTCGGTTTAAAATTGAGTATTTTATATCATGTTGAAAGCTTAGATGTTATTGTAGATGTGTATAATATATTTATAAATACATATATTTGAAACTGATACTATTAAATAATAAAGTTACATACTGATGATGATTTTCGGTATTAAAAATAGGTTAAATCACTTTTCAATTGTACCTCGAGTTAGCGTTTCTTTTCGGAATGAACCGCTCGCGCGCGGTTAACCCTTAGAGCCCGGCTGATTTGTGAAACTGGGGGCGGTGGCACCACTTAATCTGCCAGCTGGAGGTTTGGGGTGTACACCATCCCCTTCCCCCACCAAAACGTCCACAAATATAATTTAGTTCTTGCAGAGAACGGTCGAATAAAAAAGTATATATAAAAAAGACCGACGGGCAATTACGAGTACCGCCTCTGCAACTGATGTTAAAGCAATGCTTAAAGAACGCTTTTTATTTATCTTTTTTCTTTTTCAGAAAAAGTTAAGACAGTATATCATTATAAAATATGGTCACTGTAAGCTAGAGAAATTTTAAGATGTGCACTTAATTTATTCAAACGACATTTAAGCGGTGTCATAACTTGCATATCTACAAAATGACGGTATGAACCCCTGTATAGTGTTTATTTGATTTACCGAATGATCAGTTTTTTTAGTTTCATCTGTAGTTTATATTGAATGATATTCAAATTCAAAATAGAAACATAAATATGTATTAAATATTATATTTATAACAATATATTAATAACAAAATATATATTAAATATTTATAACGATATAATATGTACATACATATATAGGCTTTGTATTATATGTTACATGTAAATATTTATTTAAATTTAAGTAATATTGTTTTCGACAAGCTTACGTTCTATTAATTATAATTAAGTTCGTGGAGGTTCAGAAAAAAAAGCTGAATTTTGGCTTTCGTAAGTGTGACATCACTTTGAATTTAGATTTGTAATTTTTTAAGTTAAATCGACAATTTTCAACTTTTTTTGACTCCCATATCATTTTAGAAAAATTGTTCCCTTTTTACTAGAATTTTTGATATTTACATAATAAGGTCTTGAACGCACCCCTTTCCCCTTTCTTATAACTGGGAATTTTGTACGAACTTTAAAGACAATTGTGCAGTCCATTTTTGTAAATTTTTAGCAGTAGTTGGTAAAAATTCCTCTTAATTTTCATTTTAAATTCATAATATGTATTTAATTCGCAGGTAACGTATTTAAACATTTTTATAGCTCTTTTTTATTCAATTTAATAAAAGATTCAGTTCAAGGGAAGACATATAAAACTGTTGTATGCAACGTTTGTACTAAAGAAAAGAAAATAATCAATAATTGGTACACAAGAAGGTCTGAAATGAAGTATCGCGTTTGGCAAAATGTTCAAAAATCAATTTATAATCACATTATGCTAAGTTTAAGTCATCTTATACTATTTAATTATATATTTATTGAGACAACTGATATATAGGCTCAAAGTCAGTTGAATAAAATATAAAATCAAAGTATGTAAAAAGTTTCCAAAGAATTAATCAATCTGTCTTCATAATGATCGCATGGTAAAGTTGTAAAAGAAACTGCAAAACTATAAAAGTTATATATAGTATATTAATTTATACTGAATTGTATCGCCATTCGAATTCAAATCGACCAAAATGGTAAACTTTAATGATTGCTAAATACATTAACGACATGCAAATGTTTTTGTTAGTTGCGATCGTACATAATAATTATTGTATTATATTATACACACATATATACAAACATAAAGACCGCAATACACGTTCAAATTACGGTTTATTAACTATCGGATTTCGCTCTAACACAAATTGATAGCTAGGGATGGGGTCTAGGCTGTTTTCAGGTATTTTCGCATGCATTACCTATTATAAATAATTGCGGGACAGCTACATGACCTGAATTAACACAAAACGCCACGCTCACTCGTTATACTGATTGTGAATATATTCGTTTCGGTAAAATTTGAAAGAATTTGCATGAGACTTGCGATTACCGCTACTATTTTGCGCGAATGGGTCGCAGAAAATAATTCCCGTTAACGAGTTGACGTTGTGACGTTTAATTAATAACGAGTCGAAAACGAATTTAAACGAACGCTGCTAATGCGATAATTGTATTGCTACGAGCGGGGAAAGCGAGCGCTGGCTTTTCCCAGGGAAAATCGCTTTTCCTCGACGACGACGTGTCATCGCACACACTCGAAACGGAAATTACGTATTCGAGAATAAGTACGCACACATACATACATATATACATTATGTAATATAATAATATGATATTAATTCGAGGAATTTAATTACAGTCGCACGCGAGTCATAAGTTGCTACGGTGAGATAAACGAAAGATGTAATTAGGCTATTCGTCGTGACGTTTGACTATTAAATGTGCACGTCACGCGAAACGGTAATTACACAAATTGTTGACCTGTAATTGTTGTGACCAAAAATTCGAGCCAGTCGTCGCCAACTTTCGTGCTTGTAACTTTTATAATACGCATGACATTTGCAAAAGGTGAAAACTTTGAAACGGTGATACTCAAACGACGGTCTGTGAGAATGTGTCCAAATAGACAGTCAATGGCCAGCATGTAGATCAAAAAAAAATCAAATTGAAGTTTGAAATTTAAACCAAGACCTTAATTCTCCAATCCACATGGAATACACATTGTTTCAAAAAAAATATAATACGATCATAGTAGGTTTAATACTATTGGATGATTGCATGAGTTGTTTAAAATACTTCAATTTCTAGATTAGCTTATTTTAAATATATGTATCTACATATTTATTTATTTATTTTAAACAGACCATTGTGGCATAACAGGAATTCCTAAAGCGCCACAATGGTCAAAAAATATAACACAAAAAAGAAAAAAAACAAAATAACAATTAAATATAAACATAAATACATCTACATACATAAAAATAGCATTTATAATAACAGATAAAGTAAAAATATCAAATAAAATATAGCATAAGGAATGCCTTGCACCTACAGCCAGTTTCAATAAATATGTAAGAAACAACTACAAATACAAAACATCCCTGTAAGGCCCAAATGGAAGAGAGTTAATCAAAATTTCACTCATAAATCACAATCAATCATGAAAACAATGATGAGCGCAGACTACCAGATAAATGGGTTAGAGTAATTTCCGACAATTTACGCTCACTAAGGTGGAAAATATCACATTCAGTCTCGGCAGCAACGATTTCATTAAGAAGTCGGATAGCTCTTGGAATAGGAGCCATTCGAAAAAGGACTGTGCGGGCAGGAGGTACAGCCAGCAAATGATGATGTCTACCACGCACATAGTGAATAGGGACATAAAGCCCCAACTGCTCCAGCAACAACGGGCATGACGTATTACCACGTAAGAGCAGGAGAACGAAACGAATTAATGAGAAGTTTCTCCGAAGTTCAAGGGAATTATACCCAAGCATGCCCAAAAGGAAAGGAGTGGGGTAAGTTTATATACATATACATACATATGTATATGTATTTTACATTATTATTTTTATTTCACATAGATATTTAATAGACATAAGGCTTGACAGGAAGTGCCTTCCTGCACAAATAATTACAAACAATACAGCATTTTATTATTACATAAATCACTGTATTTCTAGAAGCTGAATAACACAAAATACCAATTAATTAATTAATCACAGAATTAATCCATTGAGACATCTATGGATTTATATTTTGTACATAATTTTTACAAATTATACACACAATAAATACAGAAGATTTGTGACAGCAGGAAAGATGATTTTTCACCAATTTTGAGGAACTGTTACAACAATGATCAGATTAAATTTGTCAAACTCTGATAGGAAACGATCGATTTGGAGTCACAAATACCCCCAAATCTAACCAGCAGTATGACGGATTGAACTCACTGATCACTTGGTGCTAAACATACACGTTACCATTAAGTCATACTGCTAGCTATGTATTTTAAATGAACTTTATATATGTTATTAAATATTATACATTCCAACGATGTATAAAAGTGCATGACATTGTTTCGGGAGAGATAAAATATATGAATAATATGTAAATATACTGATCAAATGAATGTTTTATTGATGTTTAATCACTAACATATCAATATAGTATTATGTATATATGTACATACCTATATTTGCATATATAGATATGTATACATATATATATATATATATATATATATATATATATATATATATATATATATATATATATATATATATATATATATATATATATATATATTTTATATATATATATATATATATATATATATATATATATATATATATATATATATATATATATATATATTTTTTTTTTTTTTTTATTTCTACCAGGAAGGCCTAACAGGTAACCGCAATGCACCTTTCTTGCCAGGAACATTGTACATTTGATACAAATATTATTAAAATAATACAAAGTAAATATTATTAGTATTTAAAAAATACTACGAAAAATCACCATAAAAAACTGGTTAAGGTTTAAATGAAAACTTTTAATTAAGAAGTGATACTTTTAGACTTTAGACTTTTTAATTAAAATGCAACAATATTTATTTCATGCTTTTAAATAAAATTTCTTTATTGAAGGTGTTTGAATTGATGTTGAACATCACAAAATATTGCTATGTTGTATGAAACTCAAATTGAACGACGGGGAAGACGGCCTTCATTTCCCTTCCCCTACTTCCTCTATCCCTTTTGTATTATCATATGTGTATATACATACACATGTACGTATGTACATATAGATGTGTGTATGAGTAATTGTAATTGGCCAGGAAGCTGCATTGGGTTTACTTGTTAGGCCTTTCTGTTAATAATATATAAATAAAATATAATAAAAACAAAAAAATATAGTATCCTCAAATATAGTATAATTTAAATCAAATAATGTTTTTGAAAACAATTGATTTTTTTAATAAATTATAGCTGTTATATTTGAAGGTGGCGGAAATATAATTCCCAGTTCCAAAAACATTATTTTAGTTTGACTTATTAATTGTTATCACTAGAGGTAGGATAGCCAAGGGGCCGCTCATTATTCTATTGTTGTAAATCCTTTGTAAAAAAGGTTCAGAAAACCTTTAACAATGCATTTACAACATTTGAACAATTCCCGGCACCTTCTAGGTCCGGGCTTTAGTTATCACTTCATCGAATTTGGTATATTTAAAATCTCGGAAGGGCAGAATAAACTTATTACAAGCTACCAGTATTTTAAATATTGTAAAACGTGGAACATTATATTTAATGTTTTGCGAGATTTGTCGATATGAGGAAAATCTTATCTCTGTAATCAAATACGTAATTAATTCAAATTCTTTAAGAAAAATCTTCTTAAATAAATAGGATTTATTTCTCAAAGCCAGTGTATCCAATTAAGTATTGAAGTGTATTTTTATTTTATGTTACTAAGCTTTTGTGATGAAATGTACCTTCAGAGGATATTTAATATTCCGCTAGTTCAAGTAATCTTAAATAAATATATAAATATAGTATTAACCCTACAGTGAATGATTTTTTATTTTTAAAAATATAAAATATTGACTAGTGTGAAACCGTATTTAGATTATGGGAAAAATAATAAAAAAATCATGTTTTAATTTAAAAAAAAGTGGATAGTTCGTTATGTTTCATGAAATTTTTTAAAACAGTTTTTAAACAGCTAGGCAATAGTTATTTTTGTTTTATTTTACGATCATATCGTTCTAGCATATGTACATATTGGTTCTGATCCCACAGAAGATAATAATTCCGATTTGGTCGGAATTTTACAACATGGAATTCGATTTCTCCTCACTGTCCCAAGAGATTCCATGTTCTGCCAAATTTCTAACGATTGACATTGAAGTGTAATAATTAGCAAAATCCAGACACGCCAGAAATAATAAATAATACTGTTCGACACGAGTTCGATATGACTCTTTTTATAGATCTATGTATGTCCAGTAATATTTTAAATATTTAAATCAAAAGTCAACAGTACCTACGTATTTTCACTTAGGATTTTTTCGTTTATTTTATCGAGGTAAGCCAGTTATCAATAGAATTTTTATTATAAATCCACAAGAATAGTCGAAATATGATTTTTCTAAGTGGAATTTTATTTAATTCTCATATAAAGACAATTTAATATATTATCCCTATTAATTCAATTCAGATTCGTGTAAATACGAGTAAATAATATTAGCGAGTTTATAGTTCGCAATTTTACCGATTTAAAATGCAGCACACTTCCAATTAACCCTTTTAAACGAAAACAAAAAAATAATATGGCCAGAACATTATCCTAATAAACATGTTTCAATTAAAAATACTCAATATAAAATAGTATTAACAGTGGGAAAAAAACCCCAAGTGATAATACGTACTTTTGACTTTTGATTTGAACTGGACGACTACTTGGAGAGATTTGAAAGCTGAAAAGTACTAAAAATGAAAAATAAAATATTCGACTATAGATTACAATATTCATTTTGAACAGGAAATTGACAGATTTTGAGACATCGACCGAACAACACCAAGATATAGAAAAATCGCGCGATTTAAAAAACACATATCCGAATCTCGAGCCAATCAACATTTTTTATTACCAGTTCACTGGGCATAGATCTATAAGAAAAGTTATATCTCGTCTCTGAACCAAAAATAAGTCGTCATTTGTCGAACAGTGTAATTTATATCCCCATTTGTGGGGTTTTAGTGGAAAAAACTGTTTCATATGATGGCGAGATTTTGTGGAACATATTTTTTCATCAATAGAAAGCACTTCCTCCATAGTATTAAAATACAACGTGAAAGTGATTGAACTTTTGATAAATGGGTCGAATTTTAACTACGCCGAACGATTAAAAAGCCTATATTTTATTTGAAAAATGAAGCCTTTCTATTGTATGAAACCTTTTTCAAACAAACCGTTCCGAAAAAGAGAAGAAAAAAAAATCGAAAACCATGCAAAAGCTCACACGCGCACGTGGTAAACGCGAGTTAAAACGGGGAGACGCGATTGGAAAACTCGATAAGGAAAATGGATGATCGTCGGCAGAAAAACCGCACACACCGAGAACATTTGTCACACCGGAAGTCAAATAATACTAAAAAAAAAAAAAAAAAACTCGTCCACATATTGAATACACTCACCGCGCGTTTTTGTCGCCATTGAACTTTCGTGACTTGGATGTCTATTCCCGTCGCTCGGTTGCACGTGTGCATCCCACGTGCCACACAAATACGCATTGCCTTGTATTTCCATCAGCATCTCCCGCTATGTGGGGACAGTCTTGACATTCGGTTGGGGAATTCCCGGGACACTTTTAAAAATTTCGCAGGATACCCGGTATTCCATGTGTTAAGTCCGTTAGTGGAGATCAAAGGGGCTTGTTTGCACGTGGCCAATTTTACGATCCGGTTTGCGTCGCATAAATTCGACGAATACGATCGTAAAGTTACCGAACTGATTTTATATTAGCGATAAAATCCATGAACGTACGCTGACAAACGATATTCGCACATTATTAGTGTCTTTGACACCGTTTCATGGGTCGTAATCAAAACTTTAACATGATATGAGATTGCTAAACTTATATGTCAATTTTCGGTTATATATACATATATTGTCACCCTGTAAAGTATAAATTGCTATAGAAAACATAAAATATAAATCCCCTCGAGAAAGTCTAAAATAGGAATCAGTAATAAAATATTTAGGAATAACGTTTGATAAAATAATGAGATGGGCACCTCACATCGAGGCAGTGAAATTTAATACCCAATATTTATTCGCCATAATTCTTTATCAATTCAAAATAAAATAAAATTATATCGCGCGCTTATATTACCATTATTAACCTATGCTTCACCTGTATGGAATAACGCCTCGAATACTTTCCTTTCCAAGCTCCAAATAATACAAAATAAATCCCTAAAAATAATTTATAACACGTCCATATATACTAACTTGAAAAAACTGCATGCCATAAATAATATTCCGTTAGTTACAGACATTACTAATAAACTAACTAGTAGATTCTATGACAGAATCATTAATAACCATACTTACACACTTGTGAAGAGTCTCGGTGATTACAATAAAAAGTGTATACCCTTAAGGTATAAACACAGATTACCTGAACACAATCTGCTTTGATCGTCGACTTTAGAGAATCTTTAATTAATATTATGTATATGATGTATGTATTATGAGCATTTATAATAATTGTAAATATGTTTTTGAGCTCTTTTTCATATTATGCTGTACATAACAATAGAATAATATAATACTATGATTACTAACAAAATTAAATTAAAATTGTAAAATAGAAAATGATCAGTAGATCAGTAGCTATTAAAATATATATAAAATGTATTGTGAACATAATTTAGTAATAATAAAAAGCATTTAAAAATCAAAATAAATTGCAATAATAACTTATTAAGTTTTACCCGTAGTTTATAAAATTCAAATTATGATAGTTTACTGGAAAACAGTCGTTAAAATTAATTTCAAATTCTGTAAGCGATGTTGATATTTCATAGATAAAGTAAAAATACGGAGTGTAAAGGATAGGAAATTATTAAGCTAAGTTTATTGTATTTTGCTTCCCTTTTCCGTACGTACACAAATCATCGTCTTTGTTTATTGTTTTGTTGTGTGCCTCCTTTTCTCGTATAAATCTAGGTATATAACTAGTAATATGCGAGTCGATAATGATAAGAATTACTATTATTATAATTTATAGGTTATTTAGTAGAGTGTCTCCATTTCGCCTCCATTCAATTTAACATATGTACATATGATATTCTTTAGCCTTCTTTCTCAAATTTATTTATGATTTTCTTTTCCCTTTAAGGCATTTTATATAAATATTTTGGCTGAAATGAAAGAATCGTTATATATTTCTATATATTATATTGCATGCAAATATTTATTACAATACTTTTAATTGGTGTAAAGTTCAATTGGTAATATATAAGTTCATTGTATGATTAAAATATGATAAATACACCATTTTCAGTCATTTAAAACAATTATAACCAACAGCGTGGACTAGTATTTAGCATATTATGCTTTCGAGCAGAGGTCGCGGTTCGATTCCCACTAGTACCTGCTGGCTAGACATTGGTTTAAGATTCCAAGTCGATCGTTTCCTATCAGAGTATACAGATTTTCATTGAAACAGATTATGTAAAATTGGCATCTCTTGTAAATCTCAAGTTATTCAACGTCTTAAGGCTCGCTGTCTTGTATAATAAAATGCTGCAATAATTTCTCCATAGATGTCACTGTAAAGGATGTTTGTATGAATTGGTATTTTATCTGTATTAGTACACTCGTCGCTTTGGAGCGATCTGTAGAGGCGAGTCTTCATGTTTGATTGAAATGAAAATAGAATAAAATAAATGTATCGTTTATATTGTAGTTCAAAAGTTTGAAAAAATAATGTTATATAATGACTAGAGAGAGATGAGATATATAATCAAATTTGGTAGTTCTAATTTGAAAACAGTATATTTTTACATACCTCCTTTGCATTTCACATGGCTTTCGTGTTAGTGGTCATTTTTTATATCTCTTATCTCTCATCCGATCGTTTTCATACTTTGCCATATTGCTCATTTTGGTCATCAATATACGTTAATGTATCGTCTGCCATTAGGTTGGAGATAAAATATCGTATACAACGCGTTTTAAAAACGGGGCCCGTAAACCTTCCTGACGTTTAACAAGCGTTGTTACTTTTAATGTAAACTGTTCGCCATGACACGGCCTTATCAGATTTTAATTGTTTAAACGCCTATAATTCACTCTATATTTTATAAAATTTGCTCTATAGGTTCTCGTTATTTTTAATATTTAAATATTTATAATGTAATACACGATATATATTGATTTTTGGCCAAATATGTCAGATCTGATATTTCACTGTATATCTCCTCAGTCGGTTTTATCTGCGAGATAATTATAGCAAATAAAGAAAGAAATACTTATATACATGTGTTCAGTAAAAGACGAGTGGAATTGTACGGCGTTTGTATTTTGTTTCACGGCACGGCATTGCTTAGTTTGATTAAAGTTTGAAGAAGAAATATTATAAATTGAACTATAGATACATATAAACCAAATGTGGTGGTCCTGAATTAAATAACGGAAAACCAAACGAATATTCAATTTTATCTATAAATATGTGTACATAAATAAAGTATTAGCAGAGATCAAGTAATATCCTGATTCTTCTGACTACGTATTTTTGAAACCAAATGTCAATAAACCGACTTTTGGAATTAAAAAAAATGTTACAAAAATTTCAGCCATTTTTTTAGAATTTTTCTATTAAAATTATCCAGAAAAACTTTTAGTAGTAGATAGTAGGTATCAGTAGGAACAGAGTTCAAAAACAATAAGACAAAAAAATTAAAACGATTTAATACAAAGACGAAAACTAAAACGAGTCTCGCTCGACGCGCCTATACACGTCGAGGAAGTCCCGCGGGAAATTCGCCGGTGGATTTTCCGAGATTTTCACGCGGCGATAACCGAGCCCGTGCGCGAAAAGTAATTTAATAAAACAAATCGCGGTCGTCGGTTATTCATTAATGGGATAAAAATCTTTAAAAACAATATCGCCGGAGAAAGTTCCAAGAGCGAGTGAGGGAGCAGGGGCCCGCACGCTGATTCAATCTATTCTAAAATCGAAATTAGAAGTTCGTCGACTGTTAGAAGGCATGAATTGCGCCATTTTATACGCACTCGTGCATATACATATATATAAATTCCAGGCAAAATGGCGAAAGATTTTATCTGCGAGGACACACAACGAGAATGGCGGCCGCACGCTTTAATTTTCTTTTATTATATGTGCCCCAGTCGTTCGAACGCTTTATGCTCTCGTATATCTATATATCTTATTGTGTAATTTTATCTGCGTGAAAATATAATTTTCCCCATGTCCAGATAGAGATCGCGTACTAAAAGGGCGAAACGACTTATCTGCACTGTCGTTATGTTAAAATATGACCCGCGTTACAATACCGGATGTTTGTCCATTTGTCGTATTGACACTGATATATATGACGCTTACGCGAACGTATTATGGAAAATTAGTAGATATGTGTATGAATTATTATTGGGTGTGTGTGTGTGTGTGTGTGTGAGTTATTAAATACGAATTGGGAAATGAGTTTTATATAAATGAGCTTTCTGATTACATTTCAGCGCGTCGTTATGAAGAAATTTAGTAAGTAATTGGGGTCAGTATTAATTTTCAATGCTGTTATATTAATCTAACATCAATTCATATAATGCTTATTTGGTTGGGTTTTTAGGTCAATATAACCGACACAAAAAATGAAGAAATTAACAAAATTTTTGAAAATAAGTTAATAATTTATATAATATATGTACTAGCTGAACCTAGCATGCGTTGCAATACCAGAATAAGGCATGCAATTCCCGTTCCCGTTCCCGTTTCAAGTGATGGTTGGAGAACAAAAACGTATCTTCAAAACCGTGTCGTCATAAACCAACTGGTAACGTGGTTACCAACGAACACATTCCGTTGAATACACAATGGCGCTTCAAACTTTCGCGTCGGTAAAATCGTAATTACGAATATTATTACTAAGAGTTTTTTTTCACAGTAAGCTTCCCGGACATGCATACAATAAATCCTGAAAGTTCCATCGTAATCGGTTGAGTGGCTTAGAACCCTATACGAGACAGACAGATAAACAGACAAATAGATATTCAATTTTATATGCAGGTATATAGATAGTGTTTCTGACCCGGGTATCTCTTCCCGAATATATCCGGATTATACACAATGGCGCTTCAAACTTTCGCGTCGGTAAAATCGTAATTACGAATATTATTACTAAGAGGCTTTTTCCCGTTTTTTTTTCACAGTAAACTTCCCGGACATGCATACAACAAATCCTAAACGTTCCATCGTAATCGGTTGAGTGGTTTAGGAGCCTATACGAGTCATACGGACAAACCAACAGACATTCAATTTTATATACGTATATTTTATTTTATTTTATTTTATTGTTACAAATCAATACACACTCGCCATTACAGATTTGCTCCAATGCGACGGGTGAACGTTAACGAAATACAGAATACATAAACAATCAGAAATCAGAAATACAGTAATACATACATATACAATCAGAATATATAGCATATAACAATTAATCAGAAATAATAATCTTAGAGACATCTATGGATTATTTTTAGATTTTTTTTGTATACAATTTTTATACATATAATAAATACGAAATTATAGAGATGTCGATAGAGATATCTATAGATTTCAGATTACTGTGTATAATTATTACAAATTAGGCACAGGCAGATTTTGTGACAACAGGATTAGATCTAATACCAATTTTCAGGAACCGTTTCAGCAATGATCAGATAAAATTGGCAAACTCTGATAGAGAAACGATCGATTTGGAGTCACAAAACCCCCAAATCTAACCAGCAGTGGCGAGGACTCGAACCTTTGACCTCAGTGATGCTAAATATATACGCTACCACTAAGCCAAACTGCTGGCTGTATACATAGATAACTAACTAATAAGAAAAATTATAATAAAAAATATAAAAAAAATAAACACAATCTGCTTTAGATCGTCGACTTTAGAAAGACTCGAGTTAATATCGCTTCATCAAATATATAATATCGCTATTCTGTGTGTCTGTCTGTCTGTCTGTCTGTCTGAGATGACGCTCGCCGTGATTAAGCGTAAGAAAGACACCTGAAGCTTGTTTTTAATGTATAATTATTAATTCAACTTAATATATTTAATTTAATATATTAATTTAAAATACATTATACAATATTTAATTACTATTTTTGATAAAGTGTAAAAAACTCCCAATATGTGACATTTTTAAGCCTTATTACTAGTTTTATGCCCGTTGAAAATTCAAAGGGTGGTTTCGGAAAAAAATTGATATGATTTAAAATAAAGTTACAATACGAATAGTAATAATTAATCGTAATCGGATTTGGAACAGAAATGGGATAGTGGGAATCAAAACTGACACAGGGATCGGAAATAGGAACTGAAACAGGAACCGGGATTCAGAACTGAAGCAGGAATTGAGGATCGGAACTGAAACAGGAATTTGGAATTGGAAATGACATAGAATTCCGGATCCGGAGCTGAAAAAGTAATCCGGACCCGATACAAAGGATTAGCTGTTATGTTTAGTTTACAAAATGTAATACTTTCCGATTATAAACAAACGATTATTGACCTCGTGACCTCGCGTAACGTAATGATTTTTTTAATATATTCATTATGTTCGGCTATTGTTAGGACACACACAGATTACCGTCTTTATATATTTAAAATAATGTGAAGGAAAACAATCTCGAAGATTTGATAATATCCAAAATAGTTTCAGGGATATCTATGACTCTCTCTAGACATTTGTTTATTTTATTTATTTATATATTATCATAGCTATCGAGCTAATTTAAAAATACATCTTAATTACTTAACTCTAAAATTTTGAATTAACTTTTATGTACTGTCCTTCACACAGGTGTCTCTTCACACCTCGCAAGAATGCATCCATGGTCTTGGCAGACCTGATGCACTCGGGGAGGGCATTATATGTATGTACATGAGCACACCCCTGTGAAAAACACCCTCAGCTGTATTATTTTTTCATACTCTACTTACAACTAGTTTGTCCTTATTTCTAGTATAAAAACTATGTTTATCTCTATTCCTTATTATATAATCACATTTGTGTAAAATAATTTCAGAATTGTTTTTAGTTGAGTCATTAAATACACAATTTTAATAATCAATAAAATAAAACACCGGGTTGAAGAACACATTGCCAAGTACTACGCTCTAACTCATCACTCTTCGATGGGTACTCCCATCGAATTATCTCCGATTTTTCCATGTCCCCATTTCAGTAATCGTATCGTGCCTCTCTCCGGGCAAAAAAAGTCACTTTTCCAGGATCGAAGAAGGGGGCGAGAGCAAGTAGAAGAAGTTCTCCGGCAAGAAAAGCGTCAGGGGTGCGATACATTTATCTCGCTAATTTCAGTTGACGTATCTAGACGGGCGATCTGAACTGCGGCACTAAAATGTGACGAGGGGTTCGAGTCGAAATCACCCCTAAAACATCACGGGGTGGATCTCAGACCCCGCTGGATTTAAAGCTCAATTCATTCAAAACATCATTATTTGAAATTTGCAGCCGTTTCGCGTTTTATTTTCGGGGGATTATTTTTTTTACGGCACAAGCGCACTAAAGCGCCCTTTGTTCCATAGCGAAAAATCCCTCGTGTTCTAAAATCACCCGTGTAATTATCGCCTTTTATTTTCAGAACCTAGACGAGGCCTCGCTTAACGCTCCTTTTCCCTCGTTCAACGCTAATTAGACGTCCCCTTTAAAGGAGACAATTATTATGATTGCTGTAAAAAGGTTCACGCGCTCTCTCTAAAATCTCCCGTCGCATTATTACGCCACTGTGAACTTTTGAATCAACATTGCGAAATTTCAAGTACGTATGTTTACTCGTAAAAGCCGTGAAAAGTCTGATTTTTAAATGGAATTATAAATACAGGTTATTAAAGTAAAATTTGTTTAAGATACATTGCACCAAAGTGTCTTTAAACAAAACGTATTCTAAATATTTGATATAAGTTTTATATCTATGCAGCTCCAAGCTCGGTGGTTGCGCTACTTATAATTGACATAGATTGAAGAGAATTTATGCGGAGTACTTATTGCAGTGCTGCTGGTCAGAATTGAACATTTGTGACTCCAAGTCGATCGTTTCCTATCAGATTTTGTCAATTTATCTGATTAAATTGTTGAAACGTTTCCTCATCAAATTGGCAAAACCATATTACTCACTATTTCACCAGTATTTGAATATTATTTAAAAAAATTATAAACTATAAATTTTTATAAGTACAAATTTAAAACATATGTGTCATTCAGAGGCAACCCGTAATGGCATCATGGAAAAATTAAAATTATTAAAAAAATAGATTTTTGAGTTTTTTCATATTTTGCCAGTGGCATCGTAATCTTAACGATTCGGAAACATAATTTGAATCAAATGTTATAACATGTACTTACGAATTGTTTTTTGGATGTAAGTAAATATTATATATACACATACATATGTATGACTCACTTTTGTTGTTTTAAAAAAAATACTATTTTATTGTTTTAAAAAAAATACTACTTCCGGTTCACGAATTCCGACCAAAATCTTATCAGCTCTAAGTTAGTACATAAATAATTCAAATATAAATTTTTAGCTTGATACGTTTAGGGGTGTGGACAGAATCGTGGTCATAACATTTTTGACCATTCTAAGAGGAAAAAATCCCACTTCCGGTTAAAAAATTGAGTGATTTTTTTATTATTATTATTATTATTTATCTTCGTTTCGTTCTCCAGCTATTGCGTGGTAATACGTCATGCCCGTTGTTGCTGGAACAGTTGGGACTTTATGTCCCTAATAATTATGTGCGTGGTAGACATCATCATTTGATGGTTGTACCTGCTGCTCGCACAGTTCTTTTTCGAATGGCTCCTATTCCAAGAGCTATTCGACTTCTCAATAAAATCGTTGCTGCTGTCCCTGAATGTGATATTTTCCACCTTGGGGAGCGTAGATTATCGGATATTATCTTAACATATTTATCTGGTAATCTGCGCTCATCATTACTTTCTTAATTTGAATGTGATTAATGAGTGGAATCTTAATCTACTCTCTCCCATTTGGGCCTCGCTGTGATATTTTTTTTATTCATATTTTGTTTTATTTTATTTGACTTTTTCTTTCTCCTTTGTACATTTTTATATACTATTTTAATTTTGTTCAGTGTAAGCAAAGAATGGGATTTATGGATTTTATTTTTAATTTTTACACTTTTGTTATTTTTTTTTTCTCTCTGAATGATGTATTATTTTCCTTTTGTTACTTTTTTTATTATTTTATTTTACCATGTTTTCTGCTTTTGCTTTTTTCCTTTATTTACAGTTTACTTGTTTTTATATCATGTTTTTATATCTTTTTCAAATGTAGGCCATTGTGGCGCATTAGGTTCTTCCTGTAATGCCACAATGGTCCAAAACTATTAAATATATAAATAAATAAATTATTTTCATCACATTGATATAACAATAATACTTGAATTTTTTCCTGAAGAGCATGCATCTTTAAGGGGTCGAAAAAAATAGTGGAAGAAAAATCGAACAAGAGTAAACTGTCACTTCCTGTTGAGGGATGCTTACCAAATTTTATAAATAACTTTTTATTGTGCTAAAAGTTCTAGATATGAAATTTCAGTTCAATAAATCAAAAGGTTTCTGAGAAAAATATAAAAAGCCTCGATTCTCTAGAGTAAAGGTACTACTTCAGATAAAAATATTTAAAAAATATAAAGTTATAAAGATTATTATTTCTATTACATGTAAAAAAAATTTAGTCCGATTCAGTTAGCGGTTCGGGAGATAATTGAATTCAAAAACTTAAAAAAAAACCTATAAAAGGAGCAACCATTTCCAGTCAATTTAAAAATTTGAAAAAAATTTACCTAGTGTCGATAAGAATTTCAGTAACTGATACTAAGTTTCAGTTCGATAGGACTAACGGTGTTCAAAAAATCCTCCACAATACACAGACACACATATTTTCTAGATGATGAAAACGTGATCAGTAATCGATTCCGAGTTCGAATCAGTCAAAATCTCGAGTTCAAATTTTTCCATGATCACAAAACTTCATCTATGTATTCTTACTACGTACATAGATATAGTAAAAAATGTGATTGAAACAATATATCGGAATCGGAGTCGTTTGAATTTAAAGCAAAAAGCCACGGCACCATGACTCGTGAGCCACTCATTCAATCACACGAAATGAGAGTATGCATTACCAATCCAAAACCTTGCAACATCCGGTGCTTCAGACGGTTCCATTTCGTGCACACTTTTTTTTTTCGGAGAAGAAGACTTTCTTTGTTTGACTGTATATTTAACCCGGTCAGTAGACCGGACCGGACAGTGTAGTGGTAGTTGGTACAAAACGGTCTAACATGTGATGTCGGTCTTCGGAGCGTGAAACCGGCGTTAAGCGCCACTTCCTGTCGTTACATTACATACATACATACACACATATAATATAATACGTACATATGTGGCGCCATCTAGCAACCGCATCCCGTGATCTATTAACGTGCGATCCAAACCACACATTTTCCCCGCCGAATTTATGATCGGACGCAAACAATAGAAGCTGCGGCGAAAAATAGACGGTCACTACTTATGTACGTACGCCCGTCTAGACTTGGTATATGGGGCTAAAATCTGCTTTCTCGGTTTGGATTGATGTTATTTTTACCACAGACTGTGCTGTTTCAGGTGGAGCCATGGCATTAAAAAGCAAAAAATGTAAATATAGCACAGAAAATTTGCCCATACACGTTTATGTATAGGGGTTTTGTTGCATCCGCTCTAAAATCGCCAGATTAACAGAACGGCAGTTTTAAACGTAATTCTCGTTTTCTAGAATGATAGATTGCACATCAGATGACGAGTAACCTTTCGATGTGTACAGATGCAATTATTAAAATTGAGCTGGATCTTTGTGGCGAGTTTAATAAGGCAAGATTCGGAACTTATCGAATCTTGCCTTATTAAACTCACCTGAAAGATCCAACTCAATTTTAATAATTACCATTTTAATAATTGCATCTGTGCACATCGAAAGGTTACCCGTCATCTGACGTGCAATCTATCATTCGAGAAGATGAGAATCGCATTTAAAGCAGCCGTCCGTTAATCTGTCGTTCAATTTGTCTGGCGATTTCAGAGCGGATGCACCGCATCCATGTACATCTACTATTTTGGCCATAAGAAATCAATCTTCCATATTTTTATTTTATTTTATTTTTTATTTTTCTATTAATCATGCACATTCGCCTAACAGATTGCTCCATAGCGGCGAGTGTGCTGAACAGATTAAGACTGGAGAAATTATTTATTACAGTTTTATTTTTTTTTACATATATATTACAGGAAGGCCTTACAAGTAACCCCAATGCATCTTCCTGGTCAATTACAAACATTGCAGCATTTTTTATTATTATTCAAGTCACTGAATTACGAGACACTGAAAAACTCGCAAATTAACGAGACATCTATGAATTGTAAATAAATTTTATTGTACATTAATCAATCTCAAATAGTGGTGACATAGTAGGTAGGAAGGATATTTAGCCAATTTACCCGGAACTGTTTCAACAATGAAATCAGAAAAAAATGGCAAACTCTGATAGTAAAAGATCGACCTGGAGTCACAAATATCCAGGTCTGACCAGTAGCATTACAGATATACTCAGAAAAATTCTTTTCAATTGAGGTCAGCTCACGGCTCACAGCTTAACGACCGAGCTATGCTGCTGGCATATATTAAATACATAATTATCACATACATACACATGTAAATCGAAACAATATCTGACATCTATGGTCAGACAATACAAACATCGTATATAGGTACAATACGATCAATAACATTTTTCATGTAACAATACGAATTTTGACATTCAATAAACATCCAGAGAGACATCTATGGAGAAAAATCTGGCGAAACCTGAGATATAACAATAGCTCAAGGTTTGCAATAGAAAATTGGAGAGGAAAAGCCAATTTTACAGGAACCGTTTCAATTAACATCAGAAAAATTGGCACACCAAGGTCTGGCCAACAACGAGACTCTAGTGAAAATCATCTACAAATACAATTCTTACCAAACAATCGGTTTATAAATATAAGCAGGGCCTATCAAAGGAAATTCAAGACCCATGGTAATCGATACTTTTGAGAAAAATAAAAAAAAAAACATTTAAAAAAATATATATTTTTAAATTTTTTATTAAATATTTATTTTCTTAAAAAAAGTTCATAAAATAAAAATTAATTTTAGTTCCCTTTCTGTTCCTTCTGCTTTGGTTACTTGCCGACTATGATTTTAACCACCCTATCTATAACCGCTATATGAATATGGATCCAGTCGAAATAGCCCCGGAAAATATAACCCGCTAATAACATCCACTCAATACTATTATATGTATGTAGATCTTTATTTAAAATTTTGCATATAATTGTTTTAAAATATATAAAATTTGAACAACATATTTTAGTTGACTATATTATATACAATTGCATATGCAAGCTTTAGCTGTATTGTTACATTATTGAGCTATTTTGTTGGGGACTATTTACTTGAGTTACTTTGTCAATTTGTTTGTAAATGTGAGTAGTTTTTCCAAAATTGCTATTTTGTTTTCGCCTATTTTAAATGCGGGCTTTTTTTCGGGGCTATCTTTTCTTGAGCTATTTTGTACACGTAGTTTGAGCTATTTCGACGGATTAATTTGTCTTAGACAGTTTTTTTTATAAATAAATGTGATATAGAAATTTCTTGAGCTACTTTGTTTGTGGACTATTTCGTTTTGGGCTATTTCATATGCGGGGCTATTCCTTCAATGCGGTTTTTGTTAAATTGTATTGTGAATTTATACACCGATGTATTGTGGAATGTTTCGATAAAATTTCTTTCCCGGTACTGTTTTGTTCCTGGCCTATTTTTTATAGGCTCCTAAACCACTCAACCGATTACGATGGAACTTTCAGGATTTGTTGTATGCATGTCCGGGAAGCTTACTGTGAAATAAAAACGGAAAAAAAACTTCTTTACAATAATATTCGTAATTACGATTTTACCGACGCGAAAGTTTGAAACGCCATTGTGTAGTCAAGGAAATGTGTTCGTTGATAACCAAGTTATCAGTTGGTTTATGATGACACGGCTTTGAAGATACGTTATTTGATCTCCAACCATCACTTGAAACGGGAACGGAAATCGCATGCCTTATTCTGGCATTGCAACGCATTACAGGTTCAGCTAGTATAATATATAACTAAAAATAAAACTATCACTGTTTGATCTGTGTACATATGTATGTAGCTTGTATTGGTTAGAAAGTTTGTTATGGAGGAATAAACAATGAAATTTGAGGTTATGAGTTGCTGCCGGCAATATGTATACTTATTTATGCCGGGAACCTTACAGTTTAGAATGGTTTATTAATACTAAGATTGCTTTAATGATTTGCTTTAAGAATAGTTTATCAATGTATGACTGTCCATAAATGAGTTTATGTATTTACAGAAATGAACTTTTCAATCATCAAATAAATTAAATCAGCTGATAACTAAAAATAAGTGTATGTGATGTATGTATTTAAGCTTATTGTAAAAAACTAAATGTATGTAAGCTTATTGTAAATCATATTAACAATTAGATACAACATAACTTATTATTGAATACTTATCTCGCAGATAAAACCGACTGAGGAGATATACGGTGAAATTTCAGATTTGACATATTTGGCCAAAAATCAATATATATCGTGTATTACATTAAGTGAAGCTAGACGCCAAATTTGATATTTATATATAAATATGAGAGTTAAAACTATACATATTTAAATATTAGAGATAACGAGAACCTATAGAGCAAATTTTATAAAATATAGAGTGAATTATAGGCGTTTAAACAATTAAAATCTTATATGGCCATATCAAGGCGAACAGGTTGGAAGACACGGAACGAACGCTTATTAAACGTCAGGAAGGTTTACGGGCCCCGTTTTTTAAACGCCTTGTATACGATATTTTATCTCGAACGTAATGGCAGACGATACATTAACGTGTATTGATGACCAAAATGAGCAATATGGCAAAGTATGAAAACGATCGGATAAGAGATAAAAATGACCACTAACACGAAAGCCATGTGAAACGTAAAGGAGGTATGTAATAAATGTGAGCATCTCATTGAGCTACACTTTGTTTGCGGTCTGTTTCGTCAGGGCTATTTTGTGTATCATAGGGATGTGTTTGTATGAGCAATTTGTTTTCCCGGGTATTATTTTCTCTTGGGCTATTTTGTGTGCGGGTTATTTTATATGAAGAAATATGATACGAAGTAAAATAAACCACATCTGAACAAATTTTCGGTGACTTTGGCTCTTCCGGAATTGGAGCTTATGTAGACATAATGGACGACAAAACCTCGAACACGCATATAAATCAAGCAGTTTAAAATCACACGGCGGCAGGGCATTTTAATTGGCATTCCGCCGATGCGACCGCACGGTAATTAAGTCCTCGGAAACTTACGCACAACGTTTCAATACACCATACGTCATAATCAAAGTCAACTTGTCGCAACATGCCATAAATCACCCGACACACGAACAAACGAACGCACGCTCGCCAATAAAGGCCTCGCTTTGCACGTTTCGCGACACGCACATCACGTGCACACACTTTTACGCACATTTCGATTGTGTAATTTAATTTAGATCACTGTACGTACAGTGTACAGGGTGACTTGGGCTAGGTCGCGGTTGAATAAGGGCTTAAGAGCATGTTAATATCGGACTTCATCCATCAGCTGATTGATGATATCGTAACCAGTGACGTCATTACATACAATCTGATTTTTATTATTACTAGCCTCTTCTTACTTTCACTTACGATTTCTAGTCAGAAGAAATTTTGCCATTTTGCTCTGTTTGGTCATCAATATCCCTGCGCTGCAAACGATTGCAAACCAAGCTCATTTCATACTTTTGTCTCGGCTTTTGCCATTTTAAGCTTGCCAGAAAGATCCAACTCAATTTTAAGAATTGCCAATCATCAATGTACATCGAAATGTCATCTGCGCAACCCCATGAATATCTCATCTTTCGAACATGCTGAAATTCAAACAGTTAAAATGCAATCGAAATGAGCATTCAGCCGGGTGGTTTGCAATCATTTGCAGCAAACCCCATCAATATATGTGGAAATGACGTCCGCAATTACGATGGTGAAAAATAATCGTAATAGACACGTTTAAAAATACTCCATAATATTTCTCTATGACGTCTATCGTCCACATTGTTCGTTCAAATGTGATCGTTACTAGCCTCTTCTTACTTTCACTTACGATTTCTAGTAAGAAGAAATTTGGGTTCTTATCCGATCGTTTTCAACCTTTGCCATTTTTCTCGGTTTGGTCATCAATATATGTGGAGATGACGTCTACCATTTCGATTGTGAAAAACAATCGTAATAGACACGTTTGAAAATACTCCATCATATTTCTCTATGACGTCTATCGTCCACATTGATCGTTACTAGCCTCTTCTTATTTTATATCCCTTTTCGCCACCATCTCGCTATGTCAGATTTTAATTAGCCAGCAGCATAACTTGGTCGTTAAGCTTCTGCTTAGCGTCGAGAGGCGCCGGGTTCGATCCCTGGGCCCGAGCCTCGAATGAAAATGAATTTTTCAGAGTATGCTGTTGGTTAGACCTGGATTTGTGATTTCAGGTTGATCGTTTCCTATCAGAGTTTGCCAATTTTCTCTGATTTCATTGTTTGAAACCGTTCCCGGAAAAAAATTGGCTAAAAATCCCTCCTATACGATATGTCACCTATAATTTGTTAATTAATGTACAATAAATAAGTTTGTGTACATATGTCTCATTGATTTTACGAGTTTTACAGTGTCTCGTAATTCAGTGATTTATATAAAAATGCTGAATTGTAATTTGTAATTGGCCAGGAAGGCGCATTGGGGTTTACCTGTAAGGCCCTACTGGTATATTGTATGTATGTAAAAATAAAAATAAAAAACAAAATGCTTAAACGCGTATAACTTTTTCTTTTTTCACTCTATATTTTATAAAATTTTTATTTATTTATTTATTGAAAAATCAACAGACAACAGATGTAGAAATGCATGAAAAAAAGAAAAAGTATAACAAAATCTGATAAAACATCTAAGCTCAATTATAGATTTTTACATCTATGTGTACATATATACTTAAATATATAAAATTGAATGTCTGTTTGTTCGTCTGTCTTTCTCGTATAAGCTCCTAAACCACTCAACCGATTAAGATGGAACCGTTTATCGTTCCCGTTTAAAGTGATGGTTGGAGTTCAACTAACGTCTCTTCAACGCTTTGTCGTCATAAACCAACTGGTAACATGTTTACCAACGAACACAATTCTTTGACTACACAATGGCGCTTCAAAATTTCGCGTAGGTAAAATCGTAATTACGGTTATTATTATTAAGAGTTTTTTTCCTGTTTTTTTTCACAGTAAGCTTCCCGGACATGCATACAATAAATCCAGAAAGTTCCATCGTAATCGGTTGAGTGGCTTAGAGCCCTATACGAGACAGACAGATAAACAGACAAATAGATATTCAATTTTATATATAGGTATATAGATAGTGTTTCTGACCCGGGTATCTCTTCCCGAATATATCCGGATTTTGACTTTTTACATTTTATTGTCATGAAACACCCTATACTGTATAGTAATTGGTAATTTTCGTGGGCCTTTATTGCTGTAGAGGCGTTTCACGCAAACACATTTGTCGAACCGATTGAATTCGAGCGACTCGTGTGAAAATTTTTGATTCATTCGATTCGTTTTACACGGCACGTTTTATACACCGGTCGTTAATAGTACGTAGAGAGATTTATTGGGTGTTCCGTAAATGTTGGCCATGTTTTGCTCGTTTTTAGCGGCTCGTTCTGTACCAATTATTTATTGAAAAAATTTTTAGAATTGGCCATAAAATAAAGTCACCTGCCATGAAAATTTGAGCCATTAAAAATACCGACTTTAAAATTTGGACGATATTAATTGACATGTTCTCTAATCTGTTCCTTAAACCTATAAAATTTTATTTCAATTAAAAATCCACCTTTCTAAAACCACCCATTAAAATACCAACGGGCAATTAATTAAAAGGCAGTAAATTTATTAATTGCATTCTCTATACGATTATATTTTGTGGAGTTATTATATTTGCGTCATGAGGATGCGATATTTTCGTAAACTGATCAATCCTACACGAGTTCGGAATGCAAATTATCAGCTGACAGTCAAAAATTCGAAACACGCTGACGGAAGCCGATTTAGACTGATGGCATCTCATTAAACGGTATATTTTATAGCGACAGTTAAATCTAAATCGAGTCGAGATATGCGAGTTTATGTATAATGTCGGAAAATTCGAAGGAAACTCCAATAAATTCGGCGAAAGTTTCAACCGAGAGCGATATGTATGGATGGTTTTAATTTTTCATGGCACTTAACATTATATACCTATGCGTATCATATGTACATACATATGGATTGAAATTAGTTCGGTAGATTTATAAATTCACTAGTCGAACAGTGAATGTAGTAAAAAAAAAACTTAGTTAGATTCAGAGAAATTTCAAAGAAACATGAAACATGTATTAACGAAACATGAATCAACGAAAATACACATTTTATTTTTATTTTTACATACATATAATATATATACCAGGAAGGCCTAACAGGTAAATTCCAATGCAACTTTCTGGCTAATTAAAAACATCGATAAATAGTTTTTAGAATAATTTTAACAAAGTATAAAAACAGACTATCTATGGATAAATTTTTTATAAACTTACATTTTCGGAGTTGCCAATTTGTTGAAACCGTTTCAATGAAAATCAGATAACTTGGCAAACTCTGATAGGAAACGAATTACCTAGAGTCACATATCCAAGATCTGGCCAGCAATACCAGGCCAGGGAATAAACAAATGACCACTCAGTTGAAATAATTACATACTGACCACTAAGATATGTTGCTCGTTGTAAAAGTAGAAATTATTTTATATGTTTTTATACCCAATTGGTGTTTTGACTGTCTTCTTTATACAAAAGAAAACACTTCGAACATTCGAACTCAAGTAAAAAAGACGAAAAAAGTATTTCCACATATACTGATATACTAAGCGGAAGTTTCGTATCGTAGAGATGGGAATTAACAGTCCGTATGGAATTTACACGTAAAAAATAACGTTCGTGGAAATTCGTGCATTAACATTACAATAAATGACCCACATTGGTTTAGCTTTATGAACGGAGCAATCTGAGTTTAAAAGATTCAACCTTTCATAAAACAGGTACCATTTTTGTGTCCATGGCGTATAATAATACGATATAACAAAAAAAAAAGGAAAACCGTCGCCGGTCTTTATGTTATTGGGTAATTTTCCCTGGCGCTACATACTTTATTAGCACTTCAAAGGACTTGGCCGCCCTTTTTACTTTTTTTTTTCGTTATAACTGTCTCGTCTTCATTACGAGCCACTCGTTATCTCCGGGGCCGTTTTGTCAGAGTGAAATTTATCGGTCGTTAAAAGCGAGCAATAAATTTCTCGTTGTTTCTTTTATTCGAATTCACTCGCTCGCCCGGGGAATTCGATAAAGACCGGTCGCACACTTTTCACTGAGTGAAAAAATCTGTGTAGCAAGGCAATAAATTTGTCGAATTAACCTTTAGCACTCGGAAACTATGCAGATAAAAAGAGCAACACTTGTACATACATTCCCAACACTAGTAAAGTGTCAAATGAAGCTTGCCTGAATAGGAAAAAACTTTCGTAAAAGATCTGGCAACAAATTAATGTAAGTTTGTTTGAATTACAATATAATACACTCCGTTCCATATTTAATAAACATGTTATTTTTATCTTAATCAATCGTATACAGTCGTCCTAACAGATTTCTTCAATGCGTAGATTCATAATTACGTATTAATTATTTAATTATATTAAACACGACACTATGATCAAATATTGTACAGAAGTGTTGTAAGTATTATACATGACAAATACAAACAGTGATTAACATCCACAGAAATATCAATGAACAAATTTGCAGCGTTTATACAAATATAGATGCTGAATAAATCGAATTTTTGAGGTAGAGATAGGACAGGGATGCCAATATGTTGGTACCGTTTCAATGAAATCAGATAATTTGGCAAACTCTGATAGGAAACGATCTACCCTGAAGTTACATATCCAAGGTCTGGCCAGCAGCACTCATTGGGGATAGATCCCGTGATCGCACGATTGAAATCATTATACGTTAACCATTGATCTATGCTGCTGGTAATTATTAATTATTTTTCAACGCTTTCTCTCACTTTCCAGATTAAAGCTATTGGGAAAATATATATTTCCCGTATTCTGTTATGTATTTGATAATATATTTTTTCTGTATTTCTATGATTTTGATAAACGAATGATTGTCTAACTGATTACGAAATGAAAATGATATCATACCGTTTTATTTAGTTGGGTGAGGTGTTCCAACTTTATGAGAATTGCGTATATATTAAGCCAGCAGTGTGGCTCGGTGGTTGCGTTGATACTAAGCTCCGAGAAGTCACCAGGTTCGATGCCGTGAGCTGACTGATTGGAAAGAATTTATTCTGAGTATAATCTTAAATGCTGCTGGTCAGATTTTAATATTTGTGACTCCAAGTCGATCGTTTCCTATCAAAGTTTGCCAATTTATCTGACTTTACTGTTGAAGGGGTTCCTCCATCAAATTGGCAAAAAATATTCTACCCACTATGTCACCACTATTTGAATATGATTTCAAAAATTCATTATCTATAACATATACATATGTCTCGTTAATTATCTTATATATTATTTGTATTATGCTTATATGTCTGGTAACAGAGACGCGTTAGAGTATTCTGTGGCAATAATATGTAAATAAATAAATATATTCATATGTGTAGAGGTTTGTTAACAATTTACAACAAATAGATCGAGATTCAAACTGTCAAACAAAATGAAATCTTATATAAAATTTCGAAAGAGACTTTTTTTGTGTGTATGTATGTAAGTTTTGTTCGTAGAATCCGTGACGTTAATTTTAATAAGAAAACAAATTAATATTCAAATAAATTTAAATAAAATAAAACTATTCAAATAAATTTAATAAAATGTTTACTATTAGATTAGCCATCTTTAAGCGGTTTATATTACAAATACTGATCGAAGTCGGGTAAAACCACTGCTTTGATATAGTTATGTACATCAATACTGAATTCTGAAGCAATATGTATGTACGTACATATGTATTGGAAATATCATTAGAATATACATATATATGTATATAGTTTTCCAAAATGTGCCTTTTATCGTAAATCCTTACTGTTTTCAAATAAAATGAATTGGTTTTATAAAAGTTTATTTGAATTTTATTACAATGCTCATACATATGTAAGTTCTGTTTTAAAATAACATGCGCAGGTGTTTTTTTTGTGCAAAATTTAAAATCCCACCAGGAAACATAGCATGAGAACAAGGCTTGCGAATTGTAGCACGTAGTCTGCTCGTAAAGATTTGAACTTAACGATTGACAAGCCCTACACTAAAGTTAGTTGGCACAGAGGCAATATATTTTTTTGGGCAAAGGTCCGTACACATGTAGTGCAAATAATAAAAATAGATTTTGTAGTTTGTGCGGAATATTGCAAATTTATCACGTTCAAGGGTTGGCACATCCTCGGATCCACCCCGATAGTCGCCGTCGGCAACAACATGAATATTTATGTCTGCTTGCCTCCAGGGGTGTCCTGGAAAATTTATGTCCCGGAATATTCACTCGACAAACGCCACACAATCATAACTATCGACAGCTTATCAATCATAAACACACCTTTGATTATACCCGTCATTATCAATACCAGGATCCCGATCACTTAAAATATCAAAGGGCAATCGTTGATTCACGTTTAATCCAGATATGATACGACTCGAGACTGGATTTCTATTTTTCTGTAATGCAAATATACAGTTTTCTATTTACAGTGGAAAATTTCATGGTAATCAATTCAGTAGTTTCCTGACAAGGTTTAATTTATAATTTCTTTCTTTCAACTTTCTATTGCCTAAGCAACTCCAGGCAATTTCACTGTTCACTATGTTTGCTTGCATTTAAAATCTATAGATTTCGAATTTGGAATAATCTCTAATAGTTTAAGGGCACAAATGGATTGAGTACAAAATCAGAATGCAAAAATCATCCCGTTTGTGATTATAGTCGATATGCGTATCTGGTGTTAAGCTCTTATAAGGGTAAATCCAAATAATTTGATCACACATAGTTTTTCAAGCTTGCAAAGACTACGATCGATGTCTCGAAACCGTCATAAAAAATTACCCACACGCGCACAAATTCAAACATTCTTGGCGAAGATTCTCCAGGAAGGGGTGCGTGAAATTGAAAAATTCCTCGAATCCGTATAGAGTTATAAAAATTTTCCTTACTTTTTATACGCGAACGAGGAAAGGGGAGGAAAATATGAGCGATGTTTTCCACTCGGTATGTAAGCCGAGAGAATGAGGAAAATGGAACGGGGGCGGGGGGGTGTAGGATCGTAATTGATTGAAGACACTTTGTCCGTAGGACACAATTTGTTTCTCCATAATCTCCCGATAGGTAAGGGCCATCCATAACCCCACCCCGTAAGTATCTAATTTATAAAAGAGCGGTGCAGTTCTCATTCAGGGCACGAAGTCGCCGAGATCAACTCGCGGGGGACATAAATTCTTTCTGGATAGTTTGAGCCCGGCCCTAGAAACCGGGAATAGGAAGTATAAGGGGGGAGGAGGGAAGGAACGCTCGTTCTAATTCCGTCAGTAGGGGCAGATGACCCAGAACTGGTCGTTTCATATATTTTTATACGACGTGCTTACTCAGGATGTATAAAATTACCGCTCGGTATGAGTGTGCGACTTAAGCCCTTCTTCTGCCAGGCGAGAGCTATTTTTAACGGCCGTCAATGCAATTGAGTGTTGTGACGTTGTGGTTAAAGCTTGTGAAAGCAGACTAGATATGGATGTGAAAACTTAAAATTTCATTGAATTACATTATCCGATCCTTTCGTAGGCAATTTGAATCAGAAGCTAGCGGATGAGATCTTCAAACAATTATTAATATTTCTTTGTAAATGTGAAATACACGTAACTTGATTTTCAGCGAAGGTACATACATATGTATGATCTCCTTTGTTGCGAGAACACTGACACAAAGTCGAAATACTTTCACAGTACGCGTACAGGAAGTCTCGATGGGACTTCGAACGACACCGGAAATCGAATTCAAAGGTTCCCCGGAGACGACAGACCTGGAGCTGATCAGCTACCAAGAAGAAGCCCAGGAAGAGGAGACCTTCAAAGGCGAGACTGAAACTTATGCCCGGGCTCTACGAGACTGGAATATATCGATATATAAATTCGAAACATACTTTTTCTATTACCCGTATATATATTTCACGGTAAAATTTCACGTGAAATCCACTATCTATATACAGTCAAAACGGTAGGCTTATAAAGGCGATGTAAAACTAGAGAAACTCGCTCGAGTTTCGTACGCAGATTATGTTGTATGCGTGGGTTTCAAGTTTACGACGAGTTATGTACTTTGCCAGTAAGTTTAGATCTATATTGAAATATCAAATCGAGCGAAAATTTCAATGCTGAGAAATTATTATATTATACTATTTACGTACATATGTATATTATTATATAAGACCCAGCAAACCTTGAATATATAATATAATATGTTCATAAATGTATGATTATCTTTATATCGATTTTGTGAAACATCGCAGTGAAACGAATACATAATTTAGTAAGAAACGGTTTGAATTTGCTGAACATTTGAATAATAAAGCGAGTTGCTAATATATGTATCCTTAGGGCGTAATGGTGATAGTTAGGGCTTAAAATTAGCCGGAAAATTATCTTTACTGGTTGTATGGAATTTTTCACATGCGATAACTGGTTAGTGAATTAACTGAAATTTGGAAACGTGTGGTTATTATAGCATTTGAATAAATATAAAAAATTATTACATTAAAACGAACTATGTAATATAATTATATACGCGTCCAATGTATCGTTTTATTTTCATTTGTTTATTCAATAAATCATGCACAATTTGATTTACAGATGGCTCCAATGTAACGAGCGTACTATACAGATCAACAAATATCAATTAAAATATATAATTGTTATAAATTTTACATTCAACACGACATATATGGTCAAACATTGTACATAAGCATTGTAAAAGCAAATTCGATCAACATTTACAGAGCCATCTATGGAAAAATTTGTACAAATCAGCAAAAAAATCGATATGCTGACTACATAGCTCGAATTTTGCGAGAGGTAAGACAGGGATGTCAATTTGTAGGAAACATTTCAATGAAAATCAGATAAATTTGCAAACTCTGATAGGCAACGATCGACCTGGAGTCACGTATACAAGGTCTGGCCAGCAGCAAATAGTGGGATCAAACCCGTTACCACTTTTTTCGAAAGCATTATTTTATTTTATTTTATTTTACATAGATTTTATGTAATTAATTGATTCTAATATAAGCTATGTATGTGTGTTCTTTATTTTTATGTATCTATAGGTGTATTAAACATTCTTATAGAAAACGAGAAATTTCCATTATTAAGAACACATAAAATTAAGTACAATTTATCAAAATGTTATTATGATTAACATTGAAAGGATGTTTTTCGATAAAGGTAGGCAAAAAAAGAACAACTTTAATGCACTGCTATTATCTAGACACGTTCGAACAGAATTTGACATGTCCAGACTAAACTTGCCCGGACATTACTACATTTTATTTTTATTTTATTTTACAAAGATATATACCAGAAAAGCCAAACAGGTAAACCCAATGCCCTAGACAATTAATTTCAAACATTGCAGTATTTTTTAATTATATAAATCGCTGTATTTTGGGAGGCTGAAGAACACGAAATTAAAAATTAATTAATCCTTAGAGACATCTATCGATTTATTGGGTAGGATTGTTGCTGCCAATTTGATGGAGGAACCGTTTCAACAATAAAATCAGATACACTCTGAAAGGAAACAATCGACTCGGAGTCAGTATTAAAGATTAACTCGGGATCGAACCCAGTAACCTTTCGGTGCTAAACATAATCGCAACCACCGAGGCATACTGCTTGCTATATGCTAACCACTAGTCTATGCTGCTGGTTTTAAGTGCAAATGTTGAAATAAAATTTAATTATAATAAAAATAACTAATAACTAAAAATAAAACTATCGCTGTTTGATCTGTGTACATATATTAAGCCTGTATTGGTTAGAAAGTTTGTTTTGATTTGAGGTTATGGGTTAAACGTCAACTGAACAGTGTTGCCACCCTGCATAAAGGCCGGTGTGGTAACACCCAAGACCGTTGACCATAAAACTATAAATATTTATATATTAAAGATAACGAGAACCTATAAAGCAAATTTTATAAAATATAGAGTGAAAAAAGAAAAAGTTAGAGGCGTTTAAATAATTAAAATTTGACAGCGAGATGGCAGGGCGAAAAGTAATGAAACTACCAATGTGAATGATGAATGTGACAGATAAACGTCACCGTGTAATACGAAGCAGTATTTTCAAACGTGTCTAATACGATATTTTTTCACCATCGTAATTGCGGATGATAACTTAACTTATATTGGTGAGCAATATGGCAGACTATGAAAACGATCGGATAAGAGATAAGGGATATAAAAAATTACCGCTTAAACGAAAATCATGTGAAACGTATAAGAGGTTAGTAAAAACCCAACCGGTTTCAGTATAACCGTTGTTGGAAACCCTAGTGATAGTTCTACAATTTGGTTAAATTGAGTTATTAATGCTGTTATGTTTCCGTTTTCGTATTGTTTCAGAGCATGTGGGGTAGCTTTTCGAAAATTTATCAGAGCTGCCAAACACTGTACGAGGTTGTAACTAAACACTCGAGCTCTATTTTGACCCAGTGACCTCGAAGTGGAGTCCACTGACGACCCCAAAATAGACCCACGACCCATTACAACACAGCAAACACACCGAATGCCCCTTTCACCTGCAATGTTCGTTACTTAACCTGACCGAAGTCAAATATAAAGCAGACTAATATGGTGGTCCAGGCTTTTCCCACATATGTACATATATGTATAAAGCTACATAATACATCACCAATACAAGTATCAATGGGTACATTTTATGAGGCTTGATAGATCTGCCAAATATACCCAACACGACCTTTTCAATTTTTTACATGCCTCTTATTAGCTCACTTTCGATTTTTTCACCTGACGAAATTTGTGGCCAGTCCAAAATTTTCTAAGCTGTTGGTTTTTTTTACATTTATTGTAAAATTATTATGAGGATTACACATATTGTAATATTATAAACGGTGTTTTGTGATTGTGAGAAAATTAAACTTTGTTTAGTTAGTGAGAGGATTTATACTCCATATCGATTAGTAATTGGGTACGTTTCAAAAAATGTGTGTGTATTTCAGAGATAATTAAAACACAGCTCATCTTATTTTGATTTTTATTATAACTATTACTATTTTTATTATTAGAACATAGCTAATCCTATCAAGTTGAAATTTCGCATGATTGAGTAAAAATTCAACTGTAACATGGTAATTTTTATTCAAAAATTTTAGCAGACTAGAAGTGACCCTCCTCTTATGCATATGCTGTTTAGATTACATAACTTATCTTTGGAATTTTTAAGCCGCTGAATGAATTGATTTTTAAATGCTTTTTATTATTACGAAATTATGTTCACAATACATCTTATATCTATTTTAATACCTACTGATCTACTGATCATTTTCTATTTTACAATTAATTTTGTTACTAATTATAGTATTATATTATTCTAATGTTAATATACAGCATAATAGGAAAAAGAGCTCAAAAACTTGTTTACAATTTGGCACTCGAAAGTCGGTGATCTAAGGCAGATTGTGTTTAGGTAATTTGTGTTTATACCTGAAGGGTAGGTATAGACATTTTGTTGTAATCACCGAGTTATCTTATCAAATTGAAACGTTGTATGGATTACTTAAAATAAAAATTAGCAAACCTTCAAAGGTTTTTTTTTTTTTAAGTTAAGCCTAACTCATTCAAATTGTTAAGGCATCGAAATATTTCCTCAAAGCATATTTTTTTGGTTTGAAAATGGTTTCTTCACTTTGCTGTAAACATAAGCCGAGATCAAAGTACGAGCGGTTAGACATGCTAGTAGAATGTCCAGCTCGAGATTCATTCGACGGAAAAAAAAGGAAAATACACGAAAGCGGAAAAGGAGCGGGAAAATACGGATAAGAGCGCGGTAAGAGTAATCTCGTTTTCGACAAATCCGGTTCGTTAACCGGCCGCCTGTTTACGTTTTAATTGTTTGCTGGACAAATTGGGCTTCCGTGAGAAGCGACACTAGAACAAGGGGATATCTTGCCCACACCCATCCCTCGATATTGTCCCCCCGAGAGGAGAATTGACTGGATAGAAGTTCTAGAAGTGTGTAATTCGGAAATAACCAGACGGGGAAAAAGAAAGTTTGCCAGAGACAGTGCAAATTCGTACCCGTGCAAGCTTGTTTTTGCAAAAGAGCAAAGCTTTAAGCTGAATTCTGACGTAATTCAATATTTGAACATTTTAATCGGATTGTCGAGCATTAAAAAGGAGGTTTGTAAAAATATACGCAAAGCATAAGTGTGACAGTAAAATGGCCGATTGTATCTTCTTCTGGTGTAAAAATCAAATAAATGTTAAACACATTTGTATAAAGCAGTGGATGTAAATCGATGTTCCGCAAGTTATCCATGTGCATAGGAAAATATTGTATTCTGAAAGAAAGGTCAAAATTTGGTAATCAGTGCAACTAATAAGACAATAAAGACAAAAGTTTGACGGTGATAATAACGACGTAGTCGCAGGTGTTCGCAACATTTTTTTGCATTATCTAATAGTTAAATACTTCAACTTTGATAATTGTATAAAAATATAGGGTGCATTCTATTGTATATGTGTAAAAAGCTTCATCAAACTTTTTATTTTTCAAAAAAAAAAGAAAGTACATTTTTTAATCAAAAATTTCTAGAAAAGCAATTCATATTTTCGGTAAAATTTTAATGAAATATTCTAGTATATACCTCTCCCAATATTATCCATATGAAAATTTATCAATATAAAATGAAACAAATAAATAAATTGAGAATGTCTAGACAGATCTGTAAACCGCTACACTGTGAATCGGTATTTGTTAACTTTTTATGTAAATGATATTGAAATAAGGATGGTATTTCAATTTCCTTGTGAAGACCACAAACTTTTAAATGTTGAAAAAATAGTCCGATCAAACTGCGACTACTGTAAATCCGAATAAACAATTATAAATTTAACTTTTTCACACTTTATCTTATGGTGCTTACGGACTGAACCAACGACGATTTTGGGCCAACTTTTTAACCAGCAGTAGCGTACAAAATATCGAAATAAAAATTAAATTTTAAAATTGAAATTAAATATCAAAATCAAGCTAAAGAGCGAGATTGAGCTAAAATTAGATCATCGTTGATGTTTTGAATTACAACAATGTTTTGAATTACGACGATACCGCATTTAAAACCAGAGAAATATTATAATTTCTCTGCGTACGAGCGAAAAAAAATATTGTTAAAGTCGTCACGAGATGTTACTGTATTTCCACGTGGATGATCGATAAAAAAAAACAATTCATAAAAAAAAGCGGTGTCGGTGATATGTCAAAGGGTTTTTTTTCTTTCGTCGAAATAAAATTAATAATCACACATTATCCGAAAAATTTTACCTCTGAAATGATTTAATTACTTGATTTATTTCGACGAGAGAAACAATTGAAGAATAAAAAAATCCGTTTGATGTGACCGACAACACCCCGGGCTAGCAAAAATTGTTGGATCACCCATACTAATACATGATATATTCTCAGTAACTGCGCATTACGGGGAAGTAAAAATAATAATTCTTTGATTTTTTTTCGATCTTAGTGCGTATCTTCGTAAGGCAAAACATCTTCGACAAACAAAAGTCGAGGATTACCTGTATGTGATTGTTGATGATCTAATTTTAGGTCAATCTCGAAAATTTATTTAAATTGTGCATGTTCTGTTTTAACTTTCAATATTTAATTTTAATTTTAATATAATGATTATAATTTTATTTTGATACTTGAATTTAATTTGAATATAATATTTAATTTCAATTTTTAAATTTAATTTTTATTTCGATATTTTGTACGCTACTGGTTTTTAAAGTTGGCCTGTGGGCCATTCGTTGGCTTGGTGCGTACGCACCATTATAAAATTTGCATTGCAAGATCTCATTATCTCTCTCATATATTTTTTTACTTCACTACGATTATATAACAAACGATAAAAAAATGTTTTTATTAAATTGAAATGGCCGATGCGGTGTTCGTTCTTTGGCCAAGGCTTTCTTGCCACTTGTTTGGCGTCTCTCTTTTCGATCTCATCTACATATGTAAATAGAAATAGAAAATAGAAAATGCATCCACACATTCTGTACCAAAACTTGCGAGGTATGTATAAAAAAAATGTTATTTAAACCAGACCCAGATATTAGTTTTATTATTGTGTCAACGATTTCGTTTGACAGTCATCGGCGAATACTTACATAACCTCAAATTTGAAAATCGATCTGTTTCTACAGTTTCTGATTGCTTTGATCAGTTTCAATTTTATCCAGCATATTTACATGCTGCGTTGACCAAGAAATTAGTTTTAGTATTAAAATATTTTTATTATTAAGTTAGAAAACTGTAGAAAAAATTAAAAAAAAAAGGTTTTTTGTATCTGATCTAAATATGTTAAATGATTATTACTAAAAAAAACCGTACTGTCCAAAAAGATCATGGTATTTGATGATATGTAATTTAGTATAACTAATTATATGTAAACCTGTATGAAGTAACCTGATTAGGGTCTGTCATTTCGGCAGATCTATCGGCACGCGCTTAGAAATTACATATAAACGTCATTCACTTTTGGCCGAAACACCACGCTATTTAACATTCATTTTAACAATCATTATATAACCTACGAGTGAAGTAAATATATATAAGAGTGATAGAGAGAGCCTATAATGCAAATTTTATAATTTGTTTATATATGTATGTATGTATTGTGTGGATAAATACGGCAACTTACTAATAGACGTCACCGAAAACGATAATGCAGTATTTTTACGATTATTTTTCACCATCGTAATGGCGGATTTGATTTCCACATATATTGATGACCAAACCGAGTAAAATGGCAAAGTTTGGAAACGATCAAAAAAGTGTGTGGATAGGAACCCAAATATTGTCTGACGAAAAAACCGAAAGCAAGCTGAAAAGAGGCTAGTAAATATTAGCATAATTTCATGATATACAAAAATTTATAAAATATATATATTGTTGCGTATGGGTGGGTGGATCCAAATAAAAGGCTAAAGTCGCTTCACAGCATTTATTGGTTGATGAAGGAGATCCACGCACAGCCAGTGCTCCGTTCATAATGCCTTGATATGGCCTGGAAGTACCTGCCTATGGCCTATGGAAGTACCTGCTTATAAAGGGCAGGTCCCTCACTGAATCTTCTTCGACGCGTTTGTTTACGCTGTCAGTTCTGAGAATTCTAGCAGGAAGTGGCTGGGTGCCGTTACCGACCACCGAGTCCATTCGGGGGTCTCCATTGTTAGCCGACACCACTTAAGCCTGGAGATAATCCTCGAAAACAAATTATAACGGCGGCTCCTTTTAGCATATGCTACAATATATAACCAGCAGCATAGCTCGGTCGTTAAGCTTCTGCTTAGCGTCGAGAGGCGCCGGGTTCGATCCCGTGAGCTGACCTCGATTGAAAAGAATTTGTCTGAGTAAATCTGTAGTGCTGCTGGTCAGACCTGGATATTTGTGACTCCAGTTCGATCATTTCCTATCAGAGTTTGCCAATTTTCTCTGATTTCATTGTTGAAACGATTCCCGATAAAATTGGCTAAATATCCTTCCTACCTATTACGTCACCACTATTTGAGATTGATTAATGTACAATAAAATGTATGTTCAATTCATATATGTCTCGTCAATTAGCGAGTTTTTCAATGTCTCGTGATTCAGCGACTTGTATAATAAAAAAAATGCTGCAATGTTTGTAATTGACCAGGAAGACGCATTGGAGTTACCTGGTATATGTATGTAAAAAATAAAATAAAATAAAATAACATAATAAAATGTCAAAAAACCTTCAACAAATAGTAAATTGACATTTATATATAGGTAAGTCTCGTTTTTATGCCGCGGCGTATCAAACGCTAGTAGTAAATTGTTCCACTCGAGCAGATCAATCATCCCGTTGAAACTCGTTTTTTTTTGCCGAATTCAGGTATATATCGGGGGGGGGGGGGGGTGGTGGGTGGGTGGGATCGAAGGATAGAGATGCGGGGATGGACGATGACATAGCAACTTTGTCCTTTGTGAGCGATTACCCGTATCAAGGACCGACGTAAATAAATCCCGTGGATTTGGAGTTTTGATTGGCTCCCGTATAGAGAAAAGTGCGAGCGTTCATTTTCGATAAACGTTTCGCACAACAGCCGAAAAAATTCTTATTTTTTTCGTATTTACGAATCCGCATCGACACTCAAACTGCGGTCCGCGATCGATCGATCGCCGTTTTATTATACGTATTTATGTATGTATGTATATCTCAATTTCGATAAGGAATTTAATATAAACGAACTTTGGTACGTTTGATGATATACTTACATACATATGTAGTTGCCTACAAAAGACAAACCCATCACAGATAGAATCACTCGATTGATTGTATTCCATTTCAAACAGAAACTCCATCTGTTGTCTGATAAGTTGATCGTCGCCTAGAGATATCTACGATAAACAAATTGCCAAAGAAGTATTTGCTGATTAATCAAAAATATCAAAATCAAATCAAAAGTAAAAAAAAAAAATCATAATCAAGAATATATTTAAAATGGGTGATTTTGTTTAATATTAACAAACATTCTAATTGGTATTTCATATGGAATTTTAAATTGCAATGAATCACCTCTCCACATTTTTGATTCTGACGAATAGAGACGATTTTTTTTTCACTAATAGCTTAATACAATAGTTTTCCAAGTTCCGAAGGCATTCTTATAATTTTTCATTGTGCCCTTTCTAATAATTTATTATCTTGTTCAAAAAGTGGTATAAAAGCTTTTGTAAAAATAATCCGTGACTGTGCTTTTAAATTTTTGAAGTATAAACTTCTATTCTTTGTATACGCAACTGTATTTTTTTTCATAAAATTTATTTTCCTTAAATTTGAATCTTATATGGTTGTGTTTGTATGGAATAGGTATCAATCAAAGAGTCTATTATGAATTCAGAAAAATAAGATCGTTTCGCCAAAATTCTCTCAATATTCTAAAATCACAAAATTGACTATTTTGATTTAAAGTGGAGTACTTTTACAATGGTTACAAAAAGATGACATTTTAAATTCGTTAATAAATAATTCAAAATCGTACAAAGTTAACTTTTATATGTATTTTACGGGTTGAGATTTAAGCATTTGCCTCAATGTGCTAAAATAATCCGCTAGCCACTGTGCTGGAGCGTCCAGTTAAAAATGTGTGTTTTAAGTTAAAATAATGCAAAATCTGCGAGGTTACTTAGCTATAAAATTCATTTAATCATGTATTAAACATAAAAGTACTGCAAAATATGTAAAAAAAAACAACGGCTGAAGCTGAGGCATCGTTCCAAGGCTAATATCATTCTCATACTAACCGTTGAGAGCAGCGCGTACTGAATTCCTCGTTTGTTTTGCAGCTGTGAGGCAAAGAGATCATCAAGGAGATTCCCGTGAATTTATTATTTATTTTCATACTGTAAAATGATTTTATTTCATAATGACATAATTTGAATCATAGACGCTTTGATGAGAAATACATAAAATATGGAATAATCAGAGAAATAAAATAAAATATAAGTTCTGGTCACTCGCTATCCATTACAGTGCGGCAATTGACTATTGATTATTGAATGACTATTGACAACCATATATATGCAAAAACGCTTTTTAAATAAATAAATAAAAAAGTAAAGAGAGGTTAAAAAAACGTTCGATAAATATCAGGAAGAAATACGATTTAGTATTTTTAAACGTGTCTAATACGATATTTTTTCACCATCGTAATGGCGGATGACACTTCCACTTACATATATTGATGACAAACCGAAAAAAATGGCAAAGTATGAAAACGATCGGATAAGAGCCAAAATTTTTCTTAAGTAGTATTTACACGCCGATTGACCAAAAAAATTATATTATAAAAAAAAGTTTTTTAAAAACATTCCTCTTCTATAATTTGTATATAAAATTATTATTTTGAATAAATATACCAATAATTTTATTTTACTACCGCCATCTATGCTAAAAACTAAAAATTGGATAGACGTCAGGCACTTTTCAGAAATTCAAATTTCAAACGCGTCTTACACGATATTTTTGCACCATCGTAATGGCGGAGGATCCATTTACTTATATTGATGACCAAAATGAGCAATATTGCAAAGTATGAAAACGATCGGATAAGAAGCAAATTTTTTCCTGTTATAATCGTAAGTGAAACGTAAAGGAGGTATGTAATAATCCTAAGTGAAACGTAAAGGAGGTTTGTAAAAATGGTCGAGTTTCATAGTTTTATGACTGGCAGAGCTTTCATCCTACTCTCTAGCACGCAAATAAGCTACACAGCCTAATAGGATTAATTTACTATCGAAGCTATCAAAATGGAATGAATGAAATTTGAAATTAAAATCTTATATTATGAGCGACAATGGAATGAGGGATATTTCTTTGAATTTTGAGTTTAAATTTGGCGTAAACAACGTAGATGTTAAACGTAATAGAGCACGTTTCGGCGTTTCATTTGTATTCAAATTATGATTGTCCCCATCGCCCGGTGGAAAATTGGCGAAACGATGAAGACGATGAAGAGGGTGAGGGGAATCAGGGAGAGAGGGGGGGGGGGTTATAGGACGTGCCGGATTACTTGCCAATGGCCGAGAATAAAATATGGCGGACATGGGGTACAGAATGGCAAAAGTGGCTCAACTTGGAAAGCCCGACTCGTTTACAACCTAGTAATTGCATACTTGATGCACTTGGAATTTTTATTTAATATTTCAAAGAAAAATTCACGAAATTATAATAAAACATTTATTTTTATAAAATATGTAAATCACATATTAACCAGCAGCGTGGACTACTGGTTAGCATATGATGCTTTCGAGCGGAGTGGTCACAGTTCGATTTCCACTAGTAGCTGTTGGCCAGACCTTGGTTTGTGACTCCAAGTCGATTCCATTTCCATTCGGAGTTTGTCAATTTTTCTGGATTTCATTGAAATGGTTTCTGTAAATTGGCATTTCCTTTCCAATCTTTCTTGCAAATCTCAAATTATTCAGCGTCTTGAGGTTCGCCAATTTATACCAGAAAATACTCCAAAAAATTCTCCATAGATGTCAGTGTAAAATAAATAATTAAAGAATGAACTTTCTTTGTATTTGAAAGTTTGATTTATGATAAATGTGATCAAGGCAATATATTGATCATTTTAATGAAATAGATTTACAAATTAGCTCTGGTTTTTTGGTTCAAATCACATACAAGTCATCAAACAATTGCTTCATTGCGCTTGAAGTTCAATGATTGCAGAATTTATGAAAACAATACATACAATATGATCGATTTTTACATACCTCTTATACAGTTCACATGGTTTTCGTGTTAGTGGTAATTTTTTATATCTCTTATCTCTTATCCGATCGTTTTCATACTTAGCCATATTGCTCATTTTAGTCATCAATATACGTTAATGTATCGTCTGCCATTACGTTGGAGATAAAATATCGTAAACAATGCGTATCAAATATCCATAATTTTGGATACGGTGACGTCTAGCAAGCTACTATAATCTATATTCAACCTTTTCGCCGTGATATGGCCATATCAGATTTTAATTGTTTAAACGCCTATAATTCACTCTATATTTTATAAAATTTGCTCTATAGGTTCTCGTTATCTCTAATATATAAATATTTATAGTTTTAACTCTCATATGTATATATAAATTTCAAATTTAGCGTCTAGCTTCGTGTAATGTAATACACGATATATATTGATTTTTGGCCAAATATGTCAGATCTGACATTTCACTGCTGAAAGTTTTATTTGCGACATAAATATTCAATAATAAGTTATGTTGTATCTAATTGTTAACATGATTTTTTCTCTTTTGGATTGCATTTTTGATAGCTAATTACATATATACCGATAATTCAGCACCTGAAATATAACATTTGCCGATGCAATTCATTAACTTTTATATTGAAAAGTTTTGATCCAAGAGAGTCAAACATTTGGTATTGAAAGACAATAAATGATGCGATTGTTTGATGACTTGTGTAGAATATAGAGCCATCTTGTTGAAACCAAAGTTAATTTATATCCATTCCATTAAATTAAGGCCATAAAATGATTAATACGACCATATTGAAATCGATTCGGATAATTGCCTGTAGACGAAACCTTACCGGTCTACATGACATTGTATCCCAAGGGTAATTATAATAAATAAATGTATTAAATTTAAGAAATAATTTATATCACTACTATTTACATTATTTTCTTAATTTCTCTTAATAAAATTATATTCCAACTTTTTATTTAACACATATATGTATGTATGTATGCACGTCATTTGGGAAAGGCTTCTCTCTGTGTATATGTATGCTTCCGGATTATCCGGGCTTATTAACGAACTGAGATCCACAGTCTTGGAAATATATAGTTTGAGCAAAGCCCTCGAGCGTGTAATGAAGTTTTGAGCACAATCAGAATTTTACATGATTACATTATGTTATGCGCTGGATAGGAAGTAAGTTGCATTATATGATGCATATCTTATACAGATAGTGCTTCCAAAGAGAATGCTCTCGTACAAGACAAAGGATGTTAATTTTTAAATGCAACGATGTTTTCATTAAAGGCTAAATATATTCGAAAAAAAAGACATTATATTTTAGTACCTCCATCTATTTGTATGGCATTATATGTAATGCTATCTGTCTCCGTTAGGTTCAGAGAAATTTCATCATAGCCTATCAACTATACTAAAATTCGTAATTTTTACTTAATCTATTATATATACGTGGTAACAACAGAAGAAGTGTTGTGAAGAATGCAAAAATTTTAAATCGAGAGTTTTCTTTTGGAAAAACCGTAAAAGTGTCCATATACTCATCATCATAGACCAAAATTTTCATCACGTTTTTTTTTAATCCACTTTACACTGTATCTTTGATCAAATTATACTAATAGTTCAATACAACTATAATTGTACTCAAAAGCAAATATGTATATACATTAATATGTATGTTCATATGTGTATTTTGAAACAAGTGGAAAAGAAAACTGTAAGGTCTTACATTAAAAACCGAAAATTTAAAAAAGATATTTGAATATTTCAAATTTCAAATAGTTAGCTTTAGATAAAGCTTTGCAACAGACGAAATATTATAATTATTTTAATAGAATCCTAATTTAATCCCAATACATCGAATCGAATTGAATATGCTGTGAATCATTTGTTGAAAAAATAATATAAGTTAGTATAAAAAATATTCGAATACACAGATTTGGACCCTATCAAGTACATACATACATACATACGTACATAGTTTAATTAATTTATAGCCGGGCCTCGAATTTCGCAAATGGCGTTGATCCGTTATGAGTCAATTAATAAAATTTTAGGGTGTTTCGGGTTAGAGGGGGTTGAATTTGGTTCAAAGTCCCGTGTCAATTACGAGGGTAACCCGCGGGTTAATTAGAAGTTTGACACCCGTTTACGGGGGATCAAAACCGACAAAGATAAACATATTGCAAGGGTCGTCTTCGTGATTTATTATACGCCATTTATAAACTTGGGGGCTCTGCGAAATGTACACCCGAATATTTTTTTTATTTGTTTAACCAATGAGGCTTTGGTCAAATCTATAGGCATGTAAATATTTATAATATTATATATGTATTGAATGTAAAAATACACACAACACGTCCAGAGTTCGATATCGGTGGGTCAAACTTTGTGACACGTGTCGCGGATTTTCGCCGGAACTTTGCGATTTTTCCGCCTAGGGTGAGGTGGTGGGTAGCTTTTCCAGGATGTCCTGTTGACGTTCATGTCTAAATTTACCAAGTTTTGTCGCGGTGGACCCGAATGAGCGACGCTCGTGCAAATATTGGCATTGTTGCCGGTCGCAAAACTCTTAAAAACAAAGTTCACGGCTTACGCGAGGCCCCACCTTGTTTGCCGGAAAAGTTTTACCGAAATTAAAGAAAAATATTTTTCCTTCGACTCGCTTTTCCGGAAGAAGCTTGCGCATACCTGAGGCCTTGCTTAAAGTACCTGCGATCAATTTAAATAGCAACCGCAGATTAGTTATATCGAACTTTTGTTGCCACGGTACTTTCAATTTTAATATGTACATTGGTTATTAATTAATATAATCATTTTTTTATACTAATTTCAATAACATAAAAAATATTTTTAAATTAATTGAATAATTTGAAGATGTATCCAAGAATCTTAAATTAAGAAAAGAAAAACAAAAAAAAACCGTTTTGATTAATTTAAAAGTTAATATTACATCAGCATCAGCATCTACAGTCACTCACTATCCACTGCTGGATGAAGGCCTCTCCTACACTCTTCCAGTCGTTTCTGTTTTTTGTCTACCCATCGTCTTATTTTTATTACCCCATTGCATTCTATCGGGTACTATTCAAGTACTTATTTTGTACGCCTTTCTTCCATTATTCTAGCCACGTGGCACGCCCATTACCATTTCAATATCTTTACTATATCCATAATATAACATAAATTTCTTTAAACTGATTCAGCCGCCATTTTTCGTAGTCTAAGAGTACCAAGTACTATACCAAGTTAAGAGGTTTAAAATTTAAATTAGTCTATGATCTAAGTTGTAAACAAAAAATTCACCTTTATTTATCTACAAAAAGGTATATTTATTTATAATATTGAGATAAATGTTGGTATGTTAATACAGAAATTATTGTAAAATTAATAAATATTGGTTTTATCTGACAAAAAAGGGCCATACATCAAGTATTATTCATTTTTTTCATGTGCTTTTATACAGAAGTTGACACTTTCAACACCGAACTGAATATGTTTGAAGGCATTTTTTTTTAATTGAAAACGAATTTCAGTCAATGGTTGATTGATTGATTGTAATGTTTACTGATCATAAATAATATATACGAATGGGTTGTGTAAATATTAACCGCTCGAAGCAAACAAACTAACCGTTCAAATTTTAAACGAAATTCCTACCAAACACCTTTGGCTCGATTTTGAAAGAGCCAATCTCAAAATTCATTAATCGGTGTAATTTTCAACAATATAAATTGTTTTATCAGGATTTGATGGATCTTGCCCTTAGAAAATTTATTCAGGAGTTCCATCTTCTTTAACTCAACTGGTGACATTTCAATATGCGAACACGCAAATATACTGTGATTGATCAGGATCTAGGATACAAGTCACTCTGGTATAAGGTGGCAATTCCTACTGGTTTTACCAGTACAGTACCGGATTTTTGGAAATCTGTCTTTTCTAAATCCTCGGGATTGGCCTGTTTATAAATATTGAAATCGATATATTTATTTTCATAAATGTGCATTCAGAATTTTCTTAAGTTCATTAACGTTTTTAATAACTCGAAGATTTAGAAACATTCTTTTGACAAAAATGTCCTGGTTTTGTTACATATAAAATGGTGAGCTGACAACCTGACACAAATCTGGACGTGTCGAAACCTGCCTTAACGTATTAGGATAGTAGCAACTCAGTTCAAAGCCTCTCAAAAGATATATACACATGTTCATACATATTTATGTTTATTGAAATTTACATTACTAACAAACTAACCAGTAGATTCTATGACAGAATCACTAATAACCATACTAACACACTTGTGAAGAGTCTCGGTGATTACAACAAAATGTCTATACCCTTCAGGTATATACACAGATTACCTAAACACAATCTGATTTAGCTCATCGACTTTAGAGAGTCTTTAATTAATATTATGTATTAGATATATTATGAGCATTAATAAGAATTTTAAATAGGTTTTTGAGCTCTTTTTCCTATTATGCTTTAGATTAACATTAGAATAATATAATACTGTGATTACTAACCAAAATAAATTAAATTGTAAAATAGAAAATTATCAGTAGATCAGTAGCGATTAAAATAGATATAAGATGTATTATGAACATAATTTCGTAATAATAAAAAGCATTTTAAAATCAACAAAAAAAATTTCTATTGAAAATAAATCAAGTAAAATCATCTTGGTCTGACAGATTTTGGTGTTAATACTAGGCGAAGTAGAGAAAAATTTGGACGTGTCAAAACCTGTCTGATCATGTTGAGATAATAGCATCATTCAAGATTTTATGTCAAAAGGTAATCTAGTTTGAAATTCAATATTTATTATAGTTCAAGTAAGTTGAATATATTAAGAAAGAAAATATATATTTTTTAAATACCAGAAGAATATCTTTATGTATAAAAAACATAACTTAGGTTATTTTATGTCCGATCCATACAAATTAATCATACGTTTACATCTGTATATTATCTATATGCACATATAAACACAAATCAAGCAAACATCGCGTTGCGATGCGAGCGTAAATATTTAACCAATTTGACTTTATTATTGTGCCGCAGCTTTTATCGGGTATGAAAATGCTCTCTACTTTCTCTCTCTCTCTCTCTCTCTCTCTCTCTCTCTCTCTCTCCCTCTATTTACCTTTTTCTTTCTCTTGTTTTTAGACGAAAATCGACGGTAGGAGGCAGCACAGCACAGTCGCAAAAGATTACAATGTTGGGCTGATTAAAACGGGATTAACGGCGTTAATCCGAGCGCCGCACAGTCAAAGTATAAAGTGAAAGTTTTCACCGGAGATTTTCCTGACCCCTTCCTTCCCTCCCCTGACCCTTTCACCCCTCAATATCTACCAAATATCACGGCTCCCCAAACTTCATATCTTAAAAAAATAAAAATAAAAATACACACACATGAGCCGGTTAACATGACTTTAATTTGAAGAGATTTCATTTTGAGATGGTTATATTTTTGAATGTGTGTATATGTTAAATCATAAATTTGTCGTTTACAATTTATCTTATTTTGAAAAGGTTCTAAATAACAGTCGAAACAGGTACAGTTAAAACCCTTTCGAAATAAGGTAACGATGTATTTGCATTAATTTAATCTTCCAATTCATGGTAAAAATCTGTTATATCACTTTAATTTATGTTTTATTACTTTATCTATGTACGTAGTAACAATATATGAAGTTTTGTGATCATGCGAAAATTCGAACTCGAGATTTTGACTGATTTGAACTCAGAATCGATTACTGATCACGTTTTCATGATCTAGAAAAAATGTGTGTGTGTGTGTCTGTGTGTCTGTGTATTTTGAGGATTTTTTGAACACCGTTAGTCCTATCGAATCGAAACTTAGTATTCGTTACTGAAATTCTTATTGACACGACGTGATTTTTTTTCAAATTTTTAAGTTGACCGGAAATGGTACCTCCCCTTATAGGTGTCCTCTTTTTTTTAAGTTTTTGAATTCAATTATCTCCCAAACCGCTAACTGAATCGGATTAAATCTTTTTTATATGTAATAGAAATAATAATTTTCATAACCTTATATTTTTTAAATATTTTTATCTGAACCGGAAGTAGTACTTTTACTCTAGAGAATCGAAAATTTTTATGTTTTTCTCAGAAATCTTTTGGTTTATTGAACTGAAATTTCATATCTAGTTTTATATGCATTTAAATTTAAATTTGACTTAAGATTTGATTAATACAAAAGATTTGAATATGTATGTATGATATAAATATACGTATATAAAATTAAATTTCAGAAATGCTGAGAGTTGCTCTTTGTTATACAAAGACCCGCATGCGGCTCCCGACCCACCGGTTCCCGACCACTGATTTAAATTAAATAGTGATATTGAATTTCCTGTGGTTTATATTTATATAAAAATAGGTATAACGTCAATGTTTCTGACGTTTTAAAAAGATTGAGAATACCTAGCACAGTCGATCCCGTATTTTCCATCCCCCCATAGCTAATGGAAAAGTCTATCTCAGGAAATGATCCCGCCGTATCTGCAGAGGCTTGGAGTCTGCCCGATCGCATTTGTTATTGCCTGGCCCTTTTATTTTCAGCTGAAAGTAGGCCGCTCGTTAACGGTCAAAAAGTAACAATTAACGGCCGAGAAGCTCTCCTTTCTATACGTCTTGGGAATATTTTAATTTGGAGTGTACAATTATCAGGCAGGGATGTTCAATTTCAGTTGCACGTTCTATCGAGTGGTATTTTGATGGATTTAGTAACAAATATAATATGTATTAAGATCGCATTTTGATAAGATTTCCATATAAACTTATTTAGTCCTACAGAATAAATGGAGAAAGTTTATAAAAGCTATATATAAATCATGTTTAGTTTGAAAAGTCTTTCCTAAAATATGAAAATTATTTGCTAATTTTTATTAAAAATAAAATTAAATCGTTGAATGGTATATACATATGTAACTACAAAATATATTTTTTGCTTTAAATAAAAATAAATAAAATCGAATAATTTAAAAATTGCACAGACACACTTAAACATACACACATTTTCTAGAAACCATAAAAACGTGTGCACTCATATATAATTTAATAGATTATAATTTTTTTTAATCATATTCAAATAGTGGTTACATGATGGGCAGAACGGTTTTTGTCAATTTGATGGAGGAATCGTTTCAACAAAAAAATCATATAAATTGGCAAACTCTGAAAGGATACGATTGACTTGGAAATACAGGTATCCAATTTAACCTAACCTAACCAGCATCACTACAAATTTTGAATGCTTTTTACTCAACTTTCAACATCGGACAAAACCAGGAAATGCATGAGTTGTCCAGACCACGCTGGGTATTTTTTACAAGGTTTTTATTTTTTGGTTTAACTTCGCCAATTGGTCTTATAAACTTCCTACATTCTTTCGATCACTTTGAATCTTTGTCATTTTCAGAGGTTTGATACCACCGATAGAGATTTCAATTGGGTTCGCTAAGTCTATGGTGAAATATAATCGTAATACACACGTTTAAATATCCGAAAATTTTGGAAAAGGTGACAGCTCCCCACTGCCAATATCCAGTGGCCTTTTTTATTTTAATTTCCGCCCCCCAATCGTTTTGTCCGATTTTAATTGTTTAACTCCTATAACTTTATTATTTTCACACCAAATCTTATAAAATTTGCATCATAGGCTCTCATTATCTCTCATATAGAGTATATCTGGGGAAGCAGTTTTATAAAATACTGATAGGATTGGTTTGCAATCCTCAAATTATTGCTGATTCAATGTTCAATTCAACAAGAATTATTGCTGATTCAATGTTCAATTCAACAACAAACTCAGATATCTTATATATAATTTCGAAAGAGACTTTGTATGTAACATTGGTTGGTTGGTTGGGTGGGAACAACATTTTTATTTTTATTTTCAACGATTTTTTTTTTCGATTCATATGCGCCGATTCCAATTTTTTTCAATTCAAAGGATTCGAAGTCCCCGGGGGCAAAGCCCTACCCGATTTATTTTCGGATTCTAGTATACATATAATTTCGAAAGAGTATATAAGTTTTTTTGTTCGTGAGAGTCAATTTAATAAAAAAAATAAATGAGTATTCAAATAAATTTATATAAAACTAGCTGAACCCGGCATGCGTTGCAACACCACAATAACGCATGCAATTCCCGTTTCCACATTTGAAATTATAGCATTGCAATGACACTCATTCCCGTTTTTCCCGTTTCCGTTCCCATTTTTAAGCTATTTTTTTCATAGTAATTTTACGGACACGCATACAACAAATCCTGAAAGTTTCATCGTAATCGGTTCAGTGGTTTAGGAGCCTATTTTATATATATATATATAGATAAAACTATTCAAATAAATTTAATAAAATGTTTACTATTAGTTTAGTCATGTTTAAGCCGGGTAAAACCACTAGTAGGTTATTAATTAAAAAGTAACATGCATTGTAATGGAACTGCCACAATATTAAGTCGTATTACGTCATATACGTCAACAGTATGCCGTAAACTTAGAGAAGGGACTAGGTTTAGAAATCATTAAATTAAAGGATTCCGAATTGAATTCTTTGAGCCTCTAAACGGCATAAAATCCTTCGATCATTCCCAGTGTTATGTAAGATGTGAAAGAAATTTAAATATACGTGTGTAGGGTGTGTGAAAAAATATTCCGCTTAGAAGGGGGGGAGGGGTTGGTCGACCCTCCGACGCACAATATATTCGGTCACAATGAGCCGATAAAGGTCGACCGGTCCGGATGACAACCCGGAAAATTGCCTATAAATTTGTGTATTTACGTTTCCCATTGAAACATCTCATGTGGCAGGGTGAACAGGGACGAGGGGGAGTACGGACGTTTGTTACGCAAATCATACATAATTGTGCGAGCACCGCTCGGAGGGTTCCCTCCCATTGTTAATTTTTTCGAATGACCGAATCCCTCCCCCCCTCATGATATGACGCGTAATGTGTGTGTGTGTGTTTAATTCAAACGAGGACACAAATTTGAATAAAAATCCCGTGGAATTTAAAAAAAATTTCGTGTCAATGTATTGTGATTTTTATTATAAATACACATAGCTTCAGCATCATAAATAAAAACTGGTCGTTTGAGGCCACGAGTATTAGTAGTGAAACCTGAATTTTGGCCGGACAGCAGGGGTAGCGGTGCGGGGCGTGCGGGAGGTAGCAGTGTGAGGGACGCATGAAATGCGTGTTCGACCTTTTAAAATAGGTGAAAAAGATGTGGGTGTGAAGTATGAATAAAGTAGCTGATATAATAAAGAGATGAAAGAGCAATCAATGTATGTAGATAGTAGAATAAACAAAAGGTGGAAGGGAAAGTGCTTGAATGTTACCCAAGAGCATGTTGACAATTTTTATGTAAATAAATTCATTATAAATTGATATGTGCAGTATAGTTAAATCATAATGGAGAGTGCCATTTGATTAAAAAATGTTCTAAAATAAATCTACGGTGTAAATTACAGTGTCATTAGATTTTGGTAGTTCTAGTATATTGAATTCCCGGGGCGTTGACCGATTAGACACTTGGCTGAACAGGTCGGTTAATATTTTAATTGAATTAATTAATTTCTAATCAGCAGTTAATGTTTAATGGCTGTGAATTATAATGATGATGAAAAAAGGGATAAATAAAATAAAATTTATTTATTTAAATTGATTAATTTTAATAATATGTGATTACTTTGTTGACTAATGAATTATAAAAAAAAAGTTTTTTAAAAACATACCTCTTGTATAATTTGTATATAAAATAATTATATTGAATAAAAACACCAATATTTTTTTTTTACTACCGCCATCTATGTTTAAAATTAATGACTACCAACTGTCACCGAGATTAAAAATCTTTGGACCTGAAATGTTTCTTATACGATATTTTATCTCTATCGTAATGGCGGAGGATCCATTTACATATATTGATGACCAAAATGAGCAATATGGCAAAGTATGAAAACGATCGGATAAGAGGCAAACTTTTTTCTGAATTGTAATCGTAAGTAAAACGTAAAGGATGTATGTAAAAATGAGGCAAAATTAAATAATGATACATACATTTGTACTTTATTGGGTACCACCAGCCTATTGAGTGCATTGAGCTTCGTTTTTGTCGTCTACTATTTATTTTAAAAAAGTTCTGTTTTTATTTATATATAAAAAAAAGTTTTTTAAAAACATACCTCTTCTATAATTTGTATATAAAATTATTATTTTGAATAAAAATACCAATAATTTTATTTTACTACCGCCATCTATGTATGTTTAAAACTAAAAACTGGATAGACGTCAGTCACTTTTCAGAAATTCAAATTTCAAACGCGTCTTACACTATATGTTTGCACCATCGTAATGGCGGAGGATCCATTTACTTATATTGATTACCGAAATGAACAATATGGCGAAGTATGAAAACGATCGGATAAGAGGCAAACTTTTTCCTGAATTGTAATCGTAAGTGAAACGTAAGGAGGTATGTAATAAAAACAATAAAAATCAAAAAAAAAATTATATATTACATTAATGTCTATTGGCCAATAGTCCGTCAACCGTTTTGTATGGGAGTTTTTCAATAATAGACTTAGAAACTCATATCATAGTATTTTACGAATTACATAGTCATAAGAACAGGGTTGTGGAGTCGGAGCATTTCAAGCGCAGTCGGAGTCGATTGATTTTTTTCACGACTCCAACTCAGACTCGTTTTTATTATTTTCTATAATTAAATAATTTATATTCAGAAATCGTAATTGAAATTTACATTATAAATAAAATCGTGGAATTGCAGGTATTTTAATGTTTTGTAGCCAAAACTGGTTAATTCCTTCGTCTCATATTTTTTTATTCTCATCTATACATACACTATTAATGCACTTAATTTTTAATTTATAACTATTTCATCCCCAATAATTCAATAAATTGGGTTACATGTCGGAAAAGTCGATCTCACTAAAATCGTTCTAGTTGGAGTCGGAGTCAGAGTCGAATCAAGGCAAGTAAATTTAATAGTTACAGTTAGTATATGTATGCATGCTATAACAAAGTAAATAAATGCATAGGTGTAATTTATAATACTTTCGAGAACTATGTATGTATGTGTACTGCCGTTATTCCCGGAAACGGATGGGTTAGAATGAACCGGATGTTTTAATTTTCCGGCCACCAACGGAATGAGAATCAAATGTGTGGTAATTCTATTCAAAAGCAAAATAGAAAGCCTGCTTAGCAAAGGAGTTTCAGAAGTTGAAGGCTTTTTTGCCAACTTCAGAGTATCGAAACATCTCGAATACGGCTAATCATTACAGTAGACTTTTTCACTTTGAAAATATCGTTATTATTTATCACTAGTATTGTGCCCGTTGATATATAAACGGGTGATTTTGGAAAGGAATTAATACATGAACTACACCCGAGACTTTGGGTATCAGCATGCAGAGCCCTCGAGGTCAATTTGCACTTTGCACAATTGCTCCCCCACATTCCATCCCCGCGCGCTCGCCCTGTCGTTTGGGTACAATTTAAAATATGTGTTTGTCTTCGTCGGTGGTCGCAGCGCAAGCTCTTGCATTCTTATATATTCCTGGTATTTAAATAAATATTATTCAACTTCACTCCATCTCCGTGACTTTCCCGGTCGTCCACTTACAAATTTCCCAAGACTGCAAAATTTCCCGCATTCTTATGATCTGATCATTTTAATATTTATTTTTGAAATTTCCATACTTTCCATACATGCCTATATATAGTATGTCCACTTTTTTATTTGCATCGAATTGTAAGTTTGTAGATACTGGAAAAATTCAAGTTTTTCCTTTCAAGGTATTTTATGTATACCACATAAATAACATCGAAAAGAAAAATCTGAATTATACCAGCTTCTACAAACTTAAAATTCCATAAAAATTAAGTAATGGACATACAATATCTATGCACCAAGCCATCGATATATACTTTTTTTTTTGTTTTCACAAGCTTTTTCATATATATTATTTCGTATAATTTATGTATTTTGTTATGGCATATGAAAATTTGGACACAAAGCGCGCACGGAGACAAAAGGCACACACCGAGATATAAGACGCACATTTAAACAAAGTAATGGCCGGTCCAGACTGGATTAACTTACGGAATATGGAATTTAAAAAATAAAATATCTTTTGAAATACAAAAACAAGCACATTGCGTTCCATCATTTACCGTATATGACTCATGTGTTTGCGTGCGTGTCTTGTGTGTCCGTGGTTGTGGCTTTATATCATATTATATAATATATATAGTGAATGAATGAATATTCACAAATTTGGTTTATAAAGTTCATTTTACCGTCAGTTTGAATTTACATAGTGAGTTTTGGGGCGCTGAAGGTAATCCGAGATATTTTCCTCGAATGCAAAGTTTTCAGTTTTCCATTTGCAAACAAACACATCATGTAAATATGACAAAACGATCAACTACGCAAAATTTCATGGTGTCATATTTGAATTTGGCGGGAATTGAATTTGTGAAAATATTTTGATTATATATAGAGAAAATCTCTTGAAACATTTCTGGAATTTTCCGAGCGGTGTCAATTGCATTTTTTTCCCCTCTCTCTGCTGTTTAACTGAACAAATCTCCTTTTCGTGGAATTCGAGTATGATAGGTAGACTCTTGATGTCGGTATTAAAATTCCGACAGACGAAAATCGTCCAGAAAAAGTCCTCAAACATTACAAAGGCGAGGTTTATTTGATACGGTCCGCGCGTTTTTTTTTCGATTTTCCCAAATTGAAATTTCTCTTTGTGTGCTGTAATTAAATAAATCTATAACTATATATATTTTATTATTATTTTTTGTATAGTCTGAAAAGGTTCGAGAGGACATTTTTAGACAGGAAGTGTGAAAACATACTCTGCTCGACCTTCCCGTGGGAGGCAGGAGGGAGTGAGGGGGTTGGGGGAGGATAAGAATGAATGTGACAACGGATTTGGCATAATAAAACATAAATCTCCGCAGCTTTCCTCTTCTCTTGCTTCCAGCTTGAAAATATGTATTTTCGCATATTTTTTTAAGAATTTAAACGACTAGGCACGTACCCATGTTAAAAATTTAATATTATATTTTGGGTGTGAATTTTCATTATTCTTTAATAACAATTGTGATCTGCAGGTTTTTTTTTTTAATTAACTATTTTCAAACACTGAAATTAATACCAATTGAACTGCCCGGCGTTGCTTGGGTACGCAAAAGCATTGCAAGCTCAGACCCCTTCCAAAAAACCGTCTACGGTCAGTAGTTTTACTTTGAAAACTATAGATTAAGACATTTCACTATACTGCTAGTACTAGTAATATGCTAACCACTAGTTCACGCTGAATATACATACATATATCTAATATATAAATTGGAAAGAGACTTTGTATATATAGCCAGCAGTTTGGCTTAGTGATAGCGTATATATTTAGCATCACTGAGGTCATAGGTTCGTGTCCTCGCCACTGCTGGTTAGATTTGGGGGTTTTGTGACTCCAAATCGATCGTTTCTCTATCAGAGTTTGCCAATTTTATCTGATCATTGCTGAAACGGTTCCTGAAAATTGGTATTAAAAAAATCTAATCCTGTTGTCACAAAAATCTGCCTGTGTATAATTTGTATTAATTATACACAGTAATCTGAAATCCATAGATGTCACTATGATTATTATTTCTGATTAATTGTTATATTCTATATTCTATATATTCTGATTGTATATGTATGTATAAATGTATTTCTGATTTCTGATTGTTTATGTATTTCATTAACGTACACCCGTCGCATTGGAGCAAATCTGTAATGGCGAGTGTGTATTGATTTGTGACAATAAAATAAAAATATATTATATGTATGTATGTATGTATCCTTCGTTTGTAGAAAAATGTTGACGTCATCGAACAAATAATTCGCTTTTTTCCGATTCAAAGGATTCTAAGTTCCCGGGGGCGTAGGCGCTGAGGGCGAAGCTCTAGGGGGCGCAGCCGCCGGTGGCGGAGTCCTGGGTGGCGAAGTCCTAGGGCTCCACCCTTAGGGGGCGTAGACGTCAGGGGTGGAGCCCTAGAGAGCGCAGATGTCGGGGGCGAAGCCCTAGGGAGCGCAGACGCCGGGGGTGTATATATATATTTTTTTTTAAAAAGTCAATTTAATAAAAAAACAACAAATGAGTATTCAAATAAATTTATATAAAATAAAACTATTCATTTAATAAAATGTTTACTATTAGATTAGTCATGTTTAAACGGTTTATATTACATATACCGAGCGAAGCCGGGTAATACAGCTTTTGTAATATAATATAAAAAATATAATATATCTATATATGTACATATATGTATATATGTATACAATATATTACCGGCATTGTATAGGTATAACATACATATAATAAGTACGAAGGTTTTGCGAAGGGTCGACAGTGGAAAAACGAGCAAATGAAACAATAACAAGTTTGGACGTTTGAAGAAAGCATCACAGGGAGGGGGGGGAGTGGAATAGGAGGTGGAAAATATGAAAACTCGTGCTCGAACATACGAGGAAAAGCGGAAGCGGAAAGGCGAAATGAGCGGAAAACACACACCCCGCGGAAAAATAATTGATGTAGAACAAGCGCGGCCCGAGCGCTCGCCTTGATTGATGGTCGCCCTAATAAATCAAGACGGAGTGCAGCCGCACAAAGCGGCCGTGATGGATACATCCACAAAACCGGACCAACACACCCCCATCCCCGAAACATAACGCTTGATCTTGATGGAGTGCGTATAAACAGTACGTGTCTACCTACATATGTACCTATACATACCTTTAAACCTACGCTATGGTAAAACTTTCATTTTTTTTTAATTTTGGAAATAAAACTCGGAAAATTGTGACACCAGATTAGTCCCCCCCCCCGTAAGAAGCTACCTGCAATGTACAGAAGAAAAAAAATCGTGAGGGCACGTACAGTAGAAGTAAAACTATCGATGGCGTATGGGGGGGGGGGGGGCGAATGATGGTTTTAATAGTTTGGGGGTTGCGGTAACTTGTATGCAATAGGATTTGGGAAAAAACTTTTTTATTAGCTTGTACACGTTAAACTACTTATGATAATGATTTCTATTTCTTTCCAAAGAGAAAATACCAAATTATCGTCATTTAAATTTACTTTTCATATAATAGTTTTTTTTTATTTCGGTCTTTCTCGAATGGAAAACAAAATTTCTTTCAATAACATTGACTATATATTAATTGTTTATATTATTAATTATTATTATATATCGATATCGATTTTGATTTTGATTCCTTTTTCAGTTCCGAATCCTGAATTATGTTTCTTTTCCAATTCCGAATTCCTTTTTAAATTCCGATTCCCAATTCCTGTTTCAATTCCGATTCCCAATTCTCGCTCCAATTCCGATTCCCAATCCCTATTTCAGTTCCGATTCCCGATTTCTGTTTTAGTTTATATTAAATCATGTATCAATTTGTTTCCGAAACCACCCGTTGAAATTTCAACTGGCACAACTCTAGTTAAATATGATGTTTAACAATTAACAATATTTAAAAATACTGATGCCCTGTAATACGTTTATTCTGCTTTTCCAATATTCTGGAAACATAGAATTAAAATGATTCATAACAATTTTTGAATAAATTCAAACACAAATAATGTTTTTGGAACTGAAAATTGGAATTCTGCTACTTTCAAATATAACGGCTCACTATATAAAGACACTTATTTGTGTTTTGTGCTTACAAATAATGTACGTCAACTTTACATGAAAAAACTCTGAAATGTTATGTTAAAATATAATACAACGACTATCCAAATTGATGTACATATTTGAAATATTTAAACCAGGCCTGTCCAAACCGCGGACCGCAGCCCGATTTTGCCCCCCATCTCTGTGGATTGTGATTTTCATTCTAGAAATTTAAATTGTATCACTAAACGATAATCTCATTTATAATTTACCGTCCCGTTTTTAGGCCACTTACCAGTAATGGATTTTATTATTCTAGCTGTGGTTTTTGGGTAAATTATTAAGATTAGTCCTGATTTGAGCCATTACTTTTGTATATCAATAAAAAATACTGCTATTGTATGAATTTAAATCAATTATATAATATTTCATAAATCTATAATATAGAAGAAAATGAATATATGTATTATAAAATACGTACATACAAATTTAGAATTACAATATATGAAGCATATATATGTATATACGTCGTTGCATCGACGCTGGATATGTAATATTTACATATATTTCCAGCTACCTTACATTGTAAAAATACGACCATGTGGCTGTGTATATATTCAATGTGTCCCTGTGCACCTTTTCAGAGAATTTTCCCGGAAAGAATCCTTAGGGATCGTTGTGTGTTACCGTTTTTAGCGTCGTAGGGAAAATGCATTTGGCGTTAACGCTTCCGGGAACCGTGAGATTCTGCATAATCGCATTCAGTTAGAAATGGTACCCAAATGCATTTGATATCATTGTTTTATTTACAAAAGCACACTCATAGCTACATATATATGTATGTTTCTTATTATGTTTCTGAGCAGGTGCAAAAATGCTATTTAAAAAAAAACCACTGCAAATGTATGAATTGTACATGTTTTGAAAGGAATTTTCATAAAAATAGTACAATTTTCCAAGACAAAATGAACAAAAATATATACAAGAATGGCATAAAATATTCAACAGGCGAGTGAAATAATTTAAAAATATTTAGAAAGTCGTTAAAGCACTGTTTTATGATGTCCATAAAAATTATCGAAATAAAATCTACGATATATTTTACGACTCACGTACCAACACAATCACGGTATTTTTTTATCGCAGCTTTGGTGAAATATACGAGACCTTATCTCAACTGAGCGATAAGCTTAAACTGTTCGATATATATTTTTCTTGACCGCTACAAAAAATAAAGTAAAAAAGAAAAAACATCGGTAGTATATATAAAGCGAACTCTTGCATTATCGGTGTCGATATAAAAGCCGATCGTAGGGGTTGGTTTTGGGGGGTGGGGCATTTGGGGGAGGCTAGGAGTGTGTGCGACGTCAGCGCAGGTGGCGGTGATTAGGACGTTTTAGTGGAAAAATTCCCAACTGAATAAAAGAAAGCGGTGTGGGAAAAAAGAAAGTTTTCCGCAAGCATATTTCCAACAATATTGACTTCAGTCAAAGAAAATTGTTTGGTGTGCGTGAACTCACTTGTGAACATTATTTCAATATTTGTATTATATATATATATATATATATATATATATATATATTTATACTTATATTATTTGTGATATCATATTTTTTGACAAATTATGACTGATGAGTGAACGAAATTTCACCCCTACACTACTAGAATGTTGGAAAATCTAACATTAAAATAAAATTATAACATTTTTAACAGAATATTAAAAAATACAGATATATTTTATCATATATATAATATCGCTATTCTGTCTGTCTGTCTGTCTATATATCTGAGATAACAGTCGCCGTACTATAATAGTCGTTTCGATTCGACATGCATATGTACATACGTCACAGCTAAACCCATGCAAACAAAACGTACGAATAAAACAACAAAAGAAAAAAACTTCTATATATACTGTTTGCTACCAATGTTTCTTCTAGGCAAATAGACGGCGATAATTCTCTGAGCATTTACCGCCATCTATTGAAAATTTATTTAATTAATAAATTTTTCGATTGGTCTTTTATATTGTTTACATGTATGTAGGTAGGTAGTTAGTTTTTATTTAAATTTTTTTTTCGTCTTAAATAATTAAATATAAATATTAAATTAAATTTATGTAAAAGGTATTTGAAAAAAATTCGACCGGGTGCGGATCGAACACAGAACCGACACATTTCTTTTAATTTTTATGTTATTTAAATAGCTTAATATGCCAACACCCATGCGATGATATTTGATCGGGTACAACTTTAGCACTAACAGCGTGGCCTAGTGGTTAGTATATTATGCGTTCGAGTAGAGTGGTGACGGTTCGATTCCCACTAATGGCTGTTGGCCAGACCTTGGTTTGTGACTCCATGTCGTTCGTCTCACTTCGGAGTTTGCCAATTTTTCTGATTTTCATTGAAATGGTTCCTGTAAACGGTTCCTCCATTCCAATCTCTCTTACAAATTTCAAGTTATTCAGCATCTTGAGGTTTCTCCATATATGTCACTGTGGATGATGTTTGTATGAATTTGCATTGCATAAATGCTTGAATTGATTGTAATGATCGTATTGTATTTGTATGAGATATCTGTTAGGGCGAGTGTACATATTCGATTAAAATAAAATAAAATGTATACATATACATATATTTTAATACACAAGTATACCACAGTATCTTTACAGGTCACCCCAATATGACACTGTGGCCAGAAAATATGTAAAATTATTATTTTGTATAAAAATAGCAATAATTTTATTTTACTACCGCCATCTATGTATAAAATTAATGACTACCAAACGTCACCGAGATTAAAAATTTTCGGACTTGAAACAAAAAAAAAATTTCGGATATTTTATCTCTATCGTAATGGCGGAGGATCCATTTACTTATATTGATAACCAAAATGAGCAATATGGCAAAGTATGAAAACGATCGGATAAGAGGCAAACTTTTTCCTGAATTGCAATCGTAAGTGAAACGTAAAGGAGGTATGTAATTAAAGACCAAAATCACTTCTAGGTATTTATTGGGCTCAAAGTTTCGACACGTCCGGACTTGTATCGTCTTGTTCGGACTTGCATTCTGCGTTTTAATCGCACACATAACACACCTTACATTTATTTTGAGTAAGTGTATTTTGGTTATGTCAACCAGCAAATTACATTTCCCAAAGCCTTTTTATATATTTCCCAAACATTTCATTGGAATTTTTAGGCGAAACTAAGGATTTGCTCAGATGTACATACATATATTGTTAATAAATTAAAAATTAAAAAGTATATAAAGTAAATTTTGTATAGAAAGAAGCGCATGTTTAAAGTAAAACATTTTTTCGTACGTGCAAATACTGTTTCGGTAGTTCAATTGGACTAATGGATCAAGTCCGGACTCTCAGCATAAATCACCCCCAAGTCTGTCCAACTCTGATTGATTTATTTAGTCCAGTGTCCAGGCTGCATTTGTCACGCAAAAACAGTTCCGTCGTCGGGGAATATAAATCATTAATTTATACCGTTTGAATCTATAATCTACGAGTAGGGTTTTTGTTTTGCCGGATAAGATTTTCCGGAAATGGATATACATTATACAGTGTGTGCCAGAGGCGACGTAACCGCAACAGGGGCGTCAATAAAAGCGATAAGGAACAACGACAGGGCCGTATCGTTGAACCTGGGTATACCAGTCAGAAACAACTTGACGGGGGTTGGATTAGGGGAGGGTTTTCTCTACAAGACGTCGAATCATAATCGGTGCTTTTGACCGAAAGCCGATAGTCGGGGGAAAAAACTTGAGAATTTCTCCAACATCCCGTTTATATTACGTCCCACCTTTAAGAACTTACTCAAGTTCGGCATGTAGATATTTGGATAAAACAAATCATATATTAATAAATCGGTATCCGGACATGCAGATATGTACCCCCTGGTCACGTACCCCTCCGGATACATACCCCCGGCCAAAAACCTCCCGTGCAAATAACCCCGGTTATGGATAAAAATTGCTTAAGAATAGTAATAAATAGTTAATAATTAATAATAAAGTAATTTAATAAATAAGAATAAATTGAGCGTGGTAGAGCATATTGAATTTCAATTTATATATAATATTTGATTTCAATTTATTGTAGTAAATAGAATAAATATTTATTTAAAAGACTTTTAGTCATCAGTTAGCGTTTGCGTTCTGTGGTATTGAAAGCACATTTTAATAAAAGTACATATGTATATGTATATGTATTAATAAAAGTTATATTATTATTATTATAGTTTGATTATTTTTAGACTAATCATGATGAAATTTATAAAATCGAGAAAAGGAAAAGAAAAAGAGATTAAAATACAATTGATTTTGGAGTTTTGTATATTTTAAAGTTTTATTATTGATTATTGATTTTTTATTATTGATAATTGATTATTTATAAAGAATCTTATATATGTTTTATTAATATCTGTATTTTTCTGGCTGAAATAAATTAGCATTGATACTGACTTTTTACATACCTCATTTCGGTCTCCGTGACGAGCCGGAATGTGAAATTACTGAAAACGCAATAACGAATACGGGAGGAAAAGCCTGTTCCTCTTGTTCCTGTTGTATCCTGCTCGCGCAAATCAAGTGAGTAAGTACCGTTTACCATGCACCCTTTTTTTTTTTGATCTTTCGACTTGAGATCTTTCGATTTTCGATCTTTGCCTTCCGATATTTGCGTTTTCGGTAATTTCACATTCCGGCCCGCGAGGTAGACCCACCTCTTTTATACTTCACTCACGATTACAATTCAGGAAAAAATTTGCCTCTTATCCGACCGTTTTCATACTTTGCCATATTGCTCATTTTGGTTATCAATATAATTAAATGTATCCTCCGCCATTACCATGGAGAAAAAATATCGTTTTAGACGCGTTTTAAATTTGAATTTCTGAAAAGTGCCTGACGTTTATCCAGTTTTTAGTTTTAAACATAGATGGCGGTAGTAAAATAAAATTATTGGTATTTTTATTCAAAATAATAATTTTATATACAAATTATAGAAGATGTATGTTTTAAAAAACTTTTTTTTTTCGAAATTATTGTCAGTAGTCCAAAATCGCTTGTGTTTTAGTGAATTTCTAACCCACACACATGATAATTTTAGAAAAAAATGGATTTTTAAAAATAAAACAATAAAAGAGTCTAAATTTGTATATCATAAAAAGCGACGAGAGACTATCTGGCCCATTAGCTCAGTTGGTTAGAGCGTCGTGCTAATAACGCGAAGGTCGTGGGTTCGATCCCCCCATGGGCCAATATTTTTGTCTCACATTTTTTATTATTAAAGATACTGTCAATTTTTATAAAATATTTTTATCCTTGAAGAGGGGGGGTTAATATCCAGGGGGTTTTTGACCGGGGTATGTGTCCAGGGGGTAAGTGTCTTAGAACCAAAAAATCACTCCAAACATGAATATTTGAATAAAAATCAAGAATTTACCGTTTAGCTAATTGGACCGTTTATATCATCCTTATTTTCTTCACTTAACAAAATTCAATGATATGACTATTTAAGATTATTTTCCAGTGGTGAAAAATTCCATTAAAGTGTTGTCTATTTTTGGGCAATGTTTGAAATCAATTAAGGCGAAAAATAACAATCGACACGTGTCATTTACTTCAAGCTCTCTTTTTCCGCCGCAGAATAAACAGAACGTCGCACTTCTGAGTGTAAAAATGGTGGTCGATGTTTAATTCATTGTAAGGTAAAGCTTTTATCAGACGAGAAGATAGAAAAGCCCCCCGGGAATAATGGGGAGGTAGCGTTCAGTTCTATCTGTAAAATAGACACGTGTGAGTACCACTGAAAAAATATCGAAACCAACCTACGTGTAATCGATAAGGCAATAATAGCACGAGTCTTATTACGTATGTATGTACGTAAATGTATTCTATGTGGATACATTTTAGTAACTTAGTTATACAAAACAAAATATTATAACATAGAATCTAAGCAAGAATCGTAGCTCCCTTATCAGGCACAAGAGCTCCTCTTTTCTGATAAGGTATACATGATCAACGATGAAATTAAATATTATACCCTGCAAAATTGTATGTACTAATGTAACCCATTTCTTTATATTACAAATAAAAAAAAATTATAAACGTTTAAATTTAAGTACCCTTTTCAAGAATTGATCAATTGTACTATGAGGAAATATATTTTGTCGGCGTATGCATTATATATAGATACATGTAACTCTTTGGAATATAAAAAAAAAGATTTTTCCTAAGCACTTGCTGCTCTGTGATGGATAGCGAGTGACCAGGACTGACATGCATCATATATTTAATTATATTTCTCCAAATATACTGAATGTAGGGTTTTCATATTTTATCTATTCCTCCTCAAAATCTCAATGATTTGAATGATGTCCTTGTAAATAAATAAAAATAGTAATATCAACAGAAATTATACAAATTTTTGCTGGTAGTCCCTTTGAACTTTGCACAGATGCGAGAGAAATAGGTAATTCAGTACACGCCGCGCTCAACGGTCAATGTGAGTATGATATCTGCCTTGGAATGACAGCTTTACTGTAGCCGTTATTTTTATCATTACTTGCAATTTTTTTACATTATTCGATATTTTATACATATCAAAATGATTTTTATAGCTATTGACATTAAATAACCTCGCAAATTTTGTATTATTTGAACTTAAAACACACATTTTTAACTGGACGCTTTGCGTCCGTCATAGTGCCTAGCGGATTGTTTTAGCACATTAAGGCAATAATCTCAATCAGTAAAATATGTACTTAAATTTTGTACGATTTTGAATTGATCATTAACTAATTTAAATATTACCAAAAATTAGTTTACCATTGACAAAGTTCTCCGCTGAAATCAAAATAGTCAATATTAAGAGAATTTTGGCAAAACGATCTTATTTTTCTGAATTCATAATATGACGGGCTGAAAACCAGATTAGTACAAGTGACATTTTTAAAAAAAAGCTGGTTTAAGTGCTAAAATAATAGCATTTCATATATGCTATTATTTTAGCACTTACACCAGATTTTTTTAAAAATGTCACTTGTACCATTCTGGTTTTCAGCCCGTCATATAATCTTCGATTTATACCTATTTCTATTCAAATATCGAATAATAAAAGCATAAAAGATTCAAATTTAATGTAAAGAAATATTATTTAAAAAAAACAGTTGTGTTTTTTTTAGAATAGAAGTTTATACTTCAAAAACTAAAAAAAAAAAAATTGAAAGCATATTTTTACATAATTTTTGCTTCAATACTTTCATTATATTTTTAAAACAAAAATGAGAACATTTTTGACACATTATAAATATTCCCATTTATTAATTAATTTTAAAATACTTGGGAGAGACAGCATAACAGATGAATCCAAAGGGTTTTGTCAATAAAAATTACTGTAAATATAAACATGTACATACATATATATTGATAATAATATTAAATCTTATTCTGTTGTTGTTGTACTTCGAATCCAGGATTGATCATCAAATACCGTAATCAATTAATATTTAAATGCTAAATGAATAGAATGATAATAAGCGTAATATCAACTAAATTACGATATTTGATGAACCTTTGATTCGATGATAGGACAATCAATGAACCGTTTCATGAATAGTCCTTTTGAGGAATGGTCCGTGTTTGGATCTTCATTTGATGAACATTTGAGCCTACCCAAATTTTGCTCAATTAACGTATATTATTATCCATCAAGTCTTAGTTTATCATAATGATTTTTCTAATGAATACCTCACATGTTTAGAGCACCATAGATTTAGAAGCGCCTCAATAGACAATACACGTATAATAGAATCGCATTTCAATACGCTTTGAATATTATGAACAATGAGTTGACACCCACTTAACACGTTCGCTGCCGAGCTCAGATTTATCTGATTGCAATTATTAGAGAGGTGATATCAAACGTGATTTCCATACAATCTCTACATGTAACGTTCACACATACATATTATATTATAATTATCATTTACATTTGGCGACAATATTCAATGGACTTTGCGTATTAGAGGCGAGCTTATGGCGGCTTACTGATTGAATACATCAATCACCATCAGTTCTATATGTGAGTGAACATTTACATATGTATACGTAGTTTAAGTAAAATCTAATACGAAAGGAAACAAATGAATCGGATTGGAGTTAGAGCAAAAAAAATCGTATGCATTTGGAAAAGATTGCGAGGCTGCGATAGTTCGCAGAAATGGAACGGTGCCGTTTCTTTTGTATTTTTCCAGAATTGCTTTCCATTCTCCGCAACTACTTCAATAAAAATCGTTCGTAAAAAAGGAAAAAGTCTTTCTTGAATGCTCGCATAAAAAACTATCCAATAAAACATTGCGGAAACTAGAAAACGCATATAAGCACTTTGCTAAGTAAAATAATAATATGCATATATAATACATATGTATTTTTTTATCTAATATTACGATTTTAATGGAGTTTAATATGGTTTTATTTGGAACAAGCTACATAAGTGCCTTGTCTAATTTGAGAATCTATTTACTGTGTATTTAATGGGATTAGCATGTGAGCGAAGATGAAGATGAAGATGAAGATTAGCATGAATGAAGATGAACAAAGATTCTAAGTACCTACTACATAGGTGCTTAAAGATTTTTTGAATTTATGTACTTTGATATGTCCACATGTAAATGTGGACATATCAAAGTAGATAATTTCAGATTTAAAATTTATTTACATTTTTTAATCAAAACTTCTTCACCTTTAATATACATACATATATTCAAATATATGATACATAGTAGTAGTGTTAAATAGACTTCATTATTTTCAACACAGTGTGAGCTCAAAGTTTAGGTCCAGATTGGACAAAGTTATAATGAGTTATTAAGTGACATACGTACATACATACATACAAAGACACGTGTTTAATTTTGTGTACGACTATTCAACGAAGTTTCTTATCGTTGAATAGTCGTACATAAGTCGGGGAAAAAGCTTTCAAAGGAATTTTTTAAAACAAGTTTGAGTTAGGATGTCTCAACGTATTTGATTTGACGGTTAAATATTTTAGAATATATATGTCCAGTAATGCCTGGGAATTTCCACATGTCAGCCTTTCGATCGCATATTGGAAGTCCTTCATGGGAAAATGTATCAATTTTTATAATGAAAATTTTTAATTTTCTTGTCAATATTATGCAGTACGTCTCCATAACTACGCTACAACTCACGGAATACAATCAGGGTCATCACATATTCACTACAGAAATTAAAGTTTTATTTTGATATAGATTTATTTATAATTTTTATCTTTATATTTTACTTATTTCATCTTTGTTTTTTCTTTATCAAATGTAGGCCATTGTGGCGCATTAGGTTCTTCCTGTAATGCCACAATGGTCCAAAACTATCAATAAATAATTTGAGTATATGGTGGTGTTGGGCGTTGGTAGCCAATTCGTTTCTTTTCTCAGTTGGCGGATTATTTTTATCTACTTTTTTGTATTAGTCTGTCCTTGGGAGTTCTTAAATTACCGTGTAATGTATAGTTTCAACAAAAATATGTATAATATAAAAATGAACGATGTTTATATTAATTAAACTTAAATTACACTGTTCGACAAATGACGACTCTTTTTTTGGTTAAGATGTTAATGGTTATGTTTGTGATGTTAATGTTTTTTGGTTAATGGTTAAGTTTTATTTTTGGTTTGAGACGAGATATGACTTGTCTTATAGATATATGCCCAGTGAATACGAATCTGGTAAAAAAAAATGTTGATTAGCTTGATATTCGGAGATATATGTGTTTTTTAAATCGCGCGATTTTTCTATATCTTGGTGTTGTTAGGTCGATGTCTCAAAATATGTCAATTTCCTGTTCAAAATGAATATTGGAATCAATAGTCGGGTATTTTATCTTTCATTTGTAGTAATTTTCAGCTTTCAAATCTCTCTAAGTAATCGTCCAGTTCAAATCAAAAGTCAAAATTACATACACTTGCCCATCTTGCGAGTAATATAACCAAACAGAGAAGTTTTATCGGACATATGTACATACGTCGAGCACCAAACATCAAATACGACTGATGCCAAAATTATTTGAAAATATCGGTGGACATTCCTCACTAGACAACAATATGACGCCTAAAGCCCCTTCTATTATTATAACATTTCCCTGACTGGCTATCCCTATTGGTTACAGAAGTGGTGTAACGAAATACAGCCGCTACTGCTTATCCCTTGCATTTTCCAGCTTGTATAGTCAAGTTTCGTTTTCAACTTGGAAGTTTAACTTATAATTTGCATGGTCTCACACACACCTATGTACTTTTCGTTGATTTATAGTTAGACGCATCGCATGAGGGATTTTGCCAGGCGTACTAAGCAATCCGCAATGGGTCGGTTCGCCGCTTTTGAGCAGGGGTTTGGTTGGGTGTGTGGAAGAGGAGTTTACAAGTTGGAAGTGAGTCTGTTCTGCACGTCTCTGGAATAAATCCCCGCGACAAGGGAGATTGAAAAGTAACACCGACCGCAACGCTGGCAATATATCTGAGCAGGGAGGCCGAGAACAAACGTCCAAATTACCGCCGCCGTGTCGGACGATTTTTCCTGCAAAAGAGCCGGAAAAACCCCGCGGGAAAAGCCGGCCGGCAGCTGTGAAAGTAAAACCGGGACGGGGTGAAAAAAGTGGGGGTCGCGTGCCATCCGCCGCGCGCCAAAGCGACCCCAACGCGTAATTGATCGATAGCGATTTTATACCCGTTTCCGAAGAGGGTCTTTGTATTACAAATGTCTTTCTGAAGATTCTCGACAACGTGGTGCGGGCTCATGAACAAATTAAACGAGCTATTCTTATATTTTTAACTGTAAATTTGTCGGAAAACTGGCTTAAGAGGGCTGGACACCAGCACCTTGTCCATACAAACGTATTAGACTTCTCCCTTCCTCAATTATGACACTAGAGAAATTATTTTTTAATATGCTATGGATATCCAACATAGAATTGCATCTATTGTTTTATTTTTTTGATTTGTTATTTTTTATAGAAGCTAGGAGCCGCCAAACATCTATAAAATCGCCTCTTTTTTACACCCACGAAAAGAACCAGCGTTTTTATTTAACGGTCGACTTAAAAAAAAATACGCACATATGTAGTTGCACAAAAAATATCTTTCTCATACCGATGATGAAATGTTTTTAAAAATGGGTCCAGTGTCGGAGGAGAAAATAGGAGAATACGAAACCTCGATTTTGTCAATTTAAAATACGTTTAATCTGGTCGAAGCGCAACTGTCGCATTCATTCAATATATATATATTGATATATATTGTCGCATTTACTCAATATATATGTACATTAACTCAATATATATATCGAAGACAGGAACGGTAACAAAATTAAGGTTTCGGGTGTACAGCCCTCTTAACGATTTGAAACTATATGATTTTAAATCTCCACCAGATCTCTTCCGGTGAGAATTTGTATTTGTTTTTTTTAATATAAAATTGTTATGGAATTATTGAAATTCTTATTATGAATCTCAGTTTGTTTTATGTACATTATTATTTAATGTGAAACCTATTTTATAGATCGGTTTATATTTAAATGTGCGGAATTCACTTCGAAACAAGTTTTTTGAATTCAAATTGATTTGAAACAAAATTAATATATCAAAAACCTTTTATTTCAAGCAAAAATGTTTAAAAAAAATACTCACAATTTTGTTGTTTCTGCGTGCGAACTAGAAGTTGACCTGAAACAATTTTAAATCAAAATTATTTATGTTGTTTTTTTATTTTTAATAAAAAATAAATGCACTATAAATCAAAGGTTCATTATACATCTATTATAAATTCTAATTTCGAAATAATGTCGCATGTTTCTACAAATCTCATAGCACTATTTTTTTAAGCACATGTTTTACATAATCGAGTTTTCTCAACACTTAACGAACTAAGATGTCTGAAAATATATTTCAATTATTTGTATCGTTTTACATATCTAAAATGGTTGAAAACTACTGATCAAGACAAGTAGGATATTCAGGACAATGACTCATTGAATAGATGAAACCTGAAATCTCATGAAAGGTATGCCATGATTGCATAATTAAACAGTTGTAATTTACTTTTTAATAGTATATATACATTTTAGATGAATGGGAATTGAATTGATTATGACTAATATTTGTACGAAATTTATTTTTTATATATGTAGTTTATCGTGGAATGAATCTACTGTGTAAATTGAGAAATGGGTACATACAGAAATACATACATATATATATATATACACTAAAGTATTCATTTAATCAAATTAAATATGCAAATATCATAGCATTTCATATCAATTGTCAATTCAAATTCAAAGCACTTTTTATCCAATAAAAAAAACTCACGATTACATTAAGAGCTGAACTAGTCTAAATACGTTCTGATAATGCAATTTTACATAATAAGAACTATACAGTGGTATATAAAAAATAGCATACATTCTGGAAAACTACATGAAAAAATCCGTTGATTACAATAATTATGCGTTGTACAATTATGCAACGTACTATATTTACGTTGCTTTTATATGTTATATTGTAATAATAATACAATATAACATGTAGAAGCAACAGAAATACCCGTACGTAATAAAATATAGGTTGAAAAATTGGATCGCTTCGTTTCACACGGATAAAAAAAAGTAGGTTAACCCGCATGAAATAAATCTGCGAGCTTTCTCAAAAGGTAATTTCGCCACCTACACATACGGTATCTTCGAGCTTTCGCAATCTATTACATCGCATTTCGTTCGGGATTTGCGTCGGATAACTCGATATTGAATAACTCGCTCGTAAGTGAATCAGTCCCCCGTATATTTATAGGTAAATCCACATGGGCCTTTATAATAAGTAAATGTGGCCACTGCAGGTTGAAAATCGCAAGTTCGTTTAATTAAACGGCAATCTCATTAAATTTAACAAGATTTACCGTCGGGAGGGAGAAGAAAAAAAAAGCAGGCTTTACAGATGAAGATAAACTGTGTCGTTCTGCTGGGGGAGGGAAGGGGTGGAACGAATTGCTCATTAAAACTTTGGTGGTCGGGCTTCATCTCGAGACGATCGGAAGCTGCAGTGTGGGGTGTGTGGGGTGCTTCGGGTTTGTTAAGGGGTTGGTTCGACCATTCGGTGTGTACAAAGTAAATAAATTTGCGATTCGAAACGGTATCGAAAGCCAAAGTCAACCGAGACGCGAAAGTTTTGATCGAAATCCACTCGACGAAGCTGGGATAAATTTCACCGAAATGCATACACATAAAAATGTAATCCAATTCCCAGTGTACAGTTCACTTTGTAGGTTTATCTCGATTCGGCGAAAATCTATCGGAAGATCGAGGAAAAGCCCCTTTGAAAGCTAAGTACAATAGTCGCTATTAGGCGATTATATGAATACCTTTTTGAGATCGATAAGTTCCGGGTAGGCTTCAAGCTTTTCAAGGTAAATTGTTTTTAAGCTCATTGTGTCATATGTATATAACTCCTGCGGCGATTTGGAATATGAAAAATATAAAATTTAATATATATTCTAAGGCAGCGGTTTCCAAACTGTATGCTACTACGCCTCCCTACAAAAAAAATTCTGCGCCTCCCTACCTTTTATTATTTGATAGATATAATAATATAGACACGTTTTAAATAATAAACCTTTATTTAAAAAAAAATACTGAACACTACAATAGACAGAATAATAAAAAGGTAACATAAATTTATACGAACACGTATATTTATTTTTATATTAAATTAATAATTAAATTACTACATCTAACACATCAAATTTTAATGCGAAGGATGTTGTTGTTTATTGGCACAAAGTTTATTAAATCTTGGGGGCAATATGGAGAGTTTTCGACTATTAACCTGACTCGATATTTGGTTTTCATTGCAGCTAGTGGCGAAAAGCCCGTTTCGCATAAATAAGACGTTACAAACGGTAGAAGCACTTGCATTGCTTTGCAATACTAAGATTCATCCAAAATTAAATTATAGTTTCATTTTGAAACTTTTGTTTTAGTGAGCTATCGCATGCTAATTCTATCAATTTTTCTTTTTCGATGGTTGTCAGCTCGAATTCTTCTTCTTCATTGTAGTTAAATGGATTCTGTATCCACAAAAACTTTAAGAAATCAAGGTATTTGAATTAATTGGAAAAATGTGACACAAAACCATCCAAGTGGTAAGTAAAAAGATTTTTACTTACTTCAATATTGGCTGTGGCCCAGAAATCTTTGGAATGTGAAAACATATCCAACTCATTCTTTTGTAAATTTGATTTCCATAACTTCAACTTTAATCAACCATATTTTTCAACATCAACAATATTTTTTTTCTTAATTTGTGGTTATAAAACGGTATACAACCAAAATTTTACTGAATTACCGGTAAATGTTCACAAATGGTGGTTGATCTGGATTTTTTACTAGGTATTAATATAGATATTCATTTTATATACACAATTCAAACACATTGATAAGAGGTTGATTGAAAGAAAATGACATAAATATATTCGTATATTTATGTATATACGTATGTATGTACGTATATACGTATATATGTATGTTTCTAACGAAAAATTCCAGCAGCTTAAATAATGCGCTAATAATCACATTATACAATTATATTATATGGTTTATAATACATAAAACGCAGTGAAAATAAGTTGGGCATTCCATATCATTATTGAAATTGAAATTTTTGTGCGCTTAAACCGGTGCGAGCGTCCACCGAATTTTCGCATGACGTGATCGAATTAAATTAGCCGTAAAGTCACGCAAACTAAAGCAAAAATTAATTTAATAATATCATAATAAAATGCTGATTCGGCCTCGTTTTTTACCGCGACAAATTCGAATTTAATTTTGACGATGCGAATTTTTCAGTTCAGGGCCCTGTAATCAACACAGAAGGCACTCAGTCATAATCAAACATCTAATGGGAAAATCTATTAAGCCTCTAACAATTACATTTCAACAAAAAAATTATCCAGATAGCTTAAGGCTTAAAATTAAGGCTTCTTAAATTGGTAATAATATAATTTAAATAATATTATTACCAATATAGTGGATAGAGTGAAGAGATTGAACTGGCAATGGGCGGGCCACGTGGCTAGAAGAATGGACGAAAGTTGAACAAAAGAAGTGCTAGAATGGTACCAGAGAGAATGCAAAAGGGTGAAAGAAAGACTGTGGGTAAAATGGTAAAATAAAAAGACGAAATATAGAAAATGTTTGGGGTGAGATGGATGAGAGTAGCGCAAAACAGAGAAGAATTGAAGCGTGTCGGAGAGGACTTCATCCAGCAGTGCATGGTGAATGGCTGAAGAAGATGACGATAAAGATTCAAATAAATACATATATAACTTCAATACTGAAACAAGATATATAAAACGCAATTGCCTAGTTACAAACTACTACGCATGTTAATATATAAGAAAAAAGGAAAAATAAATTTTGAATCCAATGAATTTGGTTTGAAACATTGAGCGATATTAGAGATGAATTAAATCCAATATTAAGAAGAGTAGGTATCACTTCCATTCGAATTAAAATTACAAAATGAACAAATCAACCTAAACAAAAGTGTAAAAAACTAGCTGTATTTGAACTATTTCCAAAATAAACGACAGTCGTATGAAAATTCAACTATATATTTTTTTAAAAATTGAAAATGTAATCAGGGATAGACTAGAGATGAATCATGTTCAGGATTACAATACTTCGTTTATTTATTTATTTAAAGTTTGGACAAATTGTGGCATTACAGGAATTCCTAATGCATTCCTAATGGTCAACAATATAACAGAAAAGAAACAAAATAATAACTATAGAATTTAGAGATGACAAAAATAAAAATATACATATATACAAAAACAAAAATACATTTAACACAATCATAAAAAAAACAATATATGTAGCATTAAAATAGTAGTAGATAATAAAAATGTCATTTGCAAAAAACAAAGAAGTGAATGTCTTGCACCTACAGCCAGTTCTAATAAATAAGAACCAATTGCAAGTACAAAATATCTCTGTGAGGCCCAAATGAAAGAGAGTAAATCGAAATTTGACTCATACAATTCAATTATGAAAATAATCATTGACATAAATTATGAAAATAATCATTGACATAAATTATGAAAATAATGTTTATTGTATATTTTAGTATAGTTTATTGTATATAGAAGTATATTTTATATAATTACAGCATCAGGCCATTTATACATTACATAAATCCGCTGAAGTAATCCTCATCGGTAAGCAACTAACTGGTTAGGAAAATGCCAAAGGTTTTCCCGGAAGTTTTCATGCGGAACTGAAATAAATTGTATTTAGGTACTTTTTATATAAAATTCCAGAGTTACAATTTTTGCTAGAGCGCGTCTGTTTTTGAACGCTGTCACCGTTTCCTTTATACGCCCTTTCACACTCTAGGTGAAAATCACTTTTCGATATTTTCCCCCAAACAACCCCCGACACTCACTCCACGAAAGTTTCCCGCGCGGGCGCTTGTTTTGACGCGGAAAAGTCGAATCGACACGACCTTTTCCTCTGAATTAAAAACGTTGGACGAAAAAAAAAACTCGGTCGTGGCACAAATCTCACGGGAAACACATTTATGTATAAGGGGAGGGGAGGGGGAGTACAAAGTCATGAATTCGGATGAAAATAGGGGTGGTTTCAGAAATGGCGGGGTGGGGTCGGTTCATTGCGCCGCAATAAAAACGTGCCGGCTGAAGTATGACCATTTAAATTTTAAATGAAGTCGCAAACTAACCGCTGAAAGGGACCGAGACTTTGGGACAAGTTGGCTTGTTCTCCTTTTCAGCTGAAAGCCCAAGACGCCGTATATTTCCGTGTACACATTTTTAGAGTAAGTAAGTATTGCTCTGTGTTCGCCGCAGATGCTTCTCGTCTACCGAACAACCCCAACTTTTCGTTTTAAATCTCAAGACACGAGTGTTTCTTTTTTTACGAGTACTTCTATTCTTTTTTAAAGTACCGTGGTTGAATTGAAAATGTTTAAAATCTTACAGTGCTACTTTTTTGGAATTTAAATTATGTATTCGTTGCCGACGCTTTTCATTTATTTAGTGCTTTATTTTACTGATATCTTCGATGGTGTCATATAATGTTTGTAGATAGATTTTGGTATGTAATGATAATAATTGGTCAAGTATATGTTTATATCCATTGGTCAGTATTTAATTTAATCAATGGATTTGTAAGAAAAAAATAAATTAACCATATTCCTAGGTGAATTTATTTTATATAAAGTTAGCATGAAAACGGTATATTTTTATACCTATGTACATATTTTGAAATATTTGTATATATGTATGCAATTTGAAGTATTTGTTTTTTATTTAAAAATTGGCGGGTATATATTTCAATTTAACATTTTACATTTCAATAATATTTTCTACGTCCATATTCAAAACAATTTTTTTACTTTATCTACTGTGTTCGTAGTAACAATAGATGACGTTTCGTGATTTGTTTTGTTTTTATAAATATAATATCTGTCCTCTTCACAAAAAAAAAATCCAGTATAATCCTTGTATCAACATCATGTAAATAAAACAAAATTAGTGAATTTGATAAACCGGAAGTGGGATTTTTTCATCCTACAAAAGACAAAAATGTTGTGTCCGCATGATTTTTCCACACTACTGAACATATCAAGCTGAAAATTGTGTTCTCTGTACTAACTTAGAGTTGATGAGGTTTTGGTTACATTTCGTTAACCGGAAATATTAATGATTTAAGCAATATTTAATTTTGACATATTAAGTTTATTTAAATTCCTTTACATTTTATACTTGTTAATATTGAATTAAATCTGATGACGGTAAGTAGAACTTGTCTTGTGTGAGTTCCCTTACATTAGCGTTCAAACTTGTATCGAAAATGTTTTTATAGCCGGTATATATGAATATGTATGTATATTTATATGTACATACACATATACATATGTGTGCATCATTTTCGATTTTTTTATAAGTCTTATATTCCTCAAATACATATGTACATATATGTATAGTCATAGGTTGGTCACATCTGAATTTTTTTTATCTTCTATCGCATGCTTTTTCTTTCAAAGTTATTAAATATATCAAAGAAGGTGAATATCATGTTTTTGGAACTCTAAATCAACTCCTCTCATTCAAAGAAGTATAGAAAAACAACTTTTATCTGAAAAAATTTGTACAGTTTCGAAACATTTCTAGGAAACACTTGATGCCAATTATGTATGCCAGTTATATAAATTATTTACCCACTTTAAGTACGTAAACATTTATACTGATCATTTTATTTAAAAACTGTTAACCAATATTGTAATTAATTTAATTGGATTAGAAATATATCTTCAACCCACTTAAATATAATATAAGCATCAAAAACTAACTGTTTGTTACTAGCTAAACTAACATTCTGCATACAATACAATAGATTGAGTGTATTTGCTCAAATAAAATTTATTCGAGCAAACACACTCAATAAATTAATACTGTTTTTTTGTTATAAAATGTGTCTGCATTAAAAAAACCTTCGTTCAAATTACAAATCATATTGTTGATGAAATGTGATGTATATGAATCGACAAATATTATAATAAAGGTGTATTCTATTGAATGAATTATTAAAAATTCTTATAGTTTATATATTATATTATGTTTATTTATATGTGTAAGTATGTATGTATATGGTTACATGTAGGGGAGCAGGATCGAAAGTTTAAAGCTCTCACGGTTAAAATTGAAGGAAAATTGCCACAAAATGAAGTCGACTGGTCAGAAAATCCCATTTCCCCACCCCTCGATCCCCCGGTCGCCGTGTTTTAGTTTGAAGATTGCAAAGTTTTCGCTTAAAAAGCCACCGGAACGAGGGGAAAATTGCGTGACCTCGGCCATTTTCCGACGTAAGCCGACAAAGTGCTTTTGCGGGGACCTCGAAATTTACACGCGCCACTTTTACGAAAAACCTGTACATACATACACGCTTATTTATACGTATAGGGGTGGGTCGAACCCATACCTGGACGTTCGCATTTAATTGTTCCTGTAAATTATTCGGAAATTTGACGGCTGTTAACCGGAAGACACGCACATGAGGTTTTTCCACCGTGACGATTGTACGGGTCATTGGAATGTGAAGGCTTTCCATTGTGAAAGTTCCGCCAATTCAATTGTGCCTTTGCATTTCATTACGACTATAGAATTTTTCGTTCGTCTATAATCATATAAAGCTTCGAAACTTCTTACTTATAGTTTTTCTACATTTCTTTCGGAATTATCTACATAATTACTATCTAAGATGAACGATCTACATACATATATTAACTAAATATGTATACGATAGTTACTTTTTCTGTTCTGGTTAAATCTTGGTACAATCAAACAGCAAGTTTGAAAAATATCAATGTATATATATACTGTCACGTTCTAATGAAAGATTAAATAATTTTTCTTTTTTAAAACTACTCGGTTAACAAACCAAGATTTCTTTATTATTATTATTACGTTACATTTATCTTATTGGTAGAATTTAATTATGGAACGGAGAATTTAAATGAGAGACGTAGAACTGCTTCACTTTAACTTTGCTTCACTATTTAACTGCTACTCTCGGAGTCTCGCTAGTGATGACTACCACTCTCGGAGTCTCGACGGTGATGACTAACGTTAATTCTAACAGTAACGAGTTTATATACCCTTTTTAAAACAATGAAGTATTGAAGACACGTGTCGTACAATTTTGGTTAGTCAGTGTTTAAGGTGTGCTATAAATCAATGGTGTCACTTATTAAATTAAGTGTGCCACGAGTTAATGGGGCTACTTATTAAATTAGGTGTACCACAAATCAATGGTGTGTCTTATCTCTATTGGTTAGTCGACTACATTGATAAGTGAGGTACATAAAACTTTTATGATAAAAGTACATATCTATCATTACTTTTATGATAAAAGTACATACCTATGCGAAAATCAACTAAATTTATTACTTATTTATTTTACGGTTAAGAAAAAATTGACCATTTTACATAATGGAAATGGAGAAAGAAAAAAATAATCAATGGTCGATTATTAATCGAATTATCTTAGGTATTTCAAATGGATTTTTTTTTATTTAATTTTTTCCCTTGTTGTTACCGTAACTATTTCATTTTTATTTTGGTATCTACTCTTATTTTAAATTAAAAATAATATTGAGTATATGAGTTTTTTATATGTGTTTAATATTGAGTTTTTTATATGTGTTTTATATTGAGTTTTTGACCATTGTGGCGCATTAGGAATTTCTGTAATGTTACAATGGTCCAAACTTTAAATAAATAAATATGATTTGAGAGTGAAAAAATGAGATTTACCACTGTTTCAAAGAGTTGCAAAAGTGTGGTAGAAAGAGGCGTATGGAAACCGATCTGACACAAGATTTCGATGTAAATTTCAACGAGTTCGTTAATTATTAAACTCCTCATCAGCTTCATGTCTTCGTGTCAGACACATTAGCTTACTTCAATGTAAGCTAAGATATAATAGCGATCCGAAGAGTGGAATCGGTTCAAAAATCAGATTACAATGTTTTGACGAGCAGGAATGTCACTGAACTAACAGAGTGAAGCTAATAAAAAGCTTGTAAAAATTGATTCAATTTGGCGATAAATCTCAACATTCGAGCCGGGAAACTTGTCTCGAAATAAAACACACTACATCATACAAATTCTAAAGACATAATAGAATACCTACACAATGTTTGCGAATTTATCTCAACGCAGAAACATATTTCAACTCGGGTCATACGGGGGCATAAATCAGGCATTATGCCCAACATAATACATATAGAGAGGGAGAGTGCTCAAACAGTCGGTGCGTCGCATTAAAACCGTATACATTATTATTACTACACACATATGAGTATTTTTCACAGTGGAGCAGGGGTGCTCAACCTATTTTGTTTCGTGGACCCCTTTGAAAGCCCAAGTTGAGCTATAAAACCCTTCTCAGAAGAATGTTTCTATATTAATAACATGGGATTACGAACGAAAACATTTTTTTTAAATACAATTTGAACAAAACTCAACAATTTAGGTAAATGGATTTACTATTTGTATATTCAATGCATATTTTTTCCTGTTTTCATATTCTATAATATTCTTTTCAAAATAGCGATCGTTAACCAAACTAATACAATTGTGAAAAGTCTGAGTGATTACAACACGATGTCATTATAAACACAGACTATAAATAGAATCTTTAATTAAAATATTATATAATTTGTATTTATGTATAAAATGTATTCTAAACATATAGAAAAAAGGTTTTTGGGCATTTATATCCGGTTGTGCTATATACACCGACATTAAAATAAGATAATACTATATATGTATACTAACAAAAATGTATAAATTGCATAATGATCATTGGACCAGTAGCTATTAGACTAGACCTGAGATATATTATGAGCCTTATATATGTATACCAACAGTAAAAAGTATTTAAAGATCACAAAAATAAGCCTGAAAATACAACACCCATCGAAATTTAAATAATAATTACAGTTGAAAGACATTATCATATTATATTATATTCTTTAAAGCCTCAGGCATCAGATAATATGGATTTGGTATTTTAAAGATTGCGATAGCTTTTTTTTCATAGACGTGTCAACATTGTTTATCTTGAACTTTGTCATGGTATTTTACAAGGTAACACGTATGTATATATATTATGTTGGATATTAAATAGTCGATTTTGTATTTATGTTTCAATATATAGTAATTCAATTATAATTTTAGTAAGTTTTTGAACCAACTAAAAATCAATGAGTACATTGATTGGATCAATATCATTAATTCAGTTTTTATCACAAGTGTAAATGCGTAATGGTAGTTTCAGGACCTCCTGAAAATTTTTTGGGCTATTGTTTAAGAACCCCTGCAGTAGAAAGAGAGAGAAGGAGACTCTGTTATTTATGCTTCGAGTCGTTGGGCTTTCAGGGCCTAAAGTGACTCTTTGGCAGTTGCGGCTTCGCTCGTGCGAGCTCCTGAAATAATATTTATTACGAGGCCGTATGGATAAAACTCAATAAGAGAGGGAGATAGAGGCCCGAATAAAAGAAATCGTACGTGAAAAGCCTGAATCGAGTTGTAGCGTCTCGCTTGCACCTGGAAAAGCTCAACGGAAGCTTTCCCTCAGCGGAAAGTTTGCGATCACGTTAAAAGTGAATCGCCTCTTACGATTGTACGAATACGGGAAGCGGATGTTTGGAAAATTAATCGAAAGACTAACGCACAGTGACTCGTTTCTCCATTGAGAATGGACTGGGAGGTGCGTTTTTTTCTACACGAATTGGATTGTTTTTGTGCGATTTAGGATCTTGTGGATATACGTATGTATGTATATAGCACTGACAGATATTGCTTGACGTATTTTTAATTTATTTATGTGTACATATATATTAAGTACAATCAACGGAAAAAATCAATTTAAGGCCCCACCATTTTTTATAATATTTACTAACTACATTGCAACTAGCATAAAATCCAACTATTTCAAATTTGATGACTACATTAAGAGGGCTGGACACCTGCGCCTTGTCTATACAAACGTACTACACTTCTCACTTCCTCAATTATGGCACTAGAGAAATTATTTTTTAATATCCTATGGATATCCACCATTGGCATGCATCTGTGCTTTTATTTTTTTGATTAGTTCTTTTTATAGGAGTTAGGAGCCGCTAAACATCTATAAAATCGCCTCTTTTTACATACCTCCTTTACGTTTCACATGGCTTTCGTGTTAGTGGTCATTTTTATCTCTTATCCGATCGTTTTCATACTTTGCCATATTGCTCATTTTGGTCATCAATACACGTTTATCGTTATGTATCGTCTGCCATTACGTTGGAGATAAAATATCGTATACAACGCGTTTTAAACACGCGGAAAGTAAATCTTCTTGACGTTTAATAAGCGTTCGTCCCGTATCTTCCAACCTATTCGCCTTGATATGGCGCTATAAGATTTTAATTGTTTAAACGTCTATAATTCACTCCATATTTTATGAAATTTGCTCTATTGGTTCTCGTTATCTCTAATATATAAATATTTATAGTTTTAACTCTCATATGTATATATAAATTTCAAATTTGGCGTGTAGCTTCTTGTAGGGTAATACATGATATATATTGATTTTTCGCCAAATATGTCAGATTTTACATTTCACGGCTAAAAGTATATCTCTTCACTGGGTTTTATCTGCGAGATAAGTATTTAATAATAAGTTATGTTGTATCTAATTGTTAATATGATTTACAATAAGCTTACATACATTTAGTTTTTTACAATAAGCTTACATACATACATCACATACACTTATTTTTAGTTATCAGCTGATTTAATTTATTATTACATACCTCCTTTGCGTTTCACTTACGATTAAAATTCAGGAAAAAGTTTGCCTCTTATCCGATCGTTTTCATACTTTGCCATATTGCTCATTTTGGTCATCAATATAAGTAAATGGATCCTCCACCATAACGATGGTGCAAAAATATTGTGTAAGACGCGTTTGATATCTGCCCGGCGAGATAGTCGTTGACGTTTAGCCATCGTTTGTTTATTAGTTTTAATTACACCCACGAAAAGAGTCCAGCGTGCTTATTTAACGGTCGATTTAAAAAAAAATACGCGCACAGTTGCATAGAAAATATCTTTCTCATATCGATGATGAAATTTTTTTAAAAATTGGTCCAGTTTTAGAGGAGAAAATTGGAGAATACGAAACCTCGATTTTGTCAATTTAAAATACGTATTATATGGTCGAAGCGCAACTGTCGCATTCACCCAAATATATATATATATTGATATATATTGTCGCATTCACTCAATATATTATATATATCGAAGAAAGGAACGGCAACAAAATTAAGGTTTCGGGTGTACAGCCCTCTTAATACTTTTTGGTCCCGCTACTGATGCTGGGTCTAACAAAAAATGTGCCACTTCGAATCTTATCATTTAGAATCTACTTGTAATTCAGATTATTGTTTTGTTAATCTAGTAGAAACTAAGTCTGTTCTTGAACTCTTCGACTATATTTATAAGATTTAAAAAAATTATGGTAATTTAGGTCTGTTTGTTTATGTATGTTTATTAAGCAATTGTATGTGACTGTTCTTACCTAAATAAATAAAGTTATTACCACTTGTGTTAGTCAACTCATATTAATTATATGATATAAAATTGCTATTCTTTTCCATGTATTATTAAACGTGTCGTTTTTACTAATTGTCTTAATTCCAAACTTTTGGGCAAAATTTATAAAACACATATTAGATTAAAACTAGAACTTTATTATTCCATTTGGAACCGTTATATTAAAAAAGATTTTGTATATTTACAAAGGGTCCAACAACGAATTAAAAAAATGCCTTTCGATCTTAAATCACTTTCATATACCTATATGTATATGTATGATATGAGATTGAAATGAATTACTATTTGCATTTTGGAGACACGAAAAATGAGAGGCAATCAAACTGGAGTCTATAAAATTATAAATAAATATTACAATTGTCCAGTGATAAGCCTCCAGTATAACAATAACACTTATCTACGAGGTCATACTCTCAAACTCCAGAAGAATATTTTTTTCAAATAATTAAAGAATCCTTCTTTTCAAATAGAGTCGTAAAAGTTTGGAATAATCTATCGAATGAATTAGTAACTTCTACTAACTTAAGCCTTTTTAAAAATAAGTTTGATGATTTTCTAGTAATAAATGTGTTTTTGCAGTTGTTCCTTTTGTTTTTAAGTTTAAGCTAAGTTTATCATTTGTATTTTCTCTTGTGTGTTTTATTTTCATCTATTTTGATTGGTCAATGTTTTTTTTCTTTTTTTTTCATTATCTTATTTAATATTTTAATTTCTGTACTACTCCATGATTATCAAACCCCTAGGGTCCTTCAGCTTAGCCGCCTGTCCTAAGTATTCTTAAATAAATAAAGCCTCGTCTTCCTGATTTCAACTGACTTTGTATAATCGATAACTGATTCTTGTTTTAAATGTGTGTATGTACATACATATGTATGTTCTATGTATGTTGGTGTTACCCTCTTATTTATATCATCATTTAATTTTATTACAACCTAAATTTCTCAGTGAATTTAGGTGAATCTTTTTCACACACATATACATATAAGAGACATGAAAAATTTTAGATACCGGCACTTTTTGAACATTCTTTTTTCAATCGAAAATTGTCCCTTTGCTCTCGAGTTTCAAAAATATCCGAGTTTGAAAATGTTTTCGTTTTTTTTGTGTCATACTAAGCACGCCATTCTTTGAGGTATGAACAATACGACCAACCGTTTGTTGAGAGCGTTTATATTACAGAAGGATATCGGAGGTTTGCTTGATGTGACTAAGGGGGGGGGGTTGGGGGGTGAAAGTGAAGGCGAGGGGACCTGGGGGGAGGGTGAAAAAGGGCGTACAGTCAAGTATGGAACCGTAGTCTTTTTCATTCAAAATTGATTGTCGGCAATTTATTATTCTTAATAGAACGAGAGGATAATACCCCTCGAGTTAAAGCTGCCATTCGAAATAACTTAAATGGATTACACCGCGCCGAGAGCAGCCAGAAATTGTCCATCTTTTTCACGAGCCCCTACCAAACCCCTCCCTCATCCCTTCACCTTTCCATTTACTCGTCTCCTGAGGGACTTCTCAACCCTCGCACCTGAAACGGGACATTCTCTCTCCCCTACGTCCTACCCCGAAAGTTCTATTTCGATGCTATTAATTAAAGTCGAAATCTCGAACTTGCAAAACATACATGTTATACATATGTATATAAATTTATTTATTTATTATTTTATAATAACAATAACAATAATATGACCAATGTGACCTGACAGGTTGCCCCAAAGTGTCACACCAATCTTATAATAAAAAAAAGAAAAGAACAATAAAATTTACCAATCATTCATCTCATTCAAAAAGACTCGTGTTGAATCTTAAGAAACTAACCAGCTCATCAACATGACAGTAGAACAGGTTCGAATTTTCATCTATCACATCTATTAAGGAACCGGATAGCCTTTATAAGAGACGAGTTATTGAAAACAGACGTTTTCGCAGGTTGGAAAAGTAAATGATGACGCAAAGCTCTACCACATTTAGGCGCCAAAAATTTAAATTCCAATAAAATCAAAGGGTTGTCAATTCTGCCCTTTTATACTCCAAAGAAATATTTCTAAATGGCAATAATTCTTCTCGATGATACTCAAAGTCAAAGCTTAGCATACCTTGTAAAAAGGCAGTGGGAAATAAATAGGGGTATATTTATATTTCCTCATATAAAGGCATCTAAGAAACTTTTTTTGAACTCTTTCTATCAAGAGAGAGAATTTAATTTCAGTGGGACTCCAAATTACAGACCCAAACTCCAATATGCTCCGGACAAGCGAACAATAAAGTAACACCATTATACTTGGATCTTGGAAGTAGTGAGAATTGCGCAAAACAAATCCAAGCATTTTGATTGCCGTATAGCACATATCAGAAATATGAGTCGAAAATTTGAAGTCACTCCTAAACAGTATACCAAGATCAACAGTTGAGTCAGTTCGCGTTAACTGATAGTTCCTATAAGGCTATAAGCGAACTCAATAGGGGAAAGAGACCTAGAGAAGGAAATAACATGGCATTTAGTCAAGCTGAATGGTAGATTATTTTTTAAAGACCGTTCAGATAGTAATTCTAAGTCATCTGCAATCCCACACAGTCGGAATGCCAACCGATCGCTCTAAAAATCTTCAAATCATCAGCAAAAAGGAGAAATCCAGAGCGATCAATCGACATACCAATATCATTAACAAACAAAATAAACAATGATGGACCAAAGTTGGACCCTTGTGGTACACCAGATGAAGTGTGATATTCATCCGATAGATGAATACCGCAAGAAATATACTGCCTTCTGTTTGCCAAATAATCTGTGAAAAAACGCACTAAATTACCAGATAACCCAAAATTAGAAAGCTTTCGAATGAGAATGCCATGGTCAACCTTATCAAAGGCCTTTACAAAATTAAATTCAAAAACAACGCCTACCTGTAGTATATGTATATATGTATTTAATTATATATGTATACATTGTAGCAATATCACATCCACCTACTACTAAGTTATGAATTGCAAACTTTTATTAAAAAACTAGCTTTTCTGACGGAATGAAGGATATTAAAGGGCGCGTGTGTGTGTGTGCGTCTAATAATTTATTTTTTCTTAGAGGTGTGTATTCTGTATGGGTTTTGGTGCTTTTGACGGCAAGCCGTGTGTGACATATGTATGTATGTATACATTTGCGATATGCGAAATGTGTCAAAGAGGACCTCCGATTACATATGGGGGTTCGTGTAAATATTTGGCCCGCGTCATTGTGCTACATTATTAGCGACATACATTGAAATATTCATGAGGATTTTCACGCGCGCCTGTGCCTGAAATCTTCACATATTACCGTCGTCGAAAGCAAACATCACTCTTTGTGTGTGAAGGAATATCATATGTATGTATATTTATAGGTTTGTGAAGACTTTTTTACCGAGCGATATCGTCGTGAGAAAAGTCGGAAAAAATCGGAAATTCACTGGAGGTAATTTTATGGTTTTGATTTTATATGTGTGTATTTTCTATATACGTATTTATATATAAAATCAATGTTTATCTGTCACGTAAGCGTTCTTATACCATTCAACCAATTGCAATGAAACTTACAAGAGTTATTGTGGGCATGTCTGTGATGGTTTCTGTAAAAAAATCCCCCAAAAACGGGAACGGAAACGGAAAAAACAGGAACGAGTGGGATTGCAACGCAAAAATGTTTTAGCGTCTCCACCTGCGTTGTTAGAGTAAAATAAACAAACAATTGAATAATTTCAAATATGTTCGCTGCCTGTGTTTTTCCGACAAACTATCATTACTGTAATAACAGGAACGGGAACGGGAATTGCATGCGTTATTGTGCCATTGCAACGCATACCGGGATCTGCTTACATTGCAACTTTTTTCCAAGGAAAACTTCTTCACAAGAAGTGTTGGATCAATAAAAATATTTTATTTTAAATTAAGATTAAGCAATTAAGTAACCAGCAGAATATACTAATGCTTAGCTTATTATGTTTGAACAAAGTGGTCATGGGTTTAAATCCCACTGGTTTCTGCTGGTCAGACCTTGGATTTGTCTCCAGGTCAATTTCAGATTTTGCTAATTTATCTGATTTTCATTGAAACGGTCCCAACAAATTGGCAACCTTAAACCCTTTAAAATTTATTTAAAAATCAAAATCAAACAGGTATATACAAGTATGTGATGTTAAACGGGTTTTAAGTGAGGAATATTGTGATTATTCCATAGTCGCTTTAAAAATCGTTGGCAGCTTCTATTTTTTTACATACCTCCTTTGCATTTCACATGGTTTTCGTGTTAGTGGTCATTTTTTATATCTCTTATCCGATCGTTTTCATACTTTGCCATATTGCTCATTTTGGTCATCAATATACGTTAATGTATCGTCTGCCATTACGTTGGAGATAAAATATCGTATACAACGCGTTTTAAAAACGGGGCACGTAGACCTTCCTGACGTTTAACAAGCGTTCGTCCCGTATCTTCCAACCTTTTCGCCATGAAATGGCAATATCAGATTTTAATTGTTTAAACGCCTATAATTCACTCTATATTTTATAAAATTTGCTCTATAGATTCTCGTTATCTCTAATATTTAAATATTTATAGTTTTAACCGTCATATGTATATATAAATTTCAAATTTGGCGTCTAGCTTCATGTAATGTAATACACGATATATATTGATTTATGGCCAAATATGTCAGATCTGACATTTCACGGCTAAAAGTATATCTCTTCACTGGGTTTTATCTGCGAGATAAGTATTCAATAAGAAGTTATGTTGTATCTAATTGTTAATATGATTTACAATAAGCTTACATACATTTAGTTTTTTACAATAAGCTTACATACATACATCACATACAATTATTTTTAGTTATCAGCTGATTTTTACATTTCCGTTTAAAATTGTGATATGAATGAAATTTATACTTACGAGTACACAAATTTAGCATGAAAACACTGGATATACGTTTCAGATTTTTTTTCAATAAGCTAACTACAAGGTATATCAGCAGATGAAATCAAGTAAAAGCCATGGCTTACATGAACAAATGTGAAAATAGTATGGTTGTATTTTTATGCGGCACTCGGACAATATTGCGACACAATATGCTAATGGTATCCTCAACCCCTTTCCGACCTCAAAAGCTCACATGTGTTTCTTCTGTGTTCGCGTCATTTTATATGAATTCCCCAAACCCCACACCACCACCCCCACCAGTAGTAGTAGTAGAGTTGTCGTACAGAAGAAAAACGAAGGGAAAAAAATAGAATTGAAAAACTTTACAACTCATTGATATTCATTCGACGCGAGCCCGAGACGACGACATTCCGAATATATATATGTATATTATACTATATTCCGGCCCCATTATGTAAACAACCATTTGAGAAAGTGTAGTTTAAGTCGCAAACATCGCTAATGGCGTTCCACTTTCAAAACTGTCAAAATTTTAGATGACAAAACTTTCGCCAGAATCGAATGCACTTTGAAGTCAAATGCACGCTAATGTGCTTTGAACTTATAATCCACCAACCTTTGTTTCGCAGGACTGCTTGTCTTTCCATTTTAACCTGTTGTCGCTTTAAGCTTTCAACCCTTAATGTGATTAACTTTGGCAGTATCAAAAACAAACCCCATGGGCCCCCTTGTGTTTTGTCTCTAATAACAATAACAATTTCAACATCATGGATAACTTTCTTAAGCCGAATCTTCTTGATATCAACAATATATCATTATTAGAAGATCCTATTTATCTGCTTTTCATATTCCAATGAAAGATTAAATAACTTTTGTTTTTTAAAATTACCTGGTTAACTAATAAAGATTTATTTATTATTATTAAAACCTTACATTTACCTTATTGGTAGATATATTCGAAAAACGACAGCTTTAATTATGGAACGGAGAATTTAACTGAGATACGTAAAATTGTTTCACTTTAACTTTGCTTCACTATTTAACTTTGTTCTGCTGCTGATGTGTTGACTACTACTCTCGAAGACTCGATGATATCGACTACCACTCTCGGAGTCTCGAAGGTGATGACTGACTGTCACTTGCGGAATCCATGGTGATGATAAACTTAAATTCTAGCAGTAGTGAGTTTATATACTCTTTTTTAAAACAATGAAGTGTTGAAGACACGTGTCGTACAATTTTTGTTAGTCAGTCTGTTAAGGTGTGCTATAAATCAATGGTGTTACTCATTAAATTAGGTGTGCCACAACTCAATGGTGCTACTTATTAAATTAGGTGTGCTTTAAATCAATGGTGCTACTTATTAAATTAGTTGTGCCACAAATCAATGGCGTGTCTTATCCCTACTGGTTAGTCGACTACATTGATAAGCGAGGTATATAACCCTACATACAATTCATTCCACATATGTTTAGGCAATATTTAAAAGAATACTTGATTGTTATTGGTCGCGAAATATGTATAATGTGATATAATTAACCAAATACACAATACGAGTTTGTTTGTCAAAGAAAAAATACAATTTAAAATAATACAAGTGTTGTGCCTGTCGATTTCAACGGGTGGTTTAGGAAAAGAATTGGTACATAAATTAAAATAAATTTATATGTTATATATAAGGTAATTTTTAGACGTGCGCACGTATTAATACAAAAAGTTGAGTGCGTGCATTACACGCTCGTCGATCCAACCCGTTCACCCGTTCGAAATGATGAATAAACGCGTGTGTGTGTGTCTTCGCGGATGTGTGGATGTGTGTACGCTCCCGCATAGCGCATATGACGCTGACGTCCCCCGTCGCTTGGCCTGACGTCACTCGGTACTCAATATAAGGAGCACATGTCAGAAGCTCCACACCCTCCCCACTAAATTTTAATGATTAAGTAAATGATTATAAGCATCCAGAATCGTTTACATAGATTTTTCATTTTTTATTGACCGCCAACGTATTCGTTTTCGTAATATACGAATATTTTTAGTGAAAAGTCTCTGAAAATTCGATAAATTGAATTGATTTTATACAATTTCAAATGTGTGATTAAACTATTCTTTCGATAGTCGGGTTTATATTATACTCCATGTTTTACTACAAACACGTCCCATGCATACAAAATACCCAAAACTTTGATCGGCCGCTCCCTAATTTATTTTGTAAAGTTATACAATAAGTGGGCGAACGTTTGCACTAATTTATTGTTTCGCGTCCGTTTCAGGCCGTTTTCAGGCACATCGTTTTCACGTCATTTTCGACCGGAAGGGGAGATCTGGGGGAGGGGCGCTAGGGTGGTAGCTTTTCAGGCTTTCGTCATTTCGCGGACGTCAGCAACAAATTGACCTAAACAAGTCCCGTCCGGGGATAAATTGAAAGCGATTAAAGTCGCAGCTTTCGTTTCTAATTGCCCTCGTAAGCGAAATTTTCAACGACAATTTTCCATTCTACGGTCATTCTCCATTATAAGCGATTTTCCTGTCTTTTCAGCGACGTCCTCGTCTCGCAACGCTGAAAATCAATTTTGAGACGCGTCGTTTGCTAAAGGCGATTAGGCGAATTAATTCTACGGGAAAAAACCTATTTGAATTTGGCTTGAAATTTATTACCATCTAAAACGGGTACCCGCGCTTTGATGGAGTATTTGATCGTATTTTTGACCCAATTATACTGAAATCGAAATCTCTTATAAAATAAAATAATTTATTTATTATAATACTAAAACACATTCATTAGAAAATGAGCTAGAAACATTTTCAGTATATTTTCTGTAGATATATTAATAGTAAATAGCAAATTTAAACGGCTAAAACCAGAAAAATCGATCTTTCCTTTGCATTAAGTGATGATTGGATACATGATTGCTATATTTGTTTGCAATTAACATAATTGATGAATTATGTATGAAGGCTTTTGTTTTACTGAACTTTTTAAGCTACTGAACTTATTCAGAAACAGTGTTACGTACGCCGCGGATTAAGCGAATGGAATCCCCGAGACTATGTGACCGTTCAAGGGTTATGTGTTAACGGATTAACTAAGAGCTTGCACATAGGACCAACGGATGTCTGTTAACGGATTAACTAAGTGCTTGCACTTACTTCCAGGATTATATCTGGACTCTAAGTGCATTTAGGCTAAACAATGACCGTTATTAGGCCTTTCTCAGAATCGGTACGGGGAGACCCAATGTCGTGGAAATACATATCCGAATACGTGACTATACAACAGGTAAACATATTACACGACCTGATAGATCTACCCTTTATAAGGCGGTACGTAGGCCATATCAGTCTGGACTGAGCACTGCCAGTGCGTGTATCTCCTTAATCCTCAATAAATGCTGTGAAACGACTTTGGCCTTTTACTTGGATCCTCCACCCACCCCTACGCAACAATAGTATTTAAATTACAGTACAGAAATAGAGAAAATTAAAAAAATGATCGTTAGTATAAATTTGGGAAAAAAGTACATACAAAATGCATCTAATTTGGCTTTACTTTCTTGATTACACAAAATTAAATATACATATGTGTAATATAAACTTTGACAAAGAAAAAAAAAAGCCTTTTTATGATATTGATTATATATATTCCCACATATATAAAAGACAATTATAACGTATCATCATAATAGCCACCATTTTGTTTGAACTATGCAATAAAAATATTTGAAACAATAAAATATAACTCGTAAAATATTGGTTATATATAAAAACATATTAAATTGAATCATAAGATAATAATATAAATAAAGGTGTTTTATAAACAACAGTTGTAAAATCTTTAAATCACATTAAAACAAATTAAAATGCCAATCCAAGGCAAAATACAAATTTAAAACCTTGCACTTCTAAAAATTTCGGTTCACCGATTGACCGGCTACTTCGTAAGAAAATAACTATTTCCGGAAAATTGTAAAGCTCAATATTAATCACATATACGATCTTTATCAATCAAAGTGAATCAATATTATCTTAGCTCACGACGGACAGAAATTTAATAACATACGTATATTATTGTCGTCAATATAAGCGGTAAACACTCCCGACGAGTACACATAATAAGGTTTAATTTTATTCCGCGGTCGTTAAGGGCGATTGTGCGGGCACATTCGGGGAAAATCCGACCCCCATTTTCCCCCTATAGTGGGCGAGGAGAGGAGGGGAGAGACCGGAACGGAAAACCCGGGTAGAATTCGGAACCGGAAGTGGCGGGGGAGGGGTTTCGGTTAATTAATGTCGTTCCCAATATTTGGCCGCGCGTTAATATGATTCGTATTGATTCCATTTGCGGGTAATAAACCGCGAAAACGATATTGAATTATCGTACGTTACTTGGGATCTCTCCTGTATATACATACATATGTATATTTGCAGAAAGATCCATTGAATTAATGTATATATACTATTTTTTTAATTTTCTCTCAATTTTACCAGTGAGTTGTTTCAGTTACGTATATTAAAATAACCCACTGTTGAAGGTAAAAGTCTGTACTCTGTAATATCACTATGGTAAAATTGATTATTAATTTATATATTATTAATTTTTTAACTAGTAATTTTTAATATTAACCAGCAGCGTGGTCTAGTAGTGAGTATTGAATTATTTCGTGCTTGATGTCACGGGTTCGATTCCCACTAAGAGTCTCGTTGTTGGTCGATCATTTCTTATCAGAATTTGCCAATTTTTCTGATTTTCATTGAAACGGTTCCTGTAAAATTGGCTTTCGCTTCCCAATTTTCTGTTGCAAACCTTGAGCTATTGTTATTTCTCAGTTTTCGCCAGATTTCTCATCATAGATGTCTCTGTGATTGTTTATCGAATGTAAAAATTCGTATTGTTACATGAAAAATGTTATTAATCGTATTTATACGATGTTTGTAATATCTGGCTATAGATGTCAGATATTGTTTCGATTTACATGTGTATGTATGTATGTATTATGTATTTAGATGTCTCATTAATTATGAGTTTTCAATGTCTTGTAATAAATTAGCCATAGTGACGAGCTGGAGCTAATATATAATGTCACTATGGCGAAATTGTAAAAAATAAATAATATATTGTTTTAGCCTACTTTCTTTTCATTGGTTTTTTATTATTTAAAAAAATTCGGAACTGTCTATTTTACGCAAATCGTTGTTTTTTATTAGTTTTTATCCTTTCGTTTCGTTTCTATTTTTTGTTATGTACTCGATTTACGTGTTTTTGGCATTTTTAAATAAAATATTACGTACTAAATTTAAATAAAAACAAACGGAAACGAATATTGTATGTTATATTATGAACAAAATAAGCTCATTATATCGTTATATAATTAATTATATGTATTTTAAAGCAATAAAAAATCACAATCAATACAAAAAAACATCCGATAATTGATTTCAAAACTCACTTTTGGCACAGCAATAATACATTTTGAGTTAAATATTGCAAGATTCGAGATTCTATAAACATTGCTCATTTTTACATACCTCCTTTTAGCTTCACTTACGATTACAATTCAGGAAAAAATTTGCTCATTTTGATCATCAATATAAGTAAATATATCCTCCGCCATTACGATGGAGAAAAAATATCGTTTTAGATGCATTTTTCATAAGTTCCTCATATTCAAATTTTTGGGTCGAAATTAGTTAAAATTGGTCTCTACTCCGGCGAGTAAAAAACATTGCTCTGTCTTATTCAATCAATGGTGATCTGACTACATTTATCTATATTAATGATGCGTTTTTAAAGTATAGAAATATTCCGTATTTTATTTTTATAAAACCTAAAAAGACCCGAAATTATGATATTGGAAGTCAATACGCTTTTATATAATAATATTTTAAGTAAGTGGAAGCAAAAAAACGCGAGCTTTTTTCATCGAAAAAAAATGAGCTGCAAATCCCCTTGATAGCATTAAAGTAAAAATCCAATGAATTTTAATATTCCAATTAAATTTTAACGAATGAAAATATACGTATAATAATAATACTTTCGATTCGTTCGCGATGAAATTAAAATGCTCGAAAAATCGTAGCCGCTAACACTCGATTTTTTCCCATGATAAGGATTGATTAAGTATAAACATGCAAATCATTTTTCATATAGTTTTTTTTATTACAGTACGTACGTATATAATATAGCAAGAATCAACACGAGGTTTCATCTTGAAAAATATTGATGAAGCCCTCTCGGACAAGCTTTATCATACTCGCGTACTCTCAACGTACAAATGAGCTTTGGATATACTCTTGTATGTATGAAGAAGGTAGAGAAGAGAAAGGGCTTGAGCTGGTCCGAAGAGAAAACCCTCTTTAGCCTTATTTCAGTGCGAAGAAAATCCCGAACAATTGAAATGGAAAGGAAAACTCAGCGACCGCAATGAGCGAGCGCGCTTTACTGCGTCTTTTCGCATAGAGATGTAAAAACCCCTAGTCCTGCTCTCTTCTGGGGTATCTATGAAGGGTCGTAGTTTATTTTACTACCACTGCTATAAACAAACATGGGAATTTCGGACAGTGTATACCGAAAGGAAGATGAGGTATGTAAGGGTGGTTAATTTAAATGAGGCATTTCACGAGTTGCGGTTGTGTAGTCTTTTCGTGCTTTCGATTAGCAACTGTATAGGGACATACCTTAATAATATGTAATTAATAATATGAATTGAAGTAAAGCTTTGTTTTTGAAATTGTAATTACTCTTTTATATTTTATGCCAAAAAAGTGTCTATTCAAGATTTTTTTTTATAAACATACGTATCTATAAATACATATACAAACCAAAATGTATTTGTATAAATGCCATAAATAATATTCCGTTAGACACAGACATTACTTACAAACTAACCAGTAGATTCTATGACAGAATCAACAAAATGACATACCCTTCAGGTATAAATACAGATTACCTAAAGACAATCTGCTTTAGATCGTCAACTTTAGAGAATCTGTAGTTAATATTATGTGTAAGATGTATTATGAGAATGTATTATAAGAATAAATGTTTTTTGTTAATAGGTTTTTGAGCTCTTTTTCCTGTTACGCTGTACATTAACATTATTTATTATATATTATGATAACATAATACTATAATTACTAACAAAAATAAAATAAAATTGTAAAATAGAAAATGATCAGTATATCCGTAGCTATTAAAATATATATCATACAACATGTATTGTGAACATAATTAAGTAATAATTTAAAAGGCATTTAAAAATCAATATTTTTATAAATATATATGTACATATTTATAAATATACGACTTGGATATTTGTGACTCCAAGTCGATCATTTCCTATCAATCGGAGTTTGCCAATTTATCTGATTTCATTGTTGAAACGATTCCGTCATCAAATTGGCAAAATTCTCATCCTTCCACAAATATCTGAATTTTATTTACTTACAATATGTAAAAATTTATGTACAAATCCAAATCCATAGATGTCTATGGATTAATTAATTGTTAATTTTGTGTTCTTCAGCCTCTAGAAATACAACGATTTATGTATTAAACAATTCTTCAATGTTTGTAATTAATTGTCTAGGAAGTCGAATTGGGATTTATCCGTTAGGCCTTCCTGTAAAAATAAAAGTCTAATATATAATTTGGAAAGAGATCATCGAACAAATAATTCGATTTTTTTCGATTCAAAGGATTCAAAGTCCCCGGGGGCGCAGACGTCAGGGGCGAAGCCCTAGGGTGCGCAGATGTCGGGGCGTAGCCCTAGGGCTCTGCCCCTTAGGGGGCGCAGACGCCAGAGGCTCTGCCCTACGGGGTGCAGCCGCGGGGGCGCAGGTGCCCGATTCTGGTATACATATAATTTCGTATACATATAAATTTTTATAAGAGACTTACAATATAATATGTTTGTTTGTTCGTGACAATCAATTAAATAAATAAAAAAAAAGTTTAATATTAGATTAGTCATGTTTAAGCGGTTTATATTACAAATACCGAGCGAAGCCGGGTAATATAGCTATTAAAATATATGGAAGATATGTAAAAAGAAGATACATATGTACATGTATGTAAGTAATTTATTTTTGATAAATTCATAAAACACAGCTTGAATACAAGTATGAGTATATAGCCGAAAATAATTAATTAAATTATAGTGAAGTAAAGATTAAATTTAATTCCCTCTAACATCACCCTCGTTAGTGTTCCTCGATACAAGAATTCAACGAAACACTATATCGATTTTATAACAAGTTATAATTAGTTTCTCGTGTTTTCAGAGTAATCTCTAATCATAAATGATGCTTTACAGGCCTCGTGAACCTTTTTGATAATGTCGGGGTGGGGTTTAATCACTGAATATATTCCCCCCCCCCCCTTCAACCGCATAAGAGGATTATCCCAATTACATTGGACACACACACACACTTGCTATGTATGTGTGTATTAAATGTATGTAATATATTAACAGTAAGAGGAAATAGTTTTCCGGCTAATTTCCCATAACGATGGCGAGCTTTCCCATAATGCCAAAGCGGTGTGTAATCGATGTATCCCTGAGCGATGAACATCGCACCAATTGACATATCGTTCGGTATCGGAAACGTTTGCTATATTGCCGATGTTGTGTGGCCGATTAATCATATTAATCTGCGTGTTTCAATGGACGAGGATCAGCGGTCGTCAACTGATCGCTTTTGAAATCGGAGATGTGCTTGTAGCAGGGGTGTGGAGTCGGTAAAACATGTGACTCCAATATTTTCTCGCAATGTAACTCCAACTACGACTTGGATTTCAAATTTCATTAACCGGTAAGCGGGAAATTATTTTCCATACTACCGGTATACTGGGATTCACCGGTAAATTAAATGAAACTAGAGTAAAAGTACTACTTCCGGTTCAGATAAAAATATTTAAAAAATATTAGGTATAATTTATAAAAAAATGAAAAAAGTATTTCAAAATTTTGGTTAAGACGACAGCAATAATATCCTGCTATTGGAAAATAAGCCCTGGTAACTCTTATTCCTTTCGCGACTATGTACATGCCTATGCGAAACAGCATTTTCGTCATTACTTATATTAAAAAATAAGCAAAGGTCATGCCTTTTCACGGAGACTTAGGAAGATTCTGATATTGAACCCGATATCGATTTGTTATGTAAAAACATGCGACCTCATCTATCGCATTAAATTGTATACTTTTTATTTATAAAAAAATGTTTTTAAGCAAGTTCCTATAATTTTGTGCTGAATATAAATATGTGTATTATAATTGTAACAATTATTGTCAAATAAACCTTTTAACTAGAAAAAAAAATTTTTAGGGGCCGGGAATTAATTCTTTCAGAAAGTAATTGGGAAGCACTGCTCTAGAGAGCCGAGTTTTCCTCCAAAACATTTCAATGAATTGAACTGATATTTCATATCTAGAAATTTTAGCTTAATGTCATGTAATATGTACATATGTACATACATACCATCATGTGGTGCTCACTGTACATGGAATATAATATTTTCATTTATATTTGTATATTTTTTGTCTCACAGTACTGCTTTATTTTTACATACCTCTTATATATACGTTTACGATTACAATTCTGAAAAAATTTTGCCTCTTATCCGATCGCTTTAATACTTTGCCATATTGCTCATTTTGGTCATCAATATTAGTAAATTTATTCTCCGCCATTACGATGGTGAAAAAATATCGTATTAGATTCGCCTGACGTTTATCCAGCGTTTGTTTAGACTTTTCTCACTTTTCGCCATGTCATATTTCAATTGTTTAAGCGCCTATAACTTTTTCTTTTTTCACTCTATATTTTTTTATATTTTATTCTGTATGTGCGCCAATTTAAATACAATAAAATACCTACGTACGTATTTAGTAAATTTCCGTCAACCAGAAGTGACAGCTTACTCTTTTTCAACTTTTCTTCTACTATTTTTACTTCTATTATTACCTTAAGTGCGCCCTTAATATGAGTGCTCTTCACAAAAAATTCCATTTGAATCCATGTATCGATTTTATGTAAATAAAAAATCAAAATGTTTGATTGTTCGGAGGTAGAATTTTTCTTCAACTTTTGTATCTATGTACATATGTATATAATATTGTATAATTCATCTTTTAATCTATCTACATATGTATACTAACTTGTTATGTTTGAAGTATGAATTGTAATAATTAGTCTCCGCTCCTATTCATCACTATTCACATTGACCCCGACAATGAAAATATATATTTAAATGTATGAAAGACACCCTGTTGTTGATTTCTATTGTTGGGTCGTTGGTGTTTCACATAAAAAATGACACAAAGAATTTTTTTTGCGAGCGAAGAATTAACGTCCAAAGATGCGAACGGTGTATGTAATTTTGGCATTGCGCAAAGTGAATGGCAATATAAAAGTTTGAGCGCTGGCGTTTTACTGTTTCGGCAGTAAAGCGCCGTATTTATTGGTTCCAGTCGACAAGAATCGCTTTCAAAACAAACGCCGTTTCAAACTTTACCAATCATATTTTCCTGTTTCCATTTTTTCCTCTCTCCATTGCCGCGCGCGAGTTTTCCATCTCGCTTTGAACGCGTAACGACTTCTAACCGAGATTTCGCATTGTTCTTCGCATTCGTCGTGACTTTCGCCCTTCCAGTATGACTACTCAAACAGCCTAAGGTTCAATCTTTAAAATAAAATAAAAATAAAAGTCGTAAGTTGCGTGTTATGTCGGTTTATTTCGGGTCAAAGTTGAACCGTTTTCGCGACGGTTATCATCATCGAACGTCCTGTCGTATTCAAATCAACATTAGCAGTATTTTTTCATTAATAAATAACCAGACTCTTAATCAACTTTTATAGAATATTTTGTATTCTAATTGGGAGAGCCACAATCGGGGTTTCTGGACTCGGACTCGAACCGGCCGGGTAATGACTAAAAACCCGGATTCGGGATCCCGGCTTCAAAACCCGCCGGATCCGGGTATTTAAAATTTCGAGTATTAACGTAAAAATTCAAAATGATTTTCAGTTGATACATTGAAAATATCCAAATATGTGTTATTTGTGATTCATATATGACCGTATTTGTTCGAGAACTTGATTTTACGACTTGTGAGTTCTGAGAAAACCACGAAAAATGGAACGGATTTTGCAAATACTCTATTTTGCCTTAGACTACTCTAAGACTTCAGAGTGTAAACATCGTTTTAACATTATCATCATCATCATTATACGTGATTTCGTTAACGGTAAGTACTTTATTCTAATTATTTATTGTAATTCTCTTAAGAAAATTAATTTTATTCTTGACCGAATATAAGTATAGTTTTCATTATATTTTTCGGAAAACTACAAAATTCTATATTAATAATGATAGTAATAAAGTTACACAAAATCATATATTTGCCAAATGTGCCGATAATATTGGTATACCTTTGCACTAAACTGAGATCAGCATTGGGGGATAATTCTCTCAATGATTTAGTATTTCGGAAGTATTATTATGTTAAAATTAGGAAAACAAAATAAAATTTTTAATTTATTGTAATTTTGCCTATATTTTTGCATTATGATATAATGTATTATATTTGTTTATTATTTGTTTTTTATCACCTTCTATAATATTTTTCCAGAATTGTATAATGAAACACAAAAAAAAAATATAATTTGAATTTAAAATCTGGTTAAAAGTTTTTGATTTTGATTTTGAACCCGGATCCGTCGAGTTTTCAGAAACCCTAATTAAGTGGTCCTAAATTTAAAACTGTAGATTTACGCAGAAAACGTACAGTCACATACCAAACGTGCTTCTGATGCATATATCCATTATGGTAAAATTTAAGGGTAACATATGTATTTTAAACTGGGACCGTTAAGTCTAATGGTATATAAAAGTGTTACGCCATTTTGTTATTGCGTCGCTTTTTATACTTGGAGGTATTTTCAGCTGAAAATGGAAAAACAGTCAGACGGCGAAGGGTTAAGAAAGCATGCGAGGAGAAGAAAAAAAAAGGCTAAATAAATATTATTCAAACGTTGCGTTACTTATATGAAAAATACGCGGAATCAATTTCCAACGAATGTTGTATTTATAGGTGTATGAATATTTCATGAAGTACGTTTCGGCACACATGTTTCTTTTGAGTTTGCCTTCGCAAATTTAAGCCACATGCTGGTGTACGGATATTCGTTTTTTTTTTGTTTGTTTGTTTGCATGTTTTGCTGCTTATGTCGTGTACAAATTTTCTCGAGTCGTTTCTAATGTTGTAATGACATAGATATGTATATTTGAGGTTTTCCTGTGAAGCGGTTAAAGTTGGTAGATGTGTTTCTGTGTTTAGCTTTGAGATGCAGGTGTGTTTGCATTTGAGTGCATTTTGCCGTTTCAGAGCTTTAGACTTTCGAAGCGAAAGACCACTTTCGTGACTTGCTCGTGGTGACAGTAAATAGCATTACACTTTGAAAACGCGCAAACGTTTCAGCAATAATACATACAATCGTGTAAAAATTGTTACAAATGCGAAAATATATCGGTCACAGTCAACTGGGCGAACGCGACTAGGTGACAGACATCTGGGCGACACACATCTGGGTGCAGAAAAACTGGGTGAAACACATTTGGACGCAAAATATTTGATCAAATTTGCAATAAAAATATATTATTGAAATCGATGTTCTTTTCTATTTATGTGTATACGGCTTGAAAAGTATAATTAATATTTTTTACAAATTAAAAAAGTAATTTAAATAAAAATATACCTAAAAACTGCGCTTATAGATAATAGTGAATGTTGTATCGCAAACTCCAAGTCTTCTACAAAAGAGGTTTGTAAGAAAAATACAAATAGGTACAAATGCGTATGTATACATATGTATGTTCATATGTATAAATACATACAGGATGGGTTTTTTTTTTATTTATACCAGGAAGGCCTAGCAGGTAACCCCATATTATTAGTAATATACGAAGTAAGAACATATCAATTAACATCCACAGAGACATTTATGGTCAAAATTGTAAATTAATAGCATTCAGCAAAATTCAAGATTGCTGAAAACTCAATATTTGCGATAAAATTGGTAATTAAGTCGCTAATTTGTTGGAATCATTTCAATGAAAATCAGATAAATTGGCAAACTCTGATAGGAATTAATCAGCCTTGGAGTCACAAATTCAAGGTCTGGCCAGCAGAAACTAGTGTGATTTGAACCCGTGACCACTTTTCTTCGAATAATTATGTGCTTCACACTAGTCAATTCTGCTGGGCTTGAAACAATTATCAATAATATTCGTAATAACGGACACCTTAATTGAATAGTGTGTAAATAAAGTTCAATTAAACCAAACAAGTTATTTATAAAAAAAAAATTAAGATATACTTATGTAAGTTCTACATATGTATCTCTTAAGTTACAAATGATATATGTATATACATATTAAATTTTCAAATTTAATTAAGTTTTCAAAGTATAAGCAATACGAAGGTTTGTCAATATTTAAATTTTCAAATAATTTAATTAGGGGTTGCGGAGCAAAATCGTGAAGTTGTGACTCTCGCTATGTCAGATTTTAATTGTTTAAGCACCTATAAATTTTTCTTTTTTCACTCTTTATTTTATAATATTAGTCAGCAGCATAGCTTGGTCGTTAAGCTTCTGCTTAGTGTCGAGAGGCACCGGGTTCGATCCCGTGAGCTGACCTCGATTGAAAATAATTTTTCTGAGTGTATCTGTAGTGCTGCTGGTGAGACCTAGATATTTGTGACTCCATATCGATCGTTCCCTATCAGAGTTTGCCAATTTTCTCTGATTTCATTGTTGAAACGGTTCCCGGTAAAATTGGATAAATATCCTTCCTACCTACTATGTCACCACTATTTGAGATTGATTAATGTACAATAAAATTTATGTACAATACATAGATGTCTCGTCAATTCGCGAGTTTTTCAGTGTCTCGTAATTCAGGGACTTGTAAAATAGTAAAAATAATGCTGAAATGTTTGTAATTGGCCAGGAAGGCGCATTGGGGTTACTTGTAAGGTCTTCCTGGTATATATGTAAAAAATAAATAATAAATAATAATAATAATGTCTTTTCCTCATGCTTAGGCCAAATAAGAAGAGCCCTGATATTTAACATTTTACTGTTTTCATGTGTGTATTTGTAATTAAAAACAAAAGTTCTATTTACCTTATTTTGTTTTATAAATGTAGTTCAAGGATATTTGAAAATTTGACCAATGGAAAAAAATAAAAATATGAGTCGAAGTCATGTTTTTTTAGTGATTCCATAGTCCTGTTTCTAAATACATTTTTTTTATTTATTAATTAATTTAAGAGCATGAATTATTGTGTGCTTTAGTAGAATGCATCCATAACCATAGCTCTGTCGTATATTGTGCCCGTTGATAAGCACACGGCCGTCAAAAAAATATTCGAATTTACGCCCATAATAAAACTACCTGTCGACACAAAAGCACGCGCCGCCCATGAACAATGTCACATTTTCCACAACACGGCGATAAGGGTCATTCAACAACTGTGAATGAAAACAAAAAAAAGTGCAACATTTACAACGACACAAAATTCGACTTCAACTACGACTCTTTCACGAGCGGGGATTTGTCACGGCGACAGGTAACAGTGTCATACAGAACCTGAAAGGGGGTTTTGGGGGAGGAAGGGGAGGATAGGGATGTTTGAGACACGTGACCTATCTGCCGCGGGATTTTATGACGCGCGGCTTACGTGTTAAAGCGCCAGCCGTTATTTATTGGCCCGGTGAAATATCACCGACGACCCTTTAACCCCCCCCCCCCTACAAGACAGGGTTGCCATGCTTGCCAAAATCCAAAAGTAGGTTTATTTAAATAAAAAAAAATTTAAAACCAGTGTATGAATTTTTATTCACTCATTGATTTTTCAAAAATATCTGCCTATTTCTTGAAATACTTACTTAAAGTACTTCTTTGTTTATGAATTGAATAAAACACACAATTTTATCTTCTGTGATTTTTTTTAGAATTAAATTAAATTTAACCCACCCCCCCTCTCCCATTGTTTTTTTATTGCTTGATTGTTTTTAGCATACAAAGCTACCGATATTGTCAATTTAGGGTGACCTGTCATGGCACTGGCATATTTAATTTAATGTTATACTAGTGTTATACTCGATGACGAATCATAGATTACCTAAACACGTCGTCTTTAGATCGTCGAGATCGTCGATCGAGAGTAATTAATATTAGGTATTAGCTGTATTATGAGCATCATATATATAAAGACGGTAATCTGTGTGTGTGTGTGTGTGTGTGTGTGTGTGTGTGTGTCCCCTAACTCTCGCCGAACATAATTAATGAATCGATAAAAATCGATAAATTCAATTTTCGACGAGACGACTTTGTCGCGACTCGAACCGATCACCTCAAATAGCCTGAATATGGGTCTAAATTGAGCTAATGGTCACGTGCATCACGCCAAATCCAATTCTTCATTTCGCCTTTTTTTTTTAAACATTAATTGAAATATTCCTTCTCGCCATATAAAAATACGTAATTATAATAATTTTATTTAGCGAGGTTTTGAACCATTTTTTTTCTTTTCATATAAAACAATTAAATATATATTTTTAATTGAAATTATTGAAATTAATTTATATTTTAGCGATATTTGAAAAATAAAATTAATTCCAAATCACGGAATTGAACTAAGGCCCCCTCGCCCAGAACAGGTCGCTAGCCATTAGACTACAGCCTCGACAGAAAAAACGGTCTAAAATTACTTAATATTCGATTATCCTTTAGAAGTATGGGGAACCAATCATTCGCGTAAATTCGGCTTTCGTCGACAATCTTTTTAGATTTCCGATTTCTTATGATCAACCATCAACCAGTATGGGGAACAAATTTTTTTTTTTTCATATTTTTCATTTTTTTCATATTTTTATTATTTTTCATTATTTTCATATTTTTCATTTTTTTCATAATTTTCATTTTTTTGTGCCTTTGTCTTTCCGAAACCAGTCGATTCCATATCTTTAACTTTATTTTTATTCGAGTTTCAATTTCTTTTCGAAACCACCCGTTGAAATCAACGGGCCCTACACTAGTTTATAATAATTGTAAAGAGGTTTTTGAGCTCTTTCTCCTGTTATGGTGTATATTAACATTAGAATAATATTGTAATATGATTACTAACAAATTAAACTAAAATTGTAGAATAGAAAATGATCAGTAGATCAGTAGCTATTTAAATATATGTAAGATGGAATGTAAACATAATTTAGTAATAATAAAAATAATTTAAAAATAAAAAATGACATCATCGCATGGGTGTTGGCATATTAAGTTATTAAATAAAATAAAAATTCAAAAAAATGTGTCAGTTAAATCCGCACGCAGTCGAATTATTTCAAATACCTTTTAAATATATTAATTTAATTTAATATTTATATTTAATTGTTTAAAATGAAAAAAAAGGTAAAAAATACCTACCTACTACATGTTAACAATATAAAACACCAATAGAAAAATTAATTAATTAAATAAATTGTCGTTCCAAAGCGAGGAAAGACCTAATACAGATACAATAAAATTACTAGCATTTTTATACAATGCGAACTCATACAAACATCATCCACAGTGACATCTATGGAGAAACTTCTGCAGCATTTTATTATAGAAATTGGCGAACCTCAAGACGCTGAATAACTTAAGATTTACAAGAGAGATTGGAAGGTAAATGCCAATTTACAGGTTCTTTTTCAAGCAAACCCTGAAAGGAAACGAACGACCTGGAGTCACATACCAAGGTCAGGCCAGCAGCTCTAGTGAGACTTGAACCCGTGACCACACTGCTCAAAATATATTATAAAGATACTCTATTATCTGTCCTTGCTAAGGGTGCCTATGGATTGTAAAAGCTCTACGTCAAAATTGTAACAGATTGTTCTTCAATTTTTTCGAGAAAAGGCTGATGGTGGCCCTAGTGATCCCCTGGCAATTCCCGTCGGCTGAGGGGGTGGGTTTGGGTGGGTTTTGCATACGACGACAACGCGCCCGGTAAAAATAAACTCATTATAGTGAAACATGTCTGTTTGCCCCGCAGCTGTGGCGCCACGTGCAAACGCGATAAGCCGCCCCCTTCCACACACGTTATAATTCAAAATGAGGTAGTGTGTACACCCCTGATGACAGGGACGTACATAGCTTTGATCGCCTCGTGTACTACACACAGATGACAGGCTAAATCATCGCGCGCCGCCGCTGACATCCATTTTGTTGATAGATATTGCGGTGGTTCGAAGAACGGGCCAAAAGTTAAATTAAAAAATAAATATGTGCACATTTTGAAAGCCATTGATGTTTTTTGTACCGAATTTATATTCCATTTCACAAATTATTCTACAAAAAATATAAATTATATATCAAAAAATGGTGATCAAATTCATATGAATGTGTATGTTTAGATATATCGTTATCGATTTTGTGTGAATTGGAAAGTTAAAAAAACGAATTATTGAGAGTATTCTTTTAAATATTCAACCAAAATCCATTAGCTGCATGAAACATTATTTTGAGTAAGTTATGTTTAAACTTTTGACAGCAAAAAACTTTACTGTCGGGGAAATAAATTACAAGCATTTTCTAACGTTATTACTTACAATATGTATTACATTATTGTGTTTGTGATTTATTTATTTTAAAATAGTACCGTCTGAATACGGGCTCATCCGTTTTAAAAAAAAAATAATGATTTCTATTCCAGACAACATGAAAAATAGTTCAATCTGTATCATCCATATAAATAAATAATTAGATTATACAAAAAATATATAAAAACAACAATAAGTAATTTCTGGCGGTAGGTGAAGTAGTTCCATCCATATTTTAAAGTAAAAATAAGAGTATATAACAAAAAAATGGAAAAGTTACGGCTTAAAAATCACCGACAAATTCACCGACTGCGAGTAAAAAAATTTGTTGATTTTCGAAAATTTGTATTTTTCAATCTAACTATTTAATTGTTCTAAGTAGGGATAGCAATACCACTATACCGGTAATTTCAAATGGATGAATTCACTGGCAACACAGCCCAACAAAATTGAAATAAATGCGATTATACGGTTTTTTCAATAATGATCGAAACTTTCAAATGGTCCAAACTTTCATGTCTAAAATTTATTTATTTTATTAAAAAATTATTTTAATGATGTATATGATATTATTCATCTGAGATTTATTTTTTACTTATTTACGATTTAATCTGGGTTAACGTTTTTTGGAAAATCATAGTAGTAGGGAAAATAGTTGGGAAAATCATTTAACGTTTACCAGTTTATGAAATTTGACGGTAAATTCTAATCTCTAGTATAATCTAAGTGGCTACAATACATATTGTCTTTGATTTTCTTTTTCAATATTAAAAAAAATGACCAGCATAAATCTACATATAATATGTACATACAATAAATGTACATAAATGTAAATTGATTTACCATTTTTAAAAACTTTTATATGTTATAATAACTTCCTAAGTCTAATATAGATATAATCTATTTTACACACTATTTTTCATGTTGGTATTCAAAATATTATCTTATTTCAATGTCAGTGTTTAAGACATTTTATACATATGTAGTGTAATAAAATATTTAGGAGTAAAGTTCGATAAAAGAATGAGATGGGCACCTCACATTGAGTGAGTGAAATGCAAGGCGATGCGGGGTATATCCTCAATATACCCAATATTTTATCGCCATAGTTCTTTATAAACTCAAAGTTCCATTATTAACCTATGCTTCACCTGTATGAAATAACGCCTCAAATACTAACCTTTCGGAGGTCCAAATAATATAAAATAAATTACTAAAAATAATTTATAACACATCCATATATACTAACTTGAAAAAACTGCATTCCATAAATAATATTCCGTTAGTTACAGACATTACTAACAGACTAACCGGTAGATTCTATGACAGAATCACTAATAACCATACTAACACACTTGTGAAGAGTCTCGGTGATTACAACAAAATGTCTATATCCTTCAGGTATAAACACAGATTACCTAAACACAATCTGTTTTAGATCGTCGACTTTAGAGAGTCTTTAATTAATATTATGTATAAAATGTATTGTGAGCATTTATAAGAATTGTAAATAGGCTTTTGAGCTCTTTTTCTATGATGTTGTACATTAACATTAGAATAATATAATACTATGATTACTAACAAAATTAAATTAAAATTGTAAAATAGAAAATGATCAGTAGATCAGTAGCTATTAAAATAGATATAAGATGTATTGTGAACATAATTTCGTAATAATAAAAGGCATTTCAAAATCAAAATCAAATAATACATACATATTTTGAAAATAGCTCAAAAATCAATTTACGATTCTTATACACTATATACATGCATGTATATTATATTTGACTAAAGACTCTAATTTGTGCTTTTACCTGAAGGGTATAGACAACTTGTTGTAACTACCTAGAACTTTCACAAGTTTATTAGTATGATTGTTAGTGATTCTTTCATTGAATGATGTGGTAAATTTGTTAATTGTGTCTTTGACAGGTGAGTTCTTAAGAATCTTTAATTTAATAATACATATGTACATATATTCTTGTTGGTTGTCTTCGTTGAATTGATAAGGCCTACCCCTAACACCGAATATGAGACTGCGAAACGTCAAATTTTATCATCACAACAATATTTAATTTGACAAAAACTATTAAGTAAAACCTTTTTGGCATATCACTTACATACATGAGTCGTGATTTTTTAGTGTAAGTGTTCCTAGGTCGTATCTTACGCCTCCGCAATAAAAATTTACTATAAAAGATGAGCGATCGCTTCCGGCATACACACTCGTACATGCATACAGGGTGTTCGAGATTTACAGCGGCTCTAAAAAATATAAACGTTGACGTAAAAATTGTATTCGTTAGCGGTTCTATATTTTGTAACGGCACTGACACGTGGCGTTAACGATCGAAGTGTTTCGAGCTTTACGAGCGGAAAGCTCGAAAATAGGTATGTACATCTACATACGTACATACGTATATATCTAATATATCTATACATACATATGTATGCAAGTATCGAAGGGGGCAAACACAAGCACTCAGTGCTCCGGTGTAAACAGACATAAATTCGACCGGAATTTGAACCGCGATCGTACGTACATCTAATGGACAGATGCACCTGGAGCACTTTGCCAGAGCATATTTTGTTCTCGTTGAGGTTCTTCCCTTTTATCTGCATATTTTTAACGGACATATATTTTGATTTTATTTAAAGACATGGTCTTTCGGTACATATATTTAGCCAGCAGTATGGCTCAATGATAGCGTGTATGTTTAGCACCAAGTGATTATCTGATCATTGTTGAAACGGTTCCTCAAAATTGGATAAAAATCATCTTTCCTGTTGTCACAAATCTTCTGTATTTATTGTATGTACAATTTGTAAAAATTAAATTATGTGTTTTTTAAATCGCGCGATTTTTCTATATCTTGGTGTTGTTCGGTCGATGTCTCAAAATCTGTCAATTTCTTGTTCAAAATCAATATTGAAATCTATATTCGGGTATTTTATCTTTTATTTGTAGTACTTTTCAGCTTTCAAATCTCTCTAAGTAGTCGTCCAGTTCAAATCAAAAGTAAAAAGTACGTATTTTCACTTGGGATTTTTCCCACTGCTAATACTATTTTATATTGAAACATGTTTATTGGGATAGTGTTCTAGTCACACTATTGTTATTACTAACCTCCTTTACGTTTCACATGGTCTTCGTTTAAGAAGTCATTTTTTATATCTCTTATCTTTTGTTTTCGTTTAAAAGGGTTAATTGGAAGTGTGCTGAATTTTAAATCGGTAAAATTGCGAGCAAAAGCTCGTAATATTATTTAATCGTATTTACACGAATCTGAATTGAATGAATAGAGATAATATATTAAATTGTCTTAATATGAGAATTAAATAAAATTCCACTTAGAAAAATCATATTTCGACTATTCTTGTGGATTAATAACAAAAATTCTATTGATAAAATTAACGAATTTGTCGAACAGTGTTATTAAATATTGGCGCTGGCTGTAAATCCAAGACATTCCATACTATGTATTCTGTTTATTTGACATTTTTATTGTATCTACTATTATTAATGCTATTGTTTTTAATGATTATTTACTAACCTATTTTTGTCTGTATATTTTTTTTCGCTTCTGTATTATACTTTCGACCATTGTGGCGCATTAGGGATTCATGTAATAACACAATGATCCAATTTTAAATTCCTCTTCTTCTAATGCCGAATCCGTATTCGGACGTAGGCGACTACCATGGGCAGACATCGTTTATGGCCCGTGCAAATTCTTCCCTATCTTGGGCTAGCCGAAACAACTTTTCGAGACCGAGTCCCATCCATGACCCGATGTTCCGGAGCCAAGAGAGCTTCTTTCTCCCAAGCCATCGTTTGCCTTCTATTTTCCCTTCTATGATTGTTTGTAGAAGGCGATATTTGGGGCCGCGAATAATGTGGCCAAAGTATTCCATCTTACGGCGCTTCACCGTGTCAAGAAGCTCTCTCTTTTTATGAAGAAGCTGAAGGACTGTTTCGTTTCTTACATGCTCCTTCCACGAGATCTATAGCATCCTCCGGTAACACCACATTTCAAAGGACTCTATCCTGTTCATGGATGCCACTAACAGCGTCCACGTTTCGCATCCGTACAGCAACATCGACCAAACATAGGGGTGCAGGACTCTTACAACACAAAACACAAAACACGACAACACAAAACATTTTTCATGCTGCCGAAGGCATTTCTTGCTATTTCGATCCTTCTCCTTATCTCCATTTCGGAACTGACGTCAGTATTGATCATTGCTCCTAGGTATTTGTATTGTTCGACCTGTTCAATCATTTGTCCGCGCACACTCAGGTTTAATGGATCCGTTTTTTCTTTACATATGTATGACCATTGATTTTGTCTTGTTAATATAAATAGACAGACCCCATTTTTGACATGAATGATCAATTGCGATCAATAACGATTACAGGTCTTCGGCACTCTCAATCAATATTGCCGTATAATCAGCGAAACGGATATTATTTATAATTTCGCCGCCTATTTTTACTCCTATTCGACTATCGACTGCCTGGTTGAACACCATTTCCGAATACAGATTGAAGAGCATGGGCGACAATACACATCCCTGCCGTAACCCTCGACTAATTTCTACATTTTCGGTTTCCAAGTCTTCAACCTTCACGACAGCAGATTGGTTCCAATATAGGTTCTTCAAAGGGCGATATCCTTTGCATCTATCCCAGTTTGGTTTAGTGCATGGATTAATTTGTCATGTTCCACCCTATCAAATGCCTTTTCAAAGTCGATGAAACAGACGTATATCCTCTTTTTGAAATCCCTACACTTTTGTAGGAGTACGTTCATGCAGAAAAGTTAAATACATAAAGAAACTTGAATACATAAATAAATATCACTTGTCTATCTATCAGCTGCCCATTGCCATTTTAATGTATTCATTTATGGCTCTGAACTTGAAATTATCAAAAATTCTAGATCGACTTTGCTAAATTGGTATTTGGTTTTAAATTTGCCCCCAATTGCTCAATTGAGTCAAGTGAACGAAAATTTAGAATAAGCAAGTCTCGATCAATCGTACCTCTACTCCGACCATGGAGTATGTAATTCCGATTGCGAGTTGGTAAAACGTCGTAAGTGCCAGTGTAAAGTTATTGGCCGGTTTCCGGTGAGTAAACACGTTGCACAAATTTAGAGTAGCACGACGCATTCCTGCACACCCGGTAGCGATAGTGTTAAACTTCGCCGTCGAGCGACGATAATTGGATTTGATAAAGACCAGTACACACCGATAAGAAACTGGGGAAAAGCACGCCACGTAATGTGGAATATAATATACCTACTCTTGCGCAAAACGCAATTTTTCGTTTAACACTAATCGGATTTCATACTTCTTTACGTTTTGTTTAACCGCTCTCCAACCGCACGAGTGCTCGATGATTTCGTTAGATAGATATACATATGTATGTACCTTCGTATGTATGTATGTACATACATACACGTACATATGTTCAGATACGTACATGAAAAGTGGAAAACAATCTTTCATAAATGATAAATTTTATTTATTTATTTAACATACTTGGGCGAGGCGGCAAAGTCGATAGTCCCGAGGGGTTTGATTTATACATATTTTATCAATTTATACATATTTGTAAATTAAATGAGAAATAAGAGATATAAAAAAGTCGGCTTAATTGTAATAGTAAGTGAAACGTAAGAGGTTTGTAAAATATAAAATTCATTAAAAATGACAATTTAAAATTAAAATAAAAATAAGATAGAAAAAAAGCTAACAGTACTCAGAAATAAGATTTCGGAAAAGAAGAATTACAGAAATTATTTAATTTAAATAAAATTATTATTTTGAATAAAAATACCAATAACTTTATTTTACTACCGCCATCTATGTATGTTTAAAACTAAAAACTGGATATACGTCAGTCACTTTTCAGAAATTCAAATTTCAAACGCGTCTTACACGATATTTTTGCACCATCGTAATGGCGGAGGATCTATTTACTTATATTGATGACCAAAATGAGCAATAAGGCAAAGTATGAAAACGATCGGATAAGAGGCAAACTTTTTCTGAATTGTAATCGTAAGTGAAACGTAAAGGAGGTATGTAATAAAATTATTATTTTGAATAAAAATACCAATAATTTTTTTTACTACCGCCATCTATGTATAAAATTAATGACTATGAGACCTCACCGAGATTAAAAATTTTCGATATTGAAACGCTTCTTAAACGATATTTTATCTCTATCGTAATGGCGGAGGATCTATTTACTTATATTGATGACCAAAATGAGCAATAAGGCAAAGTATGAAAACGATCGGATAAGAGGCAAACTTTTTCTGAATTGTAATCGTAAGTGAAACGTAAAAGAGGTATGTAATAAAATTATTATTTTGAATAAAAATACCAATATTTTTTTTTACTACCGCCATCTATGTATAAAATTAATGACTACGAGAAGTCACTGAGATTAAAAATTTTCGATCTTGAAACGCTTCTTAAACGATATTTTATCTCTATCGTGATGGTGGACGATCCATTTAATTATATTGATGACCAAAATGAGCAATAAGGCAAAGTATGAAAACGATCGGATAAGAGGCAAACTTTTTCTGAATTGTAATCGTAAGTGAAACGTAAAGGAGGTACGTAATAAAATTATTATTTTGAATAAAAATACCAATAATTTTTTTTACTACCGCCATCTATGTATAAAATTAATGACTACGAGAAGTCACTGAGATTAAAAATTTTCGATCTTGAAACGCTTCTTAAACGATATTTTATCTCTATCGTAATGGTGGACGATCCATTTACTTATATTGACGACCAAAATGAGCAATAAGGCAAAGTATGAAAACGATCGGATAAGAGGCAAACTTTTTCTGAATTGTAATCGTAAGTGAAACGTAAAGGAGGTATGTAAAAAGACAACATTTTGATTATTTTGTATTGATAAAATAATTTAGTTAGTAAAGAAAGAATATGTTTTCTTGAAAAGAGACCTCTTAGAAACTCTATACTACGTACACGATATGATTTATAGAAAGTCCGTCATCCGGAAATTTGCGATAAAAACCATGACGTTGATTATTTAGTTCAAATTTATTTATTCCATCGAAAGTATGTTATTATTCAATGTCGTTTAAGTTATTCGGAATTTCAGCATCTCCCGTTTATCTGCCGCACTTGCCCCGTAGTTTTCAGATCGCCATACATTGCACGCTTCTGAAACACTTTATAGAGCCAGGTATAGTCGAAAATCGATTAAGTGCTATCTCCTCGTCCCGTCCACCTTTTTGATGGCGATGAAACACGAAACACAATAATGGCTTTTCGATCATAAACCGTGCGTGCGTTATCCGAAATACCTATAATAGTATGACGACCCGATCGCGAGAGACACAACCGACGTTTATCGCCCACTATCGATCCCAGTATAAATATCTACATATATATGGTACAAAAAACACACATGGTATATACCGATAGTTCTCAAATACCTCCACAGATGATTTTGCTGCTTTGAAAGTATAACTTAGATTCACACAGCTGTAGCATAGACTTATAGAGGTCGTCGTGTACGTGATCATGCACATATGAAACTAATGTCTCACCAGTATTGTTTTATTTGTAGTATCTTTCCTCATGCCTGGGGGTTGTAATTGGCAAGCCTGAACAGGATAGAGTCCTTTGAAATGTGGTGTTATCGGAGGATTTTAAAGATCTCACGGAAGGAGCATGTGAGGAACAAAACGATCCTTCAGCTTCTTCATAAAAAAATATTGCAAAGCGGTTTAACAATAGTTGAACTGCATGCGGAACGGTCAGATTCAGATTTAAAGGCAAAAATCACAAACACAACAGTCCGCATGGAAACGTCAAACTAAATTAACTGTTAAGCCCAAGCCGTATAGGTCCTAAGAATCTAAAGTACATACTATCAATATCTTCTTATGCTCGCTTATATCACGATCAACGTTTACAACAATATGCGTGACCTAAATATATAAGAGAGATAATGAGGAGCTATAGAGCAAATTTTATAAAATATAGAGTGAAAAAAGAAATAGTTATAGGCGTTTAAGCAATTAAAGCTAGATGACGGCGAAAACGGATATTCACCAAGAAAACGCTGAAGCGAACAATGCCACTGAACATTTTGGGCGATTAAATTTGGGCGAAAAGTTTCAAACACGTCTAACGCGATATTTTTGCACCATCGTAATGGCGGAGGATCCCTTTACTTATATTGATGACCAAAATGAGCAATATGGCAAAGTATGAAAGCGATTGGATAAGAGGGAAATTTTTTTCAGAATTGTAATCGTAAGTGAAGCTAAAAGGAGGTTTGTAAAAACTGTCCAAAAAGACCATCGTATGTGATGATGTGTAATTTAGTATAACTAATTATATGAAAACCTGTATGAAGTAACCTGATTAGGATCTGTTGGCACGCGCGTAGAAATGACTTTTGGCTGAAACATCACGCTATTCAACTTAACACCACGCTATTTAACCATTCATTTTAACAATCATAATGTAACCTACGAGTGAAGTAAAAAATATACAAGAGTGATAAAGAGAGCCTATAATGCAAATTTTATAAATAAGAGTGAGAAAAAAAAGGATATAGACGTTTAAACAATTAAAATCTGACATAGCGAGAGGGTGGCGAAAAGGTGAAAACGATCGAAAGAGTGTGGATAAATACGGCAACTTTCTAATACACGTCACCGAGAACAATATTGGAGTATTTTCAAATGTGTCTATTACGATTATTTCTGGTGGATTTGATTTCCACACATATTGATGACCAAACCGAGCAAAATGGCAAAGTTTGAAGACGACCGAATAATAACCTAAATTTCGTCAGACGAAAAAATTGAAAGCGAGCTAATAAAAGCCTCTTCACACTGTAAAACACACAAAACATAAGATGGAATATTATAGCCACATTATTCGCGGCCCCAAATATCACCTTCTACAAACAATCATAGAGGGGAAAATATAAAGGAAACGGTGGCTTTGGAGAAAGAAGCTCTCTTGGCTCCGGAACATCAGGTCCTGGATGGGACTTGGACTCGAAAAATTGTTTAGACTTGCCCATGATAGGGCAGAATAAACGATATCTGACCATGGTAGTCGCCTAAGTCCGAATACGGATTCAGCATAAGAAGAGATATATGGGTTCCAACTTTCATAATGCAGTCCGTATTGGTCCTACAACCCTCTCGACACCCTGTAGCTCACATTGAAGTTTTCCAAGTAGTAGCCCTGACCTTCCTGATCGCTTTTTCTAGGCTTTCATAGTCGTACCCAAATAACTATAGGATGATTGACAGCTTATCGCCAACTATCAGGTCTTGCAGGATGGAGGTATCGGTTCCTCTCAATGTTCAGGAGATACTAAGCATCCATCTTCAACACCATATCTCAAAAGCGTCTATTATCAGCCATTCTCGAGCCCACACCATCCATGTCTCAACTCCTTTTAGAAATATGGGGAAGACCAAAGCTCAAACCAGACGTATTTCCTTAGACATAGTGGTGCCCCGGTCTTTCCAAATTTTTTCTCAGTTTCGATATGCAATTTTATTTCAGTCTCACACCCTCCGTCGTCTGATAACGTCAATTTGAGATAAATAAACTTCAAAATCAGGTAGAGAATCTGTCTTCAAGACTTGACCATGTTGATCCACCATCCTAATCTTAGTTTCCGCTCTGTTCAAATATTTTATTTTATTTATTCAATTAATCATGTACACTCGACATTACATATTGCTCCAATGCAAGTAGTATATTATATAGATCAAGTATTATTATTATATATTTTTACTTTATACATGATATATGTATGTCAAAGATTGTAAAGTGCATTGAAAATATCGTATATAATAGATCAATAAACATTTTATACAACAATATGATATATTTGTACATATTGTTGTATAAAATATATTTGTATACGATAATCATCCACAGAGACGTATATGGAGAGAAATTTTTACAGCATTTTATATACAACCCGGCAAACCTTGTGACGCTGAATAAATCAAGATTTTCGAGAGACATAGGGGAGGGAAAGCCAATTTTGCAGAAACCGTTTCAATGAAAATCAGAAAAATTGGCAAACTCTGATAGGAAACGACTGACCTGGTCACAAACTAAGGTCTGGCCAGTAGCAACCAGTGGGACTCGAACCACACTGTTCATAGCAAGACATGCTAGTCGCTGCCGCTGGTTGATATTATAATAACAACCATGCCATGCCACTGGTTGATATTATAATTATCATAACTTTTCATTTTAAACTGAACTTTTCAAGTCAGAGTTCAAACGGTCAAATTTGACGTTTTCTACATTATTGATTTTGTGATTTTTTAACTCGGCTACAGTACGATGAATGAATGAAACTTTAAATATGAAAAGCAAACTCGTTGTGATTTAAATGATTTTGAAGAGTGCACATTTTTGTACGCAATATCAAATCGGTACAAGAATGGGTCGGTTCGATGCTGCAATGCCAACAAATTCAATAGAATTTATACTGTCGGTTATATCAATTTATATATATATATACATACCTTCTTAGATGCGAAAATAGGTATGTAAGCGGAGATAGGGATGAATATCTTTTGAGTATCAGATTTCTGGAAGAAGCGTCGAAAATTGGTCGCGTTTTAAGCTTATTGATGGGGCAAAAAGGTATGCGAATATTCCGTCCTCCTGCGAAATCGACTTTTGATTGATAAATTGCTTTTTTCGGAATTTTTATGACTACTTCTACAGTTGGAGCGATGGTGTGTAAATAAATCAGGTTTCTAAGATTAATAAGACAGACTTTAATAAGCATAAATAGAAGCGTAGTCGCCGAAAATATGACAAAAAAGAATTGAATTAAGTATTATATTTTATATGTACATATGTAAATACATACATATAGTACGTTTGCACATAATTCTGCTTCTATTTTTAACACATTATCAGTGGTGTTTTTGTATGCGGTTTTTCTTTGTCATTGAAATGATCACGAAGAAATACATTGTTTGCGGTTATTATTTAATCAAGCAAATATTATCTCATTGATTACTAACTTTAAATTTCAATTAATACGGAAGTCATCCCATTGAGTGCAAAATATGCATGGAAAATTCAATCTTTGATAACCTTATTTTTCATTTTAAAATGTCTATAGTCTGTGAGAAGACGTACATATATTTCAATATCTGATAGATAGCTATTTTTTATGTGGTTTTTCGATGTACGTACATAATATTATGAAAACATGTTTATCTGTGGTATAAAAGCACATATGTACGTGCGAGGAAGATTGTTGCTAACCCTTAAATGACTTCAAAAGTGTAAATTTATATAGTCTTTACATTCAAATTTCATTCTTCCAAAATCTCAATCTCCTGTTAGAGTTTGTAAACTTACCTACATAAACTAATTTAAACGCATCACTCCCTCTCTTGCAAGTTTGACTAGCCCAAAATTGTGCATACTAATATATGTATGTACAAAATTAGCCATTGTGTCCATTTAAGGTGATCTGTTATGGCAGTATGGCATATATAAAAAATTAAAAGAGTACACCTATAAGGGGAGGTACCATTTCCAGTCAAATTTGAAACAAATTTACATACTATCGATAAGAATTTTAGTAACCGATACGTTAAGTTTCAGTTCGATCTAACGAACGGTGTTCAAAAAATCCCCAAATACACTGATACACAGTAACAAACACGCACACAATTTTTTTTTCTAGATCATGAAAACATGATCAGTGATCGATTCTGAGTTCGAATCAGTCAAAATCTCGAGCTCCAATTTTCGTATGATCACAAAACTTCATCTACATATTGTTACTACGTATCTATGTATATAGATAAATAAATATACCTAGTTTAAATCTTCTTTTGTTCAGTAAATACTGAATATACGTTTTAGTCTAGCAACAAATACGTTAAGAAATTCGAGATATATAATTTTTTTTTCAAAATAATATTTTTCAAACCCTTGTATTAACATCTATTATCAGAAATTGAAGTATTAAAGCGTGCATATGTGCGCAATTCCGTCTCCAAGCTATATAAATGAAACGCGCACATTTGTGCGCCCCGCGCCTCGTCAACAAATCAAAACCCGCACATATGCGCCCCGGGCTTCACGTGTTAAGAAAATCCTTATCTATCGTGATAAAACCGAAGAATGATTGTGCTAGACATCATTCTCTACACTTCTGTACGATTGGTAAGTCTGACTTTATCACACTTAGCACTTATACCATAGTATACCGTAATTATGATGATGATATATAATTTAAAACAAAATCCAGGAAAAAAAAACACAAATCATAAACAAGATGTCCGCAGTGAAGCCTAAGTCTGATTTTGCTGCAAATCGAACGGAATACTTATATGAAGCCATGAAACAACAGAAGTTCTGTGATGCCATTTTTTTTGTGCGAAACCGGAGGTAACTTTACTATAATCTAAAAATATTTAAAATCAGAATTGTTTGTCAGTTTTAATAATCGTTTTTCATAATTGCAGTTACTATGTGCACATGGTCGTGTTATCGGCATGCAGTGAATTTTTCGTGAAAAACCAATATAAACTAAGTGCAACCTTTTCTCCTTTTGAATTCGACGTTATCGATGCAATACTGAAATATTGTTATACTGGAGAAATAAGTACAAGTTCAAAAATATCAAAAATAGTTCATTACAAACGCGTGTTCTGTTAATAGATATAATAATTTAAAAATAGTTCTAGGTATAGACGACCATCATTACAAAAAATTTATAGAGCTAGCTAACTTACTCGATGTTAAAATTTCGCCGCAATATAGAACAGTCAATCTCTCCAATTGTCTGGAAATTTTGAGACTAACCGATAATTCTGAATTGAAGAAAGAGGCAATGGATATGACTGTGGAAAATTTTGAGACGGTGAGTGTTGATTATACATACATACATATGTATAGGTATAAAAAAATAATGATCACTTTAATATTTTAATTCCGCTTTTGTTTTAGTTGCACAAAACACAAGATTTTCTTAATCTTTCAGCTTCCACTGTGATCGAAATCTTGAAATCGGATTATTTGATCATGCCCTCCGAGGAAGAAGTATTCAATAGTGTGAAATTATGGGTAAATTATGATGATGCAAACCGTAAAAATGAATTAGCACAGCTAATGAGTTCCGTGAGGTTATCCTTACTATCGATGGAGGTACACTATTTGAGGTTCATTGAATATAATTAAAAAATAATAATAATTTAATAATTTGTTATATTTTCAGTATCTTGTCAAGGAAGTGATGAAGTTTTGTAATTCGTGTGCAGCGTGTGTGACCACTCTTAGGCAAGAAATTCTAGATAAAATTTCATCAAATAATAAATCTTTAATTCAAAGAGACACTCCCCGTAGAAAAAAAGAAGAAAAAATAGTACTGATTGGGGGCTCTAATTTAGATGTAAGTTTTATATCACAAATATTTCGATTGTATTTATAGGTATATCCAATCAAATAAGAAATATACTTGTTATATTATTGCATAATGTGTTTTTAGTTGGCAAATACTATCGATATATACGACGGGTTGAAAAAAAGTTGGACTTTATCAAAGAACTACGGAATAAATAAATGTATGTTAGGATCAGCATTCGTGGAAAATTGGATCATTATTATTGGCGGGCGGAATTCTTCAAATCAAACAGAGACTTCAGTAACTTTTCCTAGTGTTGTAAAGTATGTGTTAAAAAGTAATTGGAATATAGCAAATTTCTTTCTTTTCAGGTGGAATATATTGATTTGAAAAATGGCCAGAAGCATACATTGAAGCCGTTGAATCAAGCTCGTCAGCACTTCGCAACGGTGACACTTCGTCGTGATTTGTCCAGTGATGTCTACGCCATTGGTGGTTTTCAAATTACAAATACCAAAGAAAATACAGGAAATATCTTATCTTCAGTGGAAAAGTGATTAAATTACATTCACTTCATTAGATCGATTGAAAGAGAAGTTTACATTTATTGATTTCGGATAGGTGGAAGAGCACGACTAGGAATTGGGAGATCATCAAACAATTGTTGGTGGCGGTTGATTGTCACAGTGCTTCTGTAATCGACGGCAAAATTTACGTCACAGGCGGGCGTATAAATGAAAATAATAAAACCAAATCTAGTAATAAATTACAAATATATTCAGTGGAATCCAATTATTGGACTTACGGCACTCAGATGAATGAGGCAAGACATTGTCATTCGGTGAATACCTATTAATTTTATTTCACAACTATGGCAAACAATATAAAACTCTTCAAAATAAAATAAACTAATTTTGATTTGAATTTTTTGGAGCGTCGTATTCAATAAGAAAATTTTCGTCGTTGGTGGCGAACAAGTGGAATCTTATACAGACAGTGTCGAGTATTACGATGTTGAAGCAAATCTTTGGACAGATTTTACCAAACTACCAAATCCTCGGTCCAGAATCAGTGCGTGTTGTTTCCAAAATAAGTTACTCTGCATGGGTGCGTTTTTCATAAAAATAAATTTGAAATTATTGCTCTTTAATGTATAAGCGCACTAATTGTTTTGATTTTCAGGTGGATATGATGGAAAGACTCTACTAAGTGATGTTTTGGAATACGACGAGACAAAGAATAAATGGAATGTTTTAAATAGTCTCAGCCAAGGCAGATGTGATTCAGCTGCTCATGTTATTCCATATGATTCGAATATTTGATCGACTTTAGTTTTATTCTTATAACATACTTTAAAGTAAAAGTAATACAAATAACCATTATTCTTTAAATGTATTATACTGTTTCTAATATTTGAATTTTTAGTGTACATATGTATTTGCCATGTATTCAAATGTTCGAATAAATTAATATGTAAGAACTTCTTAAAACATGTTTTATATTACTGTATATACATATGTATGTAGGTACATGACATATGAGTTGATTTATATCAGAGTAGCCAAAGACAAATGGTGCAGTACTTTACAATTAAATTGTATACAATTAAAACATCCTTTTCAATACTAAGAATATCATAAATTACAAATTAAATACGTTGGCAGAAAACCTACGAACTTTTCTGATAAGAAGCGATGGAATCCATTAAAGAGAGAGAGGTATAGAGAAAATGGATGATTCAATTGAGGCAAATTTAAACATACATAGTCTATTTCAGATGTACCTCGACGAATATGTAAAATTTAATCCGATAAAGTTCACCTGTACGAGTTCGTACCTATAATAATATGATGGGCCTGTATTATGTCTATTATATACGTGCGGGTTTCCCGGGCGAAATATAGACACGTTCAGTCCGGAAGTTTGCGGGTTAAATATGGCTCAGTTACCCACTTTAATTAGCGTGGAAGGTGCTGAAATAACAGGTAGCAAAATTGGGAATGCGAACCATATTATAACATTATTAATAATAACTCAATTCAACGTGCATATACATACATCTGACCAGGACGTACACAAATATGTAGGTGGAAATAGCAACACCTCGTCTTTGAAAAGCGGTGAAAGTTAATACCCGATATTAAATTCATACTTTTTTAAGATAAAAATATACATAAGGATAAATGATGTATCTCTTCTGGATATAGTACGACAAGAAACACCGAGTCAATGAAAATGTCTAAGCTAAAACCAATAAAACAAATAATTACTTACCTCCTTTACGTTTCACATGGCTTTCGTGTTAGTGGTCATTTTTATCTCTTATCCGATCGTTTTCATACTTTACCATATTGCTCATTTTGGTCATCAATATACGTTAATGTATCGTCTGCCATTACGTTGGAGATAAAATATCGTATACAATGCGTATTAAATATCCAGAATCTCGGATACGGTGACGTCTATGACGGTACGTAAGGCTACCATAATCTATCTTCAACCTTTTCGCCTTGATATGCTCATTTCAGATTTTAATTATTTAAACGCCTATAATTCACTCTATATTTTATAAAATTTGCTCTATAGGTTCTCGTTATCTCTAATATTTCAATATTTATAGTTTTAACTCTCATATGTATATATAAATTTCAAATTTGGCGTCTAGCTTCATGTAATGTAATACACGATATATATTGATTTTTGGCCAAATATGTCAAATCTGACATTTCACGGCTAAAAGTATATCTCTTCACGGAGTTTTATCTGCGAGATAAGTATTCAATAAGAAGTTATGTTGTATCTAATTGTTAATATGATTTACAATAAGCTTACATACATTTAGTTTTTTACAATAAGCTAACATACATACTTCACATACAATTAATTTTAGTTATCAGCTGATTTAATTTATCTGATGATTGAAAAGTTCATTTCTGTAAATACATAAACTCATTTATGGACAATCATACATTGATAAACTATTTTTAAAGCAAATCATTAAAGCAATCTTATTCTTTATCTCAACTATTGTATTCGCTTTCCAAATAAGACTTTAATTTATATTTATTATTTAATAAACAAAATAGTTGGTAAAAAAGGTTAATTTAAATTTGAAATGGTCAGTATTTTTACATATTGTGTACAATTATGCAACTGATTTTGGTCAGAATAAATATCATTTGCGCTCAATGTTGAATGTGCCTTTAGTTAATTTGGGTTAGACTTAGTTAGATTAAGTTAATAAACTGACCATTTAATACAAATTCCACCCGTTCAATGAAAATTTTGATCTCATTTAATAGCTTTGATACTGGCCTATTATTTATGTAATGTAATACATTACCAAAAGTTAATATATTAAGTATATAGCCAGCAGAATAGACTGGTGTTTAGCATATAATTCTTTGAAAAGTGGCCACGGGTTCAAATACTACTTTCTGCTGGCTAGACCTTGGATTTGTGACTTGAGTTCGATTGTTTCCTATCAAAGTTTGATTTTCATTGAAACGATTCCAACAAATTGGCAAACTGAATTTCGCTGAATTTTTTAAAAATTCTACAAATTTACAAATTTGAACATAGATGTCTCTGTGGGTGTTAATTGATACATATATATTTACTTTGTATAATACTAATAAAACATACTTGTATCAAATCTACAATATTTCTGGCCAGGAAGGCGCATTGGTGTTACCTTTTAGGCATTCCTGGTATATTTAAAAAAAATAATAACAATAATAAATAAATAAAAAAACAAATACTTATAAAAATTAACAATTTAAAACAATATTAAACTACGTATTTTTTTTAAATCAGTATCAAGTAATACAAATGTCAGTATTTATGTATATGGAATTCGATAAGTTTAAGCATCGATGAATTCACAGATTACCTAAACAAAATCTGCTTTAGATCGTCGACTTTAGAGAGTCTTTAATTAATATTATGTATTAGATGTAAAGAATTGTAAATTGGTTTTTGAGCTATTTTTCCTATTATGCTGTACATTAACATGTACTTACTAACTAAATTAAATTAATATTGTAAAATAGGAAATGATCACTGGATCAGTAGCTATTAAAATAGATATAAGATGTATTGTGAACATAATTTAGTAATAATAAAAAGCATTTAAAAATCAAAAAAATGCATCGATGAAGCGAGAATCTCGACCTAATGCAAACTAACGAATTTGGCACGATTCATTTTGATATTAATCGTTTGATTTAAGCGTGTCAAACAAAACTGACTATTCAATAAGAGTTCTGACTAGTCGTCATTGAAACTAACAGTTTGATACTGATTGTTCTGGTTAAACTTTTAGTCACTCATCCTACTTCTAAATGTTGACCAAAGGTTGAATAAAATACCCAGTGGTTTTACCCGGATATGTTCAGTATTAGTAATATAAACCGCTTAAACATGGCTAATCTAATAGTAAACATTTTATTAAATTTATTTGAATAGTTTTATGTTATTTAAATTCATTTGATTTTTTATTAAATTTAACGTCACGGATTCTACGAATCGATGATAGTTACATATGTACATACAAAGTCTCTTTCGAAATTATATAGTAGATTACAAACAGTCTAACGATGCTATGTACATTTAGAATTCGAATAGTTCAATTGATTTCATTATGCAAACAATATTTATTTTTCTCCGGCATATTTTCGTTTTGTCGAGATTGCAATCGGGGCGTGTAATAACTGTCTACGATTACACGAACGAGGTAGAAATTCTACTCGTTGACTCTGTCAAATTGGGTCATCGACGTGTACCTAAACACCTATCCCATTCTGCAGGACCTAGGGATGCCTATTTCCTTTTTAGAGAGTCGTTCTGCGAAATTTACACGGCGATTATCCAAAAAACTGCCGGGCCGTTTGCCTAATTTAATTACGTCATTTCACTAACTGCTCTCGTTCTCGCCCTCTCTCTTATCCTTCTAGTTTATCTTCGGCGATTGTGGAGGACCACCAGAGTCCAGGTGAGGGTCCTGAATACATTTGTGCCACTTCCCGAGTGGCCATTTCAGACCTTATCGACGGAAATGATCGAATTTTAATAATAAATTCAAGTCGTAATCGACCTCAATTTCAGGAAAACGTGTCTCATTCCAAAAATTGAATATTTCATTCATGTACACCGTGTTTGATGCGGATCATTCAGTGCCCAACTTAATAAGATAAGTCTGCAGATGAATCGGGAAACATGCCTCTAGAAATTTATCAGTTATAGTCGTTTTTCAGTGACGAATAACTTGTCCGCCAACATATAAAATTGTTCGAAGCAAATTAAGCCATTGTTTACCAGTAGATGCTATGGGTTCAAATCCTGGCTGGAATCGAAAAATTTATTCAATTTTTTCGATGATTACGAATACGTCTATCGCTGCTGGTTAGTTATCAATTCCAGATCGAAGGCCTCCACTTAGAATTTTCCAATGTATCTAAAACGCGATGCCAAAAATCACATATTTGATATTAGATATTAAATATTAACTTACAAAATTATTACTCTTTGTACTCTAAAGAAGCGATATGACATATATTATGTATACTGTGTACATATTATGGCCTTTATACCGCGAAAGAATCGAAGCAAACGTAGAGTAGCAAAAAGCCGATAAGTTAACTGTAGTTTTTGCAAGTTTTCGACGAAAATGTAGAATTACAGTTGTCTGTTGTATGTACATAAGTGCTTATCTATGTAGTTTCGATATAACAACGTGCCCGTTTACGTGAAAGGCACGAACGTAGATATAACGTAAAGTTTCCCTATAGCGAATTACGTGCTCCATTCTAACGTGCGTGAAATTAAGTTAGAATCCTACTGGAGTGAACGAACTAATCAACTCCAATCAATACTTTTACCTCAAAGTATATGACCAACATATTAGGTTTTGCACTTCTATGTATAATATATACATAAATTTAGAGCATTTACATATATTACTTCCACCTCAACTTTCTTTTAATGCGGGGATTAAATAGACAGTAAAAAATTGCATGCGATGCAATTTAAATGCGAAATGATTTCTATTGAAAAAAAAGCACGTGATTTTTGTGCTCGATAAATATTTGCATAACAATTGGTCGACAGGTGTTCGTTAAAAACATTTTAAAAAGAAATGCAACGTTGAAATGTTGGCGCGTGTGATGCAACTGGAAATTGCATGGGCAAAATTGTACAAGGCAAATCGATTCCAGTGATTAAATTTAATTGAAAGTTATGCATCAAATAGAGTGGAATGTTCGCAACAACGAAATTTTACCATTTTATATGTATGAAAATGCATTAAATTTTAAACATTATGAAATATCAGTGTTTTTAATGGAATTAATCATTCATCAATGATTAGTGTTAATATTAATATGAGCGTCATCTTTTGTATCAAACCACCTCCAAATTTAATTACATGTGTATGCATATTGTTATTATCTTACTATGACATATTTTAAGTAATAATTCGCACCAGTAAATGAGACTTGTTTTTACATACCTCCTTTGCATTTCACATGGTTTTCGTGTTAGTGGTAATTTCTTATATCTCTTATCTCTTATCCGATCGTTTTCATACTTTACCATATTGCTCATTTTGGTCATCAATATACGTTAATGTATCGTCTGCCATTACGTTGGAGATAAAATATCGTATACAATGCGTTTCAAATATCCAGAATCTCGGATACGGTGACGTCTATCTACCATAATCTATCTTCAACCTTTTCGCCTTGATATGCCCATTTCAGATTTTAATTGTTTAAACGCCTATAATTCACTCTATATTTTATAAAATTTGCTCTATAGGTTCTCGTTATTCCTAATATTTAAATATTTATAGTTTAACTCTCATATGTATATATAAATTACAAATTTGGCGTCTAGCTTCATGTAATGTAATACACGATATATATTGATTTTTGGCCAAATATGTCAGATCTGACATTTCACGGCTAAAAGTATATCTCTTCACGGAGTTTTATCTGCGAGATAAGTATTCAATAAGATGTTATTTTGTATCTAATTGTTAATATGATTTACAATAAGCTTACATACATTTAGTTTTTTACAATAAGCTTACATACATACATCACTTACAATTTATTTTAGTTATCAGCTGATTTAATTTATCTGATGATTGAAAAGTTCATTTCTGTAAATACATAAACTCATTTATGGACAATCATACATTGATAAACTATTCTTAAAGCAATCTTAGTATTAATAAACTATTCTAAACTGTAAGGTTCCCGGCATAAATTAGTATACATATTTCCGGCAGCAACTCATAACCTCAAATTTCATTGTTTATTCCTCCAAAACAAACTTTTTAACCAATACAAGCTACATTTGTATGTACACAGATCAAAGAGTACTGATTTAATTTTTCCCTCAGAAAGTCTCAATGAATACACTTAAAAATATTCACAAATATATGTTAAATATATATGTATATGGACCTTCACGGCAAGAAAGCATTGTATGTATGTGACATTTTAAACATAAGGAGGGGCGTTAGAAAAAAAAATATGAGTTTAAATTTTTACTCATATTTCAATGTCTTCTAATATGTGAACATATACATACGTACATATGTATATAATTTTCTAATAGTCGTTTTCAACATTTTTTTCTTTTTAAACTTAAGGTCGCCGATTAAACAGGACATACTTTTGTCCACATAAATTGTTTAACCTTTATTTCGGTATTTCATTAAAATATCACACCATCAGAATTAATTGAAAAATTCAATCAAAGCCTTTGAATGGAAAGAACTTAGCTTTAAAATAGGTTTCTTGCAAAGTTTTCCATTGTTTTAAACCTTATTGAAAATATAATACATCTCTACTATCTTTGAAGCAAATTTAAATTTTCATTTTACTTTATAAAGCTTTATTTAATTATATTTTAATTCGCATGCATTAAAGTCTTGAATGCCTAGAAATAATTGAGCGAGAAAGTTTCAAAAGAAATTGTATTTTTCGTGCGCAAAATGTTCTTTTGATGCATTTAACACGTGCATTGTCCGAGTGCAAGCTTGCGGTGCACAAAGCAATGAAAACAAAAGGAAAATCTACGGGTAAAAACAAAAGAAAAAAGAAAATGCCAACTCGGTCACGACATTTACAGGCAGGCTCAAAAATAACTTGAGTGGCATTTAAAAATAAAAATCTTAACAATTTTCAAACGAGCCCTTAGAAAAAATTTACTTGTTTTAGAATGGTATGACATTCATTTGGGAGAAGATTCCGAATTCAATGAGGGACAGGCTCCAGCGTAATATAACATAATAAATTTCTCTAACACCCGGTTTATCCCAAGTCGGATTAATGGCGCCTGATTTGTTTGCGGATCGCTCCTGTAAATATTCGCGGGGCGGAAAAAAAGAAAACTCACCGAGGAAAATCCTAGATTTTCTCAAAGCTGGCGAAACGAACGAAGAAACCGGTAAAAAATCGCCGCAGAGTCCCCGAGATTTATTAACAGCCTCACACTCGAGAATTATTCACGTTTTCGAACCCAAGTGAATATAAAATCTGGCTACTTATCACCTCACATATATTACAGTACTAGCTGAATTGCCCGGCATTGCTCGCGCGAGTGAAAATTCGAAACGAAAAGCAAAAAAAGGTGAACATTCCCAAAAAGGGATTTTTTTAATTGTGGGATGCGGAATTATTATTTCCAATTTTTTTCATAGCCTACAGCATGTGCAGGCTTACGTTTTATGAGATATTATATTAAATTCGGTTGTTATAATTTGAATAGAAAATAGATTTTAATAGAGAACAAATACACAAATATGCACTTTGATATCATAGAAAGATATTCAGATTTTTTTATAATATAATACATACATTTGTTCATAGTGTATGTATGTATGTTTGTGCTTATAATATGTTTCAAATAGCAATGTTCTATGTGTATATTTGCGGATAAACAGCATAGTGAACCGATTCAGTTCAAATTGAATATAATTCTAATAATAATACCGCAAATTGTACGTATAATACACACATATGATGCGAATTGTTCCACTGCTCCACAGAATGCCTATTTTATATGCAAATATCTAATTTCAAAGACAATTAATTCGCGTTCAAATACTTCAACCGCAAATAATAAGTAATCAATTTAATAATACATTTCGTTTGGCATGTGTATAATTTTGCATGTACATGTCTTCATTAATAACAACACATTTTAAGTAAAATGCTTTGATTTCAGTCGGTCAGTAACCACATATTTGTTGATTTCGATCAGTACACATTATCATTCGATAAAATTTGGATATGAACGTACGTTTTTAGCTTCAAAATATAATTTCATTATGGTTGTGTAAAAACACAATTAAACATCTTATGTCAAATTACGAGCCTCATTCCAAAATAAAATGATCATTCATTACGGTAAAATATAAAATACTGACCAATCAGTATACATAGATATGTATACATATTATTTATATTTTCATAATTACTGACCATTTATTTTATTTATTGATTATTTAATAATTATATACTAGCCGTTTATTGTAAGAAGCAGAGCTGTGGAGTTGTTGCTTTTTGATTGACTGCAAAATTTGAAACACAAAACAGAATATTTAGCTGAAGTAAACTACACAAAATATAAAATAAAAATAACTCAAACATCCCCATCATATATGATATACATTGATGAATAGGAATCGTTAGATTTGATACCATTAAAAGGGGTTTTATTGCAAAGGATGTATCTATAGGTATAATACATAGGTTTAACAAATAATCCGACATTTTGTGTGCACAATATATGTATTATATATACATACATGACAGTAGCATACGTATGTATGTATGTCCTTTACAATCTTTTCATTTCTCGGAATACTTGACATAAAGAATCCCCACTCTACAGATAATCCAATCAAAAAGGGCACCATTGATGAGCTTATCCCATTGAATGGGTATTTTTCCCCATGTTTGTACGGATTATACATATATTATACTGCAAAACCTTTATGAATTACATACAGAAAACAAACAAAGATACTATTTTGAGGAGAAATTTAAGCGTTTTTGAATATAATTATAAAACGCTTATCTAGTCTGAGAATTCTCAATCTTATGTTAAATTTTGCAAAAGTTTTTTACATATTTTTCGTAGAATTTATATTTATCATATATAATACGTATGTACATATGTACATATCTATTTGGAAATTAATTAAATTATATTAAAATCGTATATGAAAGTGATTTTCCTTTGTGCTCGCATTGCAATAAACGGGAATATATTACATATGTATAATATTTGCAGTAGGAAAACAACAATAAATAATAATAAATATCGAGCGAGCATTATTTATACACGCATATTCAATTAAAAAAAAATGGGGAAGAATATAATACGTCTGTGTCGGACGTTTCCTTTCATTAAATCATTTTCCTCGGCGATTTTTCTTTTATTTCATTTTACCAAAAGAAAATTTTCCGGCTATTATGTTCGTTTGGAAAATGGGTGAAATATATACTTTCATCGTTGTGGGACGCAAATTGGGCATTTTTGCCTTGATTTGTGTAACATTGCAATTAAGCATGCTTTATCCATTTACGATCCTATACGAATATATAATACAGACATACGATTTATTATAAAGCGAATAAATCATTTAATGAGTCATTTAGATACAGTATATAGATTTGATTATATTGAGACTAATTATCAAATTATTTTCTTAGAACATACAATTTTTGAATATGAATTGAAATTATCTATGTGTATATTGCTATTATATTTTTTCCAGATAATACTTTTTTCACATGTACATAATATATACATACACATATGTATGCTTACTTCAATTTTAGTACTAACTATAACCTTTTATATTCCTTACAATAAAAAATATAACTATGTACATAGAAAAACATAACATTTGCAAAATATTACATGAATTTATCTTTAAAAATATATATGAGTACGTTCTCAAATAAATAATTATAAGCAAAAACTATTATTATATGGTTTTATAAAACATTAAATTTCAATTTGTTCGGATCAAACTTTCTCGTTACAACTCACCTTTTACCAAACCGATTTTTTAAAATTTTGTACACACGCTTGTTACCTTATACTATAGTAAATGTGAATAGCTGTTTTTTCAATGGTCAAAGAAAGAAAAATCAAACTTAATTAAATCACGTAATATATATGTATTTCTAAATGAATATTTCTTCAAAACTTTTATAATAAAACCATATATGGCAATTTTTAATAGCTTTAGTTATATTATTGTTTCAGTGGTCAATTGAAATTCAATTTGCGATATGTAAATTACCTATGTTATGTAGATACGTAAATTTTATCATTAATAAGCTGCCTCTCAGTCGCTAGAAACCACTGAGCTTCACATGGATATGTACTGCTAGATTTACCGGTAAATTTACTGACCAAATTTTGAACTATTTACCAGTAATGGTCTCCCTAACCTATGCATACATATTTCCATGTTCCAAAACGCAGTTTATATATTTTTTAAATAACTTGATTAACAAACCATGTTTTCTTTATTATCATAAAAACGTTACATTTACGTTATTGTTAGATACATATATTCGAAAACTATATTTGATTATGGAACGATGATTAATTTAAAATGAGATACGTAGAAATTTGTTTTACTAATTATGTAACTTTGTTCTGCTGCTGTGCTGACCGTCACTTGTGGGATCGATCGATAATCACTTTCGGAGTCTCGATGGAATAGAATCGTGATCTATATAAATGATTTTCTATCTTTTGGTTTGGGCGAAGTCCAGCATTCCTGGGTTGGGCAAACTCCGGCACTTCTGTCTTATCTGACAGGAGTGCCCTTTACAGGAATTTTAATGGACTTGTTACTCACGTATGATGTGATATGAGAAAGTGAATTTGATTATTGTGGGAACTAGATTGATAAGCGAGGTACATAACAATATGTATGTACATAAACGAGTGTTTTATAAAATATGGTTTGAAACTATTTTACATATATATGTAAGTACCTATTACAAAGTTAATGAAAAGGTCAAGAGTCAAGCATTTTTACGCATTTTTAGCTCATTTGCAATCATTTCTTTATTTATTGCGTATCAATTTGGGATCGTAACATTGACTTGATACATTGGCCGTCGTCCGAGGCGAATTGAAGCCCAATTGGGCGTAAGTTACGCCCGTCCTAAAGATACAAACTTATTATAGTGCGCGCGCACACACGTGAACTTTATTGTGTGCGACAAAGGGAGATCGTAAACACAATAAATATGTTATGTGCCGGCAGTAAAGCTTTATGTGCCGAACTTTAATGGATGACACAACAATAAAATGCGGCACTTGGCGACACACTTTTTGATTTTGTCCGATTGCGCCGAAAAACCGGAAACGCGACAGCTTTTCCGACTGCGGGAAATCGACGGAAAACTTTCGCGCGCGATCTGACAATGCGGTCTGAGACGATTACACCTATTCATTGTGAGGTTTTACGCTTGATTTTGTACAAATTATGACGTTTCTTTATGTAACATGTACATTCGTATAACATACAAATGGAATAAACTTTAAATTTAATGTACATACATTGAATGTGAAATTGAGTTTTCAAAACTCATTAAATTAAAAGCTCGTGTAACATATATAGGACATGTTCGATAAAGCCCCAATCAAACGTAAAAACATTACTATAAACTTTTTGCCGTAGAGAAAATTGCAATATAAACAAAAATATGCAAAGCAAACTGCATATCACCAATTCCATTGTATATTTTACACTATTGAATGCATTCACACAGGTACTGCAACTGACATGCACAAATTCTCCGAGTCACAACAAAAGAGTCTTGCACTGTGCTTATTCATTGTACGTTCAAGCGATAAGATGCATGAATGCAGTTGGAGCTAAATATGTGGTCACCGCTCGTATAGTTCTCTTTACCTGAGTCTTAAGATTGACAAATTGCCATATGATCGGAGTAGGTGCTTCCAAAACTCTCAATATAATCATGTCGACATGATTTTACATAACTTGGATGAACAGTCTCACTATATAGCCTAGCTATAAAACACTCAAACCATCTTAAGTTTAATAAAATATTTAACACTATATTGAGAGATGTTTTATGGATGGGTCAACTGACCAACATATAACATTCTTAGGCTGTCTTAAGATATATCAAATCATTAACATGGTCTGAAAAGATGCTTACGAAGTTCCCAACTGGTTAAAGCAATGATATCGATCAAATATTTGAAATGATAGAGAAACGCACTGGTTAAATACCATAATGTAACTAGTAGTTTTAAATGGTTCAGGTAACCTGCTTCAGTTTCAGTCACCTCACTTTGCAATGAAATGCTCAAACCCAATTAATCAATAGGTACCCATGACATAAAAACGCTTCTGACTTGCCTAAACCAGTAAACCCTCAAACATGATAAAATCCTCTAAGTGTCTTGAAGTTTATCAAAATTTGATATTAGGGGCAATTTTTAACCGATTAGGAAAAGATAGTATATATATCAAATATATATCAAATATTTGTGATCTGCTTCATTTGAAGCAAGCTTCTTGCAATGAAATTCTCCAATGTTCTTTAAGGTTGATCAAACGTTTGATATGAACTAGAGATGCACTCTTGGCCGGTAAAACATTGATCAAATGTTTGACTTGTTCTGGCAATGTGATTGCAAAGTTTTCGATCGGAAAACCAATTGATCAACGGTTCGACATACATGGCTGTAAATCACGTGGCCTGATTCATCTTAAGCAAGCTTCTCTCAATGAAATGCTCTAAGATTCTTTAAGGTTGATCAACATAAACTAGATATGTGCTTATGCTTTTGTTCTGTTCTGGAAACCTGATTGCTAAGCTTTCAACCGGTAAAGCAACTAATCAACGGTTCAACATGGCTGTGAACCAAGTGATCTGCTTCATCTGAAGCAAGCTTCTCGCAATGAAATTCTCCAAGATTCTTTAAGGTTGATCAAAAGTTTAATATGAACTAGATATGTGATTATGCTCTTGACCGGTGAAAAATTGATCAAATGGTGTCAGACAAAGTGATTCTAAGCTTTCAACCGATAAAGCAACTAATCAATGGTTTGACATAGAAGTTGACAAAGTGACCTGCTTCATCTCAAGCAAGCTTTTTTAAGGTTGATGAAAAGTTTGACATGAATTAGAGATTGCAAAGTTGTCGACCGGGTAAGTACAATATCAACGATTCAACATGGCTGTGAACCAAGTGACCTGCTTCATCTGAAGCAAGCTTCTTTCAATGACATACTCCAAGATTCTTTAAGATCGATCAAAACTTTGACATGAACTAGATATATACTTTTGCTCTTGACCGGTGAAACATTGATCAAATACTTATCAATGGTTTGACATAGTTGTGGACTAAGTGACATGCTTCATCTTGAGCAAGCTTCTCACAATAAAATGCTCCGAAATTCTTTGTGGCTGATCAAAAGTTTGACACAAACTAGATATGTGATTATGCTCTTGACCGGTGAAACATTGATTTAATGTATGACTTGTTCTGGAAATATGATTGCAAAGTTTTCGATCGGTCAAGAAATTGATCAATGGTTCGACATACATACATAGCTGTGAACCGAGTGACCTGCTTTAACTTAAACAAGCTACTCTTAATGAAATGCTCCGAGATTCTTTAAGGTTGATCAAACGTTTGACATGAACTAGAGATGTCCTTATGCTCTTGACCGGTGAAACATTGATCAATTAATGTTTGACTTGTTCTGTTCTAGCAAATTGATTCTAAGCTTTCAACTGGTAAAGCAACTAATCAATGGTTTGACATGGCTGTGAACCAAGTGACCTGCTTCATCTGAAGCAAGCTTCTCTCAATGAAATGCTCCAAGATTCTTTAAGGTTGATCAACATAAACTAGAGATGTGCTTATGCGCTTGTTCTGTTCTGGAAACCTGATTGCTAAGCTTTCAACCGGTAAAGCAACTTACAATGGTTTGACATAGTTGTGGACCAAGTGACATGCTTCTCACAATAAAATGCTCCAAAATTCTTTGTGGTTATCAAAAAGTTTGTAATAAACTAGACATGTGATTATGCTCGTGACCGGTGAAACATTGATTAAATGTTTGACTTGATCTGGAAACATGATTGCTAAGCTCTCAACTGGTTAGGCAACTAATCAAAGATTAGACATGGCTTCAAATGGCTCGTGTGATTTTCCCCACCCCGAGCAAGCCAACCCCCGCGGTCAAACCGCATTAAGATTGATCAAACATTTGACAAGATCTAGAGGTGTTTGCGAGGCTCTCAACCGGTTAGGTGCGCGTCATTAGGCTTACGGTTCAGGTGAACCGGTCGGGTCCGGTTATTAATGGTCGCCGGCTCAACCGGTCGCCGGAAATTGATTATTTCACGGTTGATTTGTTCGCCGACTTTCCCGCCGGGGGATGATTAATGCCGCCATTAGCGCCGCAGACTCTCATTGTTTACGGCGCGGCTAAATTAATGCGAGCGGCGAGCTTTCGCGCGGGTTTGCGCGACTGTGACGGACAGCTGAAACTCGTCTTCCGCTAAATTCGGGTGCTGAGAAATTCGCCTGTGCGAAGCGGGGTTCCGGAAACTCCTCGGGCATAGCTCGAATACCATTCTTGCACTACACTACTCGTCTTTATAATGAACTCGAACTCTTTCCCCCTAAACTTCGCTGAAATTTTCAGAATAGCTATGTATGTAGGTATGTGTATACATACATACATATAAGAGAAACTTGTAGGATTGCAATTATATATATAATTAACAGACCAACTGCTAAATTTGATGAAAAGAGTAGGTTCTAAACTTTAATATGAAGTATTTTATTTTATTTTATTTTTACATAGAAAAAGTAAGACAGCTGTAAGCTAGAATGAGAAAAAATAAGACAGCTGGGGGTGTTTTTCACAGGGGTGTGCTCATGTATAATGCCCTCCCTGATTGCATCAGGTCTGCTAAGACCATAGATGCATTCTTGCGAGGTGCGAAGAGACACCTCTGTGAGGGACAGTATATATAAGTTAATTATAAATTTTATAGTTAAGTTATTAAGATGTATTTTTTAAATTAGCATGATAGCTAAGAAAATATATAAATAAATAAAATAAAATAGATATATACCAAGAAGCAGTGGTGTATTCGGGCCAGGTCAACAACCTGGTATTTTTCTTTGAGCCAGGTTGCCACCCTGGCACTTTGATTTATATAAACATTGTTTTTCGAGTACAATTAAAAAATATTTTGACTAAGATTTCATATAAAATTTTGTATTTCAAATATTGTGAGTAGACTCTCGTTCTAACACTCGATGACCACAATCGAAAAGTAATCTGAGCACATTCAAAACTTAAAAGAACTTTTAATGTGTAATGAACTTTTTTTATATAAAACCACCCAAAAGAAAACATGCTTTGAACTATTGACCATACGCACTTGAGAGTAGATAAAATGAGGGAACTCAGCTTAAATGAATCTGTAATGGGTCTTAAATGAATCTATAAATTAACATGTTAAAATTTGATAGTCTTTTGACATATGTACATATGTATACCTATACATATGTAAAATCAAAGATGTTGAAGAGGGTGCATTATGGAAGTTTTTATAAAATATAAAAAAATACATCATAATATCAACAAGTAAAAATATTTGCTAATTATTATTTGATTTTTTGTTATAAATATTTCACAATAAATACAGAAGATTTATGACAGCAAGAAAGATGATTTTTTGCCAATTTTGAGGAACCATTTCAACAATAATCAGATAAAATTGGTAAATTCTGATAAGATTTGGAGTCACAAATACCCCCAAATCTAACCAGCAGTATGGCGGATCAAACCCACTGAGCACGTGGTGCTTATCATACACGCTACCACTAAGCCAAACTGCTGGTTACACTAATATGTATACACATGTATTGTACATACTATGTTATGATCAATGAAATTTACTTATAAGAATGTAGTATAGAATAAACTTTAAATAATGTGCATACTTTAAACAAAAACATCACATGTTAACGAGTTGAAAACAACAACAAAAATATGGACCGATTCTTACAGCGAGGTGGCAGTCACAAACGTCACAATGACAGTTGAGCCTGAGTTATTAGGCCATAATAAGCATATTGAATCACCATTATAATATAAACATTTTAACAACAAATATATTACCTATGAGCAAGTAAAAATATATATGAGATATAATGCAAATTATATAAGATAAAGTGTGAAAAAGATAAAGTTATAGGCATATAAACAATTAAAGTCTGACAAAACGAGAGGGTGGTGGAAAGGGAAATATTATATATATATATATATATATATATATATATATATATATATATATATATATATATATATATATATATATATATATATATGTAAGTCTACTTACCAGTAAACGTCAAGATGGTCAAGATTGTTACTATTAAAATTGATTTAAATTTCCATCGTTGACCAAACCGCACACAATGGCAAAGTTTTTAAAACTATCGGAAGGCTGTAGGAAAAGCTACTGAATCGTTTGCAAAGTAAACTTAAGAAGTGGCCTTGTAAAAACAAACTTATATTGACTAGGGCTGTAGAGTCAAAAAACACGACTCTACAGATTTCATGAATACATAGCCAGCAGTATGGCTTGGTGGTTGCGTTTATGTTTAACACTGAGAGATTAATGGGTTCGATCCTGTGCTAATCTTTAATATTGCTGGTTAGACTTTGATATTTGTGACTCCAAGTCGATCGTTTCTTATCAGAGTTTGCCATTGTATCTGATTTTCATTGAAACGGTTCCAACAAATTGGCAAAAATCATCCTACCTGCTGTCACAAATATCTGAATTTGATTTATGTACAATAAGTAAAAAAATTAGGTACAAGTCTAAATCCATATATGTATGTCTCTATGGATTAATTAATTAATTGTTAATTTCGTGTTCTTTAGCCTATCGAAATACAGCGATTTATGTAATACTACAATGTTTGTAATTAATTGTCTTGGAAGGCGCATTTGGGTTTAACTGTAACCTTCCTGGTCTATATGATATAAATTTTATTTTACATAGATATAGAATATATCTATGTAAAATAAAATTTAAAAAAACTAAATACACACATGAAACTATTAAAATATTCACACATTTGGGAGAACGTATTAGACAAATATCAGGATACTCCTCAATTTGACCTAAGCATGTGAAAAAGACACTTTGTCTCAGATTTGCACACATTGAGTATTGTTGAGTCACTCTAGTCAGTAATTAAAAATTGATGTATGTTTATTATGGTAATTGCGGTGGTCACAAAGACAATGTTTGCCATTAAAATCGCGAATACGCAATATTTGGCACTCAAGTTCTCGTCAGTATGATAGTTATCGTTAGTATGATGGACTTTTCGGCTGCCAGATGTTCCGTTATAGAGATTTTAGTAACTTTGTGACCAGTGTTTTGTAACCAGTAATCACCGAACCGTTGATTATTAAGTAAAAAATAAATTTAAAGTGATTTAGAGACGAAATCGCTTTCGGTGTTGTGCAATTTTCGAACAACTACATTCAAAATGTATCACATCCAATCTTCTTCCTTCCACAGAAGACGGGAATTGTTTTTAGGAACGCGCGGTGTATTCGGACACTAATTCAACCGGTTATTGTTATCATTTCCCACCATACGAATTGTATTTGATTAAAACCGTGACAGTCGACTTGCACTTAACGCCTGCTGGATGATAAATTCACTTCTTTGAACGTCCCCGGCCGGAATAATGCGTTTCAAGTGTCGAGTTCAAAAATGAGCAGGACCATATTGTGGCGACAGATACAGGGTGTGTCGAGAGGCCAGAGATTGGGGAATTTTATTAAAACGGTCTCGTGCCGGATGCTGAATAAATAAGAGTCGTTTTGACAACGTTTATTAAGTTGTACCGAAAGTAACGTTGTCCAGCTGCCATACCGTGTCGGCGCCAACTGTCCCGAATGAATATTTTCCCACTATTGCATATCGGTTCGACTCTAAAGAGTCATAAGTTAGTGTTCCACTTGAAGTCCAAGATGGTCTTCTGGAAGCTGTGTAAATCAATTTTGAGGATAATAAATATTTGAGATGAAAAGCATGTCTTGAATTTTTTAATACCTAATATCTGTATACGAAGTATCAATACATGAAATGACGTATGAAAATTCAACCTCAAGATTTTGGTTGATTCGGGTTTGCTACAAATGGTTGCAAACTACGCGACTGAATGCTCATTTTGATTTAATTTTGACTGTTTGAATTTCAGCATGTACGAAATACGAGCTTCTGTTTAGAGTCTAGAGGCGCTGGGTTCGATCCCATGAGCTGACAGTAGTGCTGCTGGTCAGACCTGGTTTTTTTTTTACTCCAGGTCGATCGTTTCCTATCAGAGTTTGCCAATTTTCTCTGATTTCGTTGTTGAAACGGTTCCCGGTAAAATCGGCTAAATATCCTTCCTACCTACTATGTCACCACTATTTGAGATTGATTAATGTACAATAAAATTTATGTACAATTAATAGATGTCTCGTCAATTTGCGAGTTTTTCAGTGTCTCGTAATTCAGCGACTTGTAAAATAATAAAAATAATGCTGCAATGTTTGTAATTGGCCAGGAAGGCGCATTGGGTTTACCTGTAAGGCCTTCCTGGTATATATGTCATGCCCGTTGTTGCTGGAACAGTTGGGACTTTATGTCCCTAGTAATTATGTGCGTGGTAGACATCATCATTTGATGGTTGTACCTGCTGCTCGCACAGTTCTTTTTCGAATGGCTCCTATTCCAAGAGCTATTCGACTTCTCAATGAAATCGTTGCTGCTGTCCCTGAATGTGATATTTTCCACCTTGGGGAGCGTAGATTGTCGGATATTATCTTAACATATTTATCTGGTAACCTGCGCTCATCATTACTTTCTTAATTTGAATGTGATGAATGAGTGGAATCTTAAACTACTCTCTTCCATTTGGGCCTCGCTGTGATTTTATTTTTTATTCATATTTTGTTTTATTTTATTTTACTTTTTCTTTCTCCTTTGTACATTTTTATATACTATTTTAATTTTGCTCAGTGTAAACAAAGAATGGGATTTATGGATTTTATTTTTAATTTTTACACTTTTGTTATTTTTTTTCTCTCTGAATGATGTATTATTTTCCTTTTGTTACTTTTTTTTATTATTTTATTTTACCATGTTTTCTGCTTTTGCTTTTTTCCTTTATTTACAGTTTACTTGTTTTTATATCATGTTTTTATATCTTTTTCAAATGTAGGCCATTGTGGCGCATTAGGTTCTTCCTGTAATGCCACAATGGTCCAAAACTATTAAATAAATAAATAAATATGTAAAAAATAAATAAAATATCCTCTTTCACCACCATCTCGCTGTAAGATTTTATTTGTTTAAACACCTATAACTTTTTCTTTTTCACTCTATATTTTTGAGCAATTACACATACCTACACTTTTTTGATTTTTGATTTTCAAATGCGTTTTATTATTCCGAAATTATGTTCACAATACGTCTTATATCTATTTTAATAGCTACTGATCTACTGATCATTTTCTATTTTACAATTTAATTTCATATGGTTAGTAATCATAGTTATTCTAATGTTAATGTACAGCATAATAGGAAAAAGAGCTCAAAAACCTATTTACAATCCTTATAAATGCTCATAATACATCTAATACATAATATTAATTAAAGACTCTCTTAAGTCGATGACCTAAAGCAGACTGTGTTTAGGTAATCTGTGTTTATACCTGAAGGGTATAGACATTTTGTTGTAATCACTGAGACTCTACACAAGTGTGTTAGTATGGTTATTAGTGATTCTGTCATAGAATCTACTGGTTAGTTTGTTAGTACTTTTCAAAACTAATATAAAATCATTTTATAAAAAAAACAACAGATTCTCAATTTAATACATTTTGCCTTATTTAGCCTTTTGTTCTAAAATCTCTCGACCACTGTTCTAAACATTCCAAAATGTCGCAAGAAACACGCATACACACAGCAGGTACGGTCAAAGCTACATACATAGGAGGCTAAAACTCGGCTATTACCGCGCCGGGAAATAATTTAAAGCAGCAGCGGCAAACGGAAATTCTTATTACGCCAAGAATTTTAATAATCTCGATAGAGTGTGTAGAGAAAGTGAGAATTTTCGGGGGACTAGCGAATTTAATGGCGCGCATGCCGGTGTGTATTTGGCTAATTGGAAGCCGAGGATACCGGATGACGGTTTCTTATACGAGCTTTGTAGGCCTCTATATGTAACACCGACTACCTTTATCCATTACATATACCTGTGTATATATGTGTGTGGGTATTTCATATTATTTATGGCGTCTCAGCGCTGCCGTGGAATGCAATAATGCGGTGTTGTGTGTGAGAGAGAGCTTTCTCCTCTCGGAAGCTGAGACGTCGACTGGGAGCTTCTCTAATAAATTAAATCGGAGGAGCTTTTGTTGTGCGGCCCACCAAACCTACACAAAGCCCATTTTTGCGCTGTGCACGTTTTTATTTATTGTGTTCGTCTTTTTTTTTTAGAGCAAATTTTTCATCTCGCGACAAAGTGTCTTTTCATCGCTTGCTGCAGTTGCTGTGTAGCTTCGAGTGTTAAAATTGGAGATCCAGAGTCCAGTCGGAGCAAGATCAACTTGCAAGCGTACTATTATTATTATTTATTTATTAAATAGCAAATTGCCAATGAATTATTTCACGAATTATCTCCAAAGCAACGAGTGTGCTAAAAAGATTAAGAAAGGGTAAAATAAATAGAAATACATGAAATCGATGCGGTGCAAACGGTCGAAAAGCGCCAGACAGACTGAAGCACAGATTAATGACACGTGTACCTTATGCGTGCGCACTGTTCGCACTTACACTAAGCTAAATCTACCCGAAGTCCCGACATACACCTACCCTGTATACGTTCTGTGCTTCTGATACTTTAGTTCCGAATTTTTCCTTATTAAATTATTAAAAATTCGCCAGAAAGATCCAACTCAATTTTAATAATTACCATTTTAATAATTGCATCGAAAGGTTACTCGTCATCTGATGTGCAGTTTTTCATTCGTGAAGTCGAGAATTGCGTTTAAAGCAGCCATCCAGTTAATCTGTGGTTCAATCTGTCTGGCGCTTTTTGATCGTTTGCACCAAGCCCCATGAAATACAAGTAAGTACAAGAAATACAAGTAAAATAAATAGAAGAAAATAAAAATAAATAAATTCTTAAAAAATTCTTAACTGATCTTTTTTTTATTGTTATATTTTTTTTATAAATATTTGAATACCAATATTAAAATACATATTTTTTTAGTAATGAAAAAAGAGTGGGGTGGGGATTAACAAATTAAACACCGCCCTGGTTATTTTTTATTTACCTTTCCGTCATTTATCGCTTGAATTAGTATTAGAAGAAAAAAATATATATAATATTGAAACATGTACTTTTAAAATTCGCTAGATAATTAATAATAAGTATTTTAAAGCAATTACAAATCGCAATCAATAAAAGAAACACCTGGTTATTGATTTCAATACTCAGTTTTGGCACAAAAATACTAGATTTTGAGTTAAAGACTGCAAAAGCCAAAAATTTGTAAATATTTTGCTTTGTTTTTTAAACGCTTATATGTATAATACCTCATAAAAGAGAAGAAATCTACAAAAATCATCGTCATATTCGAATTAAGTGCGTCAAATTTAGTAAAGATTGATAAGTTTTCCCTCTGGTAAGAAAACAATTGATTTTTTGTTGCTTAGTGTTAGAAAATAATAAAAATTTACATCCAGTCTAGTCTTACTTACACACTTTGCCAAAAAATTTGAAACATAAAATGACGTTTACATGTTTATGAACACACATGACAAAAATTACTATAGTAGAATAAAATAAATAGAATAAATATATATATACATACATACATACGCATTCGTGTTTATATACGTATATTTAGGTCTTGTTAATTTCATACGAAGCTCGAAACGTAATAATGCGAGGGAGCGATTCTTCGTCGGGCAAAACTTCGACTTCATCCATAGAGCGTATCTAAGCATCCGTGGAAGTACCATATACAAGTTCTCGGGTCCCTTTTATTCAACGTCACATTTTAAACACGGCTAGGAGTCGTCAGTTACGACAATTACCGAGACTCGGTGATATAAAATGGCGGGAATTGTTGTGTTACGCCCAGAGCTTGCTCCTTTCATACGAGAAAGTTTCACTCCCTTACTCTGGAGAAAGTCTGCTCCAAAGGTACGACTGGTACACGAACTGAACCTGGAGACTCCCGGCTGCTCCTTTGAGATAAATTCAACTTATTTATTTCATTATGGAAGTTTCGGAGCTCCAAAATTACGACGGCAAATCCGCTATTCGAGTATCGCAATAGAGACGGACTTTTTTGACGTACAACTACATACACATGTCTTATATACCCCAAGTCTGGATGAGTACGCAAAATTTTTTACGTTTAAATGCTTTCAGCATGGCACAGCTATGTTACGGTTTTTTTTTTTACGATTTCCACATAAAGCGTTTCCACTTTGAAGAATCGACTTCTAATTCGTTCTGTGATCGGTCAATTTGAAATTTTTGACCGCTGATTGGCAAATCGCGTGACTCTACGTTAGCGACTCTTAACGCGAATTATACCCCCCCCCCCCTCCCACTTTGTATTATAATGTTCCATTCATCGTTAAATTTTTATACACGGCTGTGTATTGTACATTCATTTTCTGAATTGTGACAGGCGTAATATTATTATTTTAAATTTATTTCGGTGAGGTATATGTATATTCGATTACAAATATATAATTCAAAATATAATTTCATAAAAACTATCCAAATTTGCATATTGAATGGCGTTTAATAATTTCTTTCAAATTTTGAATTGTACTGTTATTATTAAATATGTGTGTAATAAATCTGGGTTCAGGATTATCACTAGAGGTAGGATAGTCACAGTGCTATCCATTTTTCGGCAAACCTTTAACAATGCATTTACAACCTTTGAACAATACACGGCCCCCTCAGGCTCCGGTGACTAATTATCACTATTTGAAATCATCGTGTCTGGAAAAATCCCGTGCTTGGACTTTTAACCGAATGGACACTTGGCTGACAGACATCTAGCTGATTGAAAATTTTAATAACTTTATTTCCTAGTAGTATTTACCGGTCCGCGGCACCTAAAAGTTGGCATTGGACTAGGGCACATCAAAAACAGTGAATTTTTAAATTTAGAAACAACTTTTGACCGAATTTAACATAAACCGTTTGCGCGACCAGTGCTTGTTTTGCATCAAGCTTGTATTACCGTGGACGCTGAAGTTCTCTATAAATCTTTTGCGCATGCGCACAAACGAGCTGTCACTATTGCGTATGCATGAGTGAGACGACTCTACAGTTGTCTCGCTCGCGCGACACTTGCTCTGGAAGCAAAATCTACTTTTGCGTATGTATGGACTTGATTTGCTTTTTATGTATGGACTTTCGCTTGATTCGTTGATTGATATTTCGTACGTTACTTCCTAAGTTATTTAATTTTATTATTTTATTGTAATTTATTACGTCCTAAATTATTATTTATTATGGCCCTAAATATACATAAATAGCCAAAGTAACAATGTAAGTGGATTTATCGCCGTTGTTTATAATAATTGCAATAGTTTAATTAAAAATGTACTAAAAAGGACATTTGTTTCTCTACCATATAATGAAAAAGAGATTAATGTTAAGAGCCCAAAACCCACACCAATATTGAATATTCATTCAAAAACGAAAACATACCAAAAACATTTTAATAAATATAAATATGACAATGTTTGGAAGAATAAAATAAAATTTAAAAAATTAAACTGATCGTGTTTTGGACAGCATCTTCTGGTTGAAAAGTCACCGCACGCCACTGTTGTATACGAGTATATATAATATATCAATATACATATGTAGTATTTTACGGAATAAATATATTTACAAAGAGCTCTCAAATCAAATCAGAGCTCTCAGTGTTATATACATTGCCTAAGCCCTATCTTAACCATGTGGTAAATTTTTTATTATAATTTAAATAAAAATTTCCTTTTAATTAATTTTAATAAAAATAAAATTCTACACTAATCCAACTGACAAATTGGTCCTAACTAGATCCTTGAGCGTTTAGGACTGCGTGCATATGTACATATGTACATACATATACGTAGTTTTTACGTGGATCAAACTATGCGACGAAACGGTCGATTCGCAAATGAAAAAAAAATAGCCCCGATGAATAATTAATGCGAAAGCTTTGTGCGGGAGCTTTTACAGAAGCTTTCAAATAAATAAAATCCACAGAGCCATGCCTAGTCAAACGGAGCTTTTGAAAAGCCCGACCCTAGTTTTGAATAATGTATGGGCGGTGACATGTGCCTTATACTACACACATCCATAGCTGACGAACCGAATGCCAAATCACCGGAATTCGAATACACTTTGTAATATTAATCGACGTCATGATCTATTTTTTACTTTATCTATGTACGTAGTAACAATAGATGAAGTTTTGTGATCATGCGAAAATTCGAACTCAGAATCGATTATTTATTTATTTATTTATTTTATTTTTACGGTCAAGAAAAAATTGACCATTTTACATGTTGGAAATAGAGAAAGAAAAAAAAAATTAAAATGAAATATAAAAGAAAAATACACATACATTCATATACTACAAAATAAATTACATTATATTAAAAAAATATTTAAATAGAATAGATTTCATGTTGTATTTACTAACAATGAATAAATCGACCATGGACAATTCGTTTCCAACTCTGTGCAGTCTCAACATAGCTGAGTTCAATGAGTAATTAGTGGTAAACCTGGGCATATCAAAAAGATGGTTACATCTAATCGATCTACCCGGCACATGGAAGCACACTAAACTCACCAAGTCAGAGCATTTAATAGAGCCATTAAGAAGACCACACAGAATTGAAGTATCGTTAATTTTCCTTCTGTCATATAATTTTAGCAAATTAAGTTTCCTGTAAATAATAACATTACTGACATGATGATAATGACTTTTAAAAAATTTAAATTTGATGAATCTAATGAACTTTATTTGCACTGACTCTATTATGTTAATTTGTTTCATTAAATAAGGAGACCAAATGGTAGAATTGTACTCTAATTGGTTTCTAACCAGAGTGGTGTATAAAATTTTAATCGTATTTATAAGTGAGTACTATTTCTTATTAAGAAACCAAGTGTTTTGATGGCATTTTTTGTGATAAAATTTATATGAGAATTAAAAGTTAATTTGCCGTCAAAAATAACTCCTAGATCTTTAATTAGCGATGATGATGGTAATGATTCATTATTTATATGATAATTATAAATAATTTTGTTATTTGACCTACTGAACCTGACAACAGAACATTTCTTAATGTTTAAATATAATTTATTAAAAGAACACCAATCGTTTAATGAGTTTAAATTAGTTTGTAAAGTAGCACAATCGTTAGTGTCTTTTATACATTTAAATATTTTTAAATCGTCTGCAAATAAGAGCACTTTAACATCATTAAATATATTTATAATATCATTTATAAAAATATTGAATAGGACTGGTCCCATTTGAGATCCTTGGGGAACGCCACTAGTTGGATTAAAGGAGTAAGATTTAGAATGACCGATTTTAACTAATAATGATCTATTGGACAAATAGCCCCGAAACCAGTTTAGTAATACACCGCTGATTCCGATACTGTTTAGTTTATATAATAAAATCTCAATATCAACTTTGTCAAATGCTTTACAAGTGTCAGTGTAAATTGAGTCAACTTGCAAATTAACAGATAAAGCACTAGAAATAAAATTTTCATATAATAATAAATTGGATAAAGTAGATCTACCAGAAGTAAAACCATGTTGTTGTGGAATAATGATGTTATTAATGAAAGGAATAAATTCGTCTAATACTGATCACGTTTTCATGACCTAGAAAAAATGTGTGTGTGTCTGTGTATTTTGGGGATTTTTTTAACACCGTCAGTCCTATCGAACTGAAACTTAGTATCTGTTACTGAAATTCTTATCGACACGATGTAAATTTTTAAGTTGCCCGTAAATGGTACCTCCCCTTATAGGTATCCTCTTTTTTTAAAGTTTTTCATTTAAATTATCTCCCAAGCCGCTGAAATTTTTTTACATGTATTAGAAATAATAATCTTTATAACTGTATATTTTTTAAATATTTTTATCTGAATCAGAAGTAGTACTTTTACTCTGGAGAATCGAGATTTTTTATGTTTTTCCCAGAAACCTTTTGGTTTATTGAACTGAAATTTCATATCTAGAAGTTTAGGCGTAATAGCAAGTTATTTATGTATAAAATTTTGTAAGCATTCCTCAAACGGAAGTGGCAGTTTACTCCTGTTCGATTTTTCATCCACTATTTTTTTCGACCTCTTAAATATGTGTTTTTCACGAAAAAATTCAAGAATAATTCTTGTATCAATGTGATGAAAATAACAAAAAAATCATTAAATTTTATAAACCGTAAGTGGGATTTTTTCCTCTTAGAAAGGTCAAAAATGTTGTGCCCACTACTCTCTCCACACCCCTGAACGTATCAAGCTGAAAATTTATATTTGTATTCTTTATGTACTAACTTAGAGCTGATAAGGTTTTGGTCACAAATCGTAAACCGGAAGTAGTGTTTTTTTTAAAACAATATTTCATTATTTTATTTTGACTTTTTATTTTAGTTTTCCGCAAGCGAAAGCTTTCGAATGTATGCGAACAATCGCGCTTGATTTTTGCTCTTGCACTTCCGGTCCCAGAATGGGAGACGGGGCTATTCGAATGTCTCGCACAATGGCACTAATTTGCTTACCTGTTTCCGGTTTCCGCTCTGGTCGGTATTTTTGCCGAATTCGCTCGAAAATTTGGCACTCTAAACGTCTATTACCATCTGCACGGATATATTATGTTGCATCTGGCGCTGAAATTTAAACTGTGTTATCTGTTGTTGTAAACTTCCATAAACACCAATGTGGAAATTGTAATACTAATAAACTTTACACCAATTTATAGGTGAAGATTTCAATAAGCATTTTCATTACATAAATCACTGTATTTAGAGAGGCCGAAGAACACAAAATTAACAATTAATTAATTATTTAATTAATAACTCCATTGAGACATATATGGATTTAGACTTGTAGATGATTTTTTTACAAATTGCGCATACATACATTAAATACATAAGATTTATGACAGAAGTTAGGATGATTTTTTTTACCAACAATGATCAGATTAAATAGGCAAACTCTGATAAGAAACGATTGACTTGGAGTCACAAATATCCAAGTCTAACACCAATACGAGACAATTAATTACAAAAAACATTGCAATATTTTTTATTACGTAAATCGCTATATATACCTATGTAGGCTGCAGAACACGAAATTCACAATTAATTAATCCATAGACACATCTATAGATTTAGAATTGTACATATTTTTTTTACACATTGTACATAAATCACATTCATATATTTGTGACAGCAAGTAGAATAATTTTTGCCAACTTGTTGGAACCGTTTCAATGAAAATCAGATAAATTGGCAAAATCTGATGAGAAACGATCGAGTTGAAGTCACAAATATTCAAGTCTAACCAGCAGTATTAAAGATTAGCACGGGATCGAACCCACTAATGTCTTGGTGCTAAACATAAAAGCAACCGCTGAGCCATACTGCTGGCTCAAATTTTATTTTACATAGATTTATACCAGGAAGGCTTGACAGGAAAACCCCAATGCGTCTTCCTGGACAATTAAATGCAGCTTTTTATTATTACATAAATCACTGTATTTCTAGAAGCTGAAGAACACGAAATAACAATTAATTAATTAATTAATTACAGAATTAATCCATTGAGACATCTATGGATTTAGATTTTGTACATAATTTTTACAAATTATACACACAATAAATACAGAAGATTTTGTGACAACAGGAAAGATGGTTTTTTTCCAATTTTGAGGAAGCGTTTCAACAATGATCAGATAAAATTGGCAAACTCTGATAAGAAACGATTGATTTGGTGTCACAAATACCCCCAAATCTAACCAGCAGTATGGCGGATCGAACCCACTGATCACTTGGTGCTAAACATACACACTGCTGGCTAATATGCATAATATGCATCGAAGATTATAAAATCAGCCTACTTAACCACTACATATTTATGTACTATGTATTGTTATGTACCTCGCTTATCAATGTAGTTCCCACAATAATCGAATTCACTTTCTCACATTCATATACGTGAGTAACACGTCCATTCAAATTCCTGTAAAGGGATAGTAAGATAAGACAGGCATGCCGGACTTTGCCCAACCCAAATGATAAAAAATAATTTATTATAGATAACGATTCGATCACATTAGTCAGTCATCACCATCAAGACTCCGAGAGTCGCAGTCATTAATATCGCAAGTGACGGTCAGCACAGCAGTAGAAGAAAGTGAACCAAAGCTAATTACTGAAACAAAGTTCTACGTATCTAATTTTAAATTCATCATCGTTCTATAATTAAATCTGCAGCTTTCTAATATATCTACCTATAATAAAAATGTAACGTTTTATGATAATAAAGAAATCTTGGTTTTATAACCAAGTAATTTAAAAATATATATAAACTGCGTTTTGGAACATGACAGTACATACATATATAGATATAATATTATTAAATGTGCAATTATGAGCTATGGACGTGCAAATTCGTTCTATTGTCACGGATATTCCATTTGATCCGTCTTGTTGAAGCGTGTGAAATCTATGGCCGATTTTGGTATCACTTTGATCCTCAACTTACCTTTCACAATCACATCAAGACAGTTGCTGATGTTTCCTTTCATCGACTAGGATTTTACTTGAGATATGTTAGGTTATTCTCCAACCTTTAGACATCGTCTCGCTTGCTTTTCGACTTGCTTGTGAGAAGTAAACTAGAGTATAGTGCGATTGTGTGGAATCCGCATGAAGCAAATTACTCTCTAATGATTGTGGATTTGAAAACGCATTTCTTTGTTTCCTATATAGGAAAGAGTATTAAGTATTACCCATATCTCTACCCTACTACTTTCTTTTTGGGCATACTTGGATATAATTCCCTTGAACTTCCGAGAAACTTCTCATTAATTCGTTTAAAATATTGGCCTGGATGACAGAGAAGTCAGATTGCTAGGAAATATTTATTGGAATCAGACTGCAGTAGTACGTGTCGATGATCAATTCACTGATGAGATTCCTATAGAACGGGACGTTCTACCTACTCTTTTTAAAACCTACACCGAATCACCTACTCTTTTTTACACCTACACCGAATCCATCTTCCATGATGCTCCAATAGGCGGAGGGCATCAAGGTGGGCGGCGATACGATCACCAATATAAGGTATGGTGATGACACGGCACTAGTCGCTGAAAATTTAGCAGACCTGCAAAGATCTCTAGAGCGTGTACATCAAGAAAGCAATCGAAGAGGTCTGTGCATAAATCTAAAGAAGACAAAATTTATGATAGCAGATAGAATGCAAACAGACACCGTTGATCTAACGTTGGATGGAGAGGTGATTCAAAAAAAATTGTGTGGAATCCGCATGAAGAGTAAAAAGATTCAAATACCTGGGTACCTGGCTGAATTAAGAGATGGACCCAGATGAAGATCTAAGAATCCGCATCGAGATGGCTAGAACAGCATTTATAAAAATGAAGGTGGCGCTTACAAACAAGCATCTCAATCTTCATACGCGGTTGAGATTCGCGAAGAGGTACGTCTGGACAGTATTACTACACGGATGTGAAACGTGGACTTTGAAGATCAAGATGATCAGCAGCATCGAAGCTTTTGAGATGTGGGTCTACAAGGCGTATGCTGAAGATTCCGTGGACCAAAAATATATCAAACGAAGCTGTCCTCGGCATGATGGGGAGAGGCGGGGAACTTGTTTCTCTCATCAAGCGGAGAAAGATGAAGTACCTCGGACACATGATACGGGGTCCAAAATACGAATTTCTCCGTTTGATAACCATGGGGAAAATAGACGGAAAAAAATTGATTGGCAGGAAAAAGTTATCTTGGCTTCGAAACATGTGCATGTGGAACGATATGAGCGCCGAAGACCTGTTCCAAGCCGCTGAAGACTGATGCGGATATCTTGTCCGGATGCGGACAAGGCATTAACAAGAAGAAGAAGAATTCCTTTTTGTTCTCCAGATTCTACATGGATACAACGTAGATTCATACCTGTCGTTACTGGAACAGTTGGGACTTGATGTCCATAAATGTAACGTTTTTATGATACTAAAGAAATCTTGGTTTGAAAATGAAGTAATTTTAAAAATAGTATAAAATGCGTTTTGGAACATGACAGTATGTACATATGTATGTATCTCTCGCAACAAGCGTACATAACGATTATTTTTTTTGTTCGGTATCTTGTCCACTTTGGTAACCACCGCGACATATTTTTTTCACGGAAAGCTTGTGATTCGAAGCATGATCAAAACGAGGTAGAGGGTGGCAGATTTCCGCCTCTCCCATAGAAACCTTACCGCCCTAGTGACCGTCTCTTTTTTCCCCCTGACCAGTGGTGGCCCAAATCAAAAAGTCAAAAGGGACAAAGGTCCCGTCCAAAGCCTCCCATTGTACACGATCGGCATTTGGAAGCAGCGGCAACGTTAACGAGGTTACGACGAAGGGTAGGAGGGACTGAAGGGACAAAAAGTAGTAGAGGAGGACCTAGTCAAAGAGAGGGATACCTCGGCCCATTACCGGGGCATTACCGCCAGAGTTGCCGGGAACAAAAGACCCGGTATTAGTCCCGCACGTCTCTCACACCCCCATCTCATGGACACCCTACACCTGCCAATAACGTAAGGAGCCATCACGGAAAGCCAATGTCTAAATCTACCTTTTTCAGTGGGAAGTTACTGATCGTGATTACAGCCTGAAGCAAGTTGACCTTCACTGACAATGTATAAAAAATCTTAAGCCTTTCAAAATTTTACAATTCGCCCCCTGAAACAGTGAACGACCCTATTGGTTGTTTTGGAAAGCCTGCCAACTTTGGCGTTGATTCTGACGCTTTCAAGATGAAATTCAATTTTCGGGATAAAAATAATATTTAGAAGTGTAAAGTTCTATAAATAAATTCACGTGGAATGTACGTCACGATCAGGGTTGCCAGGCGTCTCTATTTGAGCGGGACTGTCCCGAGTTTAACAGACAAATCCCGAGTCCCGCATTACCTCTGAAAATCGCGACTTTGCATATGTACAAAAATTAGGGTTGCCAACAGGTGTATTTTTAAGAGAACATGTTCTCTTTTTTAACACAATTCTTTTGTTCTCTATCTTTTTTATAGGTATATTATCCCCATAATTTCCTGTTTTTCAATTTTGGCAATAATTTTACGCAGTCCGTACTATATTGTCTCTCATAAGATATGACGTGAGTGGAAAGGCTTTTGCAATACCTGGCCAAAATGCCAATGTCGAAAGAATATAATTACAAAATTATATCATGTTTAAAATTTTATAAATAAATAAAATAAAATAAGAAACTTTTGCACCAAATTAGCAGTGTAGATAAATAAAGTAACAGATATGATGAAATTGAGAGTGACTATGATGATTAAATTAAACAATTAATTTTTAAGCGCACTTGTCAAGTTCCTAGCTATATACATACATATGTCTGTTCCGGTTAATATGAAAGTGGAATACGTCATATAATATTTCGTTTGAGATAATCGGACTTTTGCATAAATATGTTTTGAAATTATTTTGAAACTACATAAAAATATATGTATACATTATGATTCTTAGCCTTATATACATACATAATCTTTCCTGTACTGGTGGAATTTTACGATTACCTTGTAAAATAATGGTATTTTTGGTACCTTAAATGTTTTATTTTACTGTAATAATAACCCGCACAATTATAAAGAAAATTGTAAATAAAGATTTTTATTTTGTTAAATGTTCTCTTTTTTTGTCAACCAAAAATGTACGTAAATAGAAATGGTTTGCTTCAAAAGTAACAAATTTCAAGTCTTTTCCTTAAGACAAACATATAAATCGAATATTCTTCAATTGAAGAATGTCCGTCTGTTTACTAAACAAATTTTTAGTAAAGCAAATGAGAAAAAAAATTGTATGAGAAATGGATAATATTTTTTAAAGATCATTCCGCTTGCAATAATTTGTATAAAATTGTGGGTCACATCTTCTCAATTCTACATTCCATTGCAAATTGTGAAATAGTATTTAGTCTAATGAGTGCAGCCTGGAGAAAGGAGAGAAATAGATTATTATTAAAAACTGTAGAAGCTCAATTAACAGAAAAATTTTTATCAAGTAAAGCTTGGGAACATATTTTGAAACAAAGCTAGGAAAAATACTTTTAATAAAAATATTTTGATCGTACAATTTTTTGCATTTAAACCAAAATGTTATACCTGTAATTGTATCCAATATATTTAAATAACTGTGATTTCTGTGGATCATTCAGTGATTATTTTTTTATATTTTCTCATCTACATATTAATTTTTTAGACATATTTTCTCATCTACATACATAATTATGTAGGTATGTAATTATTTAAATACATTTTAATTTAATTAAAAATATTTTTTCTTAATTTATTAATTAATTCTTCAGCTTCTTTTTTTTTCGTAATATGGATGTCCCGATCTGTAATTTTCGAAATCTGGCAACTCTGGTCACGATATGTAACATGTATACATATAAGATACGTATCAATACGTTGTTCTGTTAGTTTTTCAACTTTTGCTTGGTATATCAATATTTTGAATCTGTTCAATGCTCCCTCTTCATCAAACCTTGTTTTTTTTTCGTTTTTAAAACGTTTTTTCTCAAATATTTTTTCAGCAAAAAAGCTATTGAAAGAGTGGCATTAGTGTCGGGGAAAATTTTACATTCGAACAGAGCATTCACAGAAGCAAGAGTTGAAGTGGAAAACTGTCGAGGATCGTTCAGACAAGTTTCACTCCAAAGCAATTTTTCCTTGTTGAACTTGTACCGCAGGAAAATATGATTTTTCACTATTGCAAATGTCGCAAAGAATGTTTCAACCCATGCTTAGACAATTTACCATGCATATGTACTTGTAATATTAAAATTTAGAATGCTCATTCAATAAATTCTTAATCAATTAATTAATTTTTTACATCTTCAAAACTAAAAACAATGAAATAAGCCGTTTGTTCGCATCGTAGAAAGTTACTTCTGTCAAGACATTATGGATTTAACTATCTAATCCGATTGATTTCTCTACATATGTTTGCATGCATACATCTAACTGAATATTTATTTATGATACAATACTTATACGACAAAAATAAAAATTCAAAAATCCAAAATATTAAAAGAAACATGTTAAATTTATGATCACTATGTACATATGTACGAGTATATTTGAAAATTAGCTCATTTATTTTGAAAAAGTACGATTGAATGTACCTAGAAATGTTTTAAATCATATATTTTATTTTATTTATTGAATCGAACATGTATACTCGTCTTTACAGGTCGCTCCAAATCGACGAGTGTACTAATAGATATCAAAAAACAATAAATTATATTTATAGTCAACTATCTATGGTCTATGGTCTATTTATTACATACCACCTTTGTATTTCACATGGTTTTCGTGTTAGTGGTCATTTTTTATATCTCTTATCTCTTATCCGATCGTTTTCATACTTTGCCATATTGCTCATTTTGGTCATCAATATACGTTAATGTATCGTCTGCCATTACGTTGTAGATAAAATATCGTATACAACGCGTTTTATAAACGGGGCACGTAGACCTTCCTGACGTTTAACAAGCGTTCGTCCCGTGTCTTCCAACCTGTTCGCCTAGATATGGCCATATCAGATTTTAATTGTTTAAACGCTCTATATTTTATGAAATTTGCTCTATTGGTTCTCGTTATCTCTAATATATAAATATTTATAGTTTTAACTCTCATATGTATATATAAATTTCAAATTTGGCGTGTAGTTTCTTGTAGTGTAATACACGATATATATTGATTTATGGCCAAAGATGTCAAATCTGACATTTCACGGCTAAAAGTATATCTCTTCACGGAGTTTTATCTGCGAGATAAGTATTCAATAAGAAGTTATGTTGTATCTAATTGTTAATATGATTTACAATAAGCTTACATACATTTAGTTTTTTACAATAAGCTTATATATGATCTATGGTCACTATGGTCTATCTTTATATATATGGTCACTAACAACATATATGGTTAAACATTGCAAAGTAGCATTGTAAGCATTTATACAATACGATCAGTATAAGCATTAATTGAATAAATTCAATTAAATTAAAATTAAAATATGAAAAAATTGGCAAACTCTGATAGGAAAAGATCAACCTGGAGTCACAAACCAAGGTCTGGCCAGCAGCCACTAGTGGGTCTCGAATCTGTGACCACTCTGCTCGAAAGCAACATATACTAGTCCACGCTGCAGGCGAACGAACTAGCTAGCTATTAATAAAACACATAAAATTTACAACAAATTTATTTTATTCTCGAAAATAAAAGATAGAAAGAGCACACGCATCCAAAAACAAACTTGTTAAGATTCGACGAGTGGAGAAAAGCGAGAGAAGAGCAAATTCGTGCTTCGGCAAGTTTTCAACGATGAACACGATAGCACTTAACAAACACGGATTAACACTGACAGTCGAGACCTCTAACCCCTAAATTGTGCGCCTCGCGAATTTTCACCTAGAGCACACCAAACCGAACCCAATTTCATCGCAAATTATGCCTAATCACTCGCTCTAATATTTGCCGTGCGGGTTTCGGGAATCCCCAGGAATTAGACGAAGGGTGGTTGTATCCCTCACTCCCGGAATAATTCGATTAGGGGATGATTATGCGCGAGGGATTTCGCGATCCGCGACTGTTTGAACTGGACTCGGAAATCGATGGCATATTAATATACATATGTACATATATGCAATCGACTAATAATGGAGATTTTGCCTTCTTTAGGGATGGGGGTCGAATCAAACATCGCTTTAATTAAACCGCAAACTGTTTGTTTGTCCTATCTATCTGCTTGTTTGCTAGCTGTTTTGCATTTTGCAATTGATCGCTGTGCGAATTTTTCGAATTATGTGTATTGCGTCCGGATTTCAATTACATTACGTTCGTTTGAAAGGTAGACGCAATTAATTATCGCTCGATGCATTACATTGTCGTAATTTGTTTGAGTGCACTTTTAATTTGATTAAAATTGAATATTGTTTTACCTGTGTATAAACGAAGTATTGTGATAGTGAGGAAATTCAACATCGACATTTTCGATCAACCACGACCACTGATAACGTTTTCACGGTTTTAAAAAAATATGTCTCTGGGTATTTTTATTCCATAGATTCTATTATACTATAAGAAATAATTATGGAGTGTGCATTGATAAACTGAAGAAATTGCAAAATAGAGCAATGAGTGCAATTTTGAATGGGAGGAAACGTAAGAATGTTAGAAGTAGTCTTAAATTTTCACTTTAAAAATTTGTGTATAAGCTAGATAGTAAATCTATTTCCCAAATATTTTAATAAATACATAGTTAGGAATAGAAATCTACATAATTTAATATTTTCATAGTTAGAAATAGAGATCTACATAAACTAGAAATAGGAATTATAATTATTATAAGTTAATTATAGGTAGAGTTAAGAAAGCAAAAACAGCAGGAAGTGTTTTCCACAGAGGTGTTCAAATTTGTAATGCCCTTTCTAAGAGCATAGTAACATTGGTGCTTTCTTGAGGGGTGTTAATGGATACCTCTGTGGAAGATTATGTAATTATATATGTAATTTTAATAAAATGCAATGTTTGGAATTATATTATATTATTTTAGGGTTACTAATTATAGTTTTGTAAATGTTGTCAAGTATGTTATATTATAGTCATTAGTTTTAGTTTAAATTTATTATTTGTTAAATATTCATTAATAATTTGCTATTTAATAATAATAAATAAATAAATGACAATAGTTGCTTATGTTGAAGTGCGTAAATCGGGCATGTACAGTTAAACAATTCAAATCAGATGCAAGCTTTGAAAATAAATTATATTAAAAATATATTCATGCCCGGAATAATCTGTGTCTGCAAAAACTGTTATCAAAATCAAAAATTTGAATTTATATTCGACCATGAATTGAACTCATAAATAAACAAATTTCAATTGAAATATAGTTTTAAACATTAAAAAAGAAAAGAAAATAGTAAGAATACAGATTACGTTAAACTATACTAATTTAAGTATTGAGTCTTAACCTAGATCACTGGTAGAGTATTTTAACCTATGTAGTATAAATGTGGTGGGTTCAATTCCCGGACAAATATGTTGGTGGCGAGATTTTGATGGTTATTAAAATCACAGATCGACCATCTCCTGCTATAATTTTCCGATTTATCTATCTTAATTGTTGTGACAGATCTAATAGATAGGTATCCTAGCCCCCAGTTTCTCGGATATTTAACTTTCTAGCATCTCAAATTTATTGATTCTTATAAAATATGCTACCTACAAATTCATCAATTGTACCAATTTGATCATAGATGTCTCTTTTTAGTCTATATTTTTATTTTATTTTTATAAACATCATACATAAGTTTGTACCATGCACGGAATTACCCCAAGGTTCCGTATGGTTAGATTAATTTTTGTAGATAAGAACTAACAAGTTTTAAAACATAACAGTATATAAATTAAATACATAATGTAGGTAGCATTCATTAGATTCAACAACTTTGAGATGATGGCTTGAATTTGGGAGAATTATCACAACAATTAAGTTAAAAAAATTGGAAACTTCTAACAAGAAACGGTCGATATGAATTTTAATAATTACAAGACCTCACCAACAGCATATTCGGCCGAGACTTAAACCCAAAACCTATCTACTGGTATACAAAATAATAGCTCTACCAGTGCACTAAGCTGTAGATTTTATTATGTATATGTAATTATACTGTTTGAAATTTTTAGTATTAACAGATGTTTATATAAAAAAAATAATCTGATCTTGGGGTAATTTTTGTCATGGCACCTATGATAGAAATGTACGTAATAAAATAATTAAAATTTCGTTGTGTCGATAAGAATTTCAGTAACCAATACTAAGATTCAGTTCGATAAGACTAACGGTGTTCAAAATCTCGAGTTCGAATTTTCGCATGATCACAAAACTTCATATATTGTTGATACGTACATACAAAGATAAAGCAACAAAATGATAGATCAAATGTCAAACGTGCACATTTTCTATATATCCACAACACGCGACACATCTGTATTGTACCTCAAAACCTTGAGCAGTATATATGTATGTACATATATACAGTCGTATTTTAAAAACAGTTCAGCTTGCTTTTGGAACATCCTGTGAACGTCGAGGAAATCAACCGCCATGTGATACTTCAATCAACGATCGTTCGGTTGAGCGCATTGTGAGCGCTTTTCCGAGCGAGGCTTCTGCCCTGTGCGGAATAATTTAAAGGCACGGAAAATTCGAAGAGCTAGGGGGTGGCGAGGGTAGAGGGGTGGTACAGAGCCTCTTCTTTAACCCCTTCTTGTCGAACCCGACAACTTCTTATTTCGCGTCGGCTCTCCGACCCGTCGGAATTGTAATCCCGCATTTCGCTTTACGATGTAAATAGCCCGTATAATCGGCGTCCTTATCGTCAACGTTCTGCGAGGACGACAGGGTGTTATCGGTCGTCAATTTTATTGCCGATCCCGAATCGTTTAATCCTGACAGTATTGGAAACGTCTGAAATTCAAGAAATCCGAATTCTTACCACACATGGCATACTTGGATCTCCAACAACTGCTATACCAAAAACGGATAACTGGTGAACTCGCGTTTTCTTACATCAGCCAATCAGTTATTCAATTAATCAAAAACATTATAAATAAACTATTATACGTGTATGTCCAAGAAGTTTTTGCACTATCTAATTTCCACCTGATCGCCGTAACTTTAACGTTCGTCTGAGGATTTGGCCAATCCTCTGAGGGATGAATCGAATTCTCCCTCAACACTTCAGAGTGAACTCATTATTTATTAGCACTAATGTTAGCGCCAGGATCCGATGGGAATATCCCCTGCTCTTTTTGCACAAATCTATTTATCTTCGTATAGTGAGATGGTCGAAAGCTGCCGATGATGCTGATAAGATACACCCTCCCATATCGAAGCCTCGTGGGAACTACGACTGATTTCAGCACACATTTCCAGCCTGAACATAATTAATCTTCTAGTAAATATCCTCCAAATACATATATAACATGTACATACGTACAAGCGATGATGGAACTTGTTTTTTATTATTTTATTTTAAGCACAACCAACACGTAACACAATTTCCAATGGTCCACCGATAGATCCGGGTACAAGATATGTGTACAAGATTAATTGAAACACGACGGGTTCAATTGGATATGAAACCCATCCCGGTCGGGACGTTATTATTATCCAGGTGTATACGTGTATATACTAAATTGGGGGCGACACGTGCAAATAAACACAATATAAAAGGGGGTGTGAGGAGTTTTTAATTGAAAAATCGTGTTTTTTGATAAGGGGAGAACGTTCTGAGGAAAAAAGTAAAAACCAATACAATGAGGCTTCACGGTTTGTTTGTCCTCATTTTCGGAGGAAAATATTTTCACATAAATATTGCTTTTTATTGAGGACGCATAATAGTACGCATACTAATTAGAGTAAAATGTCGAAAGTTTGCCTTTTTCTAATCTACGATAAGCCCGGGCAATTCTGAGCTTCAGCTGGCGTTATTTGGGCGGTTAAAAGTTGTGAAAATATCTTCAAAAGGACATACGAAATATGTCTACGGTCTAAGCAAAGGCAGCTTGATATAGTATGTAAGAAAATTACGAAGAAAATATTGCATAAAAATTACCTCTGTATTTTCCATTTTGAAATAATGAATTACATAGATATATTATATAATATAATATAAGAGCTTTTATCATATAAGAACTGAGTTATGCTTTAATAAGTTTAAATTATCCACATAATTACTACATTTTAATTATAAATTTAAATATATGTACAATATATAGATATATCATACGCTATATAATATATTTCAACACTGTTATTTTGGTTCAAATAAATTGGCGACTTATTAAAAGGTAAATAGATTTATGAAATCGGTAGCCATATTTCAAGTAAATTATCTTTAGTTTTAGAATTAATTATTACGGCAAAGATGAAAGTGCTATCTTTATTACAAAAGTACATGTTTAACGGCAACTTAACGGTTGTTTAGAGTTGAGTAGATAACAGTATATTTGATAATGAAAAATAAACACATTTCTATTGAACTTTTACAGCGTTATAATTTATCTTTCACGCTTTCGTAATTATATCTCTGAAATAACAACGGTTTTATCACTGAAGTTTCATACTTAACTTTAATGACTTTCAAATGAAAATTTCAACTACCATATCAACGCATTGCGGAAATTCACACCTACCTGAAACAAAATGAAATAAAATTGATTAATATCATTTAATATACATATGTACATAGTATTCAAATTAATGTACCAAAATTTAAAATGCAATATATTTATTAGGATTTTAAATAGGTTTTTGAGCTATTTCTTTTATTATGTTGCACATTAACATTAGAATAATATAATACTATAATCACTAACAAAATTAAATTAAAATTGTAAAATAGAAAATGATCAGTGGATCAGTAGCTAATAAAATAGATATAACATGTATTGTGAACATAATTTTGTAATAATAAAACGCATTTAAAAATGAAAATAAAATCAAAAAGCAATATATGATCTAATAATATTCAATTTTTAAATGTTGTTGCTATATAATCACGAATAATGATTTTCAATAAGTTTTCAGTTCAAATCTGCCTGTAGTATTTTTTTGTATTGAAATCACTGAATTCAGCATTGGTTAGGTCAGCATCTTCAAAATAATTCATATCAGAAAGAAAAATGCTCTGGAAAATCTCAATCATGTGTACATAATTGACATCTTTTTTGTTTTTATATAATTGACATTTTTTAATTGTTGTTAAAATAGGAATTCGATTTATAAAATAGGGATAGGCTTCAGTTGAGATTCTACAAGGCTTTTTCAGTTAGACTAACATTGTTGAGGTTTTTTATTCTTATATAAATTAGTTCATTTTTAGGTAGGTCAGCATTTTCGATACCGATATCATTTCAGAACAGAAATCTTTGATTGTTTTTTTTTTAAATCACTTATCAAGGTTTATTAGAGGTCTGTGAACTACTGGTTATGAATCCTTGGTTTATTGGATTAAATCGAAAATATCTCATGGTTACAAAACAGGTTTTAGCGTGATTGTTTCGAATGCGAATTTGCAAAAGGACAAATGTGGACTCGAGTCGGTCTTGACAACGACTTGACTATGCACGATGTGCATAAAATATGAATGAGATTCTGAGGGTAAAAGCGCTACAATAGCAGTATGTATTGTCGTGTACGTTTGTCGTAGCACTTGAGATGAATAAGAAAGCAAAAAGTGGTTCAAATCCCAGCGGAAAGCTTCACAGAGTAAAACTGTCGCTTTTCCGGAAGCTCGTGAAAACGTCCCGTCATATGTATATATTTTTTAATGCAAAGGTCAAACAGTTGAAAGGGGGGGACTATGAAAATTTACATTCTTGTTATTCGATTTTAAATAACCGCAAACTGGACTGGTGTTGTTTGCCGTAAGCCGTAAATCTGCACGAGCGAAATCTCGAAACGCGTCAACCGAAAAAAGGTACCCGTATTAAAGTGGGATTATCCCGAGTTGCGATAAATCCAACTACTCGTGCCCTGTGTGTATTACATTTTCGGACAGTGTCTGAGAGTTTTCCCGGGAAATTAATTAATCGGTTTGTAATTCGCTCGCGGGATTTATCATAATCGTCTCTCCGTTTCGGGAAACATCTGGCGTTCGCAATAGTGAAATACAAAACCGCCAGGTAAACAAAAACTGGCATAAATCAATGTTTTGCGTGAAATTCTACGTCGAAGGCTTGCTCTTGATGTAACTTTTTATCCACAGGGTGCGATGGAAACAATTAAACAAACGATACATTTATGTATTATTTAACAAATGATACATTATGGCTTTCATTTTTATTCACTGGATAGATAGATAGCATTTTTTGAAGATATTTTTAATCTACCGGTCACGATCAATCTTTTTTTAGAGTTTTTAAGAATTGATGAAATGATTCGGTTCCAATAAAATGGGACACAAATAAATTTTTACAAACTATATCGCTTAGACTCCAAAAAGAAAAATCTAATAACAGAGATTCATTCTTTTAAAACAGAGTGGTTTTAGTTTGGAATAGTCTTCGCAATGATATAGTAACTTCTGATAACGTTAATATTTTTAAGACTAAGCTTGATACATTTTTTAAAACTAAAGGATTTCTGTAATTCTTCTTTCCCATAATCGTATTTCTGTTATTTTTGTTTATTAAATTTTTTTTTTTGGTCTCTTATTTTTATTTTAATATTGTTTTTTTTTAATGTATTTTAATTTTTCTCATTTTATTTCAATCAAACCCCTTCAAACCCCTTGGGTCTATCGGCTTTGCTGCCTCCCCGAAGTATATTAAATAAATACAAGTCATCCGATAAATGCCACGTTTTGTTGCCATTATGGGAATCAATTTAAAACATAGATAAAGTAAAAAAGTGTCTTCAATGTTCAATAGTTATCGCATGCATGATAGCATGTCAATATATGATAATATTGTAGTAAATAATTATTTATATTTAGGGCAAATAATATATACGTGCGGTAAGTTATTTGAATAAATAAAGAGACGTATAAAATTAGAATAGAGTGCATTTGGACGAATGAATGGTGTTTAAAATCAAAAATGCCACTCTGCCAGAAGAAAAAAATCTTCGACCAATGCATTTTGCCAGAGATGACTTATGGATTTGAAACTTGGACATTGAACACTAAGATGCTACAAAAAGCCTAAAGCACTTAAAGAAGTGTGGAACGCTGTATGATGGGTATAATGAGGAAAGACAGGAAGTGGAATACGTGGGTGAGAAGTATTACAAGAGTAGTGGTCATAGTGGATAGAATAAAGAGATTGAAATGGAAATGGACGAATGGACGAAAGGTGGACAAGAAAAGTTCTAAAATGGTAACCTAGAGAATGCAAAAGGGTGAGAGGAAGACTGCAGAGAAGATGGGTAGACTAAATCAGGAAAATTTTTGGGGTGAGATGAATGAGACTTGCTCAAAACAGAGATGAGTGGAAGCGTGTTGGAGAGGCCTTCATCCAGCAGTGCATGGTGATTACTTTAGATGATGATGATGCTAGACTTCAGCTATCCAGTAGATAGTAGACAGTATTCAAATCATTTCAGAAATTATGTTGAGGAAAGTTCGATTGATTATTATACGACAAACCCGAGATATTATCTACAATATATCACAATAAAAATTATATTACAATAAAAATCTTTTTCGGCATAATTCTATACGATGTAGTTTTGTTGATTTGAAAATCGATGCTTTTCGATTATGGTAAGTTCATGGTTGCTTATTTTTATCAATTAGAGATTCATTATATTCAAAATTTGTTGAAATTTCAATGTGTATAAATTCGTATGGAATGCCTTACAATAAGTACAATAGTATAGTTTTTCTTGTAGTTGAGCCTCGACTTTGAGCCTTTGAAGCGCTTTAGAGATCAAAATGTGCTGAAATTTCGCTGCAATAATATGCAGGTTGCCCGTAAGAGATGAACGTTCACAGCGAAAGCCGGAAAATTTACAAAGCGCGCGAACCGGTGTAATGTCCGGTTTTCCACAGCCCAGGTGTGTAGTCTGATTTGCATAATTGCGACGTTTCGTTGTGTTACCTTCCTCCCTCCCTACCCTTCACACCAGTTTCCCTCGCCTACAGATTTCCACGTTTAGGCGAAGGTTTTGTTTGCATTTGTAATATATTTATTTTTTTAGTATTTTAATTAAAACATTTGACTTTATGAATCACAGGCGGGAAATCTACTTAGATTTTTTTTAATTTCATTTGCGGAAAGGTTTGAACTTCATTCTTTTATTTTATTACGTTATTTAACGTTAGAATGCAAAGTAGACGTCCTTGTTGACACTGGCAACACATAAATTAAAATAAGTTTATTACAAACTATGTACATATGTATGTAGCTCAAAATATATTGTTGAGAATTTGAGTGGAAAAAATATAATTAAAAAAAATCTCATTATAATATTTCTTATATTTCATTGATTTAAACAGTATAATTTTGTATCCTCGACCATATAAAAACATTCTCAATATTTAAAAATGAAAGTTCTGAATATTGATGGCTTGACATTTAACCATGTAAATAGATACTATTTGTCCAACATAAATTTCTATGAAATCAACATAAATTTCTGTTAAATATAAGTTACAATATAAAACTTATATTCTATCAATATAAGTTTCTATTTAAATATGCTATTAAAACGTTAAGGAAATTGTTTCTATTTAAAACATTATGGAAATTGTCTACCAAAACAAAACTTCAATGTCTTGATAAATAAAACATGTGAGAATAAATTTCATTGACTAATCGTTGAACGATTTCGCTTTTTTTATACTTAAAAGAAAAACTTTTCACAAAGTTAAAAGTTCACAGCGATATTGTTTTTGAATATTATAATGATAACATAATTAAATATATGTATACCTCGTAGGTGTTCGTATATTTAATAATGCTATGCACCTCATAGTCCATGAAACAAATTGCACGTCACTCCAAATTTATAGTCAAAAAGTATTAGAGAATTTCATCGTATAGTAAAAATATACTCTCGTATTCCCTTGCCAATTTAATGGCGTAATATGATACTTCGGAAATGTCAAATTTAACGTATACAATGTAATATTCTGAAATAATGAAAGTCAAAATATAATAATAAAAAAAAATACTCAAAGGTCAAATAAAAGTCAGATGATCGTGTTGATATAGCTTTGGCGAGCATGCGTACATTTATCTACATTTTTATTCGCATTCAAGCTATTGCTCCTTTGAATTTTCCTGAAGCGAGTGAGGCGGGGGTAGGAGTGTTTTTTTCCCACCCTTATCCTACCTAGGTGGGTTCGGGGTAGTACATGTGCCTCGTATTTCGAATGCGGCATTATCGATTTCAATGGCGTATAAATCCGCCGGAATAGTTTCGAAAGCTGTGTGACATATCACGTGCGAGTTTTTTTCTCCCCGTCGCGTGCGAATAACGAAAAAAATCTTGTTTACCGAAGGGTGAAGGAAAAATACGCGCGCCGCCGGAAAAAATTGAAAAGTGCAAGTGGAGAGGAGTGAAAGGAGGGGGAGAGGAAAAGCCGGAAAAGCGGGGGAGCGAACGCGGGCACACAAAGCCGGAAAATTTCAGACGCCGCGTGTTCCCGATCGTTAAATGATTCGGATCCCAAACGACTCATCCCTGCATGTAAATATAATAAATTTCAAACACAAATGCGTCGATGTATATATTATTTGTACATATGTACGTGAGAATGAAATTTTTTCACTATTTTCATTTTAAAATAGGTATTTTAGTATTAAAGAGTACAGCTTTTCGAAGAAAACAAATTAGCACACCTGTTTGTGTTTGGGATATACCTCTAATATATCTTATGCTACATCAATACATGTATTGATACAAAATATATATGTATTGAATTTTCTTCATTTGCCCAATATATTTTTATTTTATTTTATTTAAGGAAAATCAACCATTTCAAAACAGAACAAATAATAAAATACATAACAAAAGACCAATAATAGGTTTCCACTGGCTGATATGTAGTATCTAAGTCCCTTAGTGAATGTTTCATAGATATACATATAAATATATGTAATTAGGTTTGCTGCTATCTATTAGGACAAAGAAAAATACGCAGATATTATTAAAATGCAAAGATAGCATTGAATCGTATTTATTGATTTTTTTTCTGCATTTCCACTATTTACAGAACCCCAAAACGATTTTATTAGAATAATTAATAAGTAAATGAAATTCATTTTAAAAGATAGGTGACATTTAATTACATAAATTAATGTCTCAAAAAATAAATTAGTATTATTAAATATTGAATGCAAGTTTAAAACAACGTATCTCGGCAACAACTTTAAAATTACATTACATGTCTTATTTTATTTTTTACAATTGCAGAAAGTAGTTTTTATGTCTCGGTATCGTTTTATTACCCCAATTTCAACCCTTTACATAGTAAATGGGTGAATGGACAGGAAAGTCAGACATTGAGCTCTCATAAATGTAAGGTTTGAATAATTTTACACATCATTTTTTTGTGATTTTTCACAATATAGTCAAGTTTATTGTGAATTATTTATAGAACAGAAGTATGGAAAAAACAGGTTTGTTTTTTATTGTATGTATGTATATACTCATGTTTATTTTGTTATAAATAGATATGTTAAAAATCATGCGTTCCAGTGTTTATCGTTTGTTGTTCGCGTAACATTTTAATATAGCTAGTGCGGGCCGGCATGTGGGCTTTATTCAAATACCCTTTGTTTATTTCCCCTTTGATCTGGCCGTGGAAGGGGGTGAGAAAGGGGTCGAATTTGAGCCTAGAACGTTTGAGAGACACCCAGTCGACATTCAAAGGAATAAATTATGGACATTAGGCGGTTAGGAGAGCCGCCAGATATGACGCAACCGTCAATAACGCCTCTGGGACATTTACCTGAAACCAAACAAACATTTCAGTCGAGAGTGGAAGTACATAGATGTTTGTATAAACCCACTATAAATCGAATATGTGATGTACGAAACTACATTAATTATCGTGTTGTACGATACTAATCGTGATAGAAGCACATTTGCGAAATATCCACACTGAGCGCATCGAGGCTTTTACTGTATATTATGTGTGGTGATGATTTTCACTCCAAAGAAGCACTTTTTTCAATATGCTGATATTGTCAATTTCAAAACATTTTTAAGTATAAAAAATATCTGAAACAATATTTATAATATTTAAGTAAAATAATAGGGAGTTGTGGTGTCTCTCAATTTTGAGTTATTTTTTTTCCTACTAAATCTCTGAATAAATTTGTCTGGAGTTCTATATATGTACATAAAAAATATATGACTTTAATAATAGTATTTTAAATATTATTTTTTTGACCGGAAATATTCTAAGCCCGCTTTAAAGGTCACGGAATTTGACCCTTAAAGCCCTCAACATGAGGCCACCACCCCCCCGACGAATACAGTCCAAGAGACCCTTTTGTCGGAGAACGAGACGGTTGTTCATGAATATCGCACAAGAACAACCGCACATCACTGTTCTAATAAAAAAACCACACTGTACATAACCAAGTACAAAATTAACAACAACGCATGAACACATAAAGCGCGCATGCGGTAGGAAACAAAACCTGAGATGTGCCGTGCGAATGCACGCACACCTCAAGTAAACGCAAGCACACACACACACACACACACATACACACCGGAAATATTAATTTTACTATTGACTTTAAAGATTTAGTGTACATATTGTTATGTACCTCCCTTATCAATGAGAGGAATACCGGACTTTGCCCAACCCAGTGTTATGTACCTCGCTTTTCAGTGTAGTCAACTAAGCAGTAGGGATAAGACTCACCATAGATTTGTGGCACACCTAATTTAATAAGGAGCACCATTGATTTGTGGCACACCTTAAAACACCGACTTACCAAAATTGTACGACACGTGTCTTGAAAACTTCATTGTTTTTAAGAAGAGTATATAAACTCATTTATGTTAGAATTTAAGTTAGTCATCACCATCGACTCCGCAAGTGAGAGTGACTGACAGTCATCACCATCGACTCCGAGAGTGACGAACCTCAAGACGCTGAATAACTTGAGATTTGCAAAATATATTTGTAAAGAGATGCCAATTTACAGGAACCGTAACAATGAAAATCACAAAAATGTGCATACTCTGAAAGGAAACGATCGATCTGGAGTCACAAACCAAGGTCTGGCCAACAGCTACTAGTGAGAATCGAACTAGTCCACGCTGCTGGTATATATAAGCATTATTTATCTACATTTTTATCATAGATAAGTCAAAATTTTTGTTGCCATGCAATGTTTTTCGTAGCTACTGAATGCATTAAACTGAAAATTTACAGTTGATTAAATTATAGCTAGAATCTGAAAGTACATATGTAGTGGTTTTCTGTTATTATATTTTAAACTTTTTTGATATGAGTTGAGTAATTAAATCGTAAATTATACACACACACCCTTTGTGTTTAAAATCTAGACAATTAGAGGATAAATATTGTTCAGAGAGAGAGGAAAAGTAAAAAAAAAGAACAATTACGGTTCGTAAGCGACCCTGTTCATATATTACGCTCCGTGAAAATGAAAAAATAATCCAATTGCGACAACGTTCATTGCGTATTAAAAGTATGTGCTATTTAAGCATAAAACGAGCTTTGTTTTTAGCAAATATTGTCTACCTTAAAATACAGAATGGTATGGACAAAAAAATAATTAAAAAAAATACAAGTAAGATCAAAGAATCCACGCACCAAGACGCAATATTATATTTTAAAAGTCATGTGTGTGAATCGTCGGAAAAGTCATTGGAAAGTGGTCGTGTGTATTTTGCGAATATGAGAGATGTCCGTTTATTTTCCGCTCGGCGAGACCTGGCATTGTGTAATTATGTGAGAACCGGTCCGACTAAATGGTAATATTAAAACTAAATTTAGCAGAAAAATTTTCACGATTTTTCCCAGAGGCGTTTTTACGTTTTCCGGACTCGCGAGAGGGGGTTGGCTGTAATAAAAATGATTTAAAAGCGAATGGTAATGATAAGCAAACAAATCGCGGCGCCTTGCCGGCACGCCACTGGACTCTCGAAACGTATTGAAAAAAGTCTTTCATATATTTTTTTTGTATAAGTATATATTTACGTATAATATTCATTTACATTCATATATTTCGAACGACTAAAAATTTGCAATTTGACTCGAAATACTAGATACTAACTTACGAAGTGTAAATCATTTCGAAAGAAAACGATTGTGACAACATTATTTGTTTTCCCTATTTCTTGCCTAAATATTCCAATTAAATGGAAATCGACTTTGGGAAAACTAAATAAGGCAGTGACATTACTTCTCTCAACCCCCGTGAAAACCAGACTACTGTTGTTTAGGCAAACAACAAATTATTATAGAAATAATAAACGAGAATGGAAAAAATTGATTCTGAAGTAAGAAGAACGGTAGAAATCCGTGTTTGGATAGCTAGCTTTCATCGTTTCAATTTCACAGAAGATTGTGTAATTTTTAATGAGTTCGTTAAATATATAATGCCCTTCCTGAGAGCATTAGAGGTGCTAGTAACATTGGTGCTTTCTTGAGGGTTGTTAGTGGATATCTCTGTAGAAGATGACGTAATTATATATGTAAGTTTAATAAAATGCTGTGTTTGGAATTATATTATATTATTTTAGTATTAATAATTATAGTTTTGTTAATTTTATTAACAATATTATATTATACATATGTAGTTGTTAGTTTTAGTTTAAAATTGTTAATTGTGAAATAATTCATTAGCAATTTTCTATTTAATCTATATATATATATATATATATATATATATATATATATATATATATATATATATATATATATATATATATATATATATATATATATATATATATATATATATATATATATATATATATATATATATATATATATATATATATATATATATATATATATATATATATATATATAAAATTGATTGTTTGTCTGTCTGTCTGTCTCGAATATGATCCTAAACCACTGAACGGATTACTATGGAACTTTCAGGATTTGTTGTATGAATGTCCGGGAAGATTACTGTGAAAAAAAAAACGGGAAAAAACCTCCTAATGATAATATTCGTAATTACGATTTTATCAACGCGAAAGTATGAAGCGCCAGTGTGTAGTTAAGGAAATGTGTACGTTGGTAACCAACTTGCGCCCACGCACGCCAACCCTTACATTACGTACCACTCATACCAGCCTTACATTATGTACCACTCATAACAATCCTACATATTTATAAAAATCAATATTTGTCTGTCTGTCACGTATGCGTTCCTATACTTTACTATAATTTAATTTGATTATTAAGTATTAATTTGAAACTGAAACATTCACTTATCGAAACGCATCGAGAAACGGGAACGGGAACGGGAACGGGAATTGGAACGATGGAACTTTCAGGATGTGGCATTGCAACGCAATAATTTCAAAAACGGGAATGAGTGGCATTGCAACGCAATAATTTCAAATGTTTTCGCTTCGCGACATGCGTTGTTAGGGTAAAATAAACAAATAATTGAATAATTTCAAATGTGTTCGCTGCCTGTGTTTTTCCGACAAATGGGAACGAGAACGAGAACGGAAATGGGAACGGGAATTGCATGCGTTATTGTGGTATTGCAACGCATTCCGGGTTCAGCTAGTAATAAATAAATAAAATAATGATTCAACTGATCTAGCTTCATGTCGGAGACATTGGCTTACTTCAAAGCAAACTAACCCCCATATTTAGGTAAAATATCAAAGCTATCTAAAGAGTAGAAGTGGTTCAAAATCAGATCACAAATTTTTGACGGACAGGAATGTCACTGAACTAAAAGAATGAAAGTAAAAAGCTTATAAAAAATAAAATTCTAAATATGTTTGTTATTCAGTAATATGTACTTATCAGTGGTAGTTGACATAGTATGTATCCTAAAATAAGCAGTGCAAAAAATAAAACAATCACAAATGATTAATAAAATCAAATAAAAACTTCACGGAGAAAACTTTGAGATTGTATCCAGAGACAACAGAAAAGTCATGTTTTTCTCATACATAAATATAACATATTGCGAAGCGTTCGGGAAAGGTAAAAAGGGAAAGTTTTTAATATGGCCGAAATGAAGTTTAACTCGGTGCCTCCGACTCCATCGTCGCAGCCAGAGGCGCATAACCTTTTATTTCATTTTTTTGTTCAGTATAACAAAACAGATTACGACGACACGCGCGCTCACTGATTCAATTTTCAACCGCTTCGGGCCGCACGCCGATGCAAAGGAAAACCTCGAAGAATTTTCCATTTTCCGCAAGCGCGTCTGCCCCTACTCACCTGCACATATGTACATCTATACATGTATACAATACACGACAGAAAGTATTTTGCCTACCAAAAGGGCATCTTGTCATTAAAGAACGCCATTAGGAGTTTTGCTTCTGGTACAAGTTGCGTACCGTGTAGCGCTAATGATGCACAACTTCAAACTTACCCCTCACCCTCTCGGTTTTTGCATCAATTTCGCATTTAAAGTCGAAATTTCAACCCCGAGGGTAGTCTTGTTTGACGAGGGATCGTCTTGTCTTCATACGCCTATACTTACTTGTAAAGTTTACACATTTTAAAACCGCATATATAACTGTTACAAACGGAATAGCTTTCTCTTTCGAAAGCTCCGACGAGATTTTTCCGTAGATGGATCGGCATATCTTGTAGCTGTTTCTAGTAAGTTAGGCTTTTGGCAGAAAATCTTGAATCTAAATCATCACTGTCATTGAAGGAATCGGGATATGATTGAAAACGACCAGACATATATATGTACGTACCAATAACGGTACTACCAAAACCATTTCTACCAGTTTATGGCCCAAAATTTGACCTTCGGTACAGTCGAATATAAAAGTTCCAATTTAATGGCAGTCTATTATAATTTCATATTTTGAATTTAGAAGAAAACGTTGTGTCGGCTGGTTTGTATTTCATAGAATGGGCCAACTCTAATTTTTGATCTGCTACTGAAAAGGTATCTTAAATTTAAAATCAAAATAAAGCATGATGAAAACATCACCCAAATATTATATTATATATTGATTTACAACTGACTGTTGTAATATATAATTTCGAAAGAGACTTTGTATATATTTATTGTAAAGTTTAAAGGTTTTGGTGGGAGCAAATGACGACGATATTGAAATCGTTGTATATATTTTTTTTCGAATCGAAAACATTTAATAAAAAACCAAATGCATGTTTACTATTAGATTGCTTTGCCATGTTTAAGCAAATATCACAAATACCGAGCGAAGCCGGGTAAAACCACTAGTAATATATATAATAACAGACGGGATGCTTATAGGTATGTTTGTATGTGGCGAGTACGTCGACAAGCAAGGAAATTTCCAAAAAATATATTTAAGAATTACATACATACATAGTTAATTTAAAATTTCGATTCCTTTTTCATTTCCGATTCCCGTTTCCAATTTCAGATTCGATTTCCGATTCCTACTTCAGTTCAGATTCCAGGGTTGTATTTTAGTTCTGATTTCCGATTCCTATTTCCGTTTCGATTGCGATTCCTATTTCAGTTACGGTTCCTATTTTAGCTGTGATTCCCTATTCCTATTTCAGTTCTTATTCTTGACTACTATTTCAATTTCGATTTTCGATTCCAATTTCAGTTCCGATTCCCGATTCCTATTTCAGTTCCGATTCCCGTTTTCTATTTCAGTTCTGATTTCCGATACCTAATTCAGTTCCAATTCTTATTCCGATTCCGACTTTGGTTGCAACTACTTTGGTTTTGACTTTAGTTGCGACTTCAACCAATTGTGGTAACAGCGATAATTTTTGTTGTTTGATATTTTTATTGAGAACTCAACACATTATTTGGTAACTTAGAAAGTATTGCAAGTTGATTTTTGCAAGCAATACACATGAATTGCACAGTAGGGTGACCTGTCATGGCACCATGGCTTGTTTGAAAACAAAATGTAGAGCTTGAGCTCTCGTAGTCTCTAGCAACGAAAAATTCCGCAGCCTGAAACCACACGAAAGACCCATCAGCTTAAAATATGTCCAATTTTGGCGCGCCAAGGCCAACGATGTCCATAAATCAACAGTCACAATCAGCGTACGTATACAAAACAATGTTATCAGCAAAGGAACAAGTTACAAGGCTCAGGTACTTACGCAGATAGGTGCGGAGACTGAGACGAGGCATTGTTTGAGTTTCGTTCCGCTCTCTCTCTCTCTCCTCTACGAGACAATTTCTCCGCCGGTAAACATTCAAATTTATGGGCATCGGGGGCTTTGCGGTTGAGGGCTCGGCCCAGATCATCGACGATAAAGACCAGAAGGCGAAGATGGGGCCTCGGTTGACGGCGACCACTCGAGAATTGTGGTGAATGTACCGTACCGTAAATTCCATTCGTTCCTCTCTCCGTTACACATACATGCATGTGAGATCACAAGTTTTAGGTATTTGCGAAATTTATTACAATTTTACCTACTTAACGTACTCGTCTTTTGGCCAACTTCGTCAGATATTATGCGAGCATTAAATTGAAAATTAATTCTACATACTCGGAATCAAACTGGTAACATTTCTCAATAACTACATACATATGTATGTATTAAATTTTACTACGATAATTATCTAATTTTATTTAATGGCCTTCTGAAAAGAGCATGAAAACGACGAATGAAAGAAATTATAATAACAGTTGAAATTGCTTTATCGAAAATAACTTTTTTTTTTGTGCCATCTTATCGATTCCAGATAAATCATCACCAGCGATATCGTTGCTCTTCAGATCATGTACGGGCACTACGGAATCATCACTCCGTCCCCAAAATTGTGAATTGGGCTTCTGAATCTCTCACATTCAGAACACCAATTCGTGAGGCTTTTTTCGCTTTAAGCGCCTCTGCTGGTGAGTTGTGTCCAATAGCTGCAACGCTTCTATGTTAGGGTGACGGTGCAGTCTCAACTCGTGCCTCCCGGCGCATTCTCGGATGACTTCTTTTACTTTTTTGATTTTAAGGTCCTTGTGGATCTCTTCATTTGTGACGAAGCGATATGCATCGGTGATAATCCTCAAAAACTGTTTTTGACATATTTGCATTTTTTCGATATTGGATGGCTTACTGCATCCCCACAGTTGTATGCCATATGTCCATATTGGCTTCACGATTGCCTGGTATATCAGTTTTTTGCATTGTAGGTCTAATTTGGAGTGTCTTCCTATTAGCCAATGCATTTCTCTTTGTTTCATTCAAATCTGTTCTATTTTTTTTAATGTGATGCCTCCACGTAAGCCTTGAGTCAAGATGCAGCCCTAAATATTTGGCTGACAAAGCTTGTGGAACTTGGATTCCGTTTATGAAAGTCTGAGTGCTGGCACTATTTCGTCGCAGTGCAAATGTGACCTGCATTGATTTTAGCTCGTTGAGTTTCATTTTCCAGGCCTTGGTCCATTTGCTGATCTTATCCAGTGCACGCTGCAGGCGTTCAAATGCTTCCTCCTGCGACTCGCTCGATGACATAATGACTGTGTCATCTGCAAATGTTCTAATGAATGTCTCTTCGCTTGTCGGGATGTCAGCAGTGTATATCAGGTACAGTATAGGCCCTATTACGCTTCCCTGTGGTACTCCTGCAGAGGCTGTGAAAAAGTTAGAGAATGCCTCCTCATGAGCAACTCTGAATTTGCGTCCGGATAAGTATGATTCCAGTAATTTGACATAATTTCCAGGTAATTACTTGCTGATTTTGTGGATAAGTCCTTAATGCCATACCCTGTCGAAGGCCTGTGAGACATCAAGAAATACAGCCGGACAATATTTTTTTTCCACTAGCGGTTGCTCTATTTGTAAATAACTTGAAATACAATTCATTTGGCAAAGTGATTGGCATAGAATAAATTATTCGCATCATAGCTCTATGATCGACTTTTGCGGTCTAAATACCAACAAGCCCTCTCGTGGTAACTTGGACGTTGCTATCACCTTGCATATGACTTGCATATAGTATGCACAATCGTATGTCCAGAATGCAATTTTACTATCCAGTTCTATCAAAATTTCACTAGTTACTAAACCCTTTGAGTGCTGACGTCTTTTCTGTTGAAAAATTTGCCAACATTTCCAACTAGAACTATTTATAAATCCAATAGAAAGCAGGTGTAAAATTTGTAGCTAATCCAAACAAACACTAGATTTCAAGTTTTGTAAAGGTGTGTTTAGACTCTCTAATATATCTTGCAACAATATAAAATAAACAAAATAAGTCTATTACTGAATGTATTTTTCCAAAACTAGTTCCATCTTCTTCATTGTTGTTAAAATGTAATGCTCACAATCTAAATGCCAAGCCACAATCAAAAATTATCAGCAGTTAGGGATTTCCATCGGGAAATTCTGCTATGGTTATAAATTCAGAAATTTCAGTGTAAACCAGTCTTTATAAACGTTGACAAATGAATGACATATACTGCACAATGTTCAATGCAATTTTTTCAATGCTACCTGGAAAGGCTTAGCGGGTAGTATTCTTGTTTACTTTGTACGTGCTCAAAATACAACGCCTATCGGCGTTTTTTAGGCCCGTAGACTTGTTGGAAAAATGCCGATCGGCGTTGGTCAGCATTCAAAGGGTTAAGAGACGCAGATACACAGAGTGCTTTGCACATGTAAAAAAAACGCTAGCACGCCTGATCCATGCCATCCTGATCCCACGCCCGATCCATGTCTCGACGAATTGTTTTAATTTAAGCATGCAGGAAAGACGAGATATTCATTGTTCATTGGGGTTCGCCGATGACATTTCGATGTGCATTGATGATCAGCAATTATTAAAATTGAGTTGGATCTTTCTGGCAAGTTTAAAAAGGCAAAAATCGAGACAAAAGTATGAAATGAGCATGAAGCGAAATGAAAATGCTGCGAAATGAACATTCAGCCGCCTCGTTTGCAGCGATTTGTAGCGGAGCGATTATTATTATATGTATATCTCACATTATTTGAATGCATATCTCAATACTTTTTACCGAAACCACTCGTTGAAATGTCAAAAAGCACAACACTAGTTATTAATAACACTGTTCGACATGAAAAATGGTTCAGAGACGAGATATGACTTTTCTTATAGATCTATGCCCGGTTAACACGAATGTAATTACTTGTGGATTAATAACAAAAATTCGTTTATTTTATCGATGTAAGCCAGTTATCAATATAATTTTTGTTATTAATCCACAAGACTAGTCGAAATATAATTTTTCTAAGTGGAATTTTATTTTATTCTGATTTAAAGACAATTTACTATATTATCCCTATTAATTCAATTCAGATTCGTGTAAATACTAGTACGAGCTCTTAGCTCGCAATTTTACCAATTTAAAATTCAGCACACTTCCAATTAACCCTTTTAAACGAAAACAAGAACACTATCTCAATAAACATGTTTCAATAGAAAATACTCAATATAAAATAGTATTAACAGTGGGAAAAAATCCCAAGTGAAAATACGTACTTTTTACTTTTGATTTGAACTGGACGACTACTTAGAGAGATTTGAAAGCTGAAATGTACTACAAATGAAAGATAAAATACCCGACTATAGAACATAAAATTGACATATTTTGAGACATCGACCTAACAACACCAAGATATAGAAAAATCGCGCGATTTAAAAAACATATATATCTCCGAATCTCGAGCCAATCAACATTTTTTATTACCAGATTCGTGTTCACTGGGCATAGATCTATAAGAAAAGTCATATCTCGTCTCTAAACCAAAAAAAAGTCGTCATTTGTTGAATAGTGTAATTAGTGCTATGACATAACCAAGGTAAATGTGAGAGCCACTGAGATCTTTACCTTCCACAAAAATAATAAGATCTATAGCTTTCGATTTGAGCAACTGGCAGGGTTACGGCCGTGGCCTCTAATGACATATTAATGGAATAATTCCCAGGATAGGGGTGGGGGAGGGGTTCATCAGCAGACACAATGGCCGAAAGAACACGCGTGTGCCAGAACACGTCACCGTGACCTGGAGATACTCGTTCCTACCATCCGGCCATTGAACGTAGGAGCAAAATGGCCACTATCAATCTAGAGGCGCGGGTCCTAATGGTCCTGTCGACCCCTACTCTCTCCTACCCCTCCAAGACCCACCTGCGGAACAAACTCGTCGACGGCAACCTTTCGCCCGGAGAGCGTATTAATTTTCCAGCTACTCTCTGATAATGTTGGCCTGTCTATGTGAGATGGTGATTCTACCGGTGTGAATGTGAGTTTTTCAATCGCTCTAGAGTGGACTTTTCCTTACTTAGCAATAGAAAGAGAGGTAGGGGAGGGGGAGGATTCGATTGTATAAAATTCTCTAAGCATGATTAAGAAGCAGCAGTAACCAGCAGCATAAATCAATGGTTGCAAGTGACGCTTTCAAAACGAGTGGTCACGAATTCAACCCCTACCCAGTAGACCTTGGATATGTGACTCCAGGTTGATCGTTTCCTACCAGAGTTTGCCAATTTATCTGATTACATTGAAACGGTCCCAACAAACTCGCAACCTTGTTTCTAAATTCTTGAAAATATTGAGTTTTCAGCCGCTCAAGTTTTCCAAGTATTCTTAAAAAAATAAATCTCGAATTCGCTGATTTTTAAAATGCGGCGAAATTTTAGAACTAATTAAAACATATTATATACAGACATACTGTATCTCCCATAATTTGTCAATTTCAAAAACTTTCTTTTCAAGTCTTTTATAGTTAGTTTTGGACCATTGTGGCTTTACAGGAAGAACCTAATGCGAATATATCGTCTATTCGAAAATTACATTTTATATTATAAATAACCAGCGGCATTGTGATTAGCATATATTGCTATGAACAATGTAGGGCTTCCAAACCGGTTTAAACCGAAACCGAAAAGCCGGCTTTTTGACCATTTTTTAAAAAACCGAAAACCGGCTTTTTAAGGTTTTCTTTAATTAATGTTTTTTTCCTCAAAATTAACAATTATGAATTTTAAATTTCTATGAAAGATCAAAATAAATGTGTATAAACGATCTTAGGTAATAGGCGTATATTTCTTTGAACAAAAAATAAGCTACACAACTTTCTTTCTTGAGCGGTTTCTTTGAGATTTAGTAATGGACCAGGTCATAAACCAATAAAATATTATTGAAAGTATGTAGTTTCAATGGCCTACCGAACTTCAGGTATAGAAAGCATCCTTATCTATCGCAAATCCTTGTACTTGAAAACATCAAAAAAGTAGTCAAATGATTTATGGCAAAATGCATAGGAATTTCCGAAATATAATTGATTTTTCTTCGAAGGAATTGCCCTTTAAATATTGAGGCCACATACCTAATTTTATTATGGATTTAAAATGTTCGTGATCAAATGAATTTGCCGTTTCAAATGAATTTGTTTCCGAAATTTGCAACGGTTGCTTTTGGATTTTTTAAGCTAAAACAGATGCGTAAAAACAACTTTGAAATCTCTTTATCTATAATATATCTAGCTTATTTAAATCATTTAATTATATGTGCGTATTTAGGATCTGCCATTTTACGACTGTGATATATGTACATATAATACAAATTTTATTATTTGTAATATTTGTAATAATAATATAAAGTAATGATCTTATGAAAGTTCATAATGTTTATAACTTAATTTAATTTATAAAAAACTATTTTTTTTGCATAATATAGATATATATTATGCAAATATATACATATTTACGTTTTTTTTTTGATATAAAAATTTTAAACATAAAAAAATCGTATTTTTCTAAAACCGGTGAAAGCCGGCCAACCGGCTTTTTATTTGTAAAAAAACCGAAAACCGGCTTTTTATTTCTGGCGGTTTTTTGGAACCCCTAGTCGTATCCCACTGGTTGCTGTTGGCCAGACCTTGGTTTGTGACCAGCTCGGTCGTTTCCTATCAGATTTTGCCAATTTTTCTGATTTTCATTGACATTCAACAGTTCCTGCAAAATTGGTTTCCCCTCCCCTTATTTCTCTAGCAATATGCTGCAAATTTACAAATTTTCCCATAAATGTCTACGTATATGTTAATTTGGGTTTGGTGCAAACGATCGAAAAGCGCCAGACAGATTGAACCACAGATTACCTGGATGGCTGCTTTAAACGCAATTATCGACTTCACGAATGAAAAATTGCACATCAGATGACGAGTAACCTTTCGATGTGCACAGATGCAATTATTAAAATGGTAATTATTAAAATTGAGTTGGATCTTTCTGGCGAGTTTTTAATAATTTAATAAGGAAAAATTCGGAACTAAAGTATCAGAAGCACAGAACGTATACAGGGTAGGTATGTCGGGACTTCGGGTAGATTTCGCTTAGAGTAAGTGCGAGAATTGCGCACGCATAAGGTACACGTGTCGTTAATTTGTGGTTCAGTCTGTCCGGTGCTTTTCGATCGTTTGCACCGCATCGGTTAATTTCTATATATTTACTGAATTTCGCTGAACTATTTTAAATACTACAAATTTACAAATTTAACCATAGATGTCTCTGTGGATATTAATTGATATGTATTTGTGTATTTATGTACTTTGTATAACACTAATCATATTTGTATCAAGTGTACAATGTTTTTGGCCAGGAAGGCGCATTGACGTTACCTATTAGGCCTTCCTTCCTTTCATTGTGGCACATTAGGGACTCCTGTTATTTCACAATGGTCTAAAAATTAAACAAAGTATACTATATAAGTAGTAGAATTTAATGCCAGACAAATTTAATGCCGACAGGACTTTTCACAGCCTTCATGACGTGAAGGTTTTAAGGCCATAGAACACATCGACTCGAACGGATCGCTCGCCATAAACCGTAAAAGAAAAAACAAATCCCGAAAACACCTACAGAATGCGCACATTAGGTATTCGCCAGGATATGGGACACTATATACGTTCACGCTCCTGCGTGTTTGGAATACCAAAACAAAGAGCGGAGAGAAAACGACAAAAAAAGCCCTTTCGTGTCGAGAGAAAGGGAACAGCATGCGTAAGTAGACTGTGATCATTTTTCAAATTCGGCATCAATTTTTTCGGTCGGGATGGGGTCCTTCCGGAGGTTCGAGGGTATGATCACTTTTTTCCACTTCTTAGGGGAAAAGTGAAAAATAGTGACGCTCTCACCTGGACGAGATGACAAATGGCGGGCGCGTGTCACCTGTGCCACTGACACAAACATACACATCGTAATGGCGAGACACGTTTGCCGCAAATACTATGCCTCAAATCAGCTATGTACGAGTACATATGTATATCCCTTTCACTCTTCTACAACAGCAGTTTTCAACATGTTTTAACTAACGTACATCTATTTTTACTTACCTCTTATTAAGTTCACATGGTTTTCGTGTTAGTGGTCATTTTTTATACCTCTTATCTCTTATCCGATCGTTTTCATACTTTGCCATATTGCTCATTTTGGTCATCAATACACGTTAATGTATCGTCTGCCATTACGTTGGAGATAAAATATCGTATACAATGCGTATCAAATATCCACAATCTCGGATACGGTGACGTCTTGCAAGCTACCATAATCTATCTTCAACCTTTTCGCCATGAAATGGCAATATCAGATTTTAATTGTTTAAACGCCTATAATTCACTCTATATTTTATAAAATTTGCTCTATAGGTTCTCGTTATCTCTAATATTTAAATATTTATAGTTTTAACCGTCATATGTATATATAAATTTCAAATTTGGCGTCTAGCTTCATGTAATGTAATACACGATATATATATTGATTTATGGCCAAATATGTCAGATCTGACATTTCACGGCTAAATCTCTTCACGGAGTTTTATCTGCGAGATAAGTATTCAATAAGAAGTTATGTTGTATCTAATTGTTAATATGATTTACAATAAGCTTACATACATTTAGTTTTTTACAATAAGCTTACATAAATACATCACATACAATTATTACACACCTCTTCATACATACGTTTCACTGAAAAAAATTTGCCTCTTATCCGATCATTTTCATACTTTGTCATATTGCTCATTTTGGTCATCAATATAAGTAAATGTATCCTCCGCCATTACGACGGTGAAAAAATATCGTATTAGACACGTTTGAAAATTCTCCTACGAATAAGTGCCTGAAGTTTATCCAGCGTTTGTTAAGACTTTTCTCACTTTCCGCCATGTCAGATTTCAATTGTTTAAACCAGCGGCTTCCAAACTGGGAGGCGCGGACTATTGCCAGGGGAGGCGCCAAAACTTTTTAATAAAAAAATAATTTTCATACCATAATATCTACAAAGAAATATAACTTCATATCGTAGCTTAACAGTAAAAATTCAATGCATGAATGTTTATTTTTATTTTTCTTTCATTTTTATATATACATTTAATTCCTATAAAAAATTATCCGGAGAAGAAGATTTTAAAAATTGCGCCTTTGCAAACGCTCTGTTTTAGCTAAAGATGCCCATTTAATTGCATATGTTCGATATGTCGCGGATAATAATATATTAGAAGATATATTATTTTGCAAACACATTCTTGGGAAGACCACATCCATTGAAATTTTTAATATAATAGACAGTTTTGTTGAAGAAAACGACATAAAGTGAAATAATTGCGTTGTGAACGACATAAAATAATAATTGGACTGTGTACCGACGGAGCTCACTCAATGTCCGGACACAAAGCAGGTCTTAAAGCATTGATCAAAAAGAAAGCACCACATGCTATCTGGACACACTGTATGATTCTCAGAGCAGCTCTATTGTCAAAAAATATGAGTGAGGAACTGAACAGCATTTTTACAAAAGTTATAAAAATTATAAACTACATTAAGAATAGTCCTTTGAGAGCAAAGCTGTTTGCAAAGCTGTGTGCTGATATGGAAGCCAATTATACCTCTCTTTTGTATTATTGTGAAGTTCGCTGGCTATCTCGTGCAAAAATGATTCTAAAGGGTGTTTGAACTCAAAGAAGAAATATCAACCTTTCTCAAAGAAAACCATCATGAAGAGGCACATTTGTGGACGAACGATAATTTTATTGTTAAACTTGCCTATTTGGTTGAAATTTTTGGAAAATTGAGCGGTTTAAATAATTCAATGCAGTGATCACAAATACACCCACTTGTTCAAAAAGACAAAGAAAAGCTTTCATTAAAAATTAAAGTTATGGAAATCAAATTTACAAAAGAATGGGTTGGATAGGTTTTCACTTTCCAAAGATTTTTGGGCCACAGCCAATATTGAAGCAAGTAAAAATATTTTTACCGACCACTTGGATGTTTTAATGTTGCATTTTTCCAATTAATTCAAAGACCTTGATTTCTCAAAGTTTTTGTGCATAGAATCCATTTAACTACAATGAAGAATACGAATTCGAGCTGACAACCACCGAAAAATAAAAATTGATAGAATTATCATGCGATAGCTCACTAAAACAAAAGTTTCAAAATGAAATCATAATTAAATTTTGGATGAATCTTAGTGGAGAGTATGAATATTTGTATTGCAAAGAAATGAAAGTGCTGCTACCGTTCGTAACGTCTTATTTATGCGAAACGGGCTTTTCGGCACTAGCTGCAATGAAAACCAAATATCGAGCCAGGTTAATAGTCGAAAAGGAGTTACGAGTGGCACTCTCCATATTGCCCCCAAGATTTGATAAACTTTGTGCCAATAAACAACAACATCCTTCGCATTCAATGTTGATGTGTTAGATGTAGTTTAATTAGTAATTTAATATAAAAATAAATATATGTATACGTGTTCGTATAAATTTATGTTATAGCAAAACCTTTTTATTATTCTGTCTATTGTAGAGTTCAGTATTTTATTTTTAAATAACGGTTTATTATTTAAAACGTGTCTATATTATTATATCTATTAAAAAATAAAAGGTAGGGAGGCGCGGAAAAAAATTTTTTTAGTGAGGCGTAGTAGCATAAAGTTTGGAAACCGCTGGTTTAAACGCATATAACTTTTTCTTTTTTCACTCTATATTTTATAAAATTTGCTTTATAAGTTCTCATTATCTCTCATATATATTTTTAGTTTACTCAAAGTGTTAATGAATGTTCGATCGAATGTTGAATCGATATCAACTCAACCATCACTCAAACCAAATATCGCTCTTTGGGCCAAAAAATCTCGTCACACATTTGACAGTTCGAGATTCTAACCTCGGACGTTAAGATAAACGTCACTCGATTTTTGTACATGTTTCTTGACTGATAAGTTAAGTTGGAAAGTCACATTTTTGTTTTGAACTCATTCTTAGAGATATTGTAATAACAACGATACCAACTCATTACCTTTATGCGTAATACCTTTGAATTCTAAAGCATTCATAAAAGAATCAGAACTGTCAAAATTCACATTCTGTATTACAACTGGAGCACATTGTAATTACTTAATCGGGTTATATGTAAGTAACATTGTTACTTATATGTAACAATGTTACTAAATCTGGTTAAAATTTGGTTTTTGCCCTGAAAACAGTTTTATTTAAGCAAACTACGCGGCTGCATGCTTATTTCGATGCTGTTTGAATTTAAGCATGTACGAAAGACATGAGATATATACATTGGGTTGTGCAGATGACATTTCGATGTGCATTGCTGATTGGCAATTATTACAATTGTTACAAAAAGTCTGCCGATAAATCACTGCCTACGAAGTTTGTAGTAGTGAAGAAAATATGACGGATCTCAAGAGACACTCATTAAGAAATAAATTTCTCGACACTCTTTTTGTGAATTTTATCAAATAAAATAAATATTAGTCAAAAGTAACTTTGGTATAAAATAATCCAAACCGTACAGAATTTTATTTTGCATTCTGGAAAGACTGAACATATGTACATATTATACATTTGTGAATACGTACACATGTTAAGAATTTCAACCTAAATCTTTGCAAGAAATAAATCTTTTGTAGTCGTAGATTTATTGGCAGGTTAAGCGTTCGGGTTTGCTACAAATCGCTGCAAACCACGCGGCTGTATGCTTATTTCGATTGAACTTTGACTGTTTGAATTTAAGCGAGACATTCATTGGGTTACGCGCAGATGACATTTCGATGTGTAATTAACAATAATTAACATTGAGTTAGATCTTTCTGGCAAGTTTAAAGTCAAGCAAAAGTCGAGACGAAAGTATGAAATGAGCATGCAGCCGCGGCGTTTGCAGCGATTTTTAACACAGCCTATTTTCAAAAATCGTATCCCTAACATTAGATTTTTTATGTTTTGTTCATTTTCCATAAATCAGACGTCGGCAACCTCTTTTGGCTGCCGAAAATCAACCAAAATGTGACTTCTGAGAAGATGTTTCGGGTCAGTGGGTATTGTCATTTAAAAACAGTATTTTAGCGAATACTAAGATCAATTTTATTTAGAAAATAATTATAATAGTTTAATTTATACACAACTAGCTGAACCCGGCATGAGTTTATAATGCCACAATAACGCATGCAATTCCCGTTCCCGTTCCCATTTGTCGGAAAAACACAGGCAGCGAACACGTTGGTCGCTCGTTGCAATGACACTCATTCCCGTTTTTCCCGTTTCCGTTCCCGTTTTTGGGCCATTTTTTTTCACAGTAATCTTCCCGGACATGCATACAACAAATCCTGAAAATTCCATCGTAATCGGTTCAGTGTTTTAGGAGCCTATACGAGACAGACAGATAGACATTCAATTTTATATATGTATATGTATATAGAAAAAACAAAATACAATTCTGATTCTAATTATTATAAAAATAAACAAAATAGTCATGTTTTAATTCATAAACTCAATTTCTAGTTCTCTTCGTTATCCATGCTTCGCCGGATTCTGAATTTGTGACGTCAATTTAAGTTTAATCTGGTTTATATTTAGTCACCTTAAAACGAATACAAGCACCTGAACTTTTAATTATTAAGTTGCTCCTATGCTTACTTAAAATAAATTTCATAATTTTTGTTTTATTTATTCATAATATTACATATTAGGGTGAATGAAACAGGTGCCGTTCGTGACGCGAAAAATTCATTAAAAAAACGAATGTATTTATTTAAAATATTTATTAAAACGCATGTCGAAATTGTAAAAGGAACAGATTGGCATTTATTTCTATTCATCGATTTTGTATAAATATTAAATGGCCTTGGTTTAGGAAAGCGTGAGCCAGTCTACTTAAATTTTAATACAATGTATAATATTGACTTCTAATGTTGTGTCGGTTGATATTTCAACGGTTTGGAAACGAATGCATGAATCGAATTCGTAATCACCGTTTAAAGTTTTATTATAGAATATAATTGGAAATATTATATGGCTAATATGTATGTAAATAGTAATTAGACATGTAGGCATGAAAATTTCATCGGTTGAATCTATTTAAGACAGTTAATAATACACTAACTCGATTTCTGTTTGTAACAACGGGCGTTGCATTACCAGGCGTTGTTCGGGTGCGATTAATAGAATTGACGAAGTACACACGAAAGTATTTTGTTTTCGGCAGATTAAAATACGTAGCCCCCCCCTAACCCCATTCCGAATCACCCCCGCTACCCCCACATCCTTCAGGATCACCCCCCATCATTATATACGATAGATATGTTAATCCGTGAAGTTAAATTTAAACTTATAAATAAAATGTTTACTATTAGATTAGCCATGTTTAATCGGTTTATATTCCAAATACCGAGCGAAGCCGGGTAAAACCACTAGTAGGTATATATATAAAACCATATAATTCAAAGTTTGTCTAAAAAAAAAAAAACATTGATAATTGGTGTTTCGAAAGGTTAGAAATGAAGATTGAAATATTTTTCCGACATAATCAATATATTTTAGCGTACCCTCGGTTGAAAATCGCTGTCCCACCCCTATTTTCCTTGCCAATACACGTGTATGTATTATATTAGGATGGCTGTTTCCTTCGCATAACTGATGTGTACGGAAAATTGTAAGGAAAAATGCGCAGAAAACAATTGTCAGGAGATATCAAAGGGTTGAGTTGCTGGGGAAAGTTTAATATTGGAAAAATTTGAAAGATTTTGGGACCACATCCCTGCTGAATTCTATACTTTGTGTAATGAGTGTCTTTGTTTCTCTTTAATGAGTATGTGCTTAAAATAGTTATACGCCTCGTATTCGAACAGAAAAAACACTCGGAAGATGAAAGGAAGCAATCTTGAAGCGTTTTGCATAAACAGTGTTCGGTAAAATAGTAACGTTGAGTGTTTTCGTAGGTATAATTTTAGCACATGACCTCTTAATGAATACAAAAATGAGCTTTAGAGAAACGATTTAATACCCATAATAAACCGACCGAGTAAACAGATTCATTAATTCCCAACAAAGGAAGCGAGAGAGAATGGGAGACGACTGAAATGGGACGTTTCGAAAGTTAATTGCCGGTCGAAAATAATTTCACATGATAAATTGAAATAAAGTTTATTATTCGCAACTAATAAAAAGTAATTTCGGGGGCGGATGATTAATAGGGCCGAACCATTAAAATCGAGTTAAGCTCGGAGATTTATATACAGCATGTACGTACATATGTACATACGATATAAAGGAAATAAATTGTATTTTATTATGAAGACGTCATTTGCGACCTGCTCGATATGTTTGAAAGAAAAATAAAAGGAAAACTAATTTACTTTCATCCTTTTACGTGTAACGTATAAGCAGCAGGGTTTTCCAAGAAAATCTTTCGACTCTTTGAATATTTAATTATAAAATAAAGACGTTTGAGAAGCTGTGCAAGTTTTTAACGACGGCGATGTGTTCAAGAAGAAATCTTTTCGCCGTTTTTTTTTGCCTTTCATATTGAAAATTTGCTCTCTATCTCTCTGGCACGCGCCCTATATGCGTTAAAAGCAATTCAAAACATATTAAGATTTTTCCGCATCGCTTTTTTTACGACATTTTCCCTGAGGAACACTTCAGTTTCAATATTTTCGCGGTGAAAGTTTTCCACGTCTACACATATCTAGCCAAATACTTTTACAAAGTACACTTCCTTTTTATTTCAAACATATTTTCGCTTTGGTTAACATTCATTTGAAATATATTATATATAAAAATTATATACGACTAGCGATAGACCCGATAAAAATTATATAAAACTAAGTAAAAAATAAGTAAAAACTATATAAAACAACAATAGAAAAATTTATTTATTTAAATGAAATGAAATTAATTTATTAAAATTAAATTAATTTTCAATAGATGGCGCTAAATTCTCGTGTTTGTACACAAGGAAATATCGATAACAAATAATATACATATAAATATGTACATATATACTTGTTTAGTTTTTTCTTGATTCTGCGACCCAATCCTTGCATACCTTAACTTTACTCTGGAAATTATATATTAAATTAATAAAATAAAATAAATTTTCAATAGATGGCGCTAAATTCTCGTATTTTTACAAAAGGAAATATCGATAACAAATAATATACATATATGTATATACAGGATTTTTCTTGATTCTACGACCCAATCCTTGCATACATTAAAGCTTACATACATTAAACCTTAACCTTACATACAAAGTCTCTCGCGAAATTTTATATTAAATAAATAAAATAAAATACATTTTCAATAGATGGCGCTAAATGCCCGTGTATTTTGAAATATCGATAGCAAATAATATATAATATACAGGTTTTTTATTGATTCTACCACCCAAACCTAACAAACAAAGTTTCTTTCGAAATTATATATTAGACTTTTCATTCCGGCCCAACAGTACTGATTTTTCATTCAACTTTCCATTCAAAATATTGAAACCTATAATTATATTAATTTCAATTCCAATTTTAATTCCTCGTGTCTTTGATTAATTGATTGTTTATTTGTTTATTTCCCTTTTTATAGCTTCTCAATGACTTTCTTATTACTTAATACATACATACATAAAGTTTAGTCTCGATTTTCCCATTACAGATGGTCCATGCATTTTTTAATAAATAAAAATAATATGTTTATAATTAAATAAAAACATGTTTAATGCAAACCATGAATAAAAAAATTACATCATCAATGAAATATAGTTGAATATCATATTGAACTTCTTAAGCTCATGCCAACCAAAATAAAGACATTAACGAAAACAAATACGGTATTTATTTTAGCTGGCAAGGTTTTGATAATATCAATATAAGGTAATTTCATTGATGAACTATCTCTTTAATTTATTATTTGAATTGAATTTTAAAACATTCGGAAAACATGTTACATTTATTATATAAGGCATTAATATGTATAGACATTTTTAAATATTATGTATATAATCACATTTATGTACATCTCAATTGAGTGTTAGGTAAATAATAAATATTTTTCTTTTTCAATTTTATTTTTAGTGACTGACTCTAATATATCTAATACTCATTAAGAAAAAGTACAATTCATACTAATTATTGTTATGATAAAACTAGATTTTTTTTTTCATTTGTCTTGCTTTTTGGGTTTTTTATTAATCTTATAACATTAATGTGGACTAATTTTTTGTTCACAGTGATTAATTCGAGATATCTGTAAGGTCACTAGACAATAGACAGTTTTAAAATAAATAAAAATTATAATATATGAAATATCCGCGACATTTTGATTATCATTATCGTATGATACCCTTAGTTTAATATTTATATATCGTGAATAATGCCTCGAATACTAACCTTTCTAAGCTTCAAATAATACAAAATAAATCCCTAAAAATAATTTATAATACACCCATATATAATAACTTGAAAAAACTGTATGCCACAAATAATATTCCGTTTGTTACAGACATTACTACAAAACTAAACAGTAGATTCTATGACAGAATCACTAATAACCATACTAACACACTTGTGAAGAGTCTCGGTGATTACAACAAAATATCTATACCCTTCAGGTATAAACGCAGATTACCCAAACACAATCTGCTTTAGATCATCGACTATAGAGAGTCTTTAATTAATATTATGTATAAAAAATGTAAATAAGTTTTTGAGCTATTTTTCCTATTATGCTGTACATTAACATTAGAATAATATAATACTATGATTACTAACCAAATTAAATTAAGTTGTAAAATAGAAAATGATCAGTAGATCAGTAGCTATTAAAATAGATATAAGATGTATTGTGAACATAATAATGAAAACCATTTAAAAATCAAAGTCAAAATATTTATTTATTTGTAAAATTTCTACCTTAAATTTTTTTCATAATAAATCATAATAAAAATGGGAACAAATTGGTATTTGATTCATTCATTTTCACCTTTGCACTATTAATAAGTGGAGGAAATTAAATTGTAAAACAACGTATTGAACTTCTATTACAATTATTTCATAAAATTAAAATAAATAAATTTCAGGACTCACACATCGTGTTTATAAATTATTCCTAGAAAGGTTTTAGAGAAAAATTAATCATCATCAACTGTATATCTAAACATGGAGAGCAATTAAGCTGCTAGGTGCGAGAATGTTTTAATTACATCGCTCGGCGAATTCGCGACAACAACAAAATAATCATAATTCGCGGAAAATCCCCCCGCCCTTTCGGGAAAATTGAAACCTCTTCTTGAACAGGAGAGTTCGAGCTTTCCCGGCTTTAATCCCCGGCCGCCGCGCTGAAAGTAGTTAAGAAGACTTTAATGATATCTAAATATTTATTCGAGAAGCGTCTCTCACTTCTTTCGCCCGCTCGGAACAGATCGCGAAACAAAGGATTTCAGCTCGGGGGGTGGGTGGGCGAGTAGTTGGATTTTCAAATTAAATTTTGCCACTCGGACGGAGCGAAACAGTGGTGTGGCGGTGAAGGGGTTGAGCCCGCAAGGGTCGCTCGGCTAGCGGGTCGGAAAATCGCTGGACCTTTACGGATGCTGTAAGTAAGTGGTAAAGTTTGATTAAACTCGTGTCCCTCGATGACAAATGGTTGGCGACCGCTTTGCGTGCCTTCCAAAGTGGTACGTGATAACCACACCGATATTGCGCAGTATTGCTTTTCACGCGCGAGCTTTTCCAGGTCACTTTTCCGAAGCCGCCAGGACGATTTTCCCGGACCGTACGTTACGTGCGCTCTCGATACTATAAGGGAATGCATGTCAATTTTGAATTATTTATCGCATACGCTTTCTATGAATTTCCACTTGCTTCTACAAAGAAGCGACGATACTAAGAGTTTTTATACGTATACTTAAATATCGTGAAAATATATACATACATACATATCACATATATTTTCAAAAACAAGCTAAATGTCTTTCTTAAACTTAAAGGGTTAATAAATAAAGAATTTTCAATCTTCTATGTTTTTCACTTAATGATTCAATTTATTCTGTATTTGACGGGAAACAATAAAATAATTTGAACCTCATTAGTTATCTCAATCTGAATCTTAACATCAAATATTGAAATACGTATCATCACAAAGCATTTTTTTTTCCAAAATGACCGTGTTCTATGTGTTCTTTTTTTAATTTTTGGATTCAATTAAATACTAAAATTTACAACGGAGTAGACTGAAACTGTTTTTAGTTAATATTTTTTATAAATATATTGTATGTACCTTAACCAGATGTTATACTTTAGACATTCGAGGTTTTTTTTAGTTTTTCTTCGAATACTTTCATTGTATTAACCCATTTGAACCCAGAGCTCGCGTGAAAACACATGTCCCATGTGCCCAGGACTATTTTTTCGTTTATTTTCCAAAATCTTTGAGTTATTTCATGGGAAATATTTTTTATAGGATAGGGATGGATAATTAATTGATTTTTCAACATTTTTAATTTTTTTCAAGGTGGTGTCGTGAACGACCTTTGGGGCTAATGAAACATGTTTTTTAAAATAAAACAAAAATCACAATGGAGTCACATAATCAGTTTTAATACTCTCTCACTGGTTATTTGTAATTTTATTGTTAAGAAATTTATAAAATTAATTTTAAAAATAACAAACACGCATCTCTTCGATAAAATGATATTTTCAAATCGCATAACATAACACACGTAGGTACATATATTGTGACATATACACATCGTCAACAAAAAAAAGGGTGCACCCTTTTAAAAGAAGAAATGTCATAAACGAGATTTTGGGTTCAAAAGTCGTAAAAACAAAATACATGAAGACAAAATAATTAATTATTATGATACGGTACAAAACATTTGTCATGCAATGGAATTTCACAGTTACCACAAGCGGAAAACGTTTTATTTTTACAGTGTCCACAATTTCTCCTTTTCTGTTTGACCAATAGCAAATGTCATCCAACTTCCTTTTGATTTTGATTAACTTTGCCGGGTCTGAATGGGACCAATTGTTTTCGTTTTTGACCACAACACTTGCACAACGTCTCTGTTACCTGTCTGATAAATCCTAATTTATCAAATTTACAACCAAAACTTTTGCTTAGAATCCAAGCGTTATTCACAGCTACATCGATGTTCCAAAACAGAATAGGCATGTACCATTTTTTCCCTCTAATACTTATATTATAGTTAGAAATATGGTTATCCATTTGATCAACCCCACCCATATATTTATTATACATATTTATACTAAATGGTTGATTGATTTCCACCCTACTTTTTTCTTTAACCGAATATCAGTTTCCAGGGGTGGTAATATGTATGTATGTGGAATCCGGAAGTTGAGACTCGTCCCAATTATCAATTTCTTCCCGTATCTCTGCAGTAGTAAAATTGCATTCTCTGGAAAAAAATATGTGTCATTATCCCAAGGAGTCATATACGACTCCGTCGACTTTTGATTTTTTTTTTTCAGGAATATGAGATATATAAACGCAATTTCTCTTATGCATATTATACAATAAGTCCTACTGTATTAGAAACATAAAGATAAATAAAAAATATGTAAAAATAAAAAAACTTACGTATGTTTTCTCTTCGACATATCTGCAAGTCGAAAAGCGCTCGATGTTATTCCCTCAAAACTCCAAAAGGAACTGATTTAATTTCGTGTGACTTTCTTAAAATTCATCACCAACATCTAACCAAGCGTAACGAAAGGTTTTACGGCCGGCCTGAGTGATCCCTTTATTTTACGACGCAAAATTGTAAAATGCCGTGAATGACCGCGCTGGCATACATCGTGTAAGTTCATAACTGACCGCGTGGGTTCAAATGGGTTAAACTGAATTTTCATATCTAAAATTTTGGCTTAACACCAAGTAACATATAAAATTTATTGAAAACTCGTCAGACGGAAGTGACAGTTTAATCTTTTTAATCAGGTTTTTCTACTATTTTTGTTGACCCTTTAAATATTTTGGTCTTCTCGACTAAACTTCGGTATAAACTATGTATTAAAGTAATGCTATTAAAAAAAATCAAAGATGTTGTGACCACATGATTTTTTCCACATATCGAGGTGAAAATTTATATTTGTATTCTTAATGTACTAATTTAGAGTTGATCAGGTTTTGGTTAGATTTCGTAAACCGGAAGTAGTAATGTTTTTTAAAACAATATTTCATTATTTTATTTTGACCTTTTTAATTATTTTTATCTTCTTGATATTTTATGCTTATAATATAATATTAAATAATAAAGTTCTAAATAAAATTTTGAACAAAATCCGACGACCGGAAGGGTCGAAATTTTAGTAAAAGTAGATGTTTTGTCTGCTGTGAGTTTCCCTACATTCGCGCTCAAACTTGTATTGAATTTTGTTTTTAATTCCTCAAATATGTAGATAATGTCACGGGTTGGACACATCCGATTTTTTTTTTAAATAGGTAAAATTAAACTTGTAGATCGGTTGGAAGTACAGGACATTGTTTAAAAACAATGAAATTTTAACGTTTCATCAATGGAAATCTAAAATTTGTATTTTTCCCTCCGGCCCAATGTACGCATATAGTAAATTTATTTGCCGTTTGAGAAATATCCTTATTTACAATACTTGAATTTTATATTGATTTTATATAAAAATCGAGGCGTTTCAAAGAATTCATACATTGATATTGATAAAATCAAAGTACGCATGTAATGGATTTGCTGCAGCTGATATAACATACCAAAATAGAAGATCTACATACATAAGTACATGCACATATTTATTTAACTTATCATATGCCAATATCACACGATTTTTATCAGCCACTACGCGTTAAATATATTATTTTCACATGAAAAAATTTTGATTATTATTTCTTTCAATGTTTATTAATTTTAGATCTGTGATAGTAAAAAAGATATCTATTTTTAATGATCAATGTAAAAGACTTGACACCGCTGAATTTAAAAAAATTAAAAATAAGAGATCTATTTAAGTATATACAAATATTTATTTCAAATTATCATTTGCCGATGATAAAATAAATTGAAAATATCACGTGATGGGATTTTAATCACCTGCGTAGTGCAAAGTTCATTATTTTTAAATGATAAAATCTTGATTTATTACTTTTTTTTTCATTTTTATGTCTATCAATTTTGAATATTTTCTGTTTGACAATTTTGACAATTTTGACAACTTTTCAGAATTATATCTCAAATCAAAGATGACATCATTTTTTTCAAAGCTTTAAACTGCACTCAAGATTATCATTGAAATCGTGCCAGATGGATTTCCAAAAACATCAACAAAACGTCGACTTAAGCGAATCTTTAATTAATATTATGTATGTATAAGAGCATTTATAAGAATTGTAAATAGGTTTTTGAGCTCTTTTTCCTATTATGCTGTACATTAACATTAGATTAATATAATACTATGATTACTAACAAAATTAAATTAAAATTATAAAATAGAAAATGATCAGTAGATCAGTAGCTATTAAAATAGATATAAGATGTATTGTCAACATAATTTATAGTAATAATAAAAAGCATTTAAAAATCAAAAAAAAAAAATTTAAAGTATACATTTTAAATTTAATCTAAAATATATTCACTTCTATTAAATAGAAAATTCATGTGAGTAGCTCTGATTTTACTAAGTGAAACTTAATTGTTTCTGTACAATGAGTGCAAAATCGATTTCGTAACGGTCTCTTTTGGTTTTTTCTATTCGAATTGAAATTCTTTACCTATAGATATATGTATGTACATAAATATGTATATCATAATCTTAATTAAGCAAAAGCAGCATCTGATAACACGACGCCCTTGATAATGAAATAACACAGAAGTATTTCAGCGCGAGATCAAAAGGACGAGAAGGAAACACTAGTCGACAAATAAAAACACCGATTTTATTTTTTTATTTTTTGACTACGTTCGTAAAGAGGGGAAAGAAGAGGCACTACACACACTAATGATATATAGGGGGCGTCGAAATGTGAGCGTGCAAATATTTACACAGATGTCTCGTGTCTCGGCTTAGTGCTCTATTAGTTACAAAACAAACTCGAAAGCTTATTCGAACGAGCGGCTCCGCCATTTTGAACGTGTGGAAGACACGCGATACTAAAGCAAACAACACACTGTTGAAAAACACGCTTAGCTAAAAGATCGTGCTTTAAAATCGACATGTGTCAATTGTGTTGTGTGTATCCTTCAACTCAAAACTGAACTTCAACGGGGTACATTTGTGCAATTTTAAGATATTTCAAATAGAAGGATCTATTTTATGGCAGTATCTAAAATCTATGCATACATATACATATGTATGAATACAATCGAATAAAATGCTCCCTTAAGAGAGCTGGACACCAGCGCCTTGTCCATACAAACGTGTTACACTTCTCCCTTCCTCAATTATGGCACTAGATAAATTATTTATAAATTTTAATACGCTATGGATATCCACCATTGGCATGCATCTGTGCTTTTATTTTTTTGATTAGTTATTTTCTATAGGAGTTAGGAGCCGCCAAACATCTATAAAATCGCCTATTTTTTACACCCACTAAAAGAGTCCAGCGTACTTATTTAACGGTCGATTTAAAAAAAAATACGCGCACAGCTGTATAGAAAATATCTTTCTTATACCGATGATGAATTTTTTTTTTAAATTGGTCCAGTTTCGGAGGAGAAAATTGGAGAATACAAAACATCGGTTTTTTTTATTTAAAATACTTTACAATACTCGCATTCACTCAATATATATATTGTCGCAATCACTCAATAAATACATTCACTCAATATAAGGAACGGCAACAAAATTAAGGTTTCGGGTGTACAGCCCTCTTAAGAGGGCTGTACACCCGAAACCTTTATTTTGTTACCGTTCCTTTTTTCGATATATATATTGAGTGTATGTACATATTGAGTGAATGCAACAATATATATATCAATATATATATTGAGTGAATGCGACAGTTGCGCTTCGACCAGATAAAACGTATTTTAAATTGACAAAATCGAGGTTTCGTATTCTCCTATTTTCTACTCCAAAACTGGACCAATTTTAAAAAAAATTCATCATCGGTATGAGATAGATACTTTCTGTGCATCTATCGGCGTATTTTTTTTTAAATCGACAGTTAAATAAGCACACTGGACTCGTTTCGTGGGTGTAAAAAAGAAGCGATTTTATAGATGTTTGGCGGCTCCTAGCTCCTATAAAAAATAATTAATCAAAAAAATAAAACGATATATGCACCCCAATGGTAGATGTCCATAGCATATTAAAAAATAATTTCTCTAGTGCCATAATTGAGGAAGGGAGAAGTAAAGTACTTTTGTATGGACAAGGCGCTGCTGTTCAGCTCTCTTAACTTGTGTATCTAACATTTTAAGCTGAATACATGCAAAAGGATCGATCGGAATTCCTCCTATATCCCAGAAGTTCTTCTGATTCTTGACAGGATTTGTGGTTCAACTAATAGTTTGAATGTATGTACATGTGTACATTTAGCTCCAGGAAGTACATATGTACTTAATAAAATAATAGTATGTCAGATGCTTCATTGATTTCTCAAATCTATGTAAACGAGTCTTTCACATTCTTTCAAAAACTCTGCTAGCTTTTGATAGGTTGATCTCTTGCTCCAAGATCCAATTTAGGATCCTTAGTTTAAATTCTATATTCGCATAAACCAGTTATATTAAGTTCAATTACAAGTACATACATATATTACCTCAGAATATTAGAATTAGAATCAGAATATTAGAATTAGTTGAAATTAGTCATATAACATTTTAAATAGGTTTTTGAGCCCCTTTTTTATATTATGCTGTACATTAACATTAAAATAATATAATAATACATATAATTCCTAGCAAAAAATAATTTAATTATAAAATAGAAAATGATCAGCAGCTGTTAAAATAGTTAATATATGTATTTTTGACATAATCAAGTAATAATAAAAAGCATTTAAAAATCAAAAACATCACATTGTCGCTTATTTTTCCTATTTTGTTGTATTTTTGCCTATATTAAACGAAAGATTTCCATTGTTTCTCATAATCATTATTATTTTGAGTACTTAATTATTTCAGTTCAAACTTCTGTTTAATAAAACTAATATAATGCCATAAATTCACATAATTTTAATTACGCCCAGACATCAAACGTTAATTTCGTCTAGACTTTTGTCTTTAATAACATTCGATTTATCTTGTGCTTAATAAGAATAACGAGCTCTTTTAACCATAATTATTAATTATATTTTCACAGATCAAAACTTTCACTTTGACATTTATCAAACTAAAAAAGTTGTTCTTTTCAAATTTTATAATGAGAAATATTCTTTTGTTAGCCTTTTTATTATTCTGTTGTTTACATATGTTTGTATAATACAAATGTTTCAAATATTGTAATCAATTTTTGAACTATGTAAATACATTGACCATACATATTTACATATCTATTACATCTATTGATTATCACAATACATATTTACATATCTATATTAAAATTTCAGTATATTTCCCTCCCCTTCCCGTCTAAAATCTATTTATAAAGCCTTTGAACAGTCGGCAAGCATTATCAGAAAACATGTATCCGTTTATGTTGGTTGCCATATCAATTAATAAATATTTCAGACCTTGAATTATAAATGTACATATTTTGCCTTTTAAAAAATGAGACTTTATTAAATATAAAATATAACTTAATAAAAATTTCAGCGTTACGAATTTTCGTTACAGTTTCAAGGACATCAAATTTAATTTGCCTTTTGTAAAGAAGTTTGGCTTTAAAAACTGTTTACAATTTGAGTTCGAAATGTCAAATTGTTAATCTATGTACAGATTTAAACCCACAAGCGAATATGTGTGAATTAAATAAATAATAAATTGGCGAAAAATTATCACCCCAACATACTCTCACACACCCTTAAAAAAAGAGCTATTAATCACTAAAATAATAATAAAAAAACAGAAAGATGGGAAGGAGGGGGGGAGAAAAATCTGGCACGTGCCGGTGCCAGCGGCAGTTGGCCGCCGCTTTATTATCCAATTTATTAAAAATTATAAAATACAAGATTAATGACAATATTTTACAGGAAAGGATCGGAAGGAAGGAAGGATGGGGTGGGAGAGAGAGGGGGGGGGGTGAAGCGCCTGTCATTGCTGATAGGGGAAAAGACGTTTTATAAATTACCTTTTAATTTCGACGTGGAACTGGCGCGTCTGAGCTAATCCTGATTTACTTGCAGATATTTTGAAATTATTATTGCGCAAATATATAATATTTGAACGACTGTGAACTTTACGGCGATTACGGCCAACACTCCTCAAACTTTTTCGATAGCGTTAAATATAGGTAGACAATTTGCACCGAAACTTCTTCGCGGAAATTGATCAATTTTTGAAACCTAAATAGGTCGTTTATACAACATTTTTATAAGCTATACTTCATTCGATAGCATGAAAAAACTTCCTATACTCTTCCGATCGCTTTGAAACTTTCACCGCCGATAAAGATTTCAATCGAGTCCGCTAAGTCGATGGTGAAATATAATCGTAATAAACACGTTTAAGAATCCAAAAAATTTGGAAACGGTGACAGCTAACCCATTGCCAATAGCCAGTAGCCTTGTTTGTTTGATTTTAATTGTTTAAAGCCTATAACTTTATCATTTTCACACTATATATTATAAAATTTACACTATAGGCTCTCATTATCTCTCATGTATATATTGTAGGTATAATATATTTACTTAACTAATAATGGATGTTAAAATATATGTATTATAATGTTGATGAAAGCGCAAACCGTTGCTTTTTGACGTTTCTCTGCTCAAATCAGTTGATTTTTGTTTTTAATTATCTGATTTTAAATTTTTGGCTTGATTTTGAACTGAGAGCGTCTATTCGGAACTGCGATATTTTAAGAACTTTATATTTTACTATTTTTTAGAAGCCACTAGCTGAACCCGGTATGCGTTGCAATGCCACAATAACGCATGCAACTCCCGTTCCCGTTCCCGTTCCCGTTCTCTTTCCCATTCCCGTTCCCGTTCTCGTTCCCGTTCCCATTTATCGGAAAAACGCAGGCAGCGCATACATTTGAAATAATTCAATTGTTTGTTTATTTTACCCTAACAACGCAGGTCACGACGCGAAAACATATGAAATTATTGCGTTTCAATGACACTCATTCTCGTTTTTTTCGTTTCCGTTTCCGTTTTTGGGCGATTTTTTTTCACAGTAATCTTTCCGGAAATGCATATAGCAAATCCTGAAAGTTCCATTGTAATCGGTTGAGTGTTTTAGGAGACTATACGAGACAGACAGACAGACAAACAGACATTCAATTGTATATACCTATATATAGATATTTTTTTTTATTTTTTTTTTTTATTTCATACCAGGAAGGCATTACAGGTAAACCCCAATGCGCCTTCCTGGCCAAATTACAAACAATACAGCATTTTTTATTATATAAGTCGCTAAATTACGAGACACTGACTTAAACTCGACAATTAACGAGACATCTATGAATTGTACATACAATTTTATTGTAATATTTACATTAATCATACTCAAATAGTGGTGACATAGTGGGTAGGAAGGATTTTTAGCCAATTTTTAATTGGGAATCGTTTCAACAATGAAATCAGAGAAAATTGGCAAACTCTGATAGGAAACGATCAACCAGGAGTCACAAATCCTGGTCTGACCAGCAGCATTACAGATATACTCAGAAAAATTCTTTTCAATCGAGGTCAGCTCAAGGGATCGAACTCGGCGCCTCTCAGTGTTAAGCAGAAGCTTAACGACCGAGCCACGCTGCTGGCTTATATATATATATATGTATATACCTATATATAAATGTATATACCTACATATATATTACATACTTTTTCGAACTACTATTTAATTGCATCTGGATCAAAAAAAAGCCGCATAATTGGCATATTTGTTTTCTTAAGAATTTTTCTTCGGTGTGATGTTTTCATTTACTCTTTTGTGGAGCTTCAAAAACAAGATAAGAAAATACCTTAAAAAAATTGATATACGTACGTTTGCTTTACATACATTAACTTCATTTGGTGTGATACTTTCCAATACAAATATTTAAACATTCATAATTCAATACAGTTGTTGGGATGACGCGATTCACATTAGGGTGTTTAGAAAGAGCTGGGTATACCTAACGTAATGACATAACGCATCGGCTTCGAATGCAAATGACGACACAGTGCACTCTGGCTAATTGAATCGAAGCGCTCAATCCGGCCGGAATGAACGGCGTAAAAGAGTGGGCAAACTGCAACTGCAATTGCATTTGCCGCAGCCTCGACCGGAATACGTAATTCGCGCTCTCATCCCCGTCAACCTACACTCCAACTGCAATTCATTTTCATTATTTAATTAAAATACGGTCGGCTGCCACTGGAAAACTAAGCAAAACAATCATATTGTCAAAGTCGCCATTACGGCTGGTTTGTAATTAATTCGCATCGCTAATATTATTTTCCCAAATGATTTCGTTATGTGTACTCGTATAATACATACATACAATTGATATAATATAGGAGAAGATGGTATTATGATTTTTTTTGCACTTATATTTACTTATTAGTGCTTCCAATCCCGGAAGGTTATTTCAGCACCGGGATTGTGGTGCTGGGAATTTCCGATCCCGGGATCCCGGTGCTAGCACCGGGATTTCAAATTTATAAGAAAAAAAAGTTCAATTGCATGTTTTCATATTTAATCCACAAGAATAGTCGAAATTTGATTTTTCTAAGTTGAATTTTATTTAATTCTCATATAAAGACAATTTAATATATTATCCCTACTAATTCAATTCAGAGTCATGTAAATACGAGTAAATACTAGTGCGAGCTTTTAGCTCACAATTTTACCGATTTAAAATTCATCACACTTCCAATTAACCCTTTTAAACGAAAACAAAAAATAGTGTGACCAGAACACTATCTCAATAAAGATGTTTCAATAGAAAATACTCAATATAAAATAGTATTAACAGTGGGAAAAAATTCCAAGTGAATCTACGTACTATTCACTTTTGATTTGAACTGGACGACTACTTAGAGAGATTTGAAAGCTAAAAAGTACTACAAATGAAAGATTCCAATATTCATTTTGAACAGGAAATTGATAAACTTTGAGACATCGATCGAACAACACCAAGATATAGAAAAATCGCACAATTTAAAAAACACATATAGGTATGTATCTCCGAATCTCGAGCCAATCAACATTTTTTTATTACCAGATTCGTGTTCACTGGGCATAGATCTATAAGAAAAGTTATATCTCGTCTCTGAACCAAAAAAAATTCGTCATTTGCCGAATAGTGTTATTGATGTCAGATTAAGATATTTTAATAAAACTTTAATAAGTTATATACGGTTGACGGACCATCAGCCGAATGGACACTTGATCGAAGGGTCATTTGGCCGAATAGACATTAGGCTGACGGACACTTGGCCGAATGATTTTAGATCGATGGACATATGGCCAAATAAAAATTTTATTTTTTTAAATTTATCAAAAATATCAAATTAATGATAGGCCGAGGTTATTTCTAAATAATTTATGTGTTGTAAGTAATTTTTGAATAATTTCGCTACACAATCGGCCAAATGTCCATTCGGCCAAAAATCCGAGCACATCGTATACATACACTTGCGGAAAATATGCGCTTCCATCCCCATTTAGGTGAAATGCATCTCTATTTGTTATTGTTTTAAAAATTATAAATTACTCGATATACATACATATGTATAATATATGAATGTCCGTTTTCTTTTTGACTTGGGCAAAAATCATGTCTATTTACCCCGACTTTGAAAATTAGCCGGTTTTGGAAGGGCTCGAAGCCCTGGATCGAAGGACTTCCATATAAATCGTTTGGGTGAGCGTATTTGTCTGCTATGAAAAGCCTCAGTTTTCAACTTAGGACCACTAATTTTGAGATATCTCAACTTACTTCAGCTACTTAATTCCACAGCTTTCAATGTAGAATTACCAAATGTGGTATGCCCTTTGTTGCTAGCTTTTTATTTAATGACTTTCATCCACCTGAGCAACGCCGGATACTCCATTAGTACGGACATAAATAATATAACACTATCACGAGACATTGGCAAATATTAAATGATGAAAAGAGTAGTAAATATTCATATTATATCACAATTCGGAAATCAAACATCTGATTTATCATCAATATATTTTATCAGACAACACATTAAAACTGCATCTCCGATACACAAAACAAGCCATGGGATCATTTACCAAAATTAATTATTGAATTTTTACTTATTTGCACTGAAGAATATTGCTTTCACTAATATCATACTATATATATATATATATGTATTGAAAAGTCATCGAGTAGACACAATTTTGCAAGATTTTTTTTTATACAATCTTACGAAATTGATTCAACCACTTGTTTTTCAATATTCACCTTTCTGCATATATATTCTGGATATATTATATTTCCAATTTAGTATAAATAATTATGGTTTGTGGACTGTTATTGATCAAAGTACGAGTCATATACGGACTGTTAATCGAGGGTCATTCATTCATCGAAGGGACTTTTCATTAAACACTAGTAAATTACAAAATAAAGAATATATTCACATAAATATTTAAAAAAATCTATATATTCGCCAATTTCTCATTAAGATATATATTTTTGTCAATATGGTATACCGATGGTACAAAACGAGTGAAGTGAACTCGATATTGCGTTTTCACATTCACCTTTACGCGAACCGAACATCCAATAATCCGGATTCGAATATCCAGAACGCGATCTCGAAATTCGGAACGGCCCCGCGTCTTTTTATCGATTTTAATAAAACTCGGTTTCAAAAAAAAAAACGAGAAAGAAAAGGAGGAGCAAAAAAAAAACGGTTGGTTAACCGGATTATTTTCACGTTACGGCGGTTTCGCTAACTTCGCTGAAAACCGCTTCATCATTTTAACATGGGAAATATAATGAATATAAAATCATATAGGTATGTTTTATATACACTGTATGTACATATCTGTATGTATTATAATAATATACGAAAGCGGCTTCTCGTGTCCTTTCAGCTCGAATGTTTGCTCTTTGTTTTGCTTTGTGCCGTGTGACGTCGAGCTAAATTTAATTTCGACTCTTTGCATATATTATATAATATATTAATTATACATATGCGAATTTATGTACATATATACATATATATGTAAATACAAGACGAACCTTTCGAAATCAACTGATTAAATTTAAGTACTAATCTTTAAATATAAAATTTTGAACATAAATTCAACTGACCTTTGGACTACTGATCCGTTTGATGTAATGACCGTTTATTTTCCTCACTAACTATTTATTATAGTTACTGATTATTTATTATATAAAAATTGTTAAATATATATTTAAGATACTGAAAATGTATTATAATTATTGATCGAAGTCATTCAAAGCTACCGATTAGCTAAAACATGTTGTTTCTAATGACTTTTATCACAAGTATATAAATATAAAAATATCCCATCTTTTACAGCATTTTTTTTTAAATGTTCATCTAATGGTGTTAATTTTAAGTCAAATTCGATACATGAGTCAAATAAAAAATGTGTATATGTGAGGTTAAGTACGATTGAAGTTAAACTATCTAGTTGATGCGAATAGAGGAAAGAGGGATTTGTGTAACAGCAGTTGGTTTTGCTTTCAAAACCGTTTTCCACCAAAAGTTTCAATGCTTGTAGGGTAGTTTGTGCGGCAATAGTGGGGGTGTGTATATTATTTTTTAAAATAAGAAGCATTGTGACACATCTTAGATATAAACAGCCATTTCGTTACGTAAGCTAAGAAGTTTAAAAGGTTAGAATGTAAATTTATTACAATTTTACCCCTTAAACGGCGGTCAAAAATGTAATGTGTTTTATTTATATTTTTACACGCCATATTTATGTCTCCGGGGGTGAGTTATATCGTTAGGTTGCGTTTCAAATTTTCAGTGTAACAATACGTTCGTATACATCGTGCGGGACACAAACGACCCACATGGGAATAATATCCACGAATTGTAACCCCTCTAATAGTGTGAAATATTTCTGACGGTTGGCGTGTCTAAAATAACCCCTCGCCACAAAAGTAGCACTAGTGATAATTAGAAAACATTTGATTGCCTAACTAGGCTTAAATAGTTAGTGTGGAATATGTATATTTTGTATAATTATTACTACAGTAAGTACCTACTCGTATAAATACGCGTTTCGTTATTTTTATTTTTATTATTCTTGTAAACTTATTTAAAGGTTATCTGATTTTAAAGCTATGATGATGCTAAAAATGTATTAATAAAACTAGCAAACGGATAATGTGCGGTATTTTAAGAAGGGGTAACTTTCAATGACTAGAAAAACTATTTTATATGTAATATTGCATAGGTACATATTTAATGTAGATTATCAAGAAGATACATATAACATAGTAGGAAAGTTTTGATCGCAAATTAATTTATAATAAAGTATCAATATCTAGGAAAGAAAAAAGGAGCTTAGTTTTGACATGACTTTTTACTGAATTTATGTGATTTTCTAATTTAATTAAACTTGGTTTTTAGTTAAAACAATAAAATTATTTACCAACCAAATCGATAAATGACTAAATAAACCGAATTCATTTACACTTATTATTTTACTATTTAACTATTTTAATATTATTTATGTTGTTATCATTTTTATTATAATTTCGTATAATGTGTATCTACTGTATTCATACTATTCATAGTTTAAAATATAATGTGTATTTACTGTATTCATACTTTCATTATTTTAAAGTTATTGACAAAAGTCAATGTCTGAACAAGAATTCAATTGTACTGTTACGTACGCTGTGGATTGAGCGAATTGCACTTAGACCAACGGATATCTGTTATCGGATTAACTATGTAAATGCATGCACTTACTTCCAAAGATTATATCTGGACTCTAAGTGCATTTAGGCTAAACAATGACCGTTATTAGTTATTTCTCAGAATCAGTACGGGGAGACCCAATGTCGTGGAAACACATATCCGAATACGTGACTATACAACAGGTAAACAGATTAGGCGTCCTGAGAGATCTACCCTTTATAAGGCGGTACGTAGGCGATATCAGGGCATTCTGGACTGAACACTGACAATACGTGTATCTCCTTAATCATCAATAAATGCTGTGAAACGACTGTTGGCCTTTTACTTGGATCCTCCACCCACCCCTACGCAACAGTACTTAATTTTATGCCATATCCGACATTAAACTTACATTTCTTTATTAAAAATAACATTAAATTATAGTTTAATTAATTAAATGACATCATTAATTTTTTATTCATATCTAGAAATTTTATCGACAGTCTGAAAAGACCGTATTTTTATTTTTAAATTAAAATTTCCATTATTTAGGTTTGTAACCGTTCAAATATCATTAAATTAAAAGATTTTTGTATTTCGAGAACTCAAATTTTCCCCAATATTGAGAAAGTTTTTAAAAAAATATTTTGATGTACATGTACATGTGTATGTAGTGAATGTTAATGTTGTTCTGCCAAACGCACAAACAACATTAACATTCGAAACTTTACAACTTTTTAAATAATTTTACATCATTTATGGATAGTATTCGTAACATTTATACGATTTTTTGATTTTTAAATGCTTTTTATTCTTACGAAATATTTTGTTCACAATACATCTTATATCTATTTTAATATCTACTGATCTACTATTTTACAATTTTAATTCAATTTGGTTAGTAATCATATTATTATATTATTCTAATGTTAATGTACAGCAAAATAGGAATATTTATAGGATAATATGTATGAGTAATATTGAAATATCTTTACTTTTAAAAATGTTACATGATACATAAAATGCATGCAATAGCTTTGAAAAATTCAATATACGTTGTATTACATTTCAGTTTGATTCAGAGCACTGCTGGATTATAAAATATGACATCTTTAGCAACACAAAATAGGATTTTCCTCTGAGAAATATCTTCAGAAATTTAAATCAAAAATGTCCCATTTGGATGTTTACTTTATAATCTCAGCTACAGAATTATTTGATAATACAATGCGAAGCATACTTTTTAAAATTTTACAAGCTTTTTATTAGTTTCACTAGATGAGCGTTCGCACTGCGAAATTTGTGAGCTGATTTTGAATCATTTCATGATATTTTTCATACATACTAACTGTCGTACATTAGCTTACTAACTGTCATTTAAGTCCACTAATGTATCTGTCACGACGTTAGAAGAATTTTAACATTAACGAAATCATTAAAGTTTCATCAGAATCATCTGTCAGATCGATGTGATATCTTTTTCGCCACCTCCACATAATACCAAATGTTAGGAAATTGAACAGTTATAACAGTTACTTCGTATTGTTCTTTAATAATAAATTATAGCTGTAATAAATAATAAATAATGGCTTTCGTGACATTTTTCTCAATTACCATTTCCCTAGACATGTTCATCCGTATGTGTATAAAAACTCGTGATTAATCGCAAATCGTATTGAACAGTCATCGAATCGCACTCGTAAGCGTTTAGCACCCGCTCGTTCATCATTTTGGCGTTTTAATTAAATCAGTTTAATTTGCCCATATGGAGATATTCACTTTGGAACTTGAACAGCCACCCCACGTCACCTCCTACCCACTCAAATCTCCATTTGGCGTATATTTCGCGTGATTTTGTTCCAATGAAACGACCGAACTGTGACCCAATGTATGTAAAACATCAACAATCATCGTTATGAAAGTCATCAAAACGAATATGAAAACTTTAAATTTTGAAAGAATGCGTCAAATTAATGGTCCTAAAATGGTCTTCTCATATTAATCATATTTTCAACAAAAGTTACTCATTTTTGTATGTTATAAAGCGGGTATTCAATTTTATCAATTTAACTATTATATCAAAAATATATAAAACTTTCATCAGACCTAGACTAGAATACGCTTTTAACATATTTTAATCATATTTTAAAAAGGATATTACATGAATTGAAAGGGTTCAAAGGAGAATTACAAAGATTCTTTCTGAACACAAATCACTTTCTTATAACGAAAGATTGAAAAGAATGAATCTCACTACATTGGAGACGAGAAGAATAAGAGCCGACTTAATCGAAGTCTTTAAAATACTAAATAATCATTATAAATGTCATGTGTCCAATCGTATTACATTCAACGTAAACACTCACCTCAGAGGTCATTCGCTTAGACTCTAAATAGAAAAACCTAATAAATTGATCAGAGATTCATTCTTTTCAAACAGCGTGGTTTCAATTTGGAATAGTCTTCCCAATGATATATTAACCTCTGATAACTTTAATATTTTTAAGAATAAGCTTAATACTTTTTTTAAAACTAAAGGATTTCTGTAATTCTTCTTTCCCATAATCGTATTTCTGTTTTTTTAATTCATATATTTTTTTGCTCTCTTATTTTTATTTTAATATTGTTTTTTTAATGTATTTTAACTTTTCTCATTTTATTTGCATACATATATATATATATATATATATATATATATATATATATATATATATATATATATATATATATATATATATATATATATATATATATATATATATATATATATATATATATATATATATATATATTTATATTTATATCACTACGTGCTCTATCTACTTCCTTTTTTACAATGTCTTCTAATCGTCTTGTCATTTATTATCAAAATGTCAGAGGTCTCCGAACTAAATCTGACTATTTTCTTCAAAATGTATTAGTTAATAATTATGATATTATCTGTCTATCAGAAACTTGGCTAAATGACTCATTCAATAATAGTGAGTTTTTTGATGCCAGATATCAGGTGTTTCGACGTGACAGAGATTATTCTCTTCATAACCAAATATTTGGTGGTGGTGTAATCATAGCTGTGAAAAATAATCTACCCTCTGTCATTCAAAATAATTGGTTAACTTCCACAGAAGACCTTTGGATTACTATTACCACTAAATTTTTTAAACTAAATATCTGTACTGTCTATATTCCTCCTGGTAATTCTCACCAAACTCTATTAGTTACCCATTTAAATAAAGTATCTGATCTAATAACCAATTATCCAGAGGATCGATTCATTTTACTCGGTGATTACAATCTTCCCACTATTGATTGGACAAAATACGACTCAAATCTGCATCTATTTCCTTCCAATTGTATTAATTTTTCTTCCCTTTCCTTTACTCAATTCTTATCTTATAATAAACTATATCAATACAATTATTTATCAAATACTAATAATCGTATTCTTGACCTAGCTATTAGTAGTTTCCCCTTATATATTTCTCGTGCTGACTCTACGCTAATCCATGAAGATTCTCATCATTTATCCTTTTGCATCTCAATAATTTACAACAAATCTTCACCCTTGAATTATAATTATAATAAAACTTTCCTCTTTAGAAAAGCTGACTATGCTACAATTATTCCAATTTTAAGCGATATCAATTGGAATTCACTTTTGTCCAATTTAAATATTGATTTAGCTTGTAAAAAATTTTACGATACCTTACAAAATATTATTGAATGCCACGTCCCTTTTACTCTTAAATCTAAACGTACCAAATATCCCCCCTGGTTTACATCGTCTCTTATTAAAATAATAAAAGAAAAAAACAAATTCCATAAAAAATTTAAAATTTATTCAAATCCCTTAGATTATCAAAGTTTTTCACTATTAAGAGCTCGAATTAAAAAATATTCTTTAATCTGCTTTAGAAATTATATTTCTCTTATTCAAAATAATATTAAAACTAATCCCAAATCATTTTGGTCATATATAAATTCAAAAAAAAATACCTCCTCTTCATATCCTTCCGTAATGTATTATGGAAATAAGTCGGCTTCACATGGTTCTGAAATCTGTACCATTTTTGCTGACTATTTTGACTCCACTTTCAATAGTGATTCTACCATTAACCTTTCTATCTCTAATACAGATACTTCTTCTTGTAACTTATCTACTTTTCATTTTGACTTATCTACTGTACTCAGTCACATCAACTCTCTCAATGTTAATCTTGGTGCGGGTTGTGATGGTTTGCCTTCTTTTTTCCTTGTTAAATGTGCTGTCCCATTATCTCTTCCCATAACAATCCTTTTCAATCTTTCTATGTCTAACGGTATATTTCCTGACTATTGGAAATTATCTTACATCACCCCTATTTTTAAAAAAGGTGATAAGAATCTTATTGAGAATTACCGTCCTATATCTAAACTATCTGTCATTAGTAAAATCTTTGAAAAAATTATCTATAATTTCCTTTTCTCCAATTTCAAAAACTACATTATACCTGAACAACATGGTTTTTTTAAGGGGAGATCGGTAGAGACTAACCTGCTTAATTTCACTAGTACTCTCACATCTTATATGGACAAACGAATCCAAATAGACGTCGTTTATACGGATTTCTCTAAAGCTTTTGATAAAATCAATCACAACCTTTTACTCAATAAACTTTGGTCCCTCGGAATCCGAGGAAATTTATTTCGTTGGATCTCTTCGTATATACTAAATCGTCACCAAATCATAATTCTCAATGGTTTTAGATCATCACTTAGACATATTCCTTCCGGTGTCCCACAAGGGTCGCATTTAGGTCCCTTATTCTTTTTACTCTATATTAATGATATCTCATACATCTTCAAACATTCCTTTATACTTCTTTACGCTGATGATTTAAAAATTTACAAACCTATATACACCATAAACGATTGTCATAAGATACAAGAAGATCTAGATAGATTCTCTATATATTGTTTAAATAATGATCTTTTTATTAATCTAGAAAAATGCTCTATTTTAAATTTCACTAGAAATAAGTCAATTATTACTAATCAATATCAATTAAATCATTCAATCCTTAACACGTCATCTTCTATTAAGGATCTTGGTGTAATACTCAATAATAAACTAGATTTCTCTGAACATATTTCTTTTATTACCAACAAAGCATTTAAATCTCTTGGATTCCTACTCCGCTCAACAAAACCCTTTAATGATCCTTATGTACTAAAATTACTTTATTTTTCCTTTGTAAGGTCTCACCTTGAATTTGCCTCAATTATCTGGTCACCTTTTTATTTATCCCATATTAATTGTATTGAGAAAGTTCAACTTAAATTTATTAAATCCTTACGCTACCTTTTTCCTACCTATACCCATTCTACTGTTTCCGACATTTTAAAAATCCTTTCTTTTAACAATCTTTCTGTCAGGCGACGACATTCTGATGCTATATTCTTCTTTAAGCTCATAAATGGTTTTCTTGATTGTTCTGATTTACTGAATAAGGTTAATTTCAGAATCCCAGTTCGATACTCTAGACGCGTTGCACTCTTTTCACTTGATCCTTTCAATACTAATTCCCAAAAATATTTTTATCTGCAGCGCGTTTATCGTATGTTTAACGGAGAGCTGAATGAGGTTGATCTGTTTGGTATTTCCCTACATCAATTCAGGTCTAACATCAAGAGAATCTTGACCGATTGATTCATTTTTTCTCCTATTCTATTTTTTCAATATTTCCATTATTTTTATACTTTAGTTTAGTTATGTAATGTGCTATTTAATCATATTATAGCTTTCATTCTTTTCCTTTTCATTTGTTTATTTTGTATTTACCTTTTTCATTTGTTTTTTATATTTGTAAATTTCAATTTCTTCTTATATTCTATCTTATAACCTTTTCCAAATATTTTAATACTATAGTTTAATTATGCAATGTACTACATATTTTGTCATGCCTTTATTCTTTACTTTTTAATTTGTTTTCCTTATATTTATCTTTTTCATTTTTGTAAAAATCTATTATTGGACTCGGATGTTACATATATTATTTATTTACTTTTTGTTTTTTTTTATACCTATCTCTGTACATCCTGTCTGTTGATTTTTCAATTAATAAAATAAAATAAAATAAAATAAAATATATATATATATATATATATATATATATATATATATATATATATATATATATATATATATAATTTGTTAAAATATGTTTGATCAAACCCCTTGGGTCTATCGGCTTTGCCGCCTCCCCCAAGTATATTAAATAAATAAATAGATAAAATTGATCGTCAAATCTCATTTACTTTTGATATTTTTGGCTAATACGCTTTCATTAAAGTAATACAATATTATAAATACTCCATACATACTAAGAAAAATATTTTTGTAAAATAAATAACGATCACTGGATCAGTAGATATTTGAAAACAAGATATATTTTGAACGTATTTACATACATACATATGTACGTATAAGAACGATAAACAGCTTTAAAAAATCAAAAATCGTTTACAAATCTAAAACGGAATTGGTAAAGCGACGTGTCCACAGATGTGTGTCGATTTAATTTCATGCCCGACTAAATTTAGACAACAGATGGAATATATGGATGCTAGATAATCGAATTTGTACCATTGAGTTTTAGATGTACATACGTATACTAGAATATACATACATATGTCGTGTGATTACTCGGGCATATGTAAGATAATTCAATACTAAAACGAATGATTACGATCTGTTTATTTGTTCCTTCAGTTTCGATTGCAATTTTGATACTACTCTTCACACTCAATAAACGACATGCAAATAATTAGAAGCTTAAAAAGAGTTTAGTCAGTATTTATAAATTGTATGAAAATTAAATAAACGGTCAGTATATTAGGATCAGAAGTGAATCCTATCAATGGTAAGGTATTTTAATTTTTCAGTATTTTATATTAAACAATCAGTTTCTCCAATTAGATGGTTAGTTTATTTTGAAATTTGAACTGTAATTTGACATACAAACATAGGTTATATTACAAATAATGAAATTAAATTTGATGCTTAAACAAATGGAATTTTCTACAAATTATAAAAAATGATGTTATCAAATAAACTAATAAATTCAAATATACATACATATATGTATATGTTTGTGTATATGTTACCATTTAATTAAAAAACAACGGACCAATATAAATTAATAATTAACCAAAAGCTGTATTACTCTGATAAACTATCTACATACATACATACATATGTATCTTGAAATTATCGTAGGATTTATATTCAAATTAATGATGACATACATAAATTAACGCAAAATAAAAAATACAAAATTGAAAATCTGAAATAACCCCAGTTTATACATTAATATAATCTTCGATCTCTCGTGAAAAAACTTTTATAAGAGTATGATTAACTGAATATTTTATATTATATTTCAAATTGGCATTTATTCATGAATGAGTGCCTTATTCTAAAATCCAAACCTTATTTAAATTCAATCTGAGCTTTTTGATTGGATATCTTGCCATATATCCAATCGATCCCAAGCCGTAAGTATTAAAGGGCAAATATTGATTTATAAAAAAATATTCTCGGGAGTACCCCAAGGTTCTCATTTAGGTCCTCTACTATTTCTTTATATTGGTTTGCTACAAATTGCTGCAAATGACGCGGCTGCATTTCGGTATTTGACGTCTCAACGAAATTCGCGACTGTTTTAATTTAAGCATGTACGAAAGACGAGATATTGATTGGGTTGCGCACATGATATTTTGATGTGTATTGATGATTGGCAATTATTAAAATTGAGTTGAATCTTTCTGGCAAGTTTAAAAAGGCAAAAATCGAGACAAAAGTATGAAATGAGCATGCAGCCACGTCATTTGCAGCGATTTGTAGTGGGATTTGAACCCGTGACCACTCTGTTTAAAGCATTATATGCTAACCACTAGTCTATTCTGCTGGTTTGTGTTGATTTAATAATAAGCAACGCATATACATATGTAGGAATTTCAGTTTCATTTTTAGACTATCCGAGCTCTTTAAATCCCATAGTACTGTTATCTTACTTTTTAATTCACTTGTAAGAAGTAATCTGGAATTTGCTAGAACTGTTTTGAGTCCTTTCTATGGAATATATGCTAATAATTTAGAATGCACAAATAAAAAAATCGATTCCTATTGCAATTCCAAACTTCTTCACAATGATCGTTTTGTTTCCTTACAATCTTGGAGGAATGTTTTCTGTTTAAGCTTTTGGATTACATAATTTTATTTTTTTCATTTTTGCCTTTAATCTTTAGAAACTTTTTTGGTGTCTATCTTATTATTTAAACGTTGTAAAGCTTGTTTCTATTTTTAATAAAATTAAAATAAAAAAAATATATATGCAAAAATTTTATTTTCGTATAAAATACAAGGTATGTACATTAGTTTTTTCAACGCAAATGATATTATTCTTTTCAAGAGTTTCATTTTCATCTCGAAAGCCTGAATTCAAGCTTCAGCGTGTGTTTGTGTGCTTAAATGTAATATTTCCATTATGGCTAAAGTAAAAGCATAATTCAAAGCTTTGTAGAAAAACATCAGACGAAAATGAATTGCGTCCTAACTCCGAAGCTTCAATTCCGAATTAATCGTTTTTTTGGATTACATACTTTAATAACAACATTTTCCAATGCATGATAAATGATACAAAAATACCCAGTAATAGTAATTTAATACATGTAAAAATACCCATACAGAAACACTTCCGGTTCCACCGAGATAATAAAATTTGATGATATTATTTTAACGTCAGATTCTGACACGTTCAGTGTTCGTATTAGATTCGCACCGGATATGAGATTTGAATGCGACGCAATTGCGCGTCGTCGTCACCCGCCATTCGAGACAAGGGGGTAACTTACCCCTTACATGCGTAACTTACTCCACCACCTACCACCCCCTTGGCTCTCCTACACCCTCCACATCTCCGGCTGAGGGTTTGCCTACCGTTTGAATTATCCCTATTAGCCGGAGGGCTATTTTTCGCCAGACGCCCGCTGAATACCTGATGATGATGATGACAAAAGGCTGGAGCTCCAAACTTTCAACGCATGCTCCTATACAAACACATATGTACATACGTATATGTATCATAAATATAATATTTAATTTTTCGAAAGATTAAAACTAGTAGGTTATGTATAATACTTTGGTGATATATGTACTTAGTATAATATTTTACGCATCAATTTATGTACATTGGAATCAATACAGGTGTCTTTTCTTGATTTTTTTTTTGGTTTAGATCAAGATTTATGTGATTTTAATTCGTTTTGGGCAAAGCCCGGAGAAAATTTCTGTGGTTTTGTTCATGCTTATCATTGAGAGGTCTCAAGTTCAAGTCCTGGTTTGACCTCAACGTAAAATAGTGTGGTGCTGGTGATCAAACATGAAAGTGGATCGTATTTATTTTATTTTATTTTATTTTACAAAATCAATTAATCAAGCACACTCGTCTAACAGATTTCTCCAAAGCGACGAGTGTGCTAAAAATAATTAAGAAGTACAATAGGAAAAAATACAAGTTAAATAAACAAATTATATATACAAATATACAAATTAAATAAGGAAAGGATAACTAAATAAAACATGAAATCATAATAAAATCATAATTAAAAACACAAACTCGACCTTTCTAAATGGTCGCGACCTCCATAACTTAGGAAGTGGTGCAGAGAATGAAGAGAGACGTGACAAATGTCAATGGCACCATCGAGTGAATTTAAGAAACGGAGGCCGCGAGGAATTGGTGAATAACTAAATGCCACAGTTCTGGCCAAAGGAGTGTGGAAAAGGGGACGATGGCGGGTCCATATCACACTCTCTGGAGCATGAAGGCCCAACTCAGCCAGGATAGACGGACAGGAGATACAGCCTCTAAATATGGAAAACAAGAACTTGATGAGGGCAACACTCCTCCTGTGGTCAAAAGAAGTGTAGCCGACCATACCCATGACGAATTTTGAAATAAATAAGTATGGGTAAATCCCATATTGCTCCTTATAAAGCAGTCTGAGAAATTGTCTTTGGACAAGTTCAAGCTTCACAGATAGAGACTTAGTGTAAGGATTCCAGATTATAGAGGCGTATTCCAAGATACTCCGAACTAGAGCATTGTACAGCAATCTCAAAACAGCGGGATTATGGTAGTGTGGAGAATTACGAAAGACAAACCCAAGCATTCGTGAGGCAGAGGAACACACTGAGTCGATATGAACAGAGAAATTTAGGAATGCAACCCCAAGATCAACAGTTGAATCGATCCAGTTCAATAAAAAGTTACCAACAAGATATGGAAAGGTACGATGGGGGGTGGATCTGGATCTGGAGTAACACATAACCTTGCACTTGGAGACATTAAGAGGCAAACAGTTGGTTAACGACCAATCATGAAGAGCTTTAAGATCATCTTGTAAAAGCTCACAAGAACGTTCAGAATCGAGACTCAAATAGAGCTTTAAATCATCAGCGTATAGTGAGAATTCTATTCTATCAGTTTTCTAATTTATCTGATTTCATTGTTGAAATTTTTCTCCACTATTTGAATACAATTTCAAAACTAATATATGTACAATGTACGTAAAAGTTTAACTATAGATGGCGCTTTGAGCAACCTGTAATGGCACTATGGTTAAAATAAAAGTTAAAATCATCCTAAAATCAAAAATATTGTAACGTGGGAATTATGGAACAATTTAAAGTGGAAAATTTCAAGGGAGTAACGTTTGTGGAGGATTCCGAGTTTGTGGGAAAAATATTTTATGGAGATTGCCGGGACTGTTCGGACTACTGCATGTCCCAAAACTCGGCTACCTGCCTTTAAAAGGAGAAACACACGGTGGAATGGACATTCTGAAGTTCTTAAGGACCTCCTGAGTCGTAGAATAAATTCTGTGGACCGACTTTAACCTTTCATTTGGATCCCTGAACAATAATATCATGAGATTTAAACAATGTTATGCCCCACAGTTCTCAACTATCATAGGGCCACCAAATTTGGTGTACCATTTTGCTGTAACATAATTTATACGACTAGTTGGAAGGGTTCGGAGCCCGAAATCGAAGGGTCCTTATACAAAAACACTCGGGAAAGTCTGTTTGTCCTGTTTGTCACAATTCCACATTTTTTCCTGACTAAGACCGTAGACGAGTTTTGAATTCGAACGCTTTTTGGTACCAATCCTTTTAATCCAAGCCAGCAGCGTGGTCTAGTGGTTTGTATTGTATTATTTCATGCAGGGTATCACGGGTTCGATTCCCACTAGAATCTTTCTGTTGGCCAGACCTTGGTTTGTCGAGGTCGATCGTTTCGTATCAGAATTTGCCAATTTTTCTAATTTTCATTGAAACGGTTCCTGTAAAAATGGCTTTTCCTCTCCAATTTTCTATTGCAACCCTTGAGTTATTGTTATATCTCAGGTTTTGCCAGATTTCTCTCCATAGATGTCTGTTTGGATGTTTATTGAATGTAAAAATTCGTATTGTTACATTAAAAATGTTATTGATCGTATTATATACGATGTTTGTAATATTTGACAATAGATGTCAAGTATTGTTTCGATTTACATGTGTTTGACAATTATGTATTTATAATTTCTCAAGTGTTAATCTGTTTAGCACACTCGCCGCGAATGTGCATTATTAATTGAAAAATAATAAAATAAAAATAAAATAAATCTCGATTAATTATAATATATCTCTGTATTGAAACATGAACGACAACACAGCGATCAATGTTCGAAGACGTGCTCTGCGTTCTCCCCGCTACTACTCGCTTAAACCCGGCTATTGCACGAAATTAAATCTAAATACTTAACCATCCACTCACTTATTTTACTAATTGCATCCTAGTATAATTTAAGTGTAAAAATAATCAGCAGATCGGTCGTAAAGCGTATTTATATCAGTGAATTCGTAAAATTTTGTCATATTAGTTTTTTTTTTTTGTTTGTGTCTAAAATCTGTGCAAAGCCAATACGGCCGAGGTATATTCGTAATATCTCCCTACCTGAATACAAAAAAAATAAGGTCCTTTCCCGTCAGTCAATAGTTTGCCCCACAGAAGCAATAAATCTTCCACATAATTGCTTTCAGCAAAATTTTTAACGAACTTTATTTAATAACAAGCAGAAACAGTGCTTCCCAACTGTCTATCAGTTCTTTTTCATATTTAAATTATATCAAAGTAATTCGTGTAATTTTATATTCTTTACTAAATTTATTATTAAAATATTAAATTGCAAACCGCACTCACACATATATAAATCCGTTGTCTCCAAAGAGGCGTCTCACGATAAAGATCTGTAAAAAGTAGTATAACAATTGCTAATCTATTATTATCATAACTAACTACTTTCACTTACAAAGTAACCCTGTTAAATGGCATGTAATAATTCATAAGTGATCCAAGTGATACCTAGGATGACTATCTGTCAAAGCTGACCACAGAGAAGAGTCTATGGCGGTAAGAACTCACTCCTTGAATGGAAATCTCTCTCAAGTACCGCCTTTTTCTCAACACATCTTGGATAAATGCGAGAAAAATAATATCCAAACCTCCAACAAGGTAAGAGTGACGATGGATGATAGCTTAGCTAATAGAAACCTGTATTTAGCCACGTACAATGTAAGAACGTTATCGAGTGAAGGAAGTGTGCTTGCATTAGAGAATGAATTAGAAAGTATCAAATGGGATTTAGTAGGACTTAGCGAAGTAAGACGAAAACTGGAAAACCAAATAATCCTAAAAAGTGGTAACTGTCTCTACTGGAGAGGGCTACCAAATGGTAGAATAGGAGGAGTAGGGTTTCTTATCAACAAGAGAATAGAAAGAAATATTATAGAAATAAACGACATATCGGAACGTATATGCTATGTAGTATTAAGAATCTCGAGCAGGTACACTTGTCAAATCTTCCAAGTGTACGCCCCCACATCTAGCCACCCAGACGAGGAAATAGAAGACTTCTACGAAAAACTACAGGGCGCATACGATAATAGCCGCCACCACTTTAAAATAATCATGGGCGACTTTAACGCAAAAATAGGACAAAAGGCAAACACAGAAAGAGCAGTAGGCAATTTTGGTACCGGCCAAAGAAACGACAGAGGCGATCGCCTCATAGAATTCGCAGAACACAACAGGCTCTTTATCACTAATTCATTTTTCAGGAAAAACACCAACAATAAGTGGACTTGGGAGAGTCCTAAAGGAGACAGAAACGAAATCGATTTCATCCTAACAAATGCCCTACACTCCGTTAAAGACGTTAGTGTTTTAAGTAAAGTAGATATAGGTAGCGATCACAGATTAGTCCGTGCCAGGATGGCCATTAATATAAATTGCGAACGTAGGAAATTAATAAAAGGATGCAGTAACTCTCCAGATTTTGCTCAACTAAGGTCTAGGAAAAAGGAATTCGAACTCGAACTTGGAAATCGATACGAGAAATTAAACCCAGAAGCAGACATCGAGGAATTGAACACTGTAATTAGTTCGGTTCTAGCCTCAACAGGTAAGAAGTTAGTTGGACTCAGGAAACAGATTAAGCTAAGTAAAATTTCAGAGGAAACCAAAAATCTAATTAAGCATAAAAGGAAGTTAGATAGGGATAATAATAAGCAAGAATACAATCTAGTAAATAAGGAAATTAAGAAGAGAATAGTCAGGGATGTCAGGGATTTTAACAGCAAGCTAATAGAAAATACCATTAAGAATAACCGTAGCCTGAAAAAGTGCAAACAAGATCTTTTCTTAGGCAAAAACCAAATGATCGCAATCAGATCAGAGAGCGGAGTAATAATTAGGAATAGAGAAGAGATCATAGACAGAGTTTATACGTTCTATGCAAAACTTTACGAGAACAACAACGGTCAATTTCCCGCTCCGGAATCGACACACGGCCAAAGGGTTCCTGCAGTATTGCCTAGCGAAGTAGAGGCCGCGCTAAAAACTGCAAAAAACGGTAAAACCCCAGGGGAAGATAATATTCCCATTGACTTACTAAAATGTGGCGGCCCCCCCCTAATTAATATCTTAGCTAGGCTTTTCAGCAAATGCATCCAGAACCAAGCTATACCAGAAGGATGGAATAACGCAACTATCATTTTAATACACAAAAAAGGCGACAAAAGCGATATCAAGAACTACCGACCCATTAGTTTACTTTCAGCGGTCTACAAGCTCTTCACGAAGGTTATTACAGAAAGGCTGAAGAATATCCTCGACGAGAACCAACCTATAGAGCAGGCAGGGTTTAGGGCAAATTTCAGCACAATGGACCACCTCCAAGTAGTTGGCGAACTAATCGAGCGCGCCAACGAATATCAACGACCATTGTGCCTAGGTTTCGTCGATTATGAGAAAGCCTTCGATACAGTTAGTCATAATGCAGTACTTAACGCTCTACAAACACAGGGAGTGCCGGAACCCTATGTGGGACTGTTAGCTGCAATATATAAGAATGCCACAGCTTCGGTTAAAATTTTTTCAGATACAGATAGATTTAGCATAGGAAAAGGAGTAAGACAAGGAGATACAATCTCGCCCAAGTTATTCAATGCGGTGCTTGAGGGAGTTTTCAGGAACTTGGATTGGGATACAGCCGGAGTAAGCATCAATGGTCGCTTTTTGAGTCACCTTCGGTTCGCAGACGATATAGTTTTAGTAGCTCGTGATTCAGCTGACCTACTTATCAGACTAACACAGCTGGACAGGGAAAGTAGAAAAGTAGGATTAAAAATTAACGTAGATAAGACTAAACTAATGTTCAATAGTTATTGCATGCCTGATAGCATCCCCTTAGATGATAAACCAGTAGAAGTAGTAAATAATTACTTATATTTAGGTCAAATAATTGACATGTCTGGTAGTAAAAATGAAGAGATAAAGAGACGTATGAAATTAGGATGGAGTGCATTTGGACGGATGAATGCTGTTTTTAAATCAAAAATGCCACTCTGCCTGAAGAAAAGGATCTTTGATCAATGCGTTTTGCCAGTGATGACGTATGGATGTGAAACTTGGACACTGAACGCCAAGATGCTAAATAAAATCCAATGCACTCAAAGAAGTATGGAACGCTGTATGCTTGGCATAACGAGGAAAGACAGGAAGCGGAACACGTGGGTGAGAAATATGACAAGGGTAGTGGACATAGTGGATAGAGTGAAGAGATTGAAATGGCAATGGGCGGGTCACGTAGCTAGGAGGATGGACGAAAGGTGGACAAAAGAAGTGCTTGAATGGTACCCGAGAGAAGGCAAAAGAGTAAAAGGAAGACCGCAAGGAAGATGGGTGAACGAAATTAGGAAAATGTGCGGAATGAGATGGATGAGTGTTGCGCAAAACAGAGACGAGTGGAAGCGTGTTGGAGAGGCCTTCATCCAGCAGTGGATGGCGAATGGCTGTAAATGATGATGATGATGATGATTGAAACATATCCAACAAAACTGGACATCGTTTAGTTATCACCCCGCAATAATACACTCGACTAATTGTATTCGAATAATTTTTCCGTACCCCAATTATTTACATTATATTACATATTTATACATGTATACATACATATACATATCCGGTCTGTATATATTTCAATGCATAAAATTATAATGTCATTTTGTGCGCGGCGGGCAAAAACGCTCTCGCGATACATCATTTCACCAAATGTGATACCATTAACTCGCCCCCGAGGAGAAACGGGTTCATCCTCCCCATCCCCTCATCCTTCCCATCTTCTTTGCCACCCCCCTCCCTTACGTATCCTTTGTAATCCCGACGTGTATTATTATTTCACAGGAATACGAAGCAATACCTGGAATCGCTTTTCGGTGGGAAAAAATCATCCTAAAATCTCGCATGCTACAATACCAGCCACTTTTTTATGTATATATATTTTTTAATCAAATCTTTTGAGTAATAACAATTTTTACTTAATTATAAAGGGGTTAAATGCTTAGAAGTTGAGTTTAAATATTATTTGAATAACATCCATTTGAAAATCATCATTATATATGTAGGTATAAAAGTAGTATTCATTTAAACATATGCACAACTATCTTGGTGTAGCCGATTAATACAAATCTACTGAATATGTATACGTATTGAAATACAATATGTTATAGAATATCAATATTTGGAAATGTACAAATGCAGATTACTGCAGGATCATTGATTGATCTACTTTTTGCTATGTTCTTATTCATTGATACAAGTGAACGTTGAACTCCCGACATATTAATACTTAAAATTTGACTATTCTACATGTTTACATTTCAAAATATTGATAATACTCATATATTAGCCAGCAGTATGGCTCGGTAGTTGCGTTTATTTTTAGCACCGAGAGGTTACCGGGTTTGATCCCGTGCTAATCTTTAATACTGCTGATCAGTAGAGGTAGGACCAGAAGCGTGCCGTTCTTTGTTTATTGTTCGCCGTGCATTGTTCATTTTTATGATGAACCTTTTTTTTGCATTCTAGCTTTGTAGTTTGCTCTGTTTCCTGGAAAATAGATCCAAAATGCCCTGTTTCCTGGAAAAAGTACGCTTCTGGTCCTACCTCTACTGACCAGACTTGCATATTTGTGACTCGAAGTCGATCGTTTCTTGTCAGAGTTTGCCAATTTATTACATACCTCTTATACAGTTCACATGGTTTTCGTTTAAGAAGTCATTTTTTATATCTCTTATCTCTTATCCGATCGTTTTCATACTTTGCCATATTGCTCATTTTGGTCATCAATATACGTTAATGTATCGTCTGACATAAAATATCGTATACAACGCGTTTCAAATTTCGAGCTCGTCGAGTTGCCTGACGTCCACAACGCCGACGTCAACCGCGTTATACTGTCTTATAACCTGTTCGCCGTGAAATGGCCATATCAGATTTTAATTGTTTAAACGCCTATAATTCACTCTATATTTTATAAAATTTGCTCTATAGGTTCTCGTTATATCTAATATATAAATATTTATAGTTTTAACTCTCATATGTATATATAAATTTCAAATTTGGCGTGTAGCTTCTTGTAAGGTAATACACGATATATACATATTGATTTTTGGCCAAATATGTCAGATCTGACATTTCACTGCTAAAATTACATCTCTTCACTGAGTGTTATCTGTGAGATAAGTATTCAATAAGAAGTTATGTTGTATCTAATTGTTAATATGATTTAGAATAAGTTTTCCACCAACTAAAAAGCAAGGCCACATTTTGCATAGTGTGGTTCCAGCAAGAATGAGTATACATAACTCATAACTAGTCACCGGACCCAGAAGGTGCCGCGTATTGTTCAAAGGTTGTAAATGCATTGTTAAAAGTTTTCCGAACCTTTTTTACAAAGGATATACAACAATGGAACAATGGATAGCACTGTGACTATCCGGTGTCTACTCATAACCTCAAATTTCATTGTTTATTCCTCCGAAACAAACTTTCTAACCAATACAAGCTTAATATATGTACACAGATCAAACAGTGATATTGCAAAGTTAATTTCTGTAATACATAAATCATTTATGGACAATCATACATTGATAAACTATTCATAAAGCAAATCATTAAAGCAATCTTAGTATTAATAAACTATTCTAAACTGTAAGGTTCCCGGCATAAATGAGTATACATATTTCCGGCAGCAACTTATTACCTCAAATTTCATTGTTTCTTCCTCCAAAACAAACTTTCTAACCAATACAAGCTTAATATACATATGAACACAGATCAAAACAATGATAGTTTTATTTTTAGTTATCTTCTTCTTCTTTTTTATTCCTCTCCTCGTAGGAGGTTGGATATCATGACATATATCTTCTCTCTATCCATGGTTGCCCTGAAAAGTGTTGTGGAGTCACATTTACATTATCACATTTTAGTTATCAGCTGATTTAATTTATTTGGCAATTTGGCAAAAATCTTCCTACCCGCTGTCACAAATATCTGAATTTGATTTATGTACAATATGTAAAAATTTATGTATATAAATCTATAGATATCTCTATGGATTGATTAATTGTTAATTCCATGCTCTTCAGCCTCTTGAAATACATCGATTTATGTAATAAAAATGCTGCAATGTTTGTAATTAATTGTTTACGAAGGCGCATTGGGGTCTACCTGCTAGGCCTTCCTGGTATACGTAAAATAAAATAATATAAAAATAAAATATTGTGAACTCCCAACCTGCCAATAAATCTAAGACTACAAAAGATTTATTTCTTGCAAAGATTTTAGCATGTATTAAAAAGAGTATATTATGTCTTTCCAGAATTCAAAATAAAATTCTGAACATTTGGGAGTTTTTGTTACCAAAATTACTTTTGACAAATATTTTATGTAGGTAAAAGTCTCACAAAAAACGTGTCGAGAGATTTATCTTTCGATGAGTTTCTCTTGGCATCCCTCATATTTTCTCTAACTACGACAAACTTCGTAGGCAGTGATTTATCGGCGACTTTTCAGCCGACAAATATCTTTGTGAGTCTAATTATTTTAAGTAACAGAATATGTAGTTCTGCCTATATCATGTTAATTTCAAATAAACCATAACTAAATAAATATGAAAGAAGTAAAATATCCAAACGAGGGGTCGAATTGTGTATCATTTCAATAGGTTTCTGACAATTTTAACTTATATTGTGAAAGATCCATTTTAAGATTAAGAAAAAACATCAAATATGTGTGTGGGGTTATATATAGGTACATTAGAAGTGAAATACAGCATATACATATTCAAATACAGCATATACATATTCTAATGCATTCTTTTGACTTTTTCAATTTCATTCCGAAAATATAACATTCATCTTGAGAATATGAATTTTCCCTAATTTCTTAAGAATCGCAAAGTAGTTTAAGGTTAAAATTTTATAGCTTTGTAAATTTTTTAAACCACTCTACACAGATACATATGTAGCATACGTAATATGAAAACATCATACTATTCTCTTATATTGTATGTATGTATAAAAGAATACCCGTAAAAATGACATAATAGCATACTGTAGGTATTTTTTTATAATATTATTTCATATTACACAATAAAATTGAGCGTAACCACGCATTCCAAAAAAATAGCACAAGCATATTAAACCTATACATACCTACCCGCTGAAGAAACACTCGACCTTTAGCGTAACAATAGGCGTATGTTACGCTCGAAAAAATGTCAATACGCCACGAATTCAAATCCCACACGGAAGCTATGCAGATATTAACGAGACCGCAAAGAAGACATGCGACAGACATTCGAAGGACTTTACTATTATATTATATACATATAATAGGTTTGATAAAAAAATTCACCGAAGGAAGGTTTCCATTAAAATGTACCCTTTTAGAACAATCCGAATGGGTATAAAGTAACTGGGCATACGTATAAAAATATATCCGTAACGGTTTTTCGACTAACCACCCCCCCATTAAATTTGTTTAGAAGTTTATTTACCACACTTAATCGGTATCACCCGAGTTTTTTGCATAGTACCCTTTGCAGACCCCCTAGGTACCTTGAGATGTATGCCTAATTTAAAAACTCTTACTGTGCATAGCAGAAAATCATACATTAACACAAGTATCATCATATACATATATAAAGACGGTAATCTGTGTGTGTGTGTGTGTCCTAACTCTCGCCAAACATAATGAACGAATCGATAAAAATCGATAAATTCATTTTTTGACGAGACGACTTTGTCGCGACTCGAACCGATCACCCCAAATAGCCGGAATATAGGTCTAAATTGAGCTAATGGTCACGTACATCACGCCAAATCCAATTCTTCATTTCGCCTTTTTTTTAAAACATTAATTGAAATATTCCTTCTCGCCATATAAAAATACGTAATTTTAATAATTTCATTTAGCGAGGTTTTGAACCATTTTTTTATATATTTATTTTCAATTAAATTTAAATTATTTATATTTTGACGATATTCGAGAAAAAAATTGATTTCATTCACCGCGGGCGCCGGGAATCGAACCTCAGACCCTCCGATCCAAACGCAATGTCCTCACGAGGTCGCGTCGCACGCCATATCCTCGCCCAGAATACGTGTTGTAAATACACATCATATGTATATGCACGTAATTTGTTATGTGTAATAACAATATTCAACGTTACGAGGTCAATGACCGTTTGTGTATAATCGGAAAATATTACATTTTGTTAACGTTAACTTTAAGAATTGAAAATTATTACAAATAAAGAATTGAAAACTATCTATGAGAGTCTACGAAAATAACGGTTCCGGTTCCGGATTTTTTTTTTAGTTTTATACGGATATATAATAATTTTATACCCATGCGATGATATTTCATCGGGCTATTCACTAGTTATGTATATAAATAGAAAGCTAGTATCTACATAGTATCGATTCTTGATCAGATTTTTTTCTTCCAAACTTTTGTACAAGCATAGTGGTAATACGCCTTAAGGTTTATTTATTATATGAGCACCGCACGTAACCAGCAATAGTTAAAGTATTCCTCGGTACATTTTGTATGGACACATTCATGTCTAACGTAGCGTAGACGTAACAGCAAGTAACAGGAGTAGCCGACCAAATCTATTCATACTAAACGTAAGTACATGTCACCGTTCAAGCATTCTAAGCAATTTGACCATTGCGGAGTTATATCATAGTGGCGAGTGCACGCGTAATAACGAAAATGCGCATGCACGTGTTAAGATATTCAGAAACGTCATATTGTGACAATATTGACTCGACGATACGATGCTTGCAATATTGCGCCGTATCGTCGCGCTCTATGATGTATCTGCGAGCCAATTTTGTCTTGTACTCTGCCAAAACTTGTCTGAACGTATCGGAACCGTCAGGTTCTGGATATTATGAATAGAAACTGTCGTTTACGTGAGCTGCTGTGCGCTGCTATAGCCGTGAACTGCTGAATAGCATGATCATATTAACATTCTATTAATCAATGCCGGAATTAGCACTTTTGCTCTTCGGGCCACCCATTTGACGTTTTATTTGCCGGGCGGACCCCGATTGGGCCGTGCGAGCTATTTTAGAGATGTTAATTTGACATTAAATGTCGTTTTGATCTAGCGGTGTCACGGGTTCGATTCCCACTAGAGTCACGTTGTTGGCCAGACCTTGTTTTGTCGAGATCGATCGTGTCTTATCAGAATTTGCCAATTTTTCTGATTTTCATTGAAATAGTTCCTTTAAAATTGGCTTTCCCTCTCCAATTTTCTATTGCAAACCTTGAGTTATTGTTATATCTATTGAGTTATTGTTTCGCCAGTTTTCTCTCCGTAGATGTCTCTGGATGTTTATTGAATGTAAAAATTCGGGTTTGGTGCAAACGATCGAAAAGCGCCAGACGGATTGAACCACAGATTAACTGGATGGCTGCTTTAAACGCAATTCTCGACTTCACGAATAAAAAAATTGCACATCTGATGACGAGTAACCTTTCGATGTGCACAGATGCAATTATTAAAATGGTAATTATTAAAATTGAGTTGGATCTTTCTGGCGAGTTTTTAATAATTTAATAAGGAAAAATTCGGAACTAAAGTATCAGAAACACAGAACGTCTACAGGGTAGATATGTCGGGACTTCGGGTAGATTTCGCTTAGTGTAAGTGCGAGCAGTGCGCACGCATAAGGTACACGTGTCGTTAATCTGTAGTTCAGTCTGTCTGGCGCTTTTCGATCGTTTGCACCGCTTCGAAAAAATCGTATTGTTACATGAAAACTGTTAATGATCGTATTGTATACGATGTTTGTAATATCTGACCATAGATGTCAGGTATTTTTTCGATTTACATGTGTATGTATGTATGTAATAATTATGTATTTAATATGTGTATTTATAATTTCTCTCGTCTTAATCTGTATAGCACGCTCGCCGCTTTGGAGCAATCTGTTAGGCGAGTGTGAATGATTAATTGAAAAATAAAAATATAAAATAAATAAATATGCCGTGTAATTTATTTTACAGCCGTGTAAAACATATTATCCCTCTATTTTATAACAGTAGTGTTTATTTAAATTATATTTAAATTTATTTTTATTTAAATTATACAATTCATCGACATACTTTTTGAATACACCTCGTTGTACACACGCGTTTCCAAGAGGTACAGGGTGGCCCGAAAGCCATTCGCAAAGTCGCCGTAACAAGACGCGCAGCTCATCCATCATTATCCCGGAACGGACGGACAGACGCCCGCGAGAATTGAAGCAACGAGCTTCATTCGACCCACCTCTCCTCTCTCCTTCCGGGGATATTAGCGCGACGTGTGTATAATTGACGTGGGAAATTGGCGATCGTTGTGGGAAATTGGCTGCGGTGCGATGGGGGGGGACTCGGAAAATGAGGCGGAAGGGAGGGAGCGGGGGGGGGTGGAAAAACTGACAGACGTCCCCGAGCGAAAAGCCTCCGCATTTCCCGTCTATTTTTATTGTTCACTTCAATCGCATAAGACGATTAATCTTGTTCGATGGGGCGACTCAGACGGATGAGTTTCCCGAGCGGATTTCGCACAATGAACCTTATGTTATCGTTTCTGTGTGCGGGGAGTTCGAAATGATCAAATTTATATTTATGTGCTCGCGGTGTATGAATAAGTCTCATTTCCAAATGTATAAAGTATAATTTTATTTGCAAAAGTAATAAAATTAGCCCTATTTTTATTTTAGCCCAACCTTCACAATTATATTTTATCAGACCTAAACTAGAATACGCTTTTAGCATATGGAATCCTCATTTCAAAAAATATGTTATATGTATCGAAAGGGTACAAAGGAGAATTAAGAAGATGCCTGTTGAATTGAATTCACTTTCTTATAACGAAAGATTGAAAAGAATGATCTGGAGACGAGAAGAATAAGAGGCGACTTAATCGAAGTCTTTAAAATACTAAATAATCATTATAAATGTCATATGTCCAATCTTTTCACATTCGACGAAAACACTCACCTCAGAGGTCACTCGCTTAGACTCCAAAAAGAAAAATCTAATAAATTGATCAGAGATTCCTTATTTTCAAACAGAGTGATTTCAGTTTGGAATAGTCTTCCCAATGAGATTGTAATTTCTGATAACCTTAATATTTTAAGAATAAGCTTGATGTATTTCTTAAACTTTAAGGATATCTGTAATTCTTCTTTCCCAATTTATTATTTTTGTTTCTTGTTTACTTTTTTCTCTCTTATTTTTATTTTAATATTGTCATTTAATTGTATTTTGCTTTTTTTCTCATTTAATTTATATACATATATATTTAAATCAAACTCCTTGTGTATATCGGCTTTGTCGCCTCCCCCAAGTATTTTAAATAAATATATATTTTGTTTTTTTCGCTCTAGAAGGCAACGGAACCAGTTGAGATAATAACCAAACATTATATGTAGTACACATTTTTGATTGTTTGGAATAAAGTTAGCAACAAAATCATATATATAAAGACGGTAATCTGTGTGTGTGTGTGTGGGTGTGTGTGTGGGTGTGTGTGTGTGTCCTAACTCTCGCCGAACATAATGAACGAATCGATAAAAATCGATTAATTCATTTTTCGACGAGACGACTTTGTCGCGACTCGAACCGATCACCCCAAATAGCCTGAATATGGGTCTAAATGAGCTAATGGTCTCTGACATCGTGCCAAATCCAATTTTTCATTTCGCCTTTTTTTTTTAAACATTAATTGAAATATTCCTTCTCGCCATATAAAAATACGTAATTTTAATAATTTCATTTATCGAAGTTTTGAACCATTTTTTTTTCTTTTCATATAAAACAATTAAATATATATTTTTAATTGAAATTATTGAAATTGAAATTAATTTATATTTTAGCGATATTTGAAAAAATAAAATCAATTCCAGGACGCCGACTCGAACCTACCCCCATCGCGCCCAGATCAATATACACTGACCAGTACACCATGATACGGATATAAAGGCTGCTCTAAATAACGTTAATATTCAATAATCGTACAGAACGTATGGACAACCAATCAAAACGGAGTCATATCTTCGGTAGTTGTCGGGAGAAGTCGGGTGTCATGGATCGAGTGAATCGATTTCGATTTGCAGTATCGCTCGGGGCGATAGCTAATAATAATAGAAAAAAATAGGAAGTCTTTAAATAAATAATTGAAAACTCTCCATGGGAGTCTGCGTATTTTTAAGAATCGAAAATTATTACAAATAAAGAATTGAAAACTATCTATGAGAGTCTACGAAAATAACGGTTCCGGTTCCGGATTTTTTTTTTTAGTTTTATAAGAGTATATAATAATTTTATACCCATGCGATGATGTTTCATCGGGCTATTCACTAGTACATATTATGAGCAGCTATATTTGAAAGGGGTATCAGTCTACATTTCTTCATTTCGAGAAATATTTTGCGTTTAACAATATTTAAAAATACTTGTAGCGTGTAATACGTTTATTCTGCTTTTCAGAGATTTTGGACATATCGAATTAAAATAAGTAATCACAATTTGTAAATTAAGTCAAACAGATAGATATAGTGTTTTTGGAACTGAAAATTGGACTTTCAAATATAACGGCTCAAACAAAATTTTGGCAATACCGAATTTTTTTATTTCAAAATAAAAAATACTTATTTTTTCAAGGTCAACCGAAAAATCAATCAACCTATGAATTCTTTAAAAAAAATACAAAAGTTAAGATTTTTCACATTAAAAATGAATTAAAATGTCTGATCTAAGCGCCTTTCTCTTTCGCATGTTGCTGTTTGAATTTAAACATTTCTTCAAATATGTACTTATTAAATGTATATGACCTTATAAAATTAATACACGCTTTACAGTGATATCAATCCCATCCTACACATATTTATTTATTTATTAAAAAAAATGTAGAAATTCATAAAAACAAAGAATAAATATAACATAAGAGATAAGAGAGATAAAAAATTACCACTTACACAAAAACTATGTGAACTTAATAAGAGGTATGTAATAAGATCTAAGCCCAATTATAGAATTCACAAAATACATAATATAATATATCTAGTACATATAGGCAAACAAATAAAAAAGGAAAGAATAAAGACTAAAATATGACTAAATAGGACAATGCAAAAATTAAACATATGAGTAATTTGAATAAGTATTTTTTACAAAATGTCAAATCAAACATACATACATACATATTATGGACAAACACAAGTCAAAATCAGCCACACACGTTCCATCAATCAAACAATATAATTTGACATTAAGCACTAACATTTGCGTCGAAATATTTTCAGAGCTTACGAACCGGCTCCAGACAGCCGCCCCATTAAATACGATGTTATTGTATATTCAATTTGATTTCCATAAACCGCTAATGTGATTCGAATGGGGTAGGCGAGCTGGGGGGGGGGGGTTTGGGGGTTAGAATGAGATGGGGATGAGTGAGATGGGAAGAAGTTGGCTGGTCCCTCGGGCCCGTCACCAAACTTTATAAAAGCTCTCGCACAATAGGCAGGAGCGACATACAAAAGCCGACGAGGAGGTAAGGGTGTCGAAAGAGAAGGCAAGGAAGGGGCCAGCTTCAAAGAAGAGAACAAGAAGAACAAGAAGTAGAAGAAACCACTCGACGGGTGCCACAGACCCCGGCAAATATTAGCATTTCGTCTACAGTCTAATGCGTAAGTGTGTATGGGTGTGGTACTATCGAAAAGCACCATGATTCGTAAATGATCTTATATAATAGAAAAGCCGGTTTTCCGGCGATTCCCGGGAAGGAGAAAAATAAAAAAAAACCCTTTGTAACTTGGAGGATTTCAATCTAAAGTCGATTGTATCTCCTCGAGACTGGAAACCATCCAGCTAATCATTAAAATTATATTAAAAACAAACATTTTGAGTTTCTTTGGTATAAGTGAAGTATCATTAAAGAGTCTCTGTAAACAAAGGTGGAAAAAAGGTAGAGAAGCGAATCTAATGAAATGGAAAAGGATCAGTGGTCAGGTGAAAACTTTTGACCCCAATCTATGTATGGTGTAAATTAGAATACCAAATTTTGTACTTTTAGCTAAAAAAAAACTGTGTGTAAATTTGCAGTGTATAAAAAACCATTGTTTTTACAAGCCTCTTCTATGTTTCACTTCGCAAAAAATTGAGCTAAAATTCCTACAGTTTTCAAATCGTTTGTGAAACTTTGTCATTTTGCGAGGTTTGGTCGGCGATGGATATTTTTATATAATCAATTTGCAATAAAAAGAAGGTTGAATTGATTGTATTCAACAGTTTATGAATGAAAAATTAAAAACGAGATGTATCACTTTTGATCGACAGCAAAGATAACAAAATTTAACACACATTGTTTATAAACCATTAAAAAGTGATCATGGGTTGACAATGAGTTATCAAATAAATAAATAAAAAAAATCGGTAAAATTTTAAGTGAACTTATTGAGACTGGATACCATGATTTTGAAGTAGAACTTCTAAAAAACATTAACATGATTTTTTAAAGTTAAATAAATACACTGAATCAAACGGCACGGGTGCGCTCTTGACCTCTTGTGGTGAAAAAGTATGCTCATAACTAGGGATTGCAATTTACCGTCAAATTTCATAAACTGGTAAGTGGTAAATGTTTTGGGCTACGACTTGTATACCGATATTAACCGAAAATTAAAGGAAAAAAGAGTTGTTTTTCATGGATTTTATTTTCCTAAAAACGTTTGATTGAATAATAAATAATGTCATATAAACGCATTAAAGTAACTTCACAATATTAACTAAATTTTTATTTTTTATTTTTAACCAATAATACATATATTTTGTTTTTAAAATTTGGACGATGGAAACACCGTCTGAAAACATTTATTACGATTTGGTAAGTCTGTGTTGCCAGTGAATTTATCAATTTAATACTGAAAATAAACAAATTCCAGACAACCTAATCCACAATACGCCATTTGCATCAATTTTAATTATAATATTATATAATTCTACGCCTGCATGTGTACTTAATTCGCGATAAAATAGTTCCCGTTAATACCCGGTAAATTTTAAAATTTATCGGTAATGAAATATTGTCGATTTACTGGTAAGCTGGGATACCCGTATATCGGTATTGCAATCCCTACTCACATTGCAGGGGGTTTTTCGACAAGTTTCTCCTACATTCTTTCAAATATGGAAATTACCGCTATCGATCACCATCGAACCTACATATGTATGTATGTCAAAATAAGAAGAGAATTCTCGAGAAATTTTGATTCTCGTTTCTCGAGAAATTTTGATTCTCGTTTCTCGAGAATATTTTATTGTAAAATTTCGAGATTCTCATTTCTCGAGAATATTTTATTATGAAAATTCGAGATTCTCGTATCTCGAGAAATCGTTTATTAGAATCTCGAAAATATCGAGAATATTCTTAATTTATCACTACATGTTTTTGCTCAATAAACTGACTGATTTGTATACTTTCAGTTTACCATCTATACATATTACATTTGTGAAGTATTGTAATATGTATAGATGGTCAGTATTTTTATTATTTGTCCGGTAAGTTATTATTCGGTCATCATATAAGTACATATATGTACACATGTTACAACGAAATCGCACCATTTTTAAGTTACATATACATATGTATGTATGTGCATGTAGGTACTAGTCACTAGTGTATTCGGTTATGATATCACTAAAACGCTAGTGAAAATATATTTTCACTGACAATATGACCCCACTTAACACATTATTTATTTATTCGAGTATTTGTTCCTTAGATATTAATCAATTTATAGTCAGTATTTTAATATGCATAGATGGTCAGTATTTTTATTATTTGTCCGGTCCCAAAAACACGGGCAAAGCCGGGTAGCAACACTGGGAATTTTATAAAATTATTTTTTACATATTGTTATTTTTACTATTTTAAATTACTTTTGTATATTTTTATTTTCTTTTCATGCCTTCTTTTATAATATTTTTTTTATATAATTTTACTTTTTTTTTCTTTTCAATGTTCTATTATATCTTTCTTTCGTCATGTCTTTAATAAAGTTATAAACCCCTGATATAATATACATATGTATGTCAAGTTTATATGCTAAAAAAATCAATTCACTATATTAAAAAAAAATTATACTTTCTCGAGATTTCTCGAGAATCTCAAGAAACAAAAAAAGAAAATCTCGAATTCTCGAGATTCAAATATTTCGAGAAAATAAGATTCTCAAATCTCGAGATTCAAATATTCCGAGAAAAGCAGATTCTCGAATCTCGAGAATAAAAAAAAGTCGAGAAATCACAACTTCCAGGGCTAACGCGGTAAATTTAAAAAATGCACTTCAAAATCCATGCCGACCTGAGGAAAACGTATCGATTGTCAGATTTTCAATCATCAACTGTACATATTGACGTTGACGATGACTAATTAAGATAATGTTTATTAATTATACATGTATACAAAAATGTTTCTATTTTAATGATTGTAAATCATTCATTCCTGCATGTCCGCCATTACTGATTTTTTTTCGCGTACCACCAAGTGGTACGCGTACCCCAGGTTGGAAACCGCTGGTATAGATTATGCGTGCTAGCGTTTTTTTTACAAGTGCAAAAGTATCTAAAAAAAAAACACGTGTCACGCGCCTCTTTGTGTGCGCCCCTGATATGCTCGAAAGTGTATTTGACTGTACCATTTTATATTTATATTAATATGAATAATATGCCTGAGGTTTCTCCAGAACCTTCTTTGACTATCTAGTCAAAGAAGGTTCTGGAACTTTTAAGAATGCATCAAGCACAGTGCAAATGCTCTATGCGGGATGCCGCAACAATGCAATCAGCTATGTCCTGGCATTCTCCAGTGTACAAAATACTTAGTGTGGATTATATGTTCGTGTTTTTTTTTTGTCACTTGGCAAACCCCGCCCCAACTAATGGCTCTCTACTTGAGAAGATTAAAAATCTCACTCTGTAGAAAATATAACACGTTCAAACACACACACGTAGCGATATTAACCTCCAGACTGCGAGCCACTGGTTCTTTGTGCGACCCATTTTAATCTCACTCTAATGCTGATGCGTTTCTTTTAAATTAGATCATAGGTTTATTGGATTAAAAAAAAACTACTGATGATATATATAAAAACGGACGCGATGTATATTTGTTTGTGGATATGTGCGACAAGTATGGAGATTTAAAAAAAGAATACCAGGAGTATATGTTACTATTTAGCCAGCAGTATGGCTCAATGGTAGCGTGTATGTTTAGCACCAAGTGATCAGTGGGTTTGATCCTCTATACTGCTGGTTAGATTTGGGGGTATTTATGACTCCAAATCGATCCTTTCTTATCAGAGTTTGCCAATTTTATCTGACCATTGTTGAAACGGTTCCTCAAAATCGACAAAAATCATCTTTCCCGTTGTCACAAATCTTCTGTATTTATTGTATGTACAATTTGTAAAAATTATGTACAAATCTAAAATAAATAGATGTCTCAATGGATTAATTATTTAATTAATTGTTATTTCGTGTTCTTCAGCTTCTGGAAATACAGTGATTTATGTAATAGTAAAATGCTGCATTGTTTGTAATTAATTGCCCAGGAAGGCGCATTGGGGTTTTCCTGTCAAACGTTCCTGGTATATATAAGCCTAAAGATATTTAATAAAATAAATACACGCGAACGAGGCACACAACCAATCAGCGTGTGGTGGTCCACGTGGACCACTTAACGTTAGACCAATCGGAGCAACGACAATACATTTGGACCAATGGGTGCATTTTAAGCATCCGCCATTGTTATGCCGAGTTAATTTATGGGCATAGATTAAGTCGGTGAACGCGATATAACATATTTAACTTTATTTTAAGTCGTGTATCAAGTCTTTTCTCAAACCACCCGTTGAAATCAACGGACACAACAGTTTATTATAATGAACGTGAGGCGGATTACTTTTGTTATTAGATTATCCATTTTGGTTCTGAAATAATCAAGAATTTGATTTTTCGTTTTAAAATTAACAGCAACATATTAATGGGGCTTCTACGAGTTAGTTATCAAGTTGAAATAAATGCAAAATTCTACCATAAATTCTCTCAAAAAGCGTAAACAATGCTTATTTTCAACAAAACACAACTTTGATACACGCACATATGTATATACACGCTAAATCAAATTATATGATTCAATCCGTTCAAAACTTTACGTAAGCTCTCTTAAAACTAGAACCTGGCCAGGGAAATACTTTGATATGAAACACGATCAACAACTATTCTAACCAAAGTGCGGTCCACTTAACGATGCCGAGTTTGCACAGGTCGACGAGCACTTAAACCGAATCTGCAACTTTTGAAAACACGTGCCTCGAATAGAGGAGCAAACGTGATTCGCTTAGTATACGTTAGTATATGTATGCATATACGAGCGTTAAAAATATACAAAGTGACGCTTAATTTCCAGCGAAAGGAGTTTAAATTTAACCGCGTCTTCGAACCGCGCCTCGGCTTTATCCAGTTAAATTAACCGACCGACGAGAAACATATTTTACGAGTAAACAACAAAAGGCTTGCGCAGCACAGAAACGTACATAAAGGGTGTGTTTTGGGGATGTTATAACTCAAATATTGAACATCAACGTCGAGACAACTTTCTGGGAAGTGAATCTGGGGGAATTTTCGCTGTGAATGCAAAATTTCGACTCATTGATTGAACATAATATATTTTAGGCTTAATATGTAGTATAAGTGTGAGCGAAATGAAAAAAAAAATAGGTTGTTTTTAGAATGTTTTCAGTGCAAATTTACACGGTGCATTCAAACTTGAAATTTTACAATTGACAGGTGTTATTGTAAATTGACCTTCGATTCCCAGCTCCGAGCTAAAAACAACATTCAGACTTTGGATTATTTGATTACAGAGAAATGAGATAATGATACCTGATAATAATCTGAAATGATTATAATTTATGTAAGTTGAAAATATCTATACACAAAATCTCTATACAAAGACGCAGTTTAAAAATTGTTATTTTTTCACGTAATATTTATGATTCCACAAAATACAATGCAACAATCCATCGTTCAACTGTACGCATTTTTCATTTGAATACTATTAATACTTAATCAACGTGTGTGAATTATGCTTATAAGATAATTGATATTACATCACTCAATATAATACAAAAAGAGGTTTGTAAAAAAGCATCGGGTGGAAGTTGGATAAAAAGTAAATAATACTAATAAAAAGCTTGTTCTTAAAAACATAGTCAATACTATTTATTTATTTGATCAATTGCAAGAAGTACGCAAGAATTTTTTTAAGTGCAAAATAAAAGCGGCCATATTCAAACTTGAGATTTAGCAATTGCTGGACGTTTTTTTGCAAATGACCTTCGATTCCGAGCTCTACAAAAACAGCAATCAGACTTTGGAATATTTGTTTACAGAGATATGAGATAATGATACCTGATAATAGTTTTAAATGATTAAAAAGTGTCAACGGAATCGATTCAATCACATGCTATTTTTATTCCACAAAATAAAATCCAACAATCCATCAATCAAACTGTATGATTTTTTTTATTTGATTAAGATTAATACTCAATCAACGGTGATGTGTAAAAATTTTATGATAAAATCACTAAATATAATACCAAAAAAAGCGTCGAGTGAAGTTTATTATTAAATTCCTCGATTATGATGATTCTGTTCATGATTAAATTCCTCAAGCATATTGTCCGAGACATTTTCTTACTTTCAAGCAAACCCTCGTATGTCGGAAAAATATCAAAACGATCGGAAGAGTGGAAGTGGTTCAAAATCAGCTCAAAAATATTGCATCATGCACACAATGTCGGATAAAATAGCAAAAATCTTGAAAAAATCCTTTTTCAGGATACAGGGTTACAAGTTGTAGTACAAGGTTATGAGTGAGAGCAGTGTGAGATATTACCCCAAATTTGATGGATTTATATTGATACCTTTTGATTTATATAAGCGGATAAGCATAAAAACTATTCCAATAGTAGATCATTTTATGATTTTTCCGGGCGACAGAAAAGTAGGAAAAATCACATTTTTAGAAATTTAATAGAAAGAAAACTAATAAGAAAAATTTTGTCGTTTACCATTTAACTTTGAATATCATGTATCAATGTATCAAATGAGTTTGTTCTTAGTTAAAAACTGTATATAAATATTGCGTACAAAAGTAAAAATAAAAACACAAATAAATATTTATTTTATACTAGTGTTTTTACCCGGCTTCGCTCGGTATATGTAATATAAATCGCTTAAATATGGCCAATCCAATAGTAAAAATTTTATTAAATTTATTTGAATATTCATTTGTTCGATGACGTCACGGATTTATGAACCAACAATACTTACATACTTACATACAAAGTCTCTTTCGAAATTATATATTAGATTGTATGTATGTATGATAAATAAAATATATAATTATATTTCAACGAAATTTTTAAGATGATGAATGTGTTGTAAGTCATGTAATATATTTTAATAAAATTGTATATACACACATATGTATGTATATTTATAGAAATTTCATAGAATTAGCAGTATGATACAGTAAATATATACGTGTTCATATTTGATAATTGATCCGATAGAAACGATGCCATAAGAGTAATATAAAATTAAACTCAGAAATTTGAAATGACATAATCGAAATGTCAGTAAAATGTTACATCAAAGCGTGTTACACCGAAACCCACATGCAAAATGTACAAGTTGGAAGCGAATTTCGGGTCATGCATACATACATATAAAGTCATAACATTCGCCAGGATCACGCGTGCCTCAACGTGAAAACTGAATTTTCCCATTTTCCAACCCCTCAGGTGTGTGTATGTGTGTACATTCGGTGAGATATTAATTCTCATATCCATTTCCTATGCGGATTCGAACACGGCACCCTCATTACTAGGACCGCAGCTAATACTCTTGCCTGAAGTGCCTGAGGTACGCCCCTGGCCTACCCTGATTGTCCTCGGCTCGTGTATCCAAATTTAATATAGCTTTAAACACGATCCGTAATTTAGTCCAATGTTTGATATACATTCCTTGTCATGTTACTAAAGCTTAAATGGAGCTTATTTAAAAAAAATGTCAAATTTTATAAACAGAGAAGCAAATATCCGCACGCCTAATATTTTTTGTACGTAATATATCAACAGAAACTTCGACTCTCATTTCACGTGTTATTCGCATTTATTTTCTTACTAAATAATATATGTATATAGATGAATATTGAATAACTAAAAGTCAATTAACAATATCAGTATTTAGGACTGATACAGTGTGTCTATCTTTGTATTTGTCTCATGTTTAGGTCAAACTGAGGAAGGGGCCCTGATGTTTGACAAATCATTTATGTATTAATAAATATGTAAAAAATTTCAATCAAAAGTTCCAATCAAAGAACTTCCGAAAAAAGTTATCATCATGCTTAAATATTTATATGTATCAAAAATGTCCAAGTAAAGAAACCATAAAAACCAGCTAAGCAAGTGACATCATAAAAATCGATACCTTTGTTGCCTGAAATCGATATCTTTGTTTTTGAAAAAATAATACTGAAAAGATTAAAACCATTAATCGACATTTGGGACTTTATATTTTACTTTAGGAATAAACAATTTTCTATCGATCAATTGCAGCATATAATTACAAAGATTGAACAATCGTTAGTAGAAAATAAATTTTGTCTGGTTGTATTTTTTACAGGTCTTCGACAGAGTATGGCACGAAGGACTTCTCTGCAAAATCAGTAAGTCGGTTTCTGGAAATTATTATTAATTACTCGAGCCATACCTATCTGGACGCATGGCAGGAGTACCGCAGGGAAGCGTAATAGGACCAATCTTGTACTTAATATATACTGTCGACATTCCAACAATAAAGGAAACATTCATTTGAACATTTGCCGATGAGAACGGTGATTATGTCACCGAGTGAATCGCAAACAAATGCGGTTAAACACTTGAAGCGTACACTCGACGAAATCAACCAATGTACCTGAACGATCTCAAAGAAATCCAAGTCACATTTACACTGCGACAAAATTATAATAACCTTCAGATTTTTTCCAAAAGCTAATTCAGCCAAATATTTACATGGGACTTCACCTCAAAACAAGGCTTACATAGAGGCATCATATCAAGAAAAAATAGTGCATATTCGAATCAAACGGAGAGAGACATGTACTGGCTTATAAGAAGAGATTCAATATTAGACCTGCACTGCAAAAATTAATACAACACTCCATTATGAAGCTAGTATAAACGTATGGCGTACAACTGTGGGGGTGCAGTAAGCCATCCACTATGAAATATGTGCTAATATGCCAAAACCAGTTTCTAGGTCTCTGATCACCAAAGCATATCGATTTGTTAGAAATGCAGAGATTAACAAGGACCTGAAAATGTAAACAGTAAGATAAATGATGCGTAAATGTGCCGAGATGAGACTGCACCGTCACCCCAATATATGTATGTAGAAACCTTGCAGTTGCTGGTGAGTTGTAACTTACCAGCTGAGGCGTTTTAAGAAGAAAATACCTCACGAATTGGCAGTTTGAATGTGAGAAATTTAAATTGGTCTTTTGAATGTGAGAAAAGACCAATTCACAACCTTGGAAGACTGAGTGTTGATTCGGTAGTGATCGTACATGATCGGAATGTCATTGGTGATGATTTATCCCTCATTGATAAGAAGGCCTCAGAGAAGAGAGAAAAAAAATAGGTTCATTATTTACATCAGATCACTATACAAACATATACATACATATATATGCACCAAAAGTATATGCGCCAGCTGTATTAATACTGTAGAGATTTGCCTGATTCAAATAATAATTTAATATTTAATTTCCTTTTGAATCGGAGTTTAGAGTCAAGGTGGTGTTTTTAAAGTTTTCGATGATTTTTTTACTAATTTAAAATTTATTATCTCCCCACATCTTGCTCTGACATTTAACAATTATTGTATATATGTATGTACATGTGTAGATAAACGGAAGTGATGATGTAACAAGTTGCTTAAATTTCGTGTTCAAAAAGTATGAATAGTGATCTATGAAATCAGCAAAGTAATCTAATCAGTAAGCCATAGTTTTAATATGTATGTTTTGTATGTAGATTTGTATGAAAATTTGATTACCTTATTCTGAATTTACATCAAAGTTTGGGTCTAATGAGAGAGAATTGAAATATACATTCTAACATATAATACATATGTACATCTGTATATAAAGAGAGCGTTCTTAATAACGTTGCTGAAAGAATTCTTTTCAGCAAAAGTTTCCTTTTGAATTTTCTCTCGGCAAATTTCTTCGTATTATTAATAAGGCTATGAATAATTTGAATGATTCAATGGAAACTTTAAATGATCGAAAATTTCATATGGCAAATTTTTGTATTAATGAAATGACACGTACCCTGAGTTTTCATACGAAGTTCATCCATTTATCCATTTAGAATACTAGTAAGATGACATCCTTACATACCTGAAATCAAAAGAGAACATTTTTAATAATTTTATTATGATTTAATTATAAATTAGTATATAGAAGACCGATCTTTGTTCATAAAAATGTGACTACATATGTATAATATAAAGGGAGTTGACTTAAAAATAAAAAATAAAATTGTCACGATAACGTCTACCATTTTATAAACCAATAGAAAGTTTGGTAAATCAAACCAGGCAAACAATAAATTTAAAAGATACACCCAAGACAGTAAAACGCTCCGCATTTAGCCCTTAAACCCGCGTATTAATAAAGCGCACAGTCGTGTTTGTTCTCTAGAATGGAGATACGTGCGCGCCCTTCCACTTGAGAAGCTCGACATGACGTCAAACCGACAACATTGTGTCTATTTTATCAGTGACGGGGTGAGGGATGCTTTTTAAGGGATAATGCGATCGGCATTATTACACACGGGTATGTCGGCATTACGTATTCCGAACGGGACGCGGCCACGTCTGCTGAAAAGCTCGCAGTTAAGCTTTTCTTTACGGCGCGGAAAAGGCCCCGGGAAAGCGGAAAAACCTCCGGCAAAGAAAGCCGATGCCCCGTTAGCGTTGTCCGCGAACAAACCGTTCGAATCTAGCGAAATTGTTCCGATACGACGAAACAACCATAAACACGTGCGCCGACCCCTCTTCCCTTTCTCCTACCTACCGGTCGTCGCTTTTCCGCCGCTGGCGATTTTTCCTATTTTCCGAACGAGTGAAATCATCCCCCATCCTTCCATACTGTACTACGCCACCGCCTTGAATTGCAAACGGTACTGGTTCTCAATTAACTGTGTAGTATACATAAGTAAGTATTGTTTGACCTAGGTCTAAATGGCACGAGCCCAACTTTTTAAAATGTATGTATGTAGAATAAACAAACAGGATTTTATCTAATTTTATTGGGGAGGTCAAAAACTATAAGATTTCTGTGAGAAGTGTGAAACAATAGGAACATTATTTATTAAGTAAAATTGCTTATAAATTTTTTCACAATTAACAATTTTAAACTAAAACTAACAACTATAATATAACAAAATGTAACAAAACTATAATTAATAATCCTAAAATAATATTATATAATTCCAAACATAGCATTTTATTAAACTTACATATAAAATTACGTCATCTTCCACAGAGGTATCCATTTACACCCCTCAAGAAAGCACCAATGTTACTAGTACCTCTAATGCTCTCACGAATGGCATTCTAGGTATATTTGAAAACCTCTGTGGAAAAAACCTGCTGCAGTTTTTGCTTTCTTAACGCTACCTATAATTAATTTATTCCTATTTCTAGTTTTATAATTATGTATATCTCTATTCCTTACTATATGATTATTAAAATATTTAGGTAATAGATTCTTATCTAGCTTATATACAAATTTTAAAGTACTTAATTGAAGACTATTTCTAATATCCAACCATTTCAATTCATCTTACATATTAATAATATTCTTACGTTTCCTCACATTCAAAATTGCACGCATTGCTCTATTCTGCACTTTCTGTAGTTTATCAATACACACTCCACTAAATAGATTAAGCACTGAAGCGCAATATACAGTATAAGTCCGTACAAAACAATTATGTATTAATATTTTACTTTTTGTAATTAATAATTTTTTTTACCTCCAAATTACACCAATAATTTGAATCGTGATTATGATAGTAGGTGCGTATTACTCACTACTATTATGTATTCAGTCAATGGGTTCAGTTTATTGGCAATTTTCTCGAGTTGCTTATACACAGGGTGTGCAATTCATCCGACGATTTTGTTAACAATTTCCCAGTGGAGGGTAGGAGGGGTTCGTATAGCTACTTTCCAGTATGCAAAACCGGGGCTATCCTCGTTTCGTTCGCCGGGTCCGCTAATGAAATTACGCTTTGTACTCACGAAAAGTCCCGCAAAAAGAAATTAACATGAAAATTAACTGGACTTTCTCTTCTCTTTCAGAGACGTCGTTCAAAGTGGCCGGAAAAATACGTCCGAAGGAAGAAAAAAAAAGAAAACAATTTTCTTTTGCCGCGCGAAATTGTTTGCGATGCGCTCGAGCGCGCGAATATTACGAGTTTCTTCGCTAATTCGAAACAATGAAAATTTTCCTTTTAACGGTCCTCCGTTTATTTTTAATTGTTATTTTTAAGGAATGAGTATGGAGGTGGCTTCAAGAGGTGTGTCGGCCATCTTTCGTTTTTTATTACCGTTGTTATATTTTGACAAATTTTCTTTTTCACAAATGCACAAATTATTTAATAATTGGAAGGGAATAATTCATTATTATTTTTAATTGTCGAGTATAAAGATAAGTAGTAGTATACATACATATATGTAAGAAAGGTCTGAACGTGTTGAAACTGCCCGAGCGTGTCAAGACAATGGAAGCGCAATTTAGTTGTTCTTTTTAGCTACAGTATTTATGTTGCAAATCATATTTATATATAATATCGCTATTCCATCTGTGTGTCTGTGTTTGTGTGACTGAGATAACGCTCGCCGTACTATAATAGTCGTTTAATAACAATATTATATACTACGAATAATAACAAAATAAAAAAAGTTCTATATATACTGTTCGATGCGAATATTTCCGCTAAGTAAATAGACCGAAATAATATACCGCCATGTATTGAAAACTTATTTTTTCTATCGGTGTTTTATATTGTTTATATGTAGATAGGTAGGTAGTTTTTACCATTTTTTTTTTTTCATATTAAAAAATTAAATATATTTAAAAGGTATTTGAAAAAAAATCGACCGCGTGGGGGATCGAACATATTTCTTTTAATTTTTTTTATTAAATCACTTACGCTCCGCTACAAATGGTTGCAAACCACACGGCCGCACTCTCATTTCGCTGCATTCTGATTTCATACTTTTGTCTCGGCTTTTCCGATTTTAAACTTGCCAGAAAGATCCAACTCAATTTTAAGAATTGCCAATCATCAATGTACATCAAAATGTCATCTGCGCAACCCCATGAATATCTCGTCTTTCGTACATGCTGAAATTCAAACAGTCAAAATTCAATCGAAATGAGCATGCAGACGCGTGGCTTGCAACCATTTGTAGCAAACCCGCGAGTCGTTAATTGAGTCTAGATCAATGCTACTCAAACTATGGTCCGCGGCCCATTACTGGTCCGTGCACCGGCGATAGCCGGTCTGCGGGCAAAGAAGTAAATAAAAAATTAAAACAATAGCTTATGATAACGTTGTATCATCTCATCCATTTCATATAACAAATTATATGATATTATTATTTACGAGAGAGGAGAGGAGCCGTCCGTTTTCCATTCTTCACATGTATTATTTTCGATAAATTACTAAATATATATATAATGTCTCATAAATTGTATACGTCAACAAATTACAAACCTCTTTCACTCAAATATGCAATAGTTTATTAAACATGTTCCCATTAGTGTAGTTCATGGAGAAGCAGCCATGAAAAAACATTATAGTATTTCTATTTCCCACCAGATGACGATCCACGAAAGCGAAAAAGATGGATACGAAATCCATTTTTGCCATGGAATGATATATTAGTTAATTTAGAAGATAAAATAATTGATCTACATATGAAGAATTCAAAAATAATTCTACAAATTATTATAAAAGAATTAAAAAATAATTCTACAAACTATTATAAAAGAATTAAAAAATAATTCTACAAATGAAGAATTAAAAAAGTGTTTTGAAACCACAACTTCCCTTGCGTACTATTGGATCAATTTGAAAGCACAACTCTTACCAAATCTTTAATACCATGCACTGAAAACTCTTTTACCTTTGCGAGACTGGTTTCTCAACCATGAGTTTAATTAAGACAAAATATCGTAATAGTGTGAATATTCATGATTCATTATGTGTGGAATTTTCTTCGATAAAACGACGACTGGATAAGTTGTCTAATAACAAACAAGCTCATGTCTCATTAGTTTTTTCTTTCATTTTCATTTTTCATCTTTGTCTAAGTACATACATATATTATATATGTTTACGTACATATGTACTTAGACAATTTTAATAAATGTTACTACTTAAATTTAATACTATTTTTATTTTTTATATGAACAAATTTTCACTCATATACATATAAAACCTTTTTATTTAAAAATATGATGCTGGTCCGTGAGAATTACTGAAAAATATATGCTGGTCCGCCAACTGAAATAGTTTGAGTAGCACTGGTCTAGATTGCTCTACTTTTCCCCTTTTAATATGTGAAAGAATATAATAAAAATATCGAGGATTATATGTCATCGGGTACAACACTACTATAATATGTATTCCTTAATTACCTCTTGACAGAGAAAAGCTTGGTTTTCTCGATATTTTTATTATATTCTTTCACATATTAAAAGGGGAAAAGTGGAGCAATCTAGACTCAATTAACGACTCGCACATCGAACAATAACGCGGCTGTTAGCCCGCCTATCGCGTTAATTTATTCGAACATCGCGACTCGCGGAAAACCGCGATAGCGAACTTTTCCGAGACACAATAGACCCCCACAGCCTCCATCTACACCCCCGGAGGGAAAATATGTCCCACTCTCGGTTGTTTAATGTAAGTTTTATACCGTGTTTTTATCGGCACGGGACAAAAGGGTGAGATGCCCCGGGCTGGGCGTCTGGAACAATTAAAACGTAAACAGGCTTGGTTGACTAACGGTTGACAGGAAAAAGGCAATTTCGGTCTGTGTTCGAGGGGGTGTCTTGGGGGGCTTATCTCGACAGATAATGGGGAGTGTGGGGTGGGTCCGTTTTGAAATTTATGCGGCCTGAAGAAGTCGGTCTCGCCTTTGTCGTCCTCTTCATCGCTGGCTTATCAAATTGTTTCGAGCTTCCCTCGGTATTATGCAAAATAAAAAGCTTAAAGGACTCTCTCGCCTTGCCCTGAATAAATATTGGGTGGGTGGGTGTGAGTGGGTGGCCCGTTAGACTCGAACAGATCAGCCGACTCATGCTCTCTGAGCGAAAATCTCAAGTCGTTTGCGGTGTGAAAAAGAAGACCGTGTTTTCTTTTTATAGGTTTTTAAGCGTTGATAATAAGACCACTGTGATAGCTTTTTATCAGATTTCGCATTGAATCTGGGAAAATTTGGCAGAATGATCGTTCACGGTATTGGAAATCTCATTGAATATCGACTACTACGATAATGAATTATGTACATACTATATATTAAAATAATATTTGCTGATAATAAGGAAATAAAATAAATTAAGAATAGAAAAACAAGGTTTTCCATGATTACTCATAGCCAGCAGCATAGATCAATAATTACACTGAGCAACAAAAAATCACGTTTTTGAGTTACCAGAGCAGAGACTAACTAATCTTTATTAAATTTGACCCACTAAATTCGAATATGATAATGATTTTTGTTGGTTAGTGATCGTTTACGAGATAAGAGCGTTTAAAAAACTGCGCAGTTTTTACAGTTTTTTTTGCTTTTACGGTCTTCAACTCAAAATCTAGCTGGAGCGATCAAAGCATATGTTCAATTGAAATAAAAAATAAAATATACATAGGTCTCCATATGTATATGTCACAATGAAATTATAATAGAAGTGAAAATATGTATATTTTCACTGACCTTTCAGTGAAATCATAACCAGTTACATTTTCAGGGTTGGTTTTATGCATTTAAGATTAGGTTGTTAGGGTAAGTATTATTTAAGGGTTAAGTTAGGTTAGGTTAAGGGCTGGCCCAATTCATTTAAGATTCGGTTGTTAGGGTTGTAAATTCACTATTTGATACATTTTCACTGCTTGAATTGGTGTAAAAATATTTTCAATTAAAATATGCTTTCACTGTAACATATATACACGTGTATATTCGTAATAGTTACACATATTTGGCGTTGAATTCAGTCGTAAGGCTTTAATTAAGTCTAAATCTGTAGGACAAAAACGCAAGTAAGTATGCAGGTACGTATAGATGTGCCACGCATAGAAGAGCGGGTTTCACGGTCTGGTAATATACAAAATCGATTAATGGATATTAAATTAAATTCGGGCGAAACTTCTGGTGTAATTTTGCGAGAGTTGATACGACTTCGTGTATAATTTAGACGCAGATGGAAACTCGGCTGGTGGAGATTTTAGCGCACAAAGTGTGTAATAAACCGCGAATAATCAAACGAGGGGGCGAACGCGCGCCACAGTTCGTCGTATTTAACAAACTGAAACGAGAGACGAACGACGTCTTCCACAAAGGTCGTACGTGCTTCCAAATTAATGAGGTTACAAGACATATGTACGTAAAAATCCTGCTTTCATGATCTGCTCCCGATTCCAAAAGGTCTCAAGTCGAAGTAAACAGTATGTATGTAAATATCACAGATGAACTTTTGAGTACGAATGCCAGCACGAAGTAGTCAGTTACATTGTTATTTCAGTCTACAATTGGTATTTAAATTAAGTTTATTTCATTATATGGTTAAGGATATGTTTTAATAGTATTTTATTTACATATATTGGTATATAAGGAAGGCCTAAAAGGTAAACCCCAATGTGCTTTCCTGGCAAATTAGAAACATTACAGCATTTTTATGACATAAAAATGTCGACTTCGTTACTCTCTAATGTTGGAACGAGTCCAAAAGAAATTCCTTAGATTTTTACAAACCTCCTTTACGTTTCACTTACGATTACAATTCAGAGGGCAATTTACCTCTTATCCGATCGTTTTCATACTTTGCCATATTGCTCATTTTGGTCATCAATATACGTAAATGTATCCTCTGCCATTACGATGGTGCAAAAATATCGTGCAAGACGCGTTTGAAAACGCTCCCACGAAAAAGTGTTTGACGTTTATCCAGCGTTTGTTTAGACTATTCTCACTTTTCCGCCATGTCAGATTTCAATTGTTTAAACGACTATAACTTTTTTTTTTTCACTCTACATTTTATAAAATTTGCTTTATACATAGGTTCTCGTTATCTCTAATATATAGATATTTATAGTTTTAACTCTCATATGTATATATAAATTTCAAATTTGGCGTATAGCTTCGTGTAATGGCATATAGCTGCTATATATCGATTTACGGCCAAATGTGTCAGATCTGATATTTCACAGCTAGAACTACATCTCTTCACTGAGCGTTATCTGCGAGATAAGTTCAATAAGAAGTTATGTTTTATCTAATTGTTAATATCATTTACAATAAGTTTTCCACCAACAAACAAAGCTGAGCCCCATTTGACGTTTAACCCATAACCTCAAATTTCAGTTGTTTCTTCCTCCAAAACAAGATTTTCACGGCACGCCACTGACGTAGTTCAAGAATTCAATTATTAAATTTCTTATGATATTTTTAGGAGACAATGAATCTGAACTGGTTTTGGAATACATTCCTTCGGTGAATGAATGGACTAGATTAGCAATCATGCAACAATTTTCAGAGCATCGTATTCAAAGGGAAGCTTTTCATCATTGGTGGCATTATCGTTCAAACTGATACGCATTTAGAAAGTGTCGAGTTTTACAATCCGATTGCAAATCTATGGATAGGATTTACAAAACTACCACAACCTGCAACCACACAACTACACAAAAGGCAATTAAATACATCGAGATATTTGTTGACGAATTTCCAGCATTTATAAAAATAAGCGAAAATCGAGATGCTGAATAGCTCGAATTTTACCAGGGAGAAAGGACAGAGTTGCCAATTTTGTGGAACGTTTTTAATGAAATCAGATAAATTTTCAAACTCTGGTAGGAAACGATTGACTTTGGAGCCTAATATCCAAAGTCTGGCCAGCATCACACACCAGGGATAGAACCCGCGACCACACAATTGAAAGCATAACATCCAAACCATTGATCTATGCTGATATTTATAACTCAAATAAACATTTACATATCTTTATATTGTAAATAAATTGATTTATTATAATAAACAGATTTACGATAAAATAAAAACTATTGTAAAATTGTCAAAAGTCAGGACGGGAAGTCGGAATATCTATCAAATAAAATTCACGAAATTAATTATGGAATGTTGTGCCTAGGGACCTAATCGAATATTGGAATATTCGTATTCAATTATATTCGCCCCGTTTTCAATATTCATAAAATTAATCGGATATTATTCGTTTTTTTATAAAGTAATTTAGAAAGTTACTTTGTAACGTCCAAAATCCTGCAGCGGAAGATGAAGATATAAATTTTATATTCACACAATATTGAAAATATTGTAAACGAACACTATTCTCAATAACCTAAAGATTATTAAAAAAATTCGCTCAATTGTAAAAATGTTTAAGACATTACCAAAAACATATTTGATATTAAGGATAAATGTTTTTAAACAACATAAAAACAATTTTAAGCTAATACTCGATGATAAAACAAGATAGAATTCAATAAGTATCAGTCAATAAATCATTAAAGGATATAAAATCGAAAATTGTTACTAATGAAAAAATATATTTTTAATTGATCGATATTCTTCTGCCAATTGAAATTGCAATAAATAAATTAAGTACTAACAACGCTACACTGATAACTGTAGTAGGTGTTTACCAATTTTTATTTAAAACTTTTGAAGAAATAAATACTGATTTTAGTTAAACTATGTTACCAAAATATATCAAAACGCGAATGGAAGAATAAAGAAATACAACGCTAATTACGATAATATTATATTTAGAAATGGGAAAAGTCCTCCCTCTATGGGAACATATGAAATATTCATTACAAAAGGAGGCCGTTGTATTGGCATCCAAGATGTTGATAAGACGTTTTAAGGCTCAAAAAAACGAAATTACGGTCAAATTAAAAAGTAAAAACGTTCAATGCACTTTTATTTTAATAAAGTGTATTTTTGAAATGTGAGTAAAATTGTGATCTTTTTGATTTTGCTTGTTTGACTTTTTTCATATAATTTGTTTGTGTTTTCTTTATGCTTTCTATTTTTCTTTTATAATCCACTCTGGCAATTTACATACGCCATAGTGGAGTAATAATAGTGGAGTAACATAGTGTAATAATTTGAAACGCCATAGTGGAGTATAATTTTGTAAAAAATATATTTTTTTTATTTTTTATCACAAGAAAAGATAATAAAATATTTTATTCATATATGTATATATTTATTTTTTGAACATGGTAAAAATGTAAATACAACACAATATGCAAGTATGTATGTACATATATATTATATAGGGTAACATTTATCGGCACGGTAAATAAAAAGAATGCCCCTCTCTACCTCTCTACTAAGTTGACCGGAAATGGTACCTTCAAGGTGTCCTCTTATTTTAAGTTTTTGGATTCAATTATCTCCCAAACCGCTCAACAAATCAGACATATTTATATTTTTATTTAACAGAAATTATAAATTTTATACCGTAATATCTTTACCTCAAGCGGAAGTAGTAATTTTCTCCTAGCAAATCGAGGTTTCTGTTTTCCTCCGAAATCTTTAAGTACATATATCGGATTGAAATTTCATATCGAAACGTTTAAGCTAATTACCAAGTTACATAATAAACTACCCCTTAACATGTGTGCTCTTCGCGAGAAAATTCACATACATATATTCCTTGTATCAATGTGATTGAAAAAAAATAACATTAAATTTAATAAACCGGATGTGGGATTTTTTCTTAGAAAATTCAAAAATGATGTGACCACACGTTTTATTCCACATCCCTGAATGTATCAAGCAGAAAATTTATATTTGTATACTTTATGTTCTAAATTAGATTTAATAAGTTTTTGGTTAGAATTTGTAAACCGAAAGTAGTAATTTTTTTTCAAACAGGATTTCATTATTTTATTCTGAGCTTTTAAATAATTTTTATCATCTTGATGAAGGGTAAAAAAAAAATTTGACAACTGGAAGTATGTATGTATGTAGAACTTTTGTCTTGTGTGAGTTTCCCTACATTTGCGCTCAATTTGTATCGAAAGTGCTCTCATAGCACGTGAACGTGCATATACGTATGTTGCTTTATCGAATTTTGTTTTATATATTTCTTGTATTTCTCAAATACATAGCTAAAGTCGTGGGTTGGTCAGATATAATTTTTTTTTTCGATTCAAATAAATTTAATAAAAAACCAAATGATTTTATTAATATTGGAAATACCGAGCGAATTTGGTTAAAACCACTAACTAGTATATGTCGATAAAGTAAAGTTCGGTTGGGGTTAAACATTCTGAATACTCGTTTTATAATTAAATAATACAAGCTCGATTTCGATCATACATACATATGTATGTACGCATGTATGTGTATTTTTAATATATGATATTATCGCTATTATGAATATTGTTACAAAATAACAGAAAGATGCAAAATTTTAAAATAGCTAAAATATCTCAATATTTTATTAAGGAGAACTTCTGGCTAACAGTTTTATCTAAAACCGTAGCAACTTTGAAACAAGACAGAGGGAATATGAATACAATATGTAAATTTTAAGAAATCATTGTATTGACATTGAGATTGATATTAATTTCTTGCAAAGATCATAAAATAAGTGTTATCTTTTCAAATTTCGATTAAATGTTTATCGCAAAAGTATATAGATATCGATGAACAAATACTTCATACAATTGTAATTAATTTTCTTATTATACATATTTCACATATATTTTTGTAGATACAAATTTAGGTGTGACAACTGAATAAACCATAATTCTGTTTATCAAAAATTATCATTCATTAAAATCGGACTATAAATAACGATGGTTCCACTTTTATATGTACACGTATACTTTTAATTTTAAGAGCACACATGTCGCACACATGCTCACCAAATTTTATATTATATGTAACTTGGAATTAATCATAAACTTCTGGAGATTCTAGTTCAAAAAACCAAAAGGTTTCTGAGAAAAACATGAAAAACCCCCGATTCTCTAGAGTAAAAGTACTACTTTTGATTGAAGTAAACATATTTATACAAAAATCTAATTTTTATTACATGTAAAAAAATTCTGTCTGATCCGTTAAGCGGTTTGGGAGATAATTGAATCCAAAAACTTAAAAAAAAGAGGACTGCTATAAAAAGGGAGGTACCATTTCGGTCAACTTAAAAATCTGAAAAAAATTAACGTCCTATCGATAAGCATTTCAGTATCCGATACTAAATTTCAGTTTGATAGGACTAACGGTGTTCAAATAATCCTCAAAAGACACAGAAAATTCACATAATCACTAAACTTCATCTATTTTTACAACGAACATAAAGTAATTTAGTTATAAAATAGATCATGAAAAAATGTTTGTAAACTAATGTATTTTTGATGATGCAGTACATCCTTATTTAATTAAAATATTATACATGATTTCAAGACCAACGTCAAATTTCTTGGCGTTCTAGTATTAACTAAAATTGCTTATTTTTTACTACACGAAAAATATTTTAAATTTGCGTCATAGGATTTCAGGTTCTGTTATCACCATTGGGTATATATATGTATGTATGTTTGTATGTAAAGTTCAGTGCGAAAGTATGTAAGTACCTTCATCAGGGAAAAGCAGATTCTAGCAATAATATTCAGTAATAAAAAAATTTCCACACAATATTGATGCTAAATCATAAATTATAACTGAATTTTTACGGTATAGGATTCAACCGAAATTCGTTATCTGACCTGTAGACTTTTTATATCATTGATAATCTTATCGTATATCAATATATCTTATATTAATGCACTTTTTTTAGCAGTTTCGATTGGCGGATCCAATTGGATACACGTAGAGGTAATCGATATATCTTATTGATTTTTTTATTAAATGCCTTTTCGATATATCTTGCGAATTTCAGTGAACTGCCTTTATTTAAAAATGAAAATGATTTACAAAATATAATTTATTGATTGATGACAATCATTGATCTTAGAGTTTGAGGAATTATAAAAAATCTTTTATCATTGAAATGGCTGTTAGTGGAAACCAAAATTACATAATAGTCGTTGGAGGAATGGACAAGGATGTGAGTGATATTTTATATATTGTTCTCATAACAGCTTTATTGATATTCATGTTGCAATTTTTTATCGATATGTTCCTATAGATTGCTAAGATTATTGAAAAATACAATCCATATTCGTATGGGAATCCATGGGAAGATATTTACAATATAAATGAACCAATTAAATATTTTTCATCCGTTTTAATAGAAGATAAATTGTACCTATTTGGTGGATGGTTCAATAACCAAATAACAGACAAAGTGAGTTCGAAAATAACATATTGGAAATATTTATACCATTCAAAGACTAAAATATTTAACGTTTTAATTTAACAGGCATGGTTCATTGATTTGGCCAAAAAAGAACTTTTTAAACTTCCGTCAATGCAAGAAGCAAAGTTCTGTACTACAGCGTCATTAGTCGGCAATTCTATCTTTATTATTGGCGGAACTAATGAAGAAAATCAAGTTCTTGATACAATTGAACAGTAAGTGTCTAATATGAATAATAACTTTCTATTCGTCGGTTACGACTTTTCATCTTTTCATTTCAGGTGGGATATAAAGACTAATACTTCGAAAATACTAAATAAGAAAATGAATTTAAAAAGACATAGCCATGCTGCTGTTGTTAAAGATGGTGACATTTATGTCATAGGAGGACATGATGGGAAAAACGTAATTCAAGAAGTGGAATTCTATTCCACAACGACAAATAAGTGGAATGGTGCTAATTCTATGAATTGGAATCGAATGAAATTGGCTGTAAATATATTTTAATTATTTTTTAAGATTTTATTGTCTATTTTTATGTGCTTCGATAGAGACAGATGTATACACATAGAGATTAGATAATCGCAATGTTATCATTTAGCAATTTATTCCATAAACCAAAATTGTTTTCGTGTTAGCTGAAAAATAATTGATTTTGCGAAATGCGACTTACAGGCAGTTGGCGTGGAAAACTATATTTATGCAATTGGCGGTTCGAATGGATCGCAGGACCTCAATTCTGTTGAACGTTTCAACACAGAAAACAAAATCTGGGAGGAAATTGAAGATTTGCCATTTGCTGTTAAAGAACACAGTGCGGTTGTAGATAAAAGTAGAATTATTTGTTTTGGTAAGTTCGCACAAAATAATATATGATCCTTTATATTTTAAAGTGATATTTTTACTACAAATCCATACTCTTATGTGCGACAAAAGCATAGAGATTTTCACGGCACGCCTCTGATGTAGTTCAGAATTTCAATTCTTTATTTTCTTATGATATTTTTAGGAAGCTTTAAATCTGAACAGGTTTTAGAATACATTCCTATAGTGAATGCATGGACTAGAATAGGAAAAATGGCAAACAAGCGACGCTTTTACAGCGCCTTTTTCACAAATTTCAAACTTGAGTCGGACGAATCGACGGAAAACGTGGAAAAAACTTCAATCAAAAGTAAGTCGAATGAAAAATATTGAAATTCACATTCAATGAGAGAGTATTAGAAAAAAAATCAGATGTGAACAACCCATGACTTTATCTATGTATTTGAGGAATATAAGAAGGTCACAAAACACAATAGGAGCATTTCCGGGCAAACTGAGGGCAAATGTAGGAAAATGTAGAAAATGTACAAATGTTACAACAGAGAAAACTAGCGGTCGTCGGAATTATTTTTATCACTTAAAATCACTATAATTATTATAGATAAAATTAATTTAAAAGGTAAAATTAAAATAATGAAATAAAAAAAAATCTACATTCGGTTTACAAATTATGACCTTATCAACCTTAAGTTAGTATATGTATAAAGAATACAAATATAAATTTTCAGCTTTATACGTTCAGGGGTGTGGAAAAATCGTGGTCACAACATTTTTGACCTTTCAAAAAGGAAAAAAAACCACTTCCGGTTAGTTAAATTTAGTGATTATTATTTTTTTTCATCACATTGATACAATCATTATACTGTATATGTAAAAAATTTCAGTCCGACTCGGTTAGCGCTTTGGGAGATAATTTAATTCAAAAACTTAAAAAAAAGAGGACACCTATAAGGCGAGGTACCATTTCCGGTCAGCTTAAAAATTTACGTCTCATCGATAAGAATTTCAGTAACCGATACTAAATTTCAGTTCGATAGGACTAACGGTGTTCAAAAAATCCCCAAAATACACTGACACACAGATATTTTTTTCTAGATCATGAAAACGTGATCAGTGATTGTTTCTGAGTTCGAATCAGTCTAAATCTCAATATATTGTTACTACATAGATAGATAAAGTAAAAATCATTTACGTTTACTACCTTTAATGGATAATAATAAGTCACATACTATAAATCGAATAAATATAATTCAACGCACTCTCACTTCCCAAAATATTCAGAACTTCGTTATTTAGTTTCCAGCAATTTCAAACAAGAGCCAGAAGAACAAACGAATAAAAACGAAGAAAAAACTGAGTCATATGAATCGACGAAAAACGTGGAAAAAACTGCAATCAAAAGTTAGTCGAATGAAAAATATTGAAATTCATATTCATATGAGATAATTAAGGAAAAACAAAACATACGTTTTCTACCTTTAATAGATAATATTGAATCGCACTGTATACATTGATATAAATATTATTAAACGCACACTCACTTCAGAAATTCGTTATTCAGTTTCCAGAAATTTCAAACAAGAGCCAGAAGAACAGACGAATAAAAACGAAGAAAAAACTGTAGACAAACCTAAATTAGGTAAGTCGGGTAAAAATAATTAAAACCACATTCAATGAATAAATTTTAGAAACTACAATCAAACATTTGTGTTACCTTTCCTGAATTAGAAAATAATAACACTTAAATTTTTATTTTTATTTATTCTATTATGAACTTTTTTTTATTTATTCTATTATAACTATTCATGAATTCAGCATTTTAACGAATTGCGCGTAAAATATATATATGTACATACATATGTATATGTAAACAATATGCATATACATACACACATACATAGATATGATTTGTATGATAAAATACGTAATATATGTATGTGTACGGGAAACAATAACGTATGGCATACATTTTAATACCAATATAAACAAGTTTTTATATTCATTATGTATGTATATAAATTATAGGCATAGACAAAAAACGAAACACGGGAAAACTTTCTAAGCTGATCAACCGATTCGAAATAAACGATTTTACCCACAAAAATAAAACAATCTCAGAAAATTCCAAAACTGAGGTACTAAATTTAATTAAAATTTTGGGTATTTAGTATGTAACACGATGATCACTTGATTAATTACATTTTCAGTCACACAAATCTCCAGATTCTCTAAGTCCACAAGCCTCTACATCGGTCAAATTCACGAAGTCAGATAATTCACTTAATGATTATTCTTGTATCCAAAAAGAGATCCTTGACATAAATAGAGAAAAAATTGCATTGGTTGGAGACGTTTTTGTAGAAGTGAGTTTATTTTCATAAGTGCTTTGTTGTATCATAAACATGAAATTTTCATTAAATCTCTAATGTGTTTTTAGGACGCAAATACCATCGATATATACGACGGCGAAAATAAAAGCTGGACGCTATCGAAAAACATTGGATTTAATAAATGTAGATTTGCGTCTGTCATTGTAAAAGATTCCTGGTTGCTTATCATCAGTGGAAGAAATTCTTCATGGCAAACACTGACTTCAGTAACGTTTTACCAGTGTTGTGAAGTGCGAGCTTAAATGAATCGGAATATGATTGTCTTTTATTTTTTTTAAGGTGGACTACATTGATTTGAAAAACGGTCAGAAACATCTATTGAAGCCGTTGAATCAAGCTCGTGTAGATTTCTCAGCAGTGACACTTCGTCGCAATTCGTCCACCGATGTCTACGCCATTGGTGGTTTTGAAATTACAAACGCCGAAAGTAGGACGGGAAATATTCTATCTTCAGTGGAGAGGTGATAATAAATAAATTGCATTCACTTCATTAGATCGATTGAAAGAGAAGTTAACGTTTATTGATTTCGTATAGGTGGAATAGCGACACCAAGATTTGGGAGACGATCTCTCCATTGAGGGTGGCTATTAAAGGTCATAGTGCATGTGTCATTGCCGACCGTATTTACGTGACAGGTGGGCGTATATTTGAAAATAATAAAGATGAATGTCTTAATAAAGTACAAATTTATTCAGTGGAGTCCGATTCTTGGACATACGGCACTCAGATGAATCAGGCAAGACAGTCACATTCGGTGAATATTAATTAATTTTACTTACAACTATCTTAAATAATATAAAACGCTCTAAAATAAAATGAACTTAATTTTTATATCACCATGTTTAGAGCGCCGTATTCAATGGGAAGCTTTACGTCGCTGGTGGATATATCGTACAAACTGATACGCGTTTAGCCAGTGTGGAGTTTTTCGATCCAATTGCAAATGTGTGGCAAGAATTTACTAAACTACCACAACCAGCATCCGGAATCAGTCTCTGCTGTTTCGAAAATAAATTACTTTGCATGGGTAAAGTATTGTTTTTTAAACTTTATTTGAATTTATAGACCTTAGATGTTGAATACATATATTTTTTTGATTATCAGGTGGAAGATATTCGACATTGAAATGTTCAAGTAATGTTTGGGAATACGACGAAACAAATAAAACTTGGACTGCTTTTAAACGTCTTAACATAGCGAGATCTTTTTTTAATGTTCATATCATTCCATATAATTCACTTATTTGATCGACTATTGCTATTTTTTTGCATTTATTAGAAAATAAATCTTGTTTAAAATAGTCATTAGATATACTTTATATAATAATGTTATTTAGATTATTTATGAATATTTTTTTTGAGAAATATAATTACTTTTATATTGTAAAAAAAATCGATTTATTATAATAAATAGATTTACGCTAAAATAAAAAATATAATGAAATTGTCATAATTCGGGACGGGAAGTCAGAATATCTATCAAATAAAATTCACGAAATTAATAATTTCTCGATTACATTACACTGTAGCAAGTTTTCTTAATTGATAAATACTTTTTTAATTATAAATATTATTTTAATCTCATTTCATATGATTCGATTATTTGATCGACTTTTGCTTTTTTGTATCACTAGAAAATAAATCTTGTTTAAAATACCCAGTATTACAAAAAAAAATAGTCATAATTTTTTTTTGAATAATATTATTCTCTTTATATTGTAAAAACATCGAGATATTATAATAAATAGATTTTCGATGAAATACAATCAATTTATTCATTACTTTAATTAATTATAATAATTACTAATTAAATACACTTTAGCAAGTCTTCATAATTGATAAATATTTTTTTCATTTTTATATAAATATTTTTTTCATATTAAACTTAAATAAAAAGTTACATCATAGACAATTTAGTATCGAGTTTGGAACCTTACTACATATGTATGTATGTAGGTATGTACAATTATGTTTTATTCTTTTATTTTTATTTTTTATTCTTGTTACATTTATTCTTTTCTTTTATGCATTTCTTCATTTGTTATGTGTTGATTTTTCATAAATGAATAAATATTTGATACGGAAATATTTGTTTTACAGTATTTTTCAATTCAAATTAAACATTTTTTATTTAATTTTTTTTTTTTCGTTTTAAATTAAATATTTCAAAAAATTAATCAAACAATTGGATAGTTTTTGAATATCCTTTAAATTACGTGTACTCTTCACGACAAAATTCAAATATAGTCCTTGTATCAATGTGATGACAAAAAAATCATTAAATTTAAGAAACTGAAAGTGTAACTTTATCCTCTTAGAAAAGTAAAAAATGTTGTGACCATACAAAACGATTTTTGTTTCATGCTAACTTAGAGTTTATAAGGTTTTGGTTAGAATTCATAAACCGGAAATAGTATGTTTTAGTAAACAATATTTAATTATTTTATTTTGACCTTTTAGATGATTTCTATCGTAGACACATAAATTCAGTTAAAATCTAGAATTTCGTCACAATAAAAAATAAAAATTCGGGTGTGACCAACCCATGACTTTATCTATGTATTTGATGAATATAAGAAGGTTACAAAACAAAATTCGATATTGAACTGATGACTATGATAGCGATACAAATTGAGCGCAAATGTATGGAAACTTGCACAAAACAAAAGATCTACTTCCGGTTGTCAGATTTTGTTCAAATTTTTTTTATTACTAAAAATCACTATCAGTGATTTTTTTAACCCTTTGAGGAGTACGGCCGTACGGGTACGTGGCAAAAAAAATGGCCCCGCCAGAGTACGGCCGTACTTGTACGATTTGACACGTTCAATCACTCAAAATACTCTACCTCTCTCATTGTTCGACATATTTGCATCTCGTTTTTTTTCAAGTGTTGCTGAGGTTTCTCTTTCACTCTTGTGAATATATATTTTTGTATTCGAATAAAGAAACCAAATTTAACGAGGCGTGAAAGCCAGTTAAATTTTGATGACTGAACATGACGACAACTTTTTGTTCTAAAGTAATATTTTCCACATGTAAACACTATAAAATATGTTCCGAACGAATAACATCGACATCTCTGACTAACATTATTTCATTTGACCCTAATAAAAATAATTTAGCGTGAAATTAGAATTTTATTTATTTTCGAGAGAATTGTCCGGAATGCAAGGGAAACTTTGTCCAAAGGGTCGCCATCGGGCCACAAATCAATCATATAATCGAGCGAAATATGTCAATTTTACAACTTCCCACAAAATAAGAGTGTTCGACAAGATTTTTCGAGTCAGTTGATTCCGAACATACACTAGAATCGGATCTCGGTTTTATATTGGATGCGTTATCCAATTAGCGTTATCGAACGCATTCGCGTCTTGTCGACTCGGTACATAAAAACTTTTTTTGTGAAGTGCATTATAATATTTTTTGTGATCAAGTGTAAATAAAAATTGTGATCTGCTCGTTTTAAATTCAAAATGTCTCAAAGATCAAATGATCAAGAAATAGACAATTTTTTTTTTGACAGTGAAGATGAGGATATGGTGGATAACTTGGATGACTTAATTCTCCAATTGAATAATTCTTCAGACGAAGAAGATACTGATGATGACGAACAACCACAACCACCCAAACGCAGTCGGAATGACGAGAGAAAATGGGAAGATGGCGACTTTACTCCTCAAATACACCCATTCGATAATGCATTATCCGGAATTCAGCCAGGATATCGCATGCAGACAGAACTTGATTTTTTCCAACTGTATTTCAATGCCAATGCAATGAACACAATAGTCAAAGAAACAAATAGATACGCCGCTCAAATCAGTAGAAATCTAAGTGAAAAGTCGAAGCTAAAAAAATGGGTTGATACAAATGTTTCGGAGATGTATGTATTTTTGGGTACAATTATGTTGACTAGTCTAGTTGGAAAAAATTCCATGAAGGACTATTGGTCCACAAATCCAATCATTGCGACTCCGTTCTTCCGTGTTCTGTTTTCACAGGATCGATTTTTTCTTTTATTACGAGCGCTTCATTTCACAGACAACACCGTTCGTAATAACGACAGACTATGGAAAATCCGGCCATTATTGGATCCAATCAAAAGATCGTATAAAGAGATATTTTATCCTTTCCAAAACATATGCATAGACGAAAGTCTGTTGCTTTGGAAAGGACGGTTATCATTTAGAATCTACATTCCCAACAAGCGACATCGCTTTGGAATAAAGCTGTTTGTCTGTTGTGATGTGGAAACAGGGTATGTTTTGGACATCATTGTGTACACCGGCAAACAAACAGAAATAGAAACAGACCCAGATCTTGGAGTATCTGGGTCTGTTGTGAAAACAATGGTAAAAGATTACTTGGGAAATGGACATAGATTGTATATTGACAACTGGTATTCCAGTCCGGCACTTTTTGAATATTTATACGAAAATAAAACCCATGCATGCGGTACCATACGATGCAATAGGAAAGGATTTCCAAAATTTCCCGCAGGAAAACATAAACGTGGGTATGTGGAATTTCTACATTGTAACAATTTATTGGCAATAAAATGGATTGACAAACGGGAGGTTCACATGCTCACAAATATTCATGAAAAGAAAATGGTTGAAACAGATGCAATCAATTACACGACAGGTGAAAATATCAACAAACCTGAAGCCGTAGTGGAGTATAATTTGAATATGGGCACTGTCGATAAATCAGATATGATGATTAGTTTCATGGATACCTCCAGAAAAACATTGAAATGGTACAAAAAGATTTTTTTCCGGTTGATTGATGTGTCCACCCTGAATGCCTACAATTTATATTTAGTAAAGACAGGCGAGAAACCTCAATTCAGCGACTTTCGGCTAAATATAATAAAACAAATAGTAGAAAACTATCATAAGGTGAGACCATCTCCTTCCGGAGGTAGAAAACCTCAAGACAATCCTGTGAGACTTACGGCTAGACATTTTCCACATCCAGTGCCTGAAACAGCTGCCCAAGGATCAAGAACGCAGAGAGCATGTCACGTGTGTAGTCATTCCGTAAGACGCCCAAAAACAAGAAAGGACACACGATGGATGTGTCTTCCATGTGATGTTGCATTATGTGTACATCCTTGTTTTGAAGATTACCACACGAGAAAAAATTATTAATTTTGACGTAAGTTTTATATCAACTTATCTTACATATTTTCAAACTTTTCAATACTAAAGTTATAAAAAATTTGCAGATTCGTTCCCGTTCAAGACTCCGTGATTGAATAGTCACCAAACCCCACCTATGTACATATCTATATTATAACACGGATAATCAGTGGCAGTAGATTCTACTGAGTAGACCAAGAATTATTGGAAAATTTTTTTGTTCCTAAGATATTATAAATAAGCTACATATGTACCTATATTATTTTATTTTTTGTACCTATATAATTTTTTGCTATGATCAACCGTAAGAATTGAGTTATAGTTTGTAAAATATCTTTTTATAAAAATCTGTTTTTCAGATAAAAAAAAAAGTTGAGAATCACTAAATGTTTACCTTTGATTGTAATCTAACTATTACAATAAAATTATGTTTTAGTTTATAAAATATATCATAAATAAATTCTATGTAGATAAGTTTTTCAAGATAAAAATAAAAAAAAAGTTGAAAACCACTGATTTCTTTTTCTGTAATCCAATCAGAAGAAATGTTGTATTTTATGAAATATATATTAAATAAATTCATTATAAGATAAAAATAAAAAGTTGAGAACCACAAAACCGTCTAAAAAAGTTGAAAACCACTGAACTTTTATTTTTTATTATAATCTCATTATAATAAGAATTAAAATTAATTGTAATCTAGTTGGTATAATATATTATAAATAAATCCAGAATAAGTTTTTCGATATGTCAATAAAAAAAGTTGAGGACCACAGAACTTCTTAAAAAAGGTTGAGAACAACTGAATTTTTAAAATTTAATTTAAAGTTGATTATATGTCATACATTAAATATAATTAAAATCTTCTAATTGAAAAAAAAAAACTCACTCCTGAGACGTTTCTCATGTAAAAATTAACTCACTACTCAAAAGGTTAAATATCAAGAAAATAAAAATAATTTTAAAGGTCAAAATAAAATAATGAAATATTGTTTTAAAAAAAAATACTACTTCCGGTTTACAAATTCTGACCAAAACCCTACCAGCTCTAAGTTAGTACATCAAGGATAGAAATATAAATTTTCAGCTTAATACGTTCAGGGGTGCGGACAGAGTAGTGGGCACAACATTTTTGACCTTTCTACGAGGAAAAAAATCCCACTTCCGGTTCATTAAATTAAGTAATTTTTTTTTATTTTTACTTAAAATCACTATTTTTATTATACACATTAAATATCAAGAAGTTTAAAACAATTTAAAAGGTCAAAATAAAATAATGAAAAAATAATGAAATATTGTTTTTAAAAAAAAAACTACTTCCGGCTTACGAATTCTCAACAAAACCCTACCAGCTCTAAGTTAGTACATCAAGGATAGAAATATAAATTTTCAGCTTAATACGTTCAGGGGTCCCGACAGAGTAGTGGGCACAACATTTTTGACCTTTCTACGAGAAAAAAAATCCCACTTCCGGTTCATTAAATTGAGGATTTTTTTTTTATTTTTACTTAAAATCACTATTTTTATTATACACATTAAATATCAAGAAGCTTAAAACAATTTAAAAGGTCAAAATAAAATAATGAAAAAATAATGAAATATTGTTTTTAAAAAAAATACTACTTCTGGTTTACGAATTCTAACCAAAACCCTACCAGCTTTAAGTTAGTACATAAAGGATAGAAATATAAATTTTCAGCTTAATACGTTCAGGGGTGTGGACAGAGTAGTGGGCACAACATTTTCAACCTTTCTAAGTGAAAAAAATCCGACTTCCGGTTTATAAAATTTAATAATTTTTTTTCATTTTCATCAAATTGCTACAAAAATTATACTTGAATTTTTTTGTGACGAACACACATGTTTAAGGGGTCGAAAAAAATAGTGGAAGATAAATCGAACAAGAGTAGACGGATGCTAACTAAATTTTATAATTAACTTTGTATTAAACTTATACTTCTAGATATGAAATTTCAGTTCAATAAACCAAATGGTTTCTGAAAAAACATACAAAACTTCGATTATCTAGAGTAAAAGTACTGCTTCCGGTTCAGATAGAAATATTTAAAAATATGAAGTTATGAAAATTATTATTTGTATTATATTTAAAAAAAATTCAGTCCGATTCAATTAGTGGTTTGGGAGATAATTGAATTCAAAAACTTAAAAAAAGAGGACACCTATAAGGCGAGGTACCATTTCCGGTCAACTTAAAAATTTGAAAAAAATTTACGTCGTGTCGATAAGAATTTCAGTCACCGATACTAAGTTTCAGTTCGATAGGACTAACGGTGTTAAAAATATCCCCAAAATACACACCCACACAGACACACACACAGACACACACACAGACACACAGACACACACACACACACACACACACACACACACACATTTTTTTCTAGATCATGAAAACGTGATCAGTGATCGATTCTGAGTTCGAATCAGTCAAAATCTCGTGTTCGAATTTTCGCATGATCACAAAACTTCATCTATTGTTACTACGTACATAGATAAAGTAAAAATTCCATATATTGATAATTCATAGATATGTATATTTATGTACATAAAGTAAAGTTGCGGTTAAACATTATGAATACAAATTAAAGCATTCTCGTCGAATTTCCTTCATACATACATATGTATATTTTTAATACATAAATTATTATATCGCTATTATGAATACAGTTAAAAAATATCAAAAACATTTTGAAAAGTTGAAAAATTATAATTCATTATTTAAAAGAACATCTGTTTAATAGATTGTATCTAAAGCCTTATAAACTTTGAAATTATGCAGGAAGAATATGAATTCAAAGTATACATAAATTGGAAAATTGAACGATATTGATATTAAGATTTGTATGTTATGTTTTTAAATTTTTATTGAATGTTTATCGCAAAAGCCCATAAATATCGATGAACAAATACTTCATACATATTAAAGTAAAGTTTCTTAATATATTTCACATACATATATATACATATGTAAACTAAACCATAATTCAATTTATTAAAAATTATCATTTTTTATAATCGGACTATAAATAACGGTGGTTCTACATTTAAATTTTTTTTCTGAATATATTATATTGAAAATAAAAAAAATCACTAAATTTAATAAACCGGAAGTGGTATTTTTTCCTCTTAGAAAGGTCAAAAATATTGTGGCCACTACTATTTCCATACCCCTGAGCGTATCAAGCTAAAAATTTATGTTTGTTTTCTTTTTGCACTAACTTAGAGCTGATAAGGTTTTGATCCGAATTCGTAAACTGGAAGAAGTATTTTTTTAAAAAACAATATTTCATTATTTTATTTTGACCTTTTTCATTATATTTATTTTCTTGATATTTAATATGTGTAACGTGGGGTGAAGTGGGTGGCTTTGACTGAACAGGGAAAGACCAGCAGAGATGGGAGTCTAAAGGAAACGACAGTTCTCAGAGAAAGCTGTGGTCCGACTCGACTTCCGAAGAAAAGGGCGCTCCTTTTATAGCTGAGAAAGTAGCGGTACTTTCTCCCACTCCCCAGCATCCGAGGGCGGGGGTAGTTTTCCCCCCACTCCTTCGGCTGCGGGGGCGTACGTTACACTGCCCTCTCCTTCAGGATCGGTCGTCTCGAGCAATTTATTACTATACAAAAGCATATACAAACATATACAAATAAACAATGCAAACAAACATATAAAAAACATATAAAAAACATATACAAACAAACAAAATGCAAGGGAAATACAATACGGGTTTTTAATTTTAGATCGGATCCGGTGTTGCGAGGTATCGCGCTAATCTGTTGACGTGTACCACCAGATACCGGGAGTTCCCTGTTTCCCGGCGGATCCGATAGACCACGTCGCTGATCCTCTTAATAATCCGGAACGGACCTTCCCAAGGGGGTTGGAGTTTAAGGGTGCGACCGGGCTTCTTGGCTGGGTTGTGCAACCAAACGCGATCGCCCTCTTCGTATCGTGGTTCCCAGATCCTCCCGTCGTAAGCCGCTTTCATTCTTTTGTGCGTCTTCTGGAGGTGTTTCCGAGCGAATTTGTGCGTTTCTGCCATCCCTTCTGTGAGATTTTGGACGTATTTGTGGGCTGATTGCTCGGGTATACTGTCCGGGGGTCCGCCGTAGATAAGTTGGGGCGGAAGGCGCATTTCCCTGCCGAACATCATCAGGGCTGGCGACTCTCCTGTCGCGTCGTGTGGGGTTGAGCGGTAAGCCATGAGGAACGGGGACAGCATCGTGTCCCAGTCTCGTTCTGCCTCCTCGTCGTAGTAGGACAGGAATTTTCGGAGGTATCCCAGTAGAGTGCGGTTTAACCTCTCGATCATCCCGTCCGACTGAGGGTGGTAAGGGGTCGTCCGAGTTTTGCAGATGCCCAATTTATCTAGCGTTTCGGCAAAGACTCGGGCTTCAAAATTACGGCCTTGATCGGAGTGCAGTTCTCGAGGTGTGCCCAGTTTGGCGAAGACATGGGTTACTAGGGCTTCCGCTACCGTTTCCGCCTCTTGGTCCGGTAAGGGAATGGCTTCTGGCCACTTTGTGAAGTAATCAGCGGCCACTAGCACGTAACGGTTCCCCCTATTGGTAACCGGTAGTGGTCCCAATATGTCGATCGCCATTCGGTCCATCGGTGCCCCTGACACGTATTGCCGCATGGCCGCCCTGTTCCTCGTATGTGGTCCGTTTTGCGCTGCACACCTGGGGCATTTTTCGCACCATTTTATAACGTCGGGGCGGCATGTTGGCCAGTAGTATCGGCGGCGGACATTCTTTAGCGTTTTATTGACGCCGAAGTGTCCGCCAGTCGGGGAACTGTGCATCTCCCATAGAATTTCATTTCTGTGGCTCTCGGGAATGACCAATTGCAGGATCTGACGCTCGCCGTTTGGGCTTTCCCATCGCCGGAAGAGCTGACCCTGGTCAACAGTTAGGGCGTCCCACTGGGCCCATAGAATCCGAACTTCGGGTTCTTCTGCCGACACTTCTTCCCACAGTGGTCGTCTCCCGGACTCTTTCCAGGCGATGAAGCGTGAGATTGTGGAGTCGGTGGCCTGGGGACTTTGTGGGTTCCCTAGAGTGACGAGTTTGGCTTCGGGTGCTATTTGCTCGCTCTCTATTTTCGCGCATTTCGGGCAGTCTGGGTCACATGGACGTCTAGAGAGGGCGTCGGCGTTGCCGTGTTTCTTCCCTGCTCGATGCTGTACGTCCATGTGGTACTGTCCCAGTCGTTGCAACCAGCGGGCCCATTGACCTTCAGGTTTTCTGAAGCTGCGGAGCCACGTCAGTGCGACGTGATCGGTTCGGAGTGTGAAGGGGCTTCCGTACAGGTAGTGGTGGAAGTGCTCTACTGCGTCGACGATGGCGAGCAGCTCTTTCCGGGTGACGCAGTAGTTCCGTTCCGGTGCCTTCAAGGTGCGACTGTAGTACCCGATCACCTTCTCCTCGCCGTCTTGAACTTGGGAGAGCACGGCTCCGATGGCATGTTGACTGGCATCCGCGTCCAGAATATAGATTCCCTCAGGTCGGGGGAATGCCATTGTTTCCGCATCTTTCAGAGCGTTTTTGAGGGCATTGAAGGCATGCTCGCAGTCTTGGTCCCACGTGAAGACTGTTTTCTCCTCCGTGAGACGATGCAGTGGTTTCGCCGTTTGCGCAAACCCTTGCACAAACCTCCGGTAATAGGTGCAGAGGCCTAAGAAGCTGCGGAGTTGTGCCTTCGATTTGGGGGTGGGCCACTCTCTCACGGCTTTTGTCTTCTCTGGATCCGTGCAGACGCCGTGGGAGCTGATTTTATGGCCAAGGAAGCAGACTTCATTCCTAAACAGCTGGCACTTCCGCGTATTTACTTTGAGTCCGACCGCAAGTAGGCGTTTGAGGACCGTCTGGATGTGTTCCAAGTGGGCCTCCGGGGTCGGACTGAATATGATGATGTCGTCGAGGTATACCAAGGTTGATCCGGTCAGGTCGCCGAGAATGTCTTCCATTAGCCGGGAGAATGTGGCAGGCGCGTTGCAGAGGCCGAAAGGCATGACACGGAATTGGAATAGACCAAATTCAGTGGTAAAGGCGGTTTTTGGTCGGTCTTTCTCTTCGACTGGGACTTGCCAAAAACCACTCTGCAGGTCCAACGTCGAGAAGAATTTGGCGCCCGCGAGTCTGTCCAGGACGTCGTCCATTCGTGGCATCGGGAACGAGTTTTTCGTTGTCACGGCGTTTAACCGACGATAGTCAACGCAGAGGCGCAACTCGCCGGTCTTTTTCGTGACCAATACGATGGGGGAGGCCCAGGGACCGGCTGCTGGTTCGATTATTTGTCTTGTCAACAAGTCGTTGATGAGGGACCGTACCTCTGTCTTCTTGTGCAGCGGTATTCTGCGAGGGGCCTGTTTGATGGGGGCGGCGTCGCCGCTATTTATTCGATGGCTCCCTTTATGGACTTGGCTTAAGTCCCGTTCGCTTTGGGCGAAGGCTTGTCGATGCTGGAGGAGGGAGTTGACGATCGTCGACCGTTTTCCAGGTGGTAGGTCGATGATAGCAGCGTCCAGTTGGCGGGGCAGGTCGTCTTGTCGCTTTCCGTTCAGTTCGTGTCTTTTTATTTCCTGACACGAATGGACTGAACTTACTGGTCGATGGGGCGCAATGTCGTTCCGGAAAGTGACCCTTGTCGTGGTTCCTCCCAGTTCGACGATCGTATTGAGGTGGCGCAGGAGATCCATCCCCATGATGACCTCTGAGGAGAAATCAGTGACGGCAAATTTCCATCTCGCTTGTGTGCCTTTAATTGCCAACGTAGTCTCGGCCCATACGTAGATCGCTACGTGTCGACCGTCTGCGACTCGTATTCTTTCCCTTTTGTCGTTCACCCTTTTTCTATGTTCGCGGGGAATTTTGGCGAACAGTTTGCTGGAGATAACGGAGATGCTTGCCCCGGTATCCAACAGTACCCTACATGGTACTCCTCCGATCTCGCCTTCGGTGTCCAATACGAAAGGCGAGTCGCCGACGCTCCCTAACACTGGGACGGGCTTTTCTTCATCTTCGATGATCAGTCCTGCCCATGTGGAACTGACCATTATTCTTTTCCCGACTGGGATCGCACCTCTTCCTCGTCGGAGGCGTTCTCGACTGCCCGTACCTTCGGACAGTTCCGCCCGCGACATTGTGGGCTTCCGCAGTTTCGGCAGTTCCTTTGCCCTTGCCAGGGCGGTCTGTTGCCGTTACGGCCCTCCGCTTGCCAGGGAGGTCTGTGACCGTTACGGCCCTCTGCTTGCCAGGGAGGTCTGCTGGCGTTTCGAGCTGCGGTATTGAAGTGAGGCTGGTGGTCTTGGGCTGGTCTGTTGGCCGCCCCCCTCCCTTGACTCCTCAGCCGTTTCGCATCCCTCGCGTGTTTTGCGAGCCGTAACAGCTCCTGCAGTGGGGTCTTCGGATCTGCGGTGAAGACGGCAGCGCGGATATCCTCGTCGTGAAACGACAATATGAGGAGTATCTTGTCTAGGACGTCCAACGGGATAGGCTCTGGAAAGGCCTCCATCCTTTTTCGACGGATGTCCGCGAACCGAGCTTCTATGTCGTCGTTGTTGCGGATCGACGGGGAAATTAGGTCACGGAATGCGTCGTACGGGTGTGGCGAAGATTTGAAACGCTTCACCAGCCTCTCCCTCAGCTCCTCGTACGCTTCGTACGCTTCTTTCGGTACTTCGTCGATGAGGAATATTCTCGCTTGACCTCGTAGAGCGAGAATGAGTGAGTTTGCCGTCGGTTCGCAGCGTAGGGCTCGTGACACGATTTCAAATTCGCGGATGAATCGTTCTACGTCGCCCGTTCCGTCGAAAACAGGAAGCTCGGTCGGTTGCTTGTGGATGGTGCTTCCTAGCATGGGGTCGGTGACAGGTCGTGGAGTAGCGTCGTTTCTGCATACTGATGACGAGGGACTCAGTGTGCTCGCCGGAACCGCTGGGACCCTCGTTGAAGGGCTTGCCGGAATCGCTGGCGTGCGTGTTGTGGTGTCCCTCTCGAGAAGCGCGACGAGTCGCGCCATCTGCTCCTCCAGACGTTCCACACGTGATGGTTCGTCCAACTGGTGAGGAGATGCCTGTCTCCTTTTTGGGGGCATCTTTGCGTGGTGTATTCCTTTTGCGGCTCAGGTCAAACACTTCTGACACCAGTGTAACGTGGGGTGAAGTGGGTGGCTTTGACTGAACAGGGAAAGACCAGCAGAGATGGGAGTCTAAAGGAAACGACAGTTCTCAGAGAAAGCTGTGGTCCGACTCGACTTCCGAAGAAAAGGGCGCTCCTTTTATAGCTGAGAAAGTAGCGGTACTTTCTCCCACTCCCCAGCATCCGAGGGCGGGGGTAGTTTTCCCCCCACTCCTTCGGCTGCGGGGGCGTACGTTACATATGTATAATATTAAAGTGATTTTAAGTAATACAAAATTTTTGAACAAAATCGACAACCGGAAGTTGGACTTCTGTCTTTTGTAACTTTCCCTACATTTGCACTCAATTTGTATCGAAAATGCTATAATAACCAGTATGTGTGAACGTATATGTATGGTTAATTATTAAATTTTGTTTTGTGACCTTATTATATTTTTCAAATACATAGATAAAGTCATGAGTTGGTCACATCCGATTTTTACTTTATCTATGTACGTAGTAACAATAGATGAAGTTTTGTGATCATGCGAAAATTCGAACTCGAGATTTTGACTGATTGGAACTCAGGATCGATCACTGATCACGTTTTCATGATCTAGAAAAAATGTGTGTGTGTGTGTGTGTGTGTGTGTGTGTCTGTGTGTGTGTGTCTGTGTGGGTGTGTATTTTGGGGATATTTTTAACACCGTTAGTCCTATCGAACTGAAACTTAGTATTGGTTACTGAAATTCTTATCGACACGACGTAAATTTTTTTCAAATATATAAGTTGACCAGAAATGGTACCTCGCCTTATAGGTGTCCTCTTTTTTTAAGTTTTTGAATTCAATTATCTCCCAAACCACTAATTGAATCGGACTGAATTTTTTTTAAATATAATACAAATAATAATTTTTATAACCTCATATTTTTTAAATATTTCTATCTGAACCGGAAGCAGTACTTTTACTCTAGAGAATCGAAGTTTTTTATGTTTTTTTCAGAAACCTTTTGGTTCATTGAACTGAAATTTCATATCTAGAAGTTTAAGTTTAATACCAAGTTAATTATAAAATTTAGTTAGCATGCGTCAACCGGAAGTAGCAGTTTACTGTTGTTCGATTTTTCTTCCACTATTTTTTTCGACCCCTTAAGCATGTGTGTTCGTCACAAAAAAATTCAAGTATAATTTTTGTAGCGTTTTGATGAAAATGAAAAAAAATTATTAAATTTTATAAACCGGAAGTGGGATTTTTTTCACTTAGAAAGGTTGAAAATGTTGTGCCCACTACTCTGTCCACATCCCTGAACGTATTAAGCTGAAAATTTATATTTCTATCCTTTATGTACTAACTTAGAGCTGGTAGGGTTTTGGTCAGAATTTGTAAACCTGAAGTATTATTTTTTTTTAAAACAATATTTCATTATTTTGACCTTTAAAATTATTTTTTTTAATTACGGCATCGCTGGAGTAGTTTTTTTTATTCACCTCATCATCTTGTTTTCGATATACCCTAATGTACATATATACATATAGTATGTCCAATACGTTAAAAATGAGTGTCAAAAATCAAAATGTGTGTTTACAGGTTCGAGACCCACTGGTAGCTGCTGGCCAGATCATGGTTTGTGACCAGGTTGGTAGTTTGCCAATTTTTCTGATTTTCATTGAAACGGTTCCTACAAAATTGGCTTTCCTCCCTTATATCTCTCGAAAATCTTGAGTTATTCTGTATATCTCAAGGTTCGCCGCGTTTCTCTCCATAGATTTCTCTATCAATGATTATCGTTTAAAAATTCGAATTGTTGTATAAATTTTTATTGTTCGTAATGTATACGATGTTTGCAATGCACTTTGCAATTTTTGACCATAGATGTCATGTATAATTTAGAAATATGTAATAGTATGTATAAATATATAGTTTTTTGATATGTATGGTACACTCGTTGCATTGGAGCGATCTGTAATGACGAGTGTACATTGACTGATTGAATAAAATAAATATAAAAATAAAATAAATAACTAACATGAATAGAATAGTTTGTTCAACAAAATGCTCAATATTTAGTCTTGCAGCCATAAATTCTATATCATTTGATGAGCCAATATGTAGTAATTGTATACGTATGTTAAATCAGAAAAATGTATGAGATGGATGAGAGTTTCTCAAAATAGAGACGAATGGAAGCCTATCAAAGGGGCCTTTATCCAGCAGTGGATGGAAATGGCTATGAATGTTAAATAAAATAAAAAATCATCTTTATTTATCATTCATAATTTTACAATTAATAAATTTTATAAGTGACATAATTATTAATAATTTATTGTTATTTTATTATTAATGACATTTTATATTAAACCATAGAAAAATCATCTTTGTAACTGGTGACATTTTCATATCCTACATATAATATAAAATCCAAGCCCACATATTTTGACGTCCGGACAAGTAGAGTAGAGACTAGTCCGGACGTGTAAAAATCTGTTCGAATGCGTCGAGATGATAACAGCACAGTCCACTTCGTCCTTTTCGACCACCATTACCAAAAATTAAGTTCGTTGCAAAAATCATCCTCAAAAAATGTTGGCGTCAACCATCCTACGAATCAAAAAAATGATGGCGTTAACCTTGTTTCAGTTCAATTACGATAAATAGTAATTCCTTTCTATTTATCGTTTATTACCTATCATCTTTTCGTTTGAGGTGGGATACAGAGAGAAAATCTTGGGAATGTTTAGATAAAGCCACTCTGCTATTGTTAAAGATGGTGACATTTTTGTTATCGGAAGAAATGACGGGAAAAACGTAATTCAAGAAGTGGAATTCTATTCCACAACGACAAAAACATGGAATTCTGTTAATTCTATGAATTGGAATCGAATGAATTTGGCTATAAATATATTTGAACTATTTTTCAAGATTTTACTGTCTGTATATTGATGTCTTTCGATGGAATCAGACGTATAAACTTAGAGATAAGATAAACATAATCTTATCAATAAGCAAATTATTCCATATATCAAAATAATTTTGTGTTAACTGAAAAATAATTGATTTTGCGAAGTGACTTACAAGCAGTTGCCGTGGAAAAATATATTTATGCAATTAGATGGATGGATGGATCTGATGAGTTGATACAAAATAATACAAAATACAAAAAACAATATCTGGAAGAAAATTGACCATTTGCCATTTGCTGTTAAAGGACACAGCGTGGTTGTAGATAAAAGTAGAATTATTTGTTTTGGTAAGTTCACACAAAATATTATACATTATAAGAGAGAACATTTACAGAAATACAGATAATGTTGAAGAGGTTGCAGTGTGAACAGTGTGTGTTTATACAAATAAGCGAAAATCGAGATGCTGAATAGCTCGAATTTTGCCAGGGAGAAAGGACAGAGTTGCCAATTTTGTGGAACCTTTTTAATGAAATCAGATAAATTTTCAAACTCTGGTAGGAAACGATTGACTTTGGAGCCTAATATCCAAAGTCTGGCCAGCATCACACACCAGGGATAGAACCCGCAACCACACAATTGAAAGCATTACATCCAAACCATTGATCTATGCTGATATTTATAACTCAAATAAACATTCACATATCTTTATATTGTAAAAAGAATTGATTTATTATAATAAACAGATTTTCGATAAAATAAAAACTATAGTAAAATTGTCAAAAGTCGGGACGGGAAGTCGGAATATCTATCAAATAAAATTCACGAAATTAATTATGGAATGCTGTGACTAGGGACCTAATCGAATATTGGAATATTCGTATTCAATTATATTCGCCCCGTTTTCAATATTCATAAAATTAATCGGATATTATTCGTTTTTTTATAAAGTAATTTAGAAAGTTACTTTGTAACGTCCAAAATCCTGCAGCGGAAGATGAAGATATAAATTTTATATTCACACAATATTGAAAATATTGTAAACGAACACTATTCTCAATAACCTAAAGATTATTAAAAAAATTCGCTCAATTGTAAAAATGTTTAAGACATTACCAAAAACATATTTGATATTAAGGATAAATGTTTTTAAACAACATAAAAACAATTTTAAGCTAATACTCGATGATAAAACAAGATAGAATTCAATAAGTATCAGTCAATAAATCATTAAAGGATATAAAATCGAAAATTGTTACTAATGAAAAAATATATTTTTAATTGATCGATATTCTTCTGCCAATTGAAATTGCAATAAATAAATTAAGTACTAACAACGCTACACTGATAACTGTAGTAGGTGTTTACCAATTTTTATTTAAAACTTTTGAAGAAATAAATACTGATTTTAGTTAAACTATGTTACCAAAATATATCAAAACGCGAATGGAAGAATAAAGAAATACAACGCTAATTACGATAATATTATATTTAGAAATGGGAAAAGTCCTCCCTCTATGGGAACATATGAAATATTCATTACAAAAGGAGGCCGTTGTATTGGCATCCAAGATGTTGATAAGACTTTTTAAGGCTCAAAAAAACGAAATTACGTTCAAATTCAAAAGTAGAAACGTTCAATGCACTTTTATTTTAATAATGTGTATTTTTGAAATGTGAGTAAAATTGTGATCTTTTTGATTTTGCTTGTTTGACTTTTTTCATATAATTTGTTTGTGTTTTCTTTATGCTTTCTATTTTTCTTTTATAATCCACTCTGGCAATTTACATACGCCATAGTGGAGTAATAATAGTGGAGTAACATAGTGTAATAATTTGAAACGCCATAGTGGAGTATCATTTTGTAAAAAATATTTTTTTTTTATTTTTTATCACAAGAAAAGATAATAAAATATTTTATTCATATATGTATATATTTATTTTTTGAACATGGTAAAAATGTAAATACAACACAATATGCAAGTATGTATGTATATATTATATAGGGTAACATTTATCGGCACGGTAAATAAAAAGAATGCCCCTCTCTACCTCTCTACTAAGTTGACCGGAAATGGTACCTCCAAGGTGTCCTCTTATTTTAAGTTTTTGGATTCAATTATCTCCCAAACCGCTCAACAAATCAGACGTATTAATATTTTTATTTAACAGAAATTATAAATTTTATACCGTAATAGTTTTTTAATATGTTTACCTCAAGCGGAAGTAGTAATTTTCTCCTAGCAAATCGAGGTTTATGTTTTCCTCGGAAATCTTTAAGTATATTGGATTGAAATTTGATATCGAAACGTTTAAGCTAATTACCAAGTTACATAATACATTTGGTGAGCACTTGTCATCCGGAATTGGCACAACACTTTTTTTTATAGTTTTCTCCACCTCTATTTTTTTCTACCCCTTAACATGTGTGCTCTTCGCGAGAAAATTCACATGCATTTATTCCTTGTATCAATGTGATTGAAAAAAAAAACATTAAATTTAATAAACCGGATGTGGGATTTTTTCTTAGAAAATTCAAAAATGATGTGACCACACGTTTTATTCCACATCCCTGAAAGCAAAAAAATTAATATTTGTATACTTTATGTTCTCAATTAGATTTAATAAGGTTTTGGTTAGAATTTGTAAACCGAAAGTAGTAATTTTTTTTAAAACAGGAATTCATTATTTTATTCTGAGCTTTTAAATAATTTTTATCATCTTGATGAAGGGTAAATGTGTATAAAATATATAGTGATTTTAAGTAATAAAAAAAATTCGACAACTGGAAGTATGTATGTAGAACTTTTGTCTTGTGTGAGTTTCCCTACATTTGCGCTCAATTTGTATCGAAAGTGCTCTCATAGCACGTGAACGTGCATATGTTACACCGAATCCGTGAAATTGTCTATTACACGCATTCGACAACAGAATTGCCGAATGCGTGAAAAATGCAAGCACGTTGCCCAGTTCACGGATTCGGCATATTCTTTGGCGAATGCGTGTATTCGGCAAGAATTTGTCTGCTCAAAGCGTGGAGTCGGCAAATAGACAGCAGCGCTCCGGTGTTGTTTTTTAGAACTGTAACAACTCCTGTGAAATGCGCTAAATTTAAATATGAGCAAATTCTATCTGTGACGGTGGGAAAAGTTGAAAAAGATGTTAAAATTTTTAATATTAATTTATATCATGTAAAAATTATTTACTATGTATGAACACACAGTAAGCTCCATTGTATTTTTGTGTAAAAGAAATAATAAAAGCCCAAAAAACTATTAATAGTGACTTATTGTTTAAATATAAGGTACATTTTTAGTCTATTCTCAAAGACTTCAAAGAGTGTTTGTCTGTAATAGTCCCCTGTCCAAAAAATGTTTTTAAGTTAAACCAATCGTAGTGAGAGGTGACTACGAGCTTGTTAAAATACAAAGTGTTCTATGGCTCAGGTCACGCAGGGCTGTTTTGGTCCTTCGGACAAATGCATCTCCGGACTCCGGAGAGATATATGCAGTTAGATTAAGCGTTTCACACCCGGTGATTTCTTAGTCGTTCACATTTTTATATATTTGGTCTGGTCGGTGTAGCCGAGATGTTCTGGGACATGTGTAATGAAATTAAATATTTATAATATAACACTGATTCTTCAAAAGGTATAAAATTTCGACTGTTAAAATATTGATCTAAATGTATAAAAATCGCATTAATTTATAAGTCATATGAGATGATCGAAACATATGTATGTAGTCATATTATACATAATAATATGTAAATTAAACATCCTCATTCAGCTGTCACTTTGATACTTGGTTATAATATTACACGCTGTCCAGTTCACGCATTCGGCAAAGAATTTGCCGAATCCGTGAACTGGGCAACGTGCTTGCATTTTTCACGCATTCGGCAATTCTCTTGCCGAATGCGTGTCATAGACAATTTCACGGATTCGGTGTAACACATATACATATGTTGCTTTATCGAATTTTGTTTTATATATTTCTTGTATTTCTCAAATACATATGTAGATAAAGTCGTGGGTTGGTTAGATAAGGAGAACTTCTGGTTAACAGTTTTATTTAACCAGAAGACTTTTTATACAATTGATAATCTTATCGTATACCAATATATCTTATAGTAATGCAATTTTTTAAGCAGTTTCGATTGGCGGATCCAATTGGATACACGTAAAGGTAATCGATATATCTTATTGATTTTTTTATTAAATGCCCTTTCGATATATCTTACGAATTTCAGTGAACTGCCTTTATTTAAAAATGAAAATGATTTACAAAATATAATTTATTGATTGATGACAATCATTGATTTTAGAGTTTGAGGAATTATAATAAATCTTTTATCATTGAGATGGCTGTTAGTGGAAACCAAAATTACATAATAGTCGTTGGAGGAATAGACATGGATGTGAGTGATATTTTATATATTTTTCTCATAACAGCTTTATTGATATTCATGTTGCAATTTTTTATCGATATATTCCTATAGATTGCTAAGATTATTGAAAAATACAATCCATATTCGTATGGGAATCCATGGGAAGATATTTACAATATAAATGAACCAATTAAATATTTTTCATCCGTTTTAATAGAAGATAAATTGTACCTATTTGGTGGATGTTTCAATAACCAAACAACAGACAAAGTGAGTTCGAAAATAACATATTGGAAATATTTATACCATTCAAAGACTAAAATATTTTACGTTTTAATTTAACAGGCATGGTTCATTGATTTGGCCAAAAAAGAACTTTTGAAACTTCCGTCAATGCAAGAAGCAAAGTTCTGTACTACAGCGTCAGTAGTCGGCAATTATATCTTTATTATTGGCGGAATTAATGAAGAAAATCAAGTTCTTGATACAATTGAACAGTAAGTGTCTAATATGAATAATAACTTTCTATTCGTCGGTTACCACTTTTCATCTTTTCATTTCAGGTGGGATATAAAGACTAATACTTCGAAAATACTAAATAAGAAAATGACTTTAAAACGATATAGCCATGCTGCTGTTGTTAAAGATGGTGACATTTATGTCATAGGAGGAAATGACGGGAAAAACGTAATTCAAGAAGTGGAATTCTATTCCACAACGAAAAATGAGTGGAATTGTGCTAATTCTATGAATTGGAATCGAATGAAATTGGCTGTAAATATATTTGAATTATTTTTTTAAGATTTAACCGTCTATCTTTATGTGTTTCGATAGAGACAGACGTTTAAACATAGAGATTAGATAATCGCAATCTTATCATTTAGCAATTTATTCCATAAACCAAAATTGTTTTCATGTAAGCTGAAAAATAATTGATTTTGCGAAATGCGACTTACAGGCAGTTGGCGTGGAAAACTATATTTATGCAATTGGCGGTTCGAATGGATCGCAGGACCTCAATTCTGTTGAACGTTTCAACACAAAAAACAAAATCTGGGAGAAAATTGCTCATTTGCCATTTGCTGTTAAAGGACACAGCGCGGTTGTAGATAAAAGTAGAATTATTTGTTTTGGTAAGTTCGCACAAAATAATAAAATGATCCTTTATATTTTAAAGTGATATTTTTACTACAAATCCTTACTCTTATGTGCGACAAAAGCATAGAGATTTTCACGGCACGCCTCTAATGTAGTTCAGGATTTAAATTCTTTATTTTCTTATGATATTTTTAGGAGATTATGAATCTGAACTGGTTTTAGAATACATTCCTAGAATGAATGAATGGACTAGAATAGGAAAAATGGCAAACAAGCGACGCTTTTACAGCGCCTTTTTAACAAATTTCAAACTTGAGTCAGACGAATCGACGGAAAACGTGGAAAAATCTTCAATCAAAAGTAAGTCGAATGAAAAATATTGAAATTCACATTCAATGAGAGAATATTAGAAAAAAAATCAGATGTGGACAACCCATGACTTTATCTATGTATTTGAGGAATATAAGAAGGTCACAAAACACAATAGGAGCATTTCCGGGCAAATTGAGGGCAAATGTAGAAAATGTACAAATGTTACAACAGAGAAAACTAGCGGTCGTCGGAATTTTTTTTATTACTTAAAATCACTATAATTATTACAGATAAAATTAAAATAATGAAATAAAAAAAATCTACATCCGATTTAAATATTATGACCTTATCAACCTTAAGTTAGTATATGTATAAAGAATACAAATATAAATTTTCAGCTTTATACGTTCAGGGGTGTGGAAAAATCGTGGTCACAACATTTTTGATCTTTCAAAAAGGAAAAAAAACCACTTCCGGTTAGTTAAATTTAGTGATTATTATTTTTTTCATCACATTGATACAATCATTATACTGTATATGTAAAAAAATTCAGTCCAACTCAGTTAGCGCTTTGGAGATAATTTAATTCAAAAACTTAAAAAAAAGAGGACATCTATAAGGCGAGGTACCATTTCCGGTCAACTTAAAAATTTACGTCTCATCGATAAGAATTTCAGTAACCAATACTAAGTTTCAGTTCGATAGGACTAACGGTGTTAAAAAAATCCCCAAAATACACTGACATACAGATATTTTTTTCTAGATCATGAAAACGTGATCAGTGATTGTTTCTGAGTTCGAATCAGTCTAAATCTCAAGTTAGAATTTTCGCACGATCACAAAACTTCATATATTGTTACTACATACATAGATAAAGTAATAATCATTTACGTTTACTACCTTTAATGGATAATAATAAGTCACATACTATAAATCGAATAAATATAATTCAACGCACTCTCACTTCCCAAAATATTCAGAAATTCGTTATTTAGTTTCCAGCAATTTCAAACAAGAGCCAGAAGAACAAACGAATAAAAACGAAGAAAAAACTGAGTCATATGAATCAACAAAAAACGTGGAAAAAACTGCAATCAAACGTAAGTCGAATGAAAAATATTGAAATTCATATTCATATGAGATAATTAAGGAAAAACAAAACATACGTTTTCTACCTTTAATAGATAATATTGAATCGCACTGTATACATTGATATAAATATTATTAAACGCACACTCACTTCAGAAATTCGTTATTCAGTTTCCAGAAATTTCAAACAAGAGCCAGAAGAACAGACGAATAAAAACGAAGAAAGTCGGGTAAAAATAATTAAAATCACATTCAATGAATAAATTTTAGAAACTACAATCAAACATTTGTGTTACCTTTCCTGAATTAGAAAATAATAACACTTAAATTTTTATTTTTATTTATTCTATTATGAACTTTTTTTTATTTATTCTATTATAACTATTCATGAATTCAGCATTTTAACGAATTGCGCGTAAAATGTATATATGTACATACATATGTATATGTAAACAATATGCATATACATACACACATACATAGATATGATTTGTATGATAAAATACGTAATATATGTATGTGTACGGGAAACAATAACGTATGGCATACATTTTAATACCAATATAAACAAGTTTTTATATTCATTATGTATGTATATAAATTATAGGCATAGACAAAAAACTCAACACGGGAAAAATTTCTAAGCTGATCAACCGATTAAAAAAAAACGATTTTACCCACAAAAATAAAACAATCTCAGAAATTTCCAAAACTGAGGTACTAAATTAAATTAAAATTTTGGGTATTAAGTATGTAACACGATGATCACTTGATTAATTACATTTTCAGTCACACAAATCTCCAGATTCTCTTAGTCCACCAGCCTCTACATCGGTCAAAATCACGAAGTCAGATAATTCACTTAATGATTATTCTGGTATACAAAAAGAGATCCTTAACATAAATAGAGAAAAAATTGCATTGGTTGGAGGGTGGAATGAAGAAGTAAGTTTTATTTCCATCAGTGCTTTGTTTGTACCATAAACATGAAATTTTCATTGAATCTCTAATGTGTTTTTAGATGGCAAATACCATCGATATATACAACGGCGAAAATAAAAGTTGGACTCTATCGGAAAACATTGGATTTAATAAATGTTGTTTTGCGTCTATCATTGTAAAAGATTCCTGGTTGCTTATCATCGGTGGAGAAAATTCTTCAAATCAAACACTGACTTCAGTAACGTTTTACCAGTGTTGTGAAGTAAGAGCTTAAATGAATCGGAATATGATTGTCTTTTATTTTTTTTAAGGTGGAATACATTGATTTGAAAAACGGTCAGAAACATCCATTGAAGCCGTTGAATCAAGCTCGTCAACAATTCTCAGCAGTGACACTTCGTCGCAATTCGTCCACCGATGTCTACGCCATTGGTGGTTTTGAATTAACAACCGCCGAAAGTAGGACGGGAAATATTCTATCTTCAGTGGAGAGGTGATAATAAATAAATTGCATTCACTTCATTAGATCGATTGAAAGAGAAGTTAACGTTTATTGATTTCGTATAGGTGGAATAGCGACACCAAGATTTGGGAGACGATCTCTCCATTGAAGGTGGCTATTAATCGTCATAGTGCATGTGTCATTGCCGACCGTATTTACGTGACAGGTGGTTGTATAAAAGAAAATAATAAATATGAATCTCTAAATAAAGTACAGATTTATTCAGTGAAGTCCGATTCTTGGACATACGGCACTCAGATGAATCAGGCAAGACATAATCATTCGGTGAATATTAATTAATTTTATTAACTTAAATAATATAAAATGATCTAAAATAAAATGAACTTAATTTTTATATCACCATTTTTAGAGCGCCGTATTCAATGGGAAGCTTTACGTCGCTGGTGGACTTATCGCACAAACTAATACGCATTTAGCCAGTGTGGAGTTTTTCGATCCAATTTCAAATGTGTGGCAAGAGTTTGCTAAACTACCACAACCAGCATCCGGAATCAGTCTCTGCTGTTTCGAAAATAAATTACTTTGCATTGGTAAAGTATTGTTTTTTAAACTTTATTTGAATTTATAGACCTTAGATGTTGAATACATATATTTTTTTGATTATCAGGTGGAGATCATTTTTGGAAATATTTTATTAATGTTTGGGAATACGACGAAACAAATAAAACTTGGACTGTTTTTAAAAGTCTAAAAAGAACGAGAGCTTATTTTGCTGCACATATCATTCCATATAATTCAGTTATTTGATCGACTATTGCTATTTTTTTGCATTTATTAGAAAATAAATCTTGTTTAAAATAGTCATTAGATATACTTTATATAATAATGTTATTTAGATTATTTATGAATATTTTTTTTGAGAAATATAATTACTTTTATATTGTAAAAAAAATCGATTTATTATAATAAATAGATTTATGATAAAATAAAAAATATAATGAAATTGTCATAATTCGGGACGGGAAGTCAAAATATCTATCAAATAAAATTCACGAAATTAATAATTTCTCGATTACATTACACTGTAGCAAGTTTTCTTAATTGATAAATACTTTTTTAATTATAAATATTATTTTAATCTCATTTCATATGATTCGATTATTTGATCGACTTTTGCTTTTTTGTATCACTAGAAAATAAATCTTGTTTAAAATACCCAGTATTACAAAAAAAATAGTCATAATTTTTTTTTGAAAAATATAATTATCTTTTTATTGTAAAAACATCGAGATATTATAATAAATAGATTTTCGATGAAATACAATCAATTTATTCATTACTTTAATTAATTACAATAATTACTAATTATTTAATTAATTACACTTTAGCAAGTCTTCATAATTGATAAATATTTTTTTCATTTTTATATAAATTTTTTTTTTCATATTAAACTTAAATAAAAAGTTACATCATAGACAAGTTAGTATCGAGTTTGGAACCTTACTACATATGTATGTATGTAGGTATGTACAAATCCGTTTTATTCTTGTTACATTTATTCTTTTCTTTTATGCATTTCTTCATTTTTTATGTGTTGATTTTTCAATAAATGAATATGAAGATTTTTCAATAATTTTTCAATATTTTTCAATTCAAATTAAACATTTTTTATTTATTTTTTTTTTTTCGTTTTAAATTAAATATTTCAAAAACTTAATCAAACAATTGGATAGTTTTTGAATATCCTTTAAATTACGTTTACTTTTCACGACAAAATTTAAATATAGTCCTTGTATCAATGTGATGACAAAAAAATCATTAAATTTAAGAAACTGAAAGTGTAACTTTATCCTCTTAAAAAAGTAAAAAATGTTGTGACCATACAAAACGATTTTTGTTACATGCTAACTTAGAGTTTATAAGGTTTTGGTTAGAATTCATAAACCGGAAATAGTATGTTTTAGTAAACAATATTTAATTATTTTATTTTGACCTTTTAGATGATTTCTATCGTAGACACATAAATTCAGTTAAAATCTCGAATTTCGTCACAATAAAAAAAAGTAAAAATTCCATATATTGATAATTCATAGATATGTATGTATGTACATAAAGTAAAGTTCGGATGCGGTTAAACATTATGAATACAAGTTAAAGCATTCTCGTCGAATTTCCTTCATACATACATATGTATATTTTTAATACATAAATTATTATATCGCTATTATGAATACAGTTAAAAAATATCAAGAACATTTTGAAAAGTTGAAAAATTATAATTCATTATTTAAAATAACATCTGGTTAATAGATTGTATCTAAAGCCTTATAAACTTTGAAATTATGCAGGAAGAATATGAATTCAAAGTATAAATTGGAAAATTGAACGATATTGATATTAAGATTTGTATGTTATGTTTTTAAATTTTGATTGAATGTTTATCGCAAAAGCCCATAAATATCGATGAATAAATACTTCATACATATTAAAGTAGAGTTTCTTAATATATTTCACATATATGTACATATGTAGACTAAACCGTAACTCAATTTATCAAAAATTATCATTTTTTATAATCGGATTATAAATAACGGCGGTTCTACATTTAAATTTTTTTTCTAAATATATTATATTGAAAATAAAAAAAATCACTAAATTCAATAAACCAGAAGTGGGATTCTTTCCTCTTAGAAAGGTCAAAAATATTGTGGCCACTACTATTTCCATACCCCTGAGCGTATCAAGCTAAAAATGTATGTTTTTTTTCTTTATGCACTAACTTAGAGCTGATAAGGTTTTGATCTGAATTCGTAAACTGGAAGAAGTATTTTTTTTTAAAACAATATTTCATTATTTTATTTTGACCTTTTACATTTTATTTATTTTCTTGATATTTAATGTGTATAATATTAAAGTGATTTTAAGTCATAAAAAGTTTTTGAACAAAATCGACAACTGGAAGTTGGACTTTTCTCTTTTGTTACTTTCCCTACATTGGCCCTCAATTTGTATCGAAAATACTCTAATAACCAGTATGTGTGAACGTATATGTATGGTTAATTATTGAATTTTGTTTTGTGACCTTATTATATTTTTCAAATACATAGATAAAGTCATGGGTTGGTCACATCCGAATTTTTTTAATTACGGCATCGCTGGAGTTGTTTTTTTATTCACTTCATCATCTTGTTTTAGATATACCCTAATGTACATATAGTATGTACATCAAATATAATATATGTACATACATTCAAATTCCAATACGTTAATAATGAGCAACGTTATATATGAGAATTAAATAAAATTCCACTTAGAAAAATCATATTTCGACTATTCTTGTGGATAAATAACAAAAATTCGTTTATTTCATCGAGGTAAGCAAGTTATCAATTGAATTTTTGTTATTAATCCACAAGAATGGTCGAAATATGATTTTTCTAAGTGAAATTTTATTTAATTCTCATATAAAGATAATTATATATATTATCCCTATTTATTCAATTCAGATTCGTGTAAATACGTGTAAACACTAGTTCGAGCTTTTTGCTCGCAATTTTACCGATTTAAAGTTCTGCACACTTCCAATTAACCTTTTTAAACGAAAAAAAAAATAGTGTGGTCAGAAAAATATTTAAATAAACATGTTTCAATAGAAAAAACTCAATATAAAATAGTATTAACAGTGGAAAAAAATCCCAAGTAAAAATACGTACTTTTGACTTTTGATTTGAACTGGATGACTAATTAGAGAGATTTGAAAGCTTAAAATTACTACAAATTGAAGAAAAAATACCAGCCTATATATTCCAATATTCATTTTTAACAGGAAATTAACATATTTTGAGACATCGACCGAACAACACCAAGATATAGAAAAATCGCGCGATTTATAAAACACATATCTCCGAATCTCGAGCCAATCAACATTTTTTATTACCAGATTCGTGTTCACTGGCCATAATTCTATAAGAAAAGTCATATCTCGTCTCTGAACCAAAAAAAAAAGTCGTCATTTGTCGAACAGTGTTATTTGAAAAGGTCTGTGGACATTATTTACTTGACAACAATATGACGCCTAAAGCCACTTCTATTATTATAACATTTATCTGCATAAAGTTGAAAAACTCAGAACTGCTTTGAGAACTTGAAATAACAATAACTAGGCCAAGAGTATTACATCCTCCGAAGAAGATGTACTTTTGAGAATGTTTTATTTTAAACACACTGTTTTCAAAAATGGGTCTATAATAATATAAAAATATAAGAAAAAAAAAACACAACGACACGACAAAACCCCAGCGTTATTTTTAATACAACAATTCATCAAAAAATAATAAATGTTGTCGGTGTGTAATTGCATGTACGAGGGGCGTTCATTTTGAACCTTTCGCACATAAACGATATTTACGATTCAAACGTGGAAAATGTATATCGCAATTTTCGTCGGTGAGGCCAAACGTTAAAACAATACCCATATATGTACATACTTGTATATATATGTATGTGTGTGTGTATATACATATGTATAATATATAAATATCTATATGTGCATATTCATATTCTTATGCATATAACAAAATCAAGGAAAAACATTATTTATAGCACATTCCTATTTATGAATGTATGTACGTGTGTGTGTTTTGAGCAAACAATGCACACAACTTTCGGAATGTTTATTATTATGGAAACACGCGTGCGAGATTACCGAGATTTATGGGCCGATATTAAAGTTTCATTTTCGGTATCAAGATTTGAACGTTCGTGAACTTTCACCCGTGCAGATGAAAATTTCCAATGTACGAAAATATTATCGAGTTTATTCTTAAATAATTGTTTTACGTTTGTTGAAATTGCAGGCCTCGCAAAAAATTAGACATGGCGTACTTAATTCCAACTCTATGATTTGCCTTTACAATTCCTTTGTCAGGTCTATTTTGGAGTTTGACTGCATAATTTGGGTCATAACCTAACAAAAAATTGTATATTAGTTTATTAGAAAAAATTCTGTCGGTTTCTCTATTATAAAATGTATGGATATACTACCCTTGGTTATATCCAAGCAAATTTATTTTGGGAATGACGGGCTTAGTCAATCTTGAATCTCGTCGTCGTATTTTATTATTTTTTTTTATTTATTTATTTTTTTTATTTATTTATTTGGAAAATTTACAGTTTATTAAGTTACATAGATTGATAGTAAAAAAAATATAATTATGTTAAGTAAACCATTAATAATTTTCACATATAGGTAAAAAAAAGAAAAGCTCAAACATTTAAAATAAGAAAATAGTAGGAAAATAAAGCACATGGAAATAAGGAACATGGAAAGTACACAGAATAAAATATAGCAATGTAATAAAAATAAGATAAATTGTAAAACGTAAATAGAATTGGCAATTGGTGAGTACGTAGTGATAGACGTGTAGATATCCAGAAGCATAAATATCAGCAGTTATGTGTATATGAATATAAATATACACATACATACTTGCATCCATAGAAGCGATAAGGAATTACCGAGCAAACCATCACTCGTGATACCAATTGAGTTAAAATAAAATTAATAAAGCGAATTAAATAGTTTTTTGGCAAGTATTTGTTCATAATATAATAATAAACAATGATTTAGATGACAATTGACGATAGAATTGAAAATAAAGTGCGTTTAGAAATATAAGAAAGAACCAATAATTAATAATGAAAACAAAAACCATAATATATGGGCAGAATTGATAGAGTGCGTAAAGATAGACGTATAAGCCTACATGCGTAGGTAAGCATAGACATATGTATACAAATGAACATGCATCAATAATTATAAACAAAGATATAGAACTATTGTTCAAATAATAATCATTGATGGTAGTAAATGAATCTGAACATATATTAACAAAGTGAAATATGGAATTAACCAGTTTATATTCTTTAACAATAATATTAATATTAAGACAATAATCAATAATAGAAGTGAAACTATAGTTATAAATAGAGCAAAAAGTATGGAAGAAATTACAGTAAAAAATTTAATTGCATGTACAAGTATATGTAATTATAAATGAAGATATAGAATCAATTATCAAACAACAATTATTGATGATAGCAATTGAATTGAAATAAGTATTAGTAAAATAAAATATGGAATTAGTTAGTGTATATTCTTTGATAATAATATTTATATTCAAATAATTATTATTAATAAAAGTGAAAATATAGTAAAAAATATGGTGGAAAATACAGTAAAAAATAAAGTAAGAAATGTAGATATAAAATATAGAGAAGAGAATAACAGGATCGGTAAATATAATTATCACATAAAAGAGAAGGTAAGAAAAATATAAATAAAAAATTAGAATTGATTGCTTATTCATTGAAAAAATATTTATATAATCTTATTTAGGTCGTCCAAAGTCTTTATGTGTAGAATCTTTGAAGTGGAGTTTTTTCTTAAAAGTATGTTTGAATTTCTTACCCAGACGTATTGAAACCCCTTATCTTTAGCATAGGATTTTTTTTTGGTCAAAAGTTGTTTATTGGCAATGGTTAATTGATCATTTATGTAGATTTTGGTATTATCAACACCAACACCTATATCGTTAACTGTGAGATTCTTGTGTTTACGGGTAGTCGCAACAAAGTCTTCTTTAATATATCTATTGATGAAGCTCACTACAAGTAGTTTATCCGAAGTGCGTGTGGGAACTCTTGTGATATAATTAATTTCTGATTTTGGAATATTACAATTTACAGTTTTGGAGATCGAGTCAATAATATTAAAGACGTTTTCATTATTTTTACAAGGGATTCCTTTTATTTCAACATTGTTGAGCCTTAATCTCTGTTCATTGCTTGCGATTTTATTTTGTAATACATCAACAATATTCTGAAGTGACTCGATGTCTTTCACTTTATCCTCTACTGCACTTATCCTACTTTCGGCCTCAATAATCTTTGAACTGTTAAATTCACATGTTGCTTTGAGGTCGCTAATATCAGTTTTTATCGTTTTTATGTCCTCTGCAAGCGACGGCAGGCATGATATGTTACGTTTGATATCAAGGATCTCCTTAAGTAGTGTACCCAATGACGGCGAAGGTGACTCAGTCAAAGACTGAGGACTTTGTGGATTACGGCATCGTGGACACTTCCATGTAGCCCTTTTAGTAGCTCCCAATCTATTGTAGCCGCCTTCAGTAATTTTGGCACAATTAAAATCGTAATGCCTCTTACAATTAGCACATTGAACACCATTAGAAAATTGCGTTTCACAAGATGCACAACACTGCATGATTGCCAAATTGAATTGAACTAAAGGTTGACAATCTATGAAATTCACTCTGCGAACGAGAATGTATGGACTACCCACTTGAAACTTGAATTTATATTTTTTGTAATTATTATGAGTATATTGAGTATATTTTATAAGTACGAATTAAAAATAGCACAACAGGAACAAACTTTGTTGACAGATTTTTTTTTTTTTTTTTTTTTTAAGACCGTTTAGGTACTTTAATTAAATATTATTTATGGAAGAGCTAATAACGGTGCGAATGCGTCATCGATCGACAACGAACGACGGCGAACTGTTATAATTATTACGACACATGTTCCCTGTTCTTCGTGGAAATATTTGTAATCCTCCAATTCTTAGCAAATTCGCTTTATATGCACCACAAAATTATTTTAGAATACGCAAACGTGATCTGTTTCCGCCAATTATAGCGAAAACTAACATTCTTTTAAATACTCCTATATGCACAGCCATAGGGCTTTTTAACCATTTAGCTGATCAGACGGACATTGACATATTTAATGTTACTTAATAATACATTCAGAATATTGTGTCCCCTTAATGTTTACTATCTTTTCTGATTTTATATATTCTTTTAATGCTAATTTTATATTATAAGATTTCATTCTATGTATGTATGTATATTTTTATTATGAAATTTACGTAAATGGGGCTTCACCTGTATAAATAAATAAATAAATATTAGGTCATAGCAATTTTACAGATGTCACCAACTCATAGCTTTGACAAAATAATACATATCATACAATTTTAACACTTCAAATTCGTCATTTTACAAATCAAATTCGTCGTTTTACAAATAGAATTCATCGTTTTACAAATCAAATTCGTCGTTTTACAAATCAAATTCGTCATTTTACAAATCGAACTCGTCATTTTACAAATCAAATTCGTCATTTTACAAATCAAATTCGTTATTTTACAAATCAAATTCGTCATGTTAAGCAATTGAATGTATTTTATATAAAAAAATGAGAATTCGTTTTTAATCAGACCTTTATACTTTAATTAATACCATTATTAATTTCATACCCAATTATGATATTATATTATTTATTTTAATACAATATAATAAATAATATATTATTTATTATAATATTATACTATTTCATTATATTATTTATTATAATAATATAATTTAATACTTTAATTATATTATTTGATATTTAATAAAAGTATGAAATTAATACATAATGGTATTAATTTATTTATTTTATTAATTAAATTACTTATTTATTAATTAATTAATAAATGAAAAGTCTTAAATTGCCTGCTGCTGCAGCAAATGAACCTTTATAAATTATAAATAATACATTCTCTATGTATAATATATTCTCTATACATATGTACATATTGTATTAAATATTCTCTTTTTCTCTATAATATTCCCTATAAAGTTCCTTATGTATAATAAAATGAATATTAAAAAAATACATTCAATTGTTTAATTTGATTTGCAACATGACGAATTTGATTTGTAAAACGACGAATTTGATTTGTAAATCGACGAATTTGATATGTAAAATGACTAATTTGAAGTGTAAAAACTGTATCATAATATAACTGAGAGAAAATATTTTCAATTGTAAATATAATACTAATACTTTGAAATTTATTATTATTAATAAAACGTTAGCATGCTTATTCATTAAACAGAATACAGTTCTTAACATCGTTCGGATAAAAATGAGCCAACTCGGCGAAATTATCCATAATCCACAAGTTTTATCATTTCTTAAACGATTTATTACCAGTAGAGAGGTTATGGATTGTAGAGGTTATCCCATAAAAATATTTTGAAGTAAGTGAACTTGCTTATTTGATCAAACCTCTTAATTCGAACCGATTTTTCGCAAAGATAAATAATCACAATGAAAAATTCAATCGGCAAACTGAATAGGGGGGAAATCACCCCCTTCGCAATTCCAAAGCCTTCGTCTGGATTAGCCTCCGGGCTTTAATTATCGCCCGTGTCTAATTACACCTTTTTATTACACGTGTGAGTCAGTAACTACATGTTTGCGATTTAACCGGTGCGAGATTTCGGCAAAGTCACCTTGTCACGTATTTGACTCGCATTCAAACGTGAGAAAACTGGCGAATAATTACTTTCAATCGACGCTTGATTGCGCATTCAGACTTTGGCATTGTAAGGGCTCGCACTTTGAGAGTTAAACGGTTTTCTTTATGTACATATGTACATTCGTTTCGGATGTGTGTTCTAAATGGTTCAAATAATTGCCGGTAAAAGACGAGACATGTTTATTAACATGTCACTCGATCGGATTCCTCGATTTCATATGAATAATTTAATTTAAATTTGTATTACAACATTACATTGAAATAATTAGTTCCTTTGCTGATATTATGTTTATTAACCTAACATAAATCAACATCAATTTATGACCAGCAGTATGACACCGAGAGGTTTCGGATTCGATCCCGTGCTAATCTTTAATACTACTGGTCATAATTGGATATTTGTGACTCCAAATTGATCGGTCCTTATCAAAGTTTGCCAATTTATCTGATTTTCATTGAAACGGTTCCAACAAATTGGCAAAAATCATCCTACCCGCTATGTTACAAATATCTGAATTTGATTTATGTACAATATGTAAAAAATTATGTACAAGACTAAATCCATAGATGTCTCAATGGATTAATTGTTAATTTGGTGTTCTTCAACCTCTAGAAATACAACGATTAATGTAATAAAAATGCTGCAATGTTTGTAATTAATTGTCTAGAAAGACGCATTATTAGGCACCTGTTAAGCCTTCCTGATATATATATATTCATATGTATATGTAAAAAATAAAATAAAACTACCCTATCTTTTATAAAAATATGTATGTACATACATATGTTAGAGTGGAAAGATCGGAATAAGTAGTATGATAAATTATTAAAATACATTAAATCATTCAAAAATTAATACTTGGAAAGGCAGCAAATCCAATAGAACTTATGTAGTCATTTATCACTCGTTATGAAGCGAAACAAAAATAATATTGACATAACGAAAAATATGTATTCAACGATTTTGTTTACATATATACATAATGTAATTTAAATTCATGATTTTTATAAATTAATTATTAAATTTAAATTTATATTAAGTCCATTTACATACATCAATAAAACTAGAGACTCTAGTTTTATGCAAATAATACTTTAATAAACCGTAATACTATTAAGTAAAAAAAGGAAATAAATTATAAATAATAAAAAAAATAGAAAATAAATAATGACAGAAATAAAAGGAGTCGAGAAGAACTAGAAAAACTTTTCCAAGCGTTCACTGATTATAAAGATATATTTTAAAGCTTTCGATCCAAAACTCATTCCACATTCTACTACATTCAACATTACCCGTTACGAATCGAATCGATGATGTATATATAATACGTTGAATTCATCGGAAATAGACATACTTCCGAAGAACGAGTATGACACTTTGAGTGTCATCGAAAATTCTCGACTGCTCACAAAATGGAGTAACAATTTCGCAATTTTGCGACTTCAAAAGCTCCAATCTCGAATGGAATCTTTGATCGCGCATTGGAACGTCGTCGCTTTCAAAAATTGCTATTATTTTTTTATTATTAGTATTTTTCTCCGTCACGTGTACACATGTATGCAAATATATACATATCAAAGGTGGATCAAATTCCGAATATAAGTTTAGTACAGACCATTAATAACATATGTGTTCTAAACATTCCGACATTTCATTTGATGATGTCCGACTTTCGGTATGTGTGCTGCAATAGTCATCATCGACCACAATGATCTTCTTGTTCCATCGTTAAAAAAAATTACCACACAGTTATAATTAATACGAATTGACATGCATCATGTGTGGAAAGACACGCACCATATTGTCATGAGTCATGACTTTGTTTTAGTTTCGACTTATGAATGCTAACGTTTCCTTTTCATTTTGTGTTGAATGTAAGGCGAGTCGATTATACGCATTGCAGTTCTAAATGTGAAAAATAATTTAAATATCTACTTTACATACGTGTAAAATTTAAATTTAAATTCTAAACAAAAGTATAAACGGTATTCTTAAAAATATTCTCTATCACTGTGTTGATTTTCCAGTTTTGCTCGACCTACAAAATTATCATTATTCTCAAAATCACATGCACGATTTTAACAGCTTTCCACGTAGTGCTTAAATAATTTAAACATGGAATTAAAAAAAGCATAAGTTGAACATTACACATTCTTCAATGGGTTTTAAAGTTAAAATAAATAATTACATATAGATGCATTTACATGTCAAGGGCTAATTCACAACATGTTCTGAATATTAAGGAAAAGGAGGTCCAATATACGAATAAAATTGGGATGGAATGAGTTCAAGGATATTAATGCTGTTTTTTTTAATAAAAAATGCCAATTTGAATAACTTCTTGATCACAGTGTTTGTTAGCAATGTATAAAATATAAATAAATTAATTAATTCGTATAAAATATACCTATCCTTCAAAACGTGGACTTTAAATAATAAAGTGCTACATAAAGTGTAATGCACAATAGAAGTGTACAAAGTTGTATACTCGTTATACGTATAGATATAATGAGGAGAGTTGTAAAAATAAGTTGATGATTTAATCGATTCGATGCAAATAAGTTTATTTCGCAATCATAATTTGTATCAAAAAATTGGGTGCAGGATGATTTTCACAAAGTAATACATAAAATTTAATATGCTCGAAAAATGTGAGTTAGAGAAGTATGTAGTGGAAGTATTTTGAATAAAAATAAACCTAGTTATTTCTCACTCTTATATTTTTCATGAGTTGATGGCACCATTTCAGAACCACTGGGTTAGAGGTTTGACTTAAGTATATGACAAAGTGGAGCCAGTAGATAAAATAACACATGAAATATGAACAGGATGTTTAAATGATACCCAAGAAAGAGTAAAATTATACACAAAGTTTATAGGGCTAGTTTTGCCCAAAACATATAGTGTAATGAAGAGATTTTCATTCAGTATAAATTTTGTAGAATATATCGATGGCTTGGTGTACAGATATTGAATGTTCATTTTTGAATTTGTATCAAATTTGAAGTTTGTATATACTGGAATAATCTAGGTATTTCCTTTCAAGGTAATTTTTGCGGTATACATAAATTACTTGAATTATTCCAGTATATACAAACTTAAAAATCGATACAAATTCGAAAATGGACATAAAATATGTGTGCACCAAGCCATCGATATGTTCGTAAAAAAGTATCATCCAAAAGTAAAATTGCTTCAAAAATCAACGATGTTTTCAGAACTGTTGACTCACCATTGTATGTAGGTCGAAATTTAATCGCCTTTTATATAAGAATTTTTTCACAATATTACGATACAATGTACGGTGGAAACTTTTACAACGATCTATATATTATTCTCCATACATTATATTAAGCACGTTATATACTTGTATGATACTTGGGATAAGAAAGTAAAAGTGTTTGAGTGGAACGTGCGCGACGTTGATACCAAATTGTGAGCGTATATTATTACAACATATGCGAGAATTCCACCATAATTTCAAATAAAATTATTCGAACCCCTCCAGAGGGAATCCGCAGGGCGTTTCCGAGGTATGTATATTTCAGACGACCGCAAAGGGTTAAACCGAAAAGAAAATTGGTAGTTCGAGATCGCCAATTTCGCATATTACGCGACTCGTTTCAGACGAACACACGCACTCGAAAAAATACCAAACTTTCACTGAAAAAAAATATACATACATACCCAGGTAGTTCATTGTAGGTTCGTATAAAATATGCGACACACGGGCAATTTCGTTTTATTACGTTCGTTTTTTTTTTTTTTTTGTCTTTTCTTGTACAATTTACCGTGTTTTATTGCGGGCTCGTACGCGTTTTTGTTACGCAAGAATGATGTCCGAATGAATGTTGAAAATTCCACAAAGGGGTACATTACCCGCGCCGTTTTTTTCCTTTGATTTTTTACGGGTATTTTGGTGTATTTTTATTTATTTCATGCTTATATTGGACCTCTATCAAAAGGCCGCATTCCGTTGGCTTCGGCTGTGTATTTAAGTTAACGATGCTTGAAATTTTTCTATTTATTTTATTTTTATTTTGTAACCGTATAAGCGATTGTCTTCCCTTTGAATTTAATCAAAAATATTATTAAATATATTGCTAATATAAGACAGCAACGTTTGGCGGTCACAGTACTAGATTCAATGTAATATTACTGAAAGTACAATACGATCATTTGAAACGAAATTAAATGAATGGATCATGTCTGCTGAATTACAACATCATTAAGAAGTCGTAAAAGCGAAATGAAACGATTTCGACTACAATAAAAAGATTAATAACGACAGATAAAAAGACAAGAACGGCATCAAATATTATATATATATATATATATATATATATATATATATATATATATATATATATATATATATATATATATATATATATATATATATATATATATATATATATATATAATATCGCAAATCTGTTTGTCTGTGTGTTTAATTCGACATATACATACATATGCAAATGTACGTCACAGCTTAAACAATACGAACAAAACGAGCGAATGTAATAACGAAAGAAAAAACATATACTTATATACTGTTTGCTATCAATATTTCCTCTAGGCTGATAGACGGCGCAAAGTCTCTGAGCATAGATGGCGTATTGAAAATTTATTTAATTAACTATTTTTTCTATTGGTGTTTTGTATTGTTTATATGTTGGTAGGAAGTTTTTTTTTTATATTAAATTTAATATATAATTTCGAAAGAGACTTTGTATGTATGTGTGTTTGTTTGGTTCGTAAAATCCGTGACGTTCAATTTAATAAAAAAAAATGAATATTCAAATAAATTTAAATAAAATAAAACTAATCAAATAAATGTAATAAAATGTTTACTGTTACGATTCGCCAAGTTTAAACTGTTTATATTACGAATACCGAGCGAAGCCGGGTAAAAACAACTAGTAATATAAAATTTAACTAGGACGAGTTTGTAGTGTGTATTCAGATAGGTATATCTTCCAGCAGCGGATCCTCAGCATTGTAAAGCTCCTGGTTAAAAATTAATACGTAATTTAGGTTTCGAAAACTGTTATAGCGCTTGGCTAATTGTATCGTGGCCGAAGACACGAGTGATAAATTATTCATAATGGAAGCTCAGGTCATTACTTTCGGTAATGAGTGCGACTTACGATAAATTACAGGCCAACATGCAAGTGTTTTTCGGATCCATAGGTAGCTACATAGTTGCATGTCGACATGCAAGCCAAAGGTTATATAAAAAATAAATGTATACCTATAATATATATATAAATTCGATCAAACGAAATTCGCACACGAAACGGTGTCAAAATTCTAATTCAATTTCATACAACGGTACAAACGGTATCAATATAAATATAGAAGTTTCGTATAAGACAGGTATCACTATAAATTTAAGACGGTATTAGTATCAGCATGAAAAGAAAACAGAATCAGTATTGTATTGTATAAATTTGGCTTGAATTTAGCGGCAGTTATATGTAGGTTGAATTCAAAATCAGACGTTCCATAATATTGCGTATTAATTAGAAGAGGAGTGCTCACTTTTGAAGGGTGACTTTTAAGCAAATGAAAAAATGGAACGTAATCTACGAATAAATAAACTTTTTATTCGACATGAGACGAGGGAGAGAGAGCCATATTGCGCAAAGCTTTTGAAAGCTCTCTCTCGAGTGGATCTCTTTACCCGGAAATGAATTAGTAATACTCAAAGTTCATCTGGAGCGTTTCAAAAGTACACAGTTATGATGTGGAGAGTTGAAGTTAAATTAGTGGAAAGGAATCGTAATCATTACTGAAGGGAAATGTTTTTCAAATATGCTTCTAATGATAGCGCTATAAAGAAAATAGCGAATTTTGGGATATGCCTATAGTATAAGTCAGGCTAAATAAATATGAAGTTTTATCAGTATTTTATTTTAATTTAATTTAATAATGGAAATAAGATGCTTCGAAAAATAAATAATTGTAAAATTCAAATATTTACAATTGATTCCGACTCTTATGTAGGCTTTTATTATAAGATTTTGACATAACACAGTCCAAAAAGAAACGGATTATGTTTTTCAAGTTTAAGAATTCATTTTGATTGTGATTTTTAAATGCTTTTTTTTATTACTACATTCACAATACATCTTATATCTATTTTAATAGCTACTGATCTACTGATCATTTTCTATTTTACAATTTTTGTTTAATTTTGTTAGTAATCATAGTATTATATTATTATAATGTTAATATGTACAGCGTAATAGGAAAAAGAGCTCAAAAACCTATCTAAAATTCTTATAAATGCTCATAATACATCTAATACAAAATATTAATTAAAGACTCTCTAAAGTCGATGACCTAAAGCAGATTGTGTTTAGGTAATCTGTGTAACCTGAAGGGTATAGACATTTTGTTGTAATCACCGAGACTCTTCACAAGTGTGTTAGTTTGGATATTAGTGATTCTTTCATAGAATCTACTGGTTAGTTTGTTAGTAATGTCTGTGCATATTTGTATCAATATTTACATACATATATACAAGAAATTTAACTTTAACTTATTTAAATTTTTTCCATGGACTTGTCTAGAACTGTTTTAAAGGTAATCAAACCTCTCAAATTCTTTCCTCGAGATCAGTATATTATTTGGCTATAATTAGGTGATACGATAAGTTAAAGAAAATCGTTAGTATACTTTTCAAGAAAAATTAACCAATATACATATATAAAAATATGACATTTTGCCCTGGATATATTAATATAGTATTAGGGGTTGTAACATCGATAGTACCGATACCGGTACTACCAGAATCGGCCTTCAGTGCTACTGGTATCAAAAATATAAATACCGGTTTTATCGATTTTTTTCAAATTCGTACATTTTTTTTGTTCAAAATAATATCTCCATGACTAAAAACTATAAAAACGTCCGATACGTATATTTTTCGAAAGCAGGTAGAGAATTGAATAGAGTGGAGAATATAAAAAACTAAATAAAAGCTTTTAAAAATGCTCATAGTGGATTGAATGTGTTGTTATTGGTGTGGTATTTCAACTTAAAATGGCTTTATGCAGTATTTACGTATTAATTCTTCAACATCTCTTGTGAAGTTGCAATTACAAATAGTTGTAATTTTACTAAACATACACAAAAATCACAAATTTCACGAAACATTATAAACCGTTGTATATGGGCCGTACCTACTTCACAGTATCCTATATTTGAATTTTTGGGTTTGGCGTATTTTTCAATAAGCATATTGGAACATGCAAACCATACTCGAGATATTGGGCGTATGGGTATTTTTAATACCAATTATTTTAAGAAAAAAACAATACCGGAAATACCATTAACACCGTGTTTTTCTTTCAGTTATACCGATATTGAAAATTTCAGTTTTTTTGTAATCCCTACATAGTATGTATTTCAGTGGACTTGTTAATTTATCTGATTTTCTTAATTAAATGTTTAAACTTAATGTTTTAACGAAACAGTTCTGTATGGTTAATGTAATAATAAATAATAATCATAATCATTTATTTATAATCTTTGTTTCTTTATTTGTGTAGTTCACTCGTCACATTGGAGCGATCTGTAAGCCGAGTGTAAATGATAAATTGAAAATAAAATAAAATTCGCCTCATTTTTCAGATTTATTTAAATTTAAAATATAGAACAGACACTCGAAAAAGTTCACAATAACTTTTCCAATCAAAACAACAATGGAATCATGAAAAAAATAACGATTTTCAAAAAAATTCGCTTCCACCATACAAATACACGTTTTGAACGTGGTGCATTTTATATTTGGATTTCGAGCAAAAAGGCGACTTTGAACACCTGTCAATAAGCCAAAACTCGATATAGTAAACACAATTGAACGTATAGTAGCTATTATTTGCCAATTTTTGATTAATATAAAACTATCGAAACTTTTCTTAAAAAAAAAATTATGTGATTTTTGTCCAGATTAAATGATTGGTTGGAGACATTGCTTAAAATCGATGATTTTTTATGCAACATTACTTTGATACGACGAAGTTTCACTCATGCCACATTTTTTTTCAAGCTCCTAAATGGTTTCCTTGATTGTTCTGATTTACCAAGGTTGATTTCAGGATCCCAGTTAGGTATTCTAGACAAGTTGCACTCTTTTCACTTAATCCTTTCAAATCAAATTCCCTAAAATATTCTTATCTACAGCGTGTTTATCGTGTGTTTAGCGGGGAGCTGAATGAGGTTGATCTATTCGGTATTTCCTTAAAGGAGAGTCTTGACTAATTGATCCATTTCTATTTCTATTATATAACCCTTATCCAATATTATATCACTTCGTGTTTAGTTATGCAATGTTCTATTTAGTCATGTTTTAGTTTTTATTATTTTCTTTTTCATTTGTTTATCTCTATGCACCATTTTATGTAATTTGTAAAAATCTATAATTGGACTCGGATGTTATTTTGTTATACATATTTACTCTTTATTTTTTATGCATTTCTACATCTGTTGTCTGTTGATTTTTCAATAAATAAATAAATAAAGGCTTTCCACCGGGTCTTTCTTATTTATTTATTTATTTTTTACATATATACCAGGAAAGGCCTTACAGGTAAACCCCATTGCGCCTTCCTGGCCAATTACAAATAATGCAGCATTTTTATTACACAAGTCGTTGAATTACGAAACACTGAAAACCCGCAAATTAACGAGACATCTATGAATTGTACATACATTTTATTGTACATTAATAATATTCAAATAGTGGTGACATAGTAGATAGGAAGGATTTTTAGCCAATTTTTAAACGGGAACATTTTCAACAATGAAATCAGAGAAAATTGGAAAACTCTGATAGGAATCGATCGACCTGGAGTCACAAATATCCAAGTCTAACAAGCAGCACTACAAATTTACTCAGAAAAATTCTTTTCAATCGAAGTCAGCTCATGGGATCGAACCCGGCGCCTCTCGGTGTTAAGCAGAAGCGTCAAATTTACAATAAAAAAACCAAGAAATTAATCTTATATATACATATGTGTATATAATTCGAATTGTATCATAAAAACGATTGAAAAGCGAGGGAAAACTGTGAAGGGAAAATGTTTCGAATTTCGCGGAGTGTCAGCGGTGAGGCGCGTTAACCCTTTAACGACCGCACGCTGCGGTCGGTCCCGAATTCCCCATTTTGCCAATAATGCCCTGAGAAGAATCGCGACACCGGTCTCGGGGTTCGGGATTCGGGATTCGGAATTCGGCCATTTTGGCATCGCATACACGCACGCACTCAACAGCCGGGATGAATGGGCGACAACGGTTAGCCCTTTTGAATATTTATGAAGCCCGCCATTTTTATCCGCGTGAGAATCCCAACAGTCGCGATATACTCGTATATTGATAGTCCCGTGTCCCGCTTAATTGATTGCCCAAAAACCCTGCCACCGGATATGCTCTAATTCTCCTTTAAAAGTATATTTCGAGCCAACTCATCGGGAGAGAGTTTCCCACATATACAGCCTTTTACACATAGCATTTAAGTCGTTCAAATAAATTTACTATTTTTGATCTGATTATGATTTTAATTAAATAGATGATCAACACATAATTACATAATATATGTACATCGACTTCAATTTTTTGATTAAATTATTATTAAATTTTGCATATGTTAACCCTCCCTCACCGAAGTGGGGTATGCAAGTGCCCCAATTTTTACGTTTTTTCGTAATAACTATGTGGTTTTCAAAGCTATACACCCTATATTTCTTGTGCTCCTAGAATGATTTTGATATTGTATGATTAAGAAAAGGGGTACATCGTAAAAAAATACATTTCTACGTTCCAA